>NC_058505.1:5821071-6430714 GCF_020382885.2 Scatophagus argus | reverse complement strand
TATCTCTACTGTACTTGCCCAGTACTTTCTGCCTAACTGTCTTTCTGCGTATTCTATAGCAAAGGAACTTTTCATTGGGACAATGAGGGACAGAGCATGAAAAAAGATGTACTCAATCCTCAACAGAGAGCAGTGATCGTTCTTATAATTATTTAATCCCGTTGTTTCAACATAATTACCTCATATCCAGGGGTCAGTGTTGTTTTCTGGTTACTTCCAGAAAACAGTTTTCTTGTGATAACAGAAACTGATTTGGGGAATTTTATAAAAAAGACACAGTCAGTTCAGCCAATTTCCAAGTTAAGCACATACTAATGTTATTCTTAAATGTTTTTGATGATTCTATTAACTTGCAATGCCTACACTGTTTTGAAATCTTTTGGATGATGTATAATATTAGGTTAAATGATTTTTTAAAAACATACTCAAGAATTTAAAGCACTGAAAAGCCTTCATTGGTATGTTGTTATGTTATGTTGTGTTATGTTGTTACATTACGTTATGTTGAGAACATGTAAAATGATTTTCAAAGCATTTGTAATATTTCTTTTTTATAGAATAGTATGGTATGACATGGCATCCTTTGAATAATTCCCTCAATGTGAACATTAAATTGGTCTGTAACTTACCGAAGCTCCAGTTTCAAATGCTAGTTGGCCCTCTAGTGGCAGTTGTAGTGAACTGCACTGACATGTGGATAGCAGAGCATCAGACTTTGTTTTTAACAGATTTTATACAGTCTCTACCCAACACAAAGCTGTAAAAACATCCACATGAAAACAGACAAAAATATAATAATAAGATATAATAAGAAATTAAGCTTGTATTCATGGTATCACAACGTGATATAACACATACTGTAGAAATGTTGCTGTGATGTGTTCAAAACATACAAAACTAAAATATCTGTGGCTTCTAAAAATTTGGATTCATGTTTGCTTCTGTCTGGGCTTTCTACAATGTCTTGGGTTCGATCCGAGCAGAGTGGCTTTCCATTGTTTACAGTTATGGGAGCCAATCAGTACTGCAGAATGGCCCATTGATGCGTTTGTGTCTGATTCACAGCGTCGCAAATGTGGCCTCCATAAAAAGTACAATGCAAGAGTCAAAAAAGTTCAAACTGGTGTAAACAATGTTCATTTCAAATCATTTCACAAGGCTTTGCAAATGTTTTATGGGGTAGGAAATATATTCCACGTGTGTTAGACATCAAGATAGTGGAATCATTTTGGTGGGAGGTCTGACTGTCAATAAAAACTTAGCAGGCTTTCTTTAATTAAGTATGTTGAGTAGAATTACTCATCTTGACATTACTGCACATCATTTGCCTTGTTTGTTTACATCAGTTTGGCTGTTGTACCAAATACCTAAAGCACCTGCGCAGTAACATTCCTGAGGAAGGATGAAGAGCTGCAGCTGCGACTGTAAAAGCTAAATAAACAAGTGATGTGTAAAGAAATAAAAGGTTTGTGAAGTGCACATCAAAAACTCTCAGTGTGGGAAGGGTGTAAGAAGAAACCATTGGGACACCCATTCCTCTTCACCTCATTTTTTACCCTTTTACCCTTTTCACCTTAGTCATTGACTCATCCTGCTCCCTGTCACACACGATCGTAGCAGACACAAGCTTAAGTTTTCATCTTTATTCAGCTTAATTTTTGTCCTGGAGCAAGGTCTTCTCCTTCACCACTGTCAGGAACCTCTCTTTTAACTCTGTTAATGTTGCACACATAAACATTAAGGCTGCAATTTTGACATCTTTCATCCTTTTATGTGGTAGCTGTTCCTTGTTGTTGTTGGAACAAGCAGGCCTGATCCAGCAGGGGCCTTTGGCTCTCATTTGTTAACACCAACCATCATAACAACAGTGATGATGCCTACCAAGCTATCCATGACAACTCAACAGACTCCATCCTGTTCAGGAAGATCTCAGATGTGGCTGAATTACTGTTTTGTCAATCCACTCTGAGGTTGTAAGAAACTAATCTTATTCATATTCACATTTAGTGTGTTTGATGTTTATTTTTTGTGCATTTGTGCGCAGCTTTTCACATTAGCTGATCCAGCTGTCTTTTGAAAACTGTTATCACAACATTGTATGGATACATTTCTACAGAGGCCTCGGATCGTTAGGTTATCTGAGCAAACTTAAAGCTGTTCCGTGGGGCTATTAGAAACATGTGCTCAATTAAAAAAAACAAAACAAAACACTGTGACAGTTATGGACACGAGTGTATGTTGTGACTAACGGAAGCGCACAGGAGATGACAGAGCGCTCGCTCGCTGCGTTAGGAAACGGCGGCAATGTACCTTGTGCCACTGAAAACATTCAGCCTCAACTTGTATTATCTGCGCGGTGGGTTGTGGGTGTGTGAGCGTCGAAGTAAAATGGCGGACTTGGCAAACGAAGGTGAGTAAGTGGCAGAGTGAGAAAACAATACAGCTACTGTGCGGTTATAAACAGCGCCTATACAATGTCTGCATATATGATAACTGAAACGAAGCTGCTTGGCGGCGTGTTGATAGTGCGTTCAAGTGAATTACCGATTTGCAACGTTCACATAACTACAACGTTAGCAAGCAGGCTAACAATGCTAACGACTGGGCTGAGAGTAATACCTGGAATGCCTCGGAACGCCCTCGAATGCTGTCTGTCACAAGCTGGCTTGCCTTCTAACGCTAGCACCCGGCTATTTATAGGCTGTATGTTTTGCCATTTGTGGGGAGCTAAAAGATTTACTGTGACAATAAACCAAAACTTGTTAGGCCATAGAGGGAAAGTGCGTTAAGGCTTGTATCAAAGCTAACGTTACACATATGCTTAGTGCTAGTTAGCGTTTGGTGATGTTTCTATCGATAGGAAACGTTTACAGTGCGACATCGTCTTTGCTGTTTAATGTAGTTAGCTCCCCGTTGCAGGACTGCTTGACTTTCATTTAGGCGCGTAGAGTGAAAAACGTCATCCAAGAGACAACGCTTTGATTGTAATTGCTGCTTCCTTTATTATTCTGCTCAGATATGTTTGTCATTGTCCTGATCTATTAACTGTTGGAGAAATCAGTGAGAATCTTGGTGTCGTTGCTTGTTTGGCGAGATGACTCATGCGGGATGGAGCGCATTAGCAAGCTAACTATAGCCAGTGAGCTAAGCTACGTTCGGGACTTCAGGGAACAACCGGTGGCTCCGACTATTTGCTGGAACGGGTCAGATAGTGTAAATGTTAGCTGATTAACATAAGCCGGGAACATCTCGGGCTGCTTGAATTCTTTCAGTGAATATCAGTGTTGCATGCCAGAATTCTTACATTCATTGACCAAGATAACTGACTGCAGAACGCAGAGAGGCACAGCGCTGGATGTTAAATATAGGTCATACAACATGTTAGTGTTTCCTGCCATCAAACGCGGTTCATACCTAAACAGCTAGTATTAGCAATGAGCGATTGTGTTAGAGATAGTGAATGTCGGTTCAGTAAACACTCCAAGCGGTGTGCTGTCGGCTATTTGGCTGGTACCGCATGCATTTATGTCCCGGCAGAGCTCACAACGGCGATGCTACACCTGCTCACTGTATTAGGCCCAACCCAGACAGTGGAAAACCTTTGTCTGCTAACATTATAGGATTACACATCTTTCAGAGGTTATACTGTGAAGGTAGACGCATCGGATTGTTACCTGGCCTGGCAGTTGCTATTCTTGGTTGATTATGACAATAGTTTACAGCAGCAGCATCTTTGGCAGTGGGCTGAACATAATTTCCTTTTTGATTACAAAATTAGCTACAATTGCTGTCTTGCCATGTGGAATGACTGGAAGTTTGTTGGTGATGCATGGGTTTTTACATCAGTCTACTTTACATTTGGCCATATTGTTTAGGACGTTTAGGTCAACATTATGTGATCTCATTCTTCCTGGTACTTCTAATAGGATTGCATAATTAATTGCTGTAGGGTAGTTGTCATGATGCCAGAATTTTTAACTTAGATACTAGTTTAAAAAAAGAGTGCATACCTCTCAATGCCACTGCAAAAAGAAAAAAAATGGTATCAGGCACACAAAATCAGATTATTTTTTTCTTTTCCTTTCAAAACAATTTAATAACCTGTGGTGCTGGTTCAGAAAGTGATTGAACATGTACCACAAATTTATAATACTTTTAATATCTGTATAGTCTTGGGTTGAAAATTTGATTGCATGCTTTTCTTGTAGTTTTGATACTTTCAGTAGTCTACTGTAAAATGAGGATATTGTTATTAAGTTCCAGGCACCTGGTGGTTGAAAAGTAGCTATATTTTTGACAGTCTCTAACTGCAGTATATAGAGTTTATTTCTTTTGACTTGTTGGCATTGATCGAAATTAGGCATTGTTTGTCATTGTAGAAATGTGCTCTGTTGAGTCGACAGATTGCTTTCACACTGACGCACCTAAATCCGGTATTTTAAATAAACTGTAAATAATTGTTGTTTTACCTCACTGGAAGCTTCACCAACTTATTTCGTAAAGGCAAACATTGTGGGTTTGTTATCATTAATCAGTTATACAATAGCAAAGGACATCCATGTTTTGTATGCCTTTTGGCATTATTTGTACTTTGGAATTTGGTGTTTGATTCTGTTCTGGATGATTAGTACTAATAATTTTCCATCTTTAACAACACTCATGTGGTCAGTGTTTTTCAGATGAAAATCAAGGCCATGAAACTAGTGGACCATAGTCTTAGCTGTTTTGATTTCTTCTGTAAACCACTAAGAAGAATCAGAACAGAAAAGATCAGATTAATGTACAATCTAAGTTAGTGCTTGGATGACCAACCTACATTTTCTCTTAACAGACAAGCCTGCCATAGCGCCTCCTGTGTTTGTTTTCCAAAAAGATAAAGCACAGAAGGTAAGTTTCTCCCTGTTATTGAGGCTGAAGCCATATGTTATGATTTTGTAGACTTTGTTACTGCTCTAGACTCGACTTCATTACCACTGAGGTCAAGCAATAATGTACCTGGTGTTATTTTTCATATTATCCCATTTTTAATCATTTGAATGATCAAGACCACTTTTTCGGTTAGAGGTGGACTCAAAAAACTCACTGCGTTCTCTTGCAGCGATCTGCGGAGGGCTCAAGTGCAGAGGATGGAGAAGGTAAGACTTAGGTCTAAACTGGTCACTTTGTTAGTATTATCGCTTTCATAGACATATTTTAACTGAAATATTATAGATATCTTGTTCTCTTTTTCAGATTCAGATAAAGATGAGGGAAGTTATTGCCCCCCTGTGAAAAGGGAAAGGACCTCATCATTCCCACCCCCACATTCTGGTAAGAGCACGTGGTGACTGAGCAGACTAGTTATTATTTCTTGCTTCTTGCTTTTGGTGTACACATTGATTTGTATGCTGAGTGCAGTGCCTGTTCACTACTTTGCAGTTCCCAAGAACAATGTATTCATGCCCTCAAGTTTCTGCCAGTCTCCGACTGGGAACTCTGACTCCGAGCCAGGTGAGCCATCGAGACCATTAGTTGAACTTCACAGTTTAAAGGCTTCTGGCAGTAAAACTCTTATTTTCAATGGTCAAGCAGAATTTTTTTCAACAATTTAAGGCAGCAAACACGTAAATTTACTGAAATTGGTAAACAATAACTTTTTCATGGATTATAGCTTAAGTTGTTATTAAGTTGTCAGTGAAGTTTTGTATGTCCCCTGCCTGCAAATGCACCCCCTTCACACTGACCAGTGTCTTCTGTCTAACATATTTCTGAGTGGAGGAAAATGTGCAGATACAGAATGCAATCCCCAGCCGCCACAGACAGCCAAATTACGCATGTATGAGTGTTTTTGTTTTTTTTTTTAACTGAGAAGAGAATGTTCTTGAAGAAACATCTTGTGCCACATCAGTCCATTTCCAGTCAAGGTGGACATCTCTGTATCCGTTCAAGCTGATTTGTTGCATTAAGCCTGTGGTTGTGGTTTGTTTATTTTGAAAGAAATTGTTCCTCCCGTATTTCTTTGTATGGCGGCACCCGTAGTCTGCATCAGTTTGTGTCATGCGTTGCAAATAGATTATGCCATATTTTGTTGCATTTGTTTGGTACGTGGATTGTCAGTGTTAAATGAAAAATTCACTGAAGAGTAGCTTCGCAAAAGTAGTTTGCCAGTAATGGAGAGAAGACTGGTTCATTGTGGGAACATTACGACCTTGTATGACCCGTGACTATGCCTGTCCGTAATGTAGTTCTGTTCTGAATTATGACAGTATGAACCTCAAAGTTCATTTGGGAAAGCAATTCTGCATTTAACAGCCACATTCAAGACACCAATATTTGAATAAAGTTCAGCTTGATATTAGTAACTACAGAGGATTTCTTACAAGATGTCACAGTGTCACGTGCTGCTGGTTGGCTGCAGTGTTTGTGCTAACAAAGAGGAATGGTTTATCAGGATTGTAAGATTGTTGGACTATGCTTTTGGGCCTCTGTACTGTACTCAGTGTAGACCCTACATGTATAATGGCTGTTCCTTAGTAATTTTGTATTTATGATAAAGACTTTCTTTTTTCCTCAAAAAAAGAGAAGAAAATATGACTATGAGTTGTCTTATATTTAGCAGTATAATTTGGTTAGACCAAGTTGGGTCTTAAACATGAGAAATTTGTTCAGGTCTCAGCTTCACGCTTTTGCAGACTCTTGGGGTTTATGATCTTGTGTGGGTCGCACATACAGTATTTGTATTGCTGCTGGTTGCATACTGTTCTTCATCTCAGGCAGAATATTTGTTATGGGTCACCATGAGCATTTCATTGGAGTGAGAATTGCAAACTATAGAGAATAATTTGTTGATGAGAATTTTCACTCGTATTTGAATTGAACACAAATTTATATTTAAAAACCTGTGGTTATTGAAAGTATGGCTGCAATGGGTCTTTAATACTGTAAAAAAAATATGCATGCATGTTTTTGTGTGTTATTTGAAGTGCGAATCTAAATCTAAATATATTTGCTGTACTGCACAGGAGCTGATAGAAGGAAGGAGGAAGTAATGTTCCCTTTTTAATATATTTTTTAAAGTCTGCCTTCTCTTGTGCTTGTCTCACCAGAGGAGAAGCCTGTGGGATTTCGTTTAAAGCCACCAACTCTCATACATGGACAGGCACCAAGTTCAGGTTGGTGTCTGAGGTCGATAGACTTCTTTGTGTAATTTTTTTTGTCAGACTGACTTGATTGAAATTGAAAAAACAAAACAGACTCGTATGCTTCTATATGACCCCTCTTAGAAAGGAAAATTGTATATCCAGACATGGACATATAGACTCAAAAAAGTAATTGTTTGGTATAAGACGAGTTGACTCCGTTGCAGGTGTCCCGAGTCAAAAACCGAAGGAACAGCAACGCAGTGTCCTCCGCCCTGCAGTTCTCCAGGCACCGCCCTCTAAATCACATATAGAGTCCAGTGAGTGCAACTTGGATTCAACTGCACTTATTTCTTGCTATTTGATATTAACAAAACATTCAGAATCATTGTTAAAGTGTATTTCTTCTGTTAATTTATTTAGATTCCAGTTGTGGAACCAACGGTGTGAAAAAGTCATCAGATGAAGCACCTCGGACCCAGTCCCTCTTCCTGAACAACACAGAGCACTCAGCCACTCTGGCCAAGTCATTGGTGAGGAGTGTTTAAATCTCTGCCTGTCATAATCCGGTGGCTTGGTAGTGGAAAAACAATGCCAGTCAGTTCAGTACAGACTTTAAGGCATGAAAGTGTGGGAAAGGATAAAACCTTGGGTTATTTACAGAAGAGCTAAAGATTTGTGGTTATTTTCATGCTCTGTTTGTTATGAGGAAGTATACTGAGTGTGGTATTTATAAACGCTGGATGTCAAAAGAATCTCTTTATTGAAAGTTAAATGTTAGTTAAAGAAGCTTTTATTCTTCTCAGAACAGTGTTGCAAGAAAAAAAATTGGCATCATACAGGAAAAGATAAATATAAAGCTGATTCTGAGGCGTTTTTTGTTCCCATTTCAGAAACACAAAAATGAGGAAGATGGAGCAAGTGGTAACAAAGACGGAGGGGAAAGAGAGAAGAAGGAGACGGATGTAGCAATATCTTTTGTGTTTGGTCAGAATATCAAAGACAGAGCAAAGGTGGGTTATTTTCCACTCATTTTGCACCTGTTTCTGACAGTGAACGTGTGAACTTGAGGCGAGGACAAACAAAATGTGATCTACACAGTTCAGTGTGGTAGGAAGAGGAGGGAGTTTTACACAGTTTAGGCACTGCTCTGAATGGTTAGATGTCTAACTTGATATTATGGATTTCAGCTACATTATACAGACAAAAGTACTGGGACACCTGACCATTACACCAACAGGGACTTTGCTGACATGGCATTGTAAGTGCATGAACATTGGTGTGGAGTTGGTTCAACCCCCCCGTGGCTGTGGCAGCTTCTGCTCTTCTGGGAAGACTTTCTGCTGGATTTTGGAATGTTTCCATGGGTGGTTTTGCCCATTCATGCAGTGGAGTATTTGTGGGGTCAGGCACCGGTGTTGGATGGGGGGGCTTGGCTAAGGGTCTCCGTTCCAGTTCGTCCCAGGGGTGTTCAGTGGGGTTGTGGTCAGGGCTTTGTGTGGGCCAGTTGGGTTCTTCTGCACGCACTCATCCAGCCATGTCTTTGTGGACTGTGCTTTGTGTGCTTGGGTGGAATGGGGGCCTTCCACAGGCTGTTGCTGTGGGGTTGGAAACATAGCTTTGTCCAAAATGTCTTGTATGCTGAAGCATTAAGATTTCCCTTCATTGCAAGTAAGGGGCTGAGCCCAACCCCTGAAAATCAGCCCCATACCAAACCTGAATTCAGAAATAAAGGGGTGTGACTGAATACTTTTGTCTATATAGTGTACCCTGGTTCAGAGAATTCCCTGATGTGTTTTATGACTTTAGTTCCTGTTAAGAGGTGCCTTTCCTGTGGTGGTTTGTAGAGTGTCCAATATCAGTCTGTAGGATTTTGTGGTGAGTCTGGAACTGTTCTGGCAGGATTGTTTGGACAAGATTTTGACAAATGGTGACTCACTGCTGACTCACTTGCTATACTGCATGTGAGTCAAGATTTTAAATTAATGATGATTTGTACATGTGTCTGTGTTTTTTTTCTTAAAGTTGGGCTTATTTGCATCACTCCAAATGTATCACTTTGTTCTTCCTCCAGTTGGAAGAGAACAGTACAGAAGACAAGTCAAAGGATAGTGTGCCACTGGACTCTCAATCAGAGGGCACTAATTATTTCTTACAGTACATCTCTACCCCAAGGTAATGAAATTGTGTCCTCCTTCAAATATTTTTAGCAACTCATCTCCATTCATGATTAACTTCCATCAATTCTGTTTTTTTCTCACTCTCTCTCTCTCTCCTGTCCTTTCAGTTCAAAAAATGCCACAAACAGTACAGACAGT
This sequence comes from Scatophagus argus, assembly GCF_020382885.2. Classification (NCBI taxonomy): domain Eukaryota; kingdom Metazoa; phylum Chordata; class Actinopteri; family Scatophagidae; genus Scatophagus; species Scatophagus argus. Next base: position 6,421,278 of record NC_058505.1, on the reverse strand, counting down.
GGGACAAAATTTGTTTTTGGTCAAAACATGTCTGAACGAGTTCTGGTAAGTTGTACCAGCCAATTAAATAGTGAGTCTACCATCTGCCACACTTGCAACTTTGAACTAGTGCCAAGGATCGATTCTGTTCTGTTTTCAGAGTCCACCAAAGGGCGAGTCTTCAAATGAGGAAAATAAAGATGCTTCAGCTGCCCCTGCTTCAGAGTCCTCATCACAGGAAAACACCCCAGAGAAGGGTAAAGACATAAACTCCTCGGATTATTGAGATGATGTTTGGATTAATTTTTTTTAATAGTGTTACTCACGTGTGATCACAACAAACGGGAAGAACAAGACCTGGGAGAGTTGAATAAGAAGTTCTGTAGAAATAGTAACTGAAATATCTCTGTATCTATTCAGCAAATTATTCAAAGTATTTTAATATCTGCTTCAAATGTAGGTGGGAGCTGGTGTTTGATTAGCACTCCATAAAGAGCTGTAGGAGATATTAGGTACATCCTCCAGCACAAATTTCTTAGGCATACCCAAGGGATTTATTTGTGTTTGTCCTTATCATCAGGTTCCCTGTTTATTCACAGCGAATCCAAATAACTGCTAAACCCGAACAAGGTGCAGCAGAGATGTTTTTTTATTTGAAATCACCGAAAACGTGTGCATTTTTAGGAAAAAAGGGGAGAATGGCATTTTCTTTATGTATTTGTGTGAACACAAATTAAAAGTTGGTATTTTGTGGGCTTCATCACCTTTTGAGATAATACTGTACATATGTTTTTTTGTTCTGATGTATATATGTTTGCTGCCTGTGGAGGCATTTGTTGATCTGGTCTTAAAGCTGAATTCTCTGTTTGCAAATGATCTTCAGCTGCATGTCGGACATTTTGAGACTCGTATACAGACGCACCAGTTTTTTTTATTTAAAAAAAAATGACACAACATAATGTTAACCCCAACTATGAGGTGCAAACATCTCACTGCTGTATTTTATCTCACCAGTGAACAGCGTGTCAGAGTCTTTGGAGGAGTCTGCAGCAGCTTACACCAAAGCCACAGCCAAGAAGTGCATCTTAGAGAAAGTTGACGTCAAAACCGGAGAGGAATCGGAAAGCAATGTTTTACAGGTAGAAGGCCGACACTCTCGATGCAGCGCATGTAGTAAATAAATGTGACAGAAGGCCGTAAAGTTATTGTTTCTTGTGACTCTTGCTTCAGATGCAGTGCAAGTTATATGTATTTGAGAAGAATGCTCAGTCGTGGATAGAGAGAGGTCGAGGTTTGCTGAGGCTCAACGACATGGCATCGACAGACGACGGCACACTACAGTCCCGTCTAGGTAAATACACCTGCTGAAAAGTTAAGAATCTGCACAGCATCTGTTTTTTATGGTGCAGCGATTTGACTGAAAACTTTAATCCTTTTGTTTGTTTGTGAGTTGAACGTTTGTGCCAGGTAGATATGGGAATAAGAGATAACGTTTCTCTGAGTAAAAAAATACAAATCTTTCATAGCATACGATACCTCTCTTTGAACACAAGGGGGAGCCCATTCTTCTGCTACACACTTCTGTGCACCAGACATCCCAGCCTGCTGTTACACTCATTTCACAAACATGCTGCACACTGTGCATGTGGAATGAAAAGTATGAAGTGTTTGGTCATCAAAGAAAGGGGGAGGGACTTTTCTGAGAATTTAAAGGGTAATTCCTGTATTTTTAAAACTAGACCCCATGTTTACCTATTTTACTGTGTAAATGGCTCATACTTATTTTGGGACTGGACCAGTAAATTGCCTCAGCCGGCATCTGCGACATGGCTGCTATGGTTAAACTGTATTCTCTGGTGCAACTCTGACCATCAAAGTTACAGCTCGTTTAAAGATAGAAAGTTCAGTGTATTAAAAGTGCTTGCTTTCACTTCCAACAGGTTGAGATTGTTACTTTGTGTTTTATCCTTTCCAGTGATGAGGACCCAGGGCAGCCTCCGGTTGATCCTCAACACTAAACTTTGGCCCCAGATGCAGGTGGACAAAGCTAGTGAGAAGAGTGTACGAATCACTGCCATGGACACAGAGGACCAGGGGGTCAAGGTCTTCCTAATATCGGTATGTGTCACCAAACGTTATACTACAGCTTAGAATTTTCCAAGCCTACAGAATGCAATAAAAACAGGCTCTTCGTTCTCCTCTTCGTTTTAAAAAGAATCGTCATTGTTTTACAATCTGCTTCATTTTGCTTGATTCTGTCTGTTGAAATGTACTGGGTACATGTCAGTGCCAACACGTGATGTAAGTGAATGTTTATTCCTTTTTTCTTTTGAAGTCACATAGTGCTCTCACCCTCTGTGTCTCTTCTCTTCAGGGTAGCTCTAAGGACATAGGTCAGCTGGCTGCAGCGTTACATCACCGTATCTTGGCCCTGAAAAGCAGGGCAGAGCAGGAGCCCGAGACCCCTTCAACAACTATCCCTGAGGCCGAGGTACCGCAGTCCAACGAGGACGACAGCGACGAGGAAGACAATGCCTCTGCCTCTGCTTCAGCCTCCACCCCTGCTACGAGTGAGTGTTACGTGTTTTCTTTTTCTGATTCATTCCTCTGTGGCTGGAGGCATTATGCTTTAGAGCAGTGATCGCTAACTAGTGACCTGTGGGTCCCATTCAGAAAATGTGCACATCAGCGGAGGAGGCCTAATCGCTCAGGTAGCTTTCCAAACTCTGGCAACAGGCCAACAAATCTGTAATTCATAGTTCACCTGTTCTACAGAATCAGATTACTCAGCACTTTGTGTGTAAAGTTACCTTCAAAGTCTTCATTACATATATTGTGTAAGTCAGGACTGTCATGGATGTACAAGTACAACTTGACTGGTTGGTAGAAGAATACAACCACGATGCAGCTGTTGTAGTTTTTGTTTGTGTGAGTTTGAACCTTCCTTTGTTTATTTACTCGTAAATCTCATGGCTGTCTTGACATGGAGTTTCGTGGTTTTTGTGCTGTTACAGATGCTTTTTGTTACGATGGCAGCATTTTGTTTTGCGATAAACCCATTCAGACCACTCGCATACAAAACCCTTGTCAACCTTTCTTCCTGCAGGTAATTCAGAGGGAGGAGAAAGCCAGGCAGCAGGAAGCACATAGCGTCACTCTAAGACAGCCTGCTAAGATGCTGCTGTTGAGGCATTTTGCTGTAGGCATCTCCATGGACACCCCTTGACCAACATGGGTCCGTCAGACCAGTACTTTTGGATATTAGAAGTCTAGCTCCAGGAAATAACCCCTTGTGCCGGAGTGTCTCACCCAACTTGTGCAGTTCATTTTCTCTGCATTCAGCGTAATATCTGGAGTCGTTTCTTCCCTCCCTCTCCTGTTTTGTGTTTTATTTTTGTTTTCGAGTATTTTTTCTCTCCCCGATAGCAAAAATAAAGACTTCAAAGCTTTGGTTTGGGACTTTTCTGCTCATCATATTGATGAGTGTAAGGGTGTTTTCCTCTACATTTTAAAGTATGGCACATGTTAAGACTGCAGTTTCTACTTTGGGACCTTTTTACTCACTCTACAGTCGTACCTCTGGGCGCCACACATTCAGAGGACCTTCATTCACATTTGACTAGTCATCAGTCCGCTCCTACATTGAGTCCAACCCTCGCCATGACCCCCCCCATTCCAACCAGTCCGTGCGTTAAGTTTTGGCAAATGTAATTTATTTTGGATCGTCATTTTCATGAGGCATCTCAAAACATATGTGCTGTTTGTAATGGCTAGCCAAGACCACTCAAGTTTGCATTAACAGCAGTTTCTTATATTTCCTATTGACCCATATTATACTGAATAAAAGGCTGAAACAGTACGGTTTCTGCTAACGTGAGTTAATGATGTGATGACAAAAGAGCAGAAGGATTCTCCTCAAAATTAATAATATGTGTTAGTCATTCACCTTGTGTTTGTTGTTAATCATTTCTTTTTTCCAAATCGAGAAAATCAAATCATCAGTTTACATTCTGCATGAAACTGTTCTTTTACTTTTCTTTTCAGCATCCCAAGGGTTTACTGTGTTGATACATATATTTTTTTTATTTTGGATATATACAGTTTTTATCCATTTACATTTGGAAAACGTCTTGGAACGAAGACTTAACTTCATGTGTGGAAAATTTGAGTGATAACTGTAATACCTTTTTGAATGTCATGTACATTTGAATATATCATCATTTAGTAGCGCACCATGTTTTCTCATCTCCTCCAACTGCCCCCTTTACAAAATAAACCATTTTGGACCGACATCTGGGATTTTTCCTTCTGAAGCTTGATTGTGCAACATCCAGAGCTTAATCCAAATTTCAGAGTAAGACATCAGTACAGTGTGGTATTCGTTGTCTTCTGTAGCTGTCTCAAAACAACAGCCAAAAAAAAAAAACCAGCAGAGTGGTTCATCTGTTTTGTATTCAAGAGTTGGATCTGGACTAGGGGTTGATGTATGCTGTGCTCTGACAGCACCGAGCAGGAATCGCCGCAAAACTTGCTTGTGTACTGTATGCGTCTCACACACACACACACACAAGGTCATGAATTTTTGATGTGTGAATCTGCTTGACACAATCATATACATCCCAACCTGCTACAAAACTGCTGCTCCCAAACTCTGTGCCTTATCTGCCTTTCAGTGCTGACTTGTTAAGACAGTATTTTTTTTTCTACACTCAACACTGCACATGACTGTGCTGGTGTTGGGAAAGTCACAAAAAGGACAAATTCTGAATTTTTTAGACGTGCAGTATAAAAGTAAGTATCTGCATTAGCTGGTTAGTGGTTTTCCCCTGAAATCTTACACAGATTGTTCTGCTTCACCTCACTGTGATTTCACAAGCTCAAGAACCTTCTTCTGAGCAACATCTGGGGTAATTTGCAAGCAAACTTTATTTATACAGGACTTTTATAAACAGAAGTTGCAAAGTGCTTTATGGAAAGAGGAGTTAAAAAAGTAAATTATAAAAAAAAAAAGAAAAAAGATCCAGAGAAAGCAAACAGCAGAAGCATGATCGTATTTTATGGTCAGGAGTTGAAGATGAAGAGGCGAGCCTCCACCCTGTGGTCAGAGGGCACCACAAGTCATTCAGGTATGGACGGGCCTCCCCATGTAATGCTCTGTATGTCAACAGTAAAAGTTCAACATCAGCCCTACAACGGGAAGCCAGTGAGGACGAGAGATTCTAAAACTGGACTCGTGTCATTTAAGTTTTGTTGCCGTTAAAGCCCTGGAGCAGTTGGAACTGAGATAAAGACTTTCTGAAGCGAGTGAGCGATGACCGACAAAGAGTCAGTGCATGATGTAATAAAAGCACGATTGTCCTTTTCTCTCATGTAATGAGGCTGAAGAAGGACTGACTGACTAGCGCTTGCATGTGGGGGCAGTTTAGACCATAGGCATAACAGGCAACATGAATGAATTGAGACACTGTAAAGCAGAGAGCACAGATATTTATTATTAGCATTAATAAATCATGATTCAAGGTCACCACATTTTCTCCAGTCATTGCTTCACACATGAGTATGAAGGCTGGGATGTGATGCACTGTAGGGTCTGTTTTTTGTAACCCACACACATGCCAAGCAGATTTCTCTTCCATCCAGCTGCTTCTTCCTCCTTTTCACTTTATTGATGTCTTTAAACAAGTCAGCAGGTTGACTTTATGCAGGTGGGTGCATCGCAAACTTTAAACTTGTGACCTCTTCATATAAAGCAGTTACTACACGTGACCTGATGATTCATCACAGGGTGCACGGCTGTGGTTTTTTTTTCTTCCTATTTTCCCATATTATGGGCAAACACTGCCAGTTTTTTTGTCACAGTATTTCACATTTTACTGTCGTCATTTAAATGTTTTATTTTTTCAAATAACTATTTTGTCTATAAAATGGAAGAAAAATGCCCACAGTTTCTCAGAAATAAAAGTTTTGTTAGATCCAACCATCCAAAGACTCAAGACATTCCATTTACAATTATATATAAAAGAGCAAAGAAAGAAAAAGTAATGTATGTTATTTCTACTGCTGTCCATACAGAAAAACAAAAGTTGATAAGTAACGTGGGTTCATGGGAGTTTTTGTCTTCTTTATACCGATGAAGTTCTGCGTGACGTGACTCGACAGAAATGCTCACAGATGAGGTAATGTTTTAAAGTTTCATTCAAGTTATGTTTAGTCCCGTCTACAGACTTCCTTCCTCGCTCTCTGGCTCTCTCTGGGAAACGATAGCAACAGGCGACCATATGAAACGGGCCATTACCTCGAATAAAATGATGGATTTCTCTGGATTTGAACATTGTTGGAAACTTTTGAGAAACGAGTTCATAAATCAACAAATCATAAAATGAAGATCAAGTCGGTTTTAGGCATTTTAGTCTGGAAATCCTGCATATTATACCTTTAACAAACTGGGAGCAGCTAATTTTTTAGCATGAGTGTTACAGAAATTAAATTCTTTTTTTTACCAGACTGCCCCCAGAATTGGTTCAGTCCCTGGAAGATTGTTTGTAGAAATTTAGGTTTTTCAGTTACAGCATGTTGGATTATCTTCCAGCCTTGTAACCATGGACTGATCGTCTTTTCCTGTTATTCCTATCATCCCCAGATATCGCCAGGCCTAGTTCTCGCTCTTTTTTCCTTCTGATATGCTGTACAGTCTTCACAATGTAAATTATATTCTTTAATTTAAGGTTTCAAGTTATAAATCTGTCATGAACTAGGGGGATTACTACGATTTGTTTTGAAACCCAAGCAGATTGTGTCACAGTGTGTTGGTTTTTAATGTATGTTACGTGTATTGTATGTATTGCACTACCGTATTTTTCGGACTATAAGTCGCACTTTTTTTCATGGTTTGGCTGGTCCTGCGACTTATACTCAGGTGCGACTTACATAATAAAATATATACGGTAATTTCACATGTTCACGCTGACAGTCGCGAGGGGGCGCTCTAGGCTGGTGTGCCAGTATCTGCTACGCTCCTGTACCACCGAAAAATTTAAATTTAAACATAAACTTATAAAGACAACTGAGAAAGACTGAACACACAAATGCCCCAAAAAGAAAATCATACCCTGCAGATTACAAGCTGCAAGTAGTGAAATATGCAGCCAAAAACGGTAATGGAGCAGCTGAAAGAAAGTTTGTAGTTAGCAAGAAACTTGTGAGGGACTGGCGAAAAGCGGAGGATACTCTAACTGCAATGAAGAAAACCAAAAAAGCTAATCGCGGGCTAAAAGCTAGATGACCACAGCTAGAGGAACAGGGTTTGGTAAACTTATGTTGTTTATGTTATAGTTATCTGAATATCTGTTGATGCGTTACATTAACATACCAGACACCCATTCAGCCCGTTGTTCTCTAATCTATTGTTATTACTATAATTTACCGTTCAAGATGTAATGTCTGTTCTTGATCTCTGATTTTATAAAATAAATTTCCCCCCAAAAATGCGACTTATAGTCCAGTGCGACTTTTATATGTTTTTTTCTTCTTCATTATGCATTTTTTGGCTGGTGCGACTTATACTCCGGAGCGACTTATAGTCCGAAAAATACGGTATGTGTAATGTATGTAATGTATTATATTTCTCCTCTGTTATATTCAGGTCTAAGTGAGAATTTTCTCTTTTCGCTTTCCAGACACAGCGAAGGCCCACAGGAACCACAAGGCCGATTGTTGCTTTCCCAACGAGTCCAACGGGAACCTGGTTTTTGACTAATATAGTGGCCCTTTGTCACTATCCGCGCACGCTGCTTGTTTAACTGGCTTGTACGCGTGCCGGTGTAGGTGTATGCAGGTGCAAATGGATAACAAAGCCAATGTCCAAAACACTGCTGATTGTACTCCAGGTTTATTTAGTCTACATACAGTCAACTCAAAGGTACTCACTTTAACCATAACGTATTACTCTGACCTGAGAAGTTACACCATGTCACGGTCAAAAACCGTGTGGATTCCCCAGTGTGCACACCACACTGATTAGCCCACCTCCCTATATAGACTCAATCCATGGCCTAAAATAGATACTGCCACCTACTGGCAGAAATGCATACAACACTTGTGAACACAGAAAAAAAACAATTTGGCTCCTACACACCGGCCCCTAATTGTTAATGGTGTGTAAGCATAACAATTCAACAAACAAAAAAAACAAAAGGAGCCAAATGTTCTTGAGTGATACATGTACACACACCATATCCTATTAGTGCATAAACCAATTAATCATCACAGGCTGCCATCAACAGGCAAAGTTTAGTTACAGGCCTTTCCATAATACTACATTTTGAGACGGGCAGATCTCACAAACCCATTCTTATCAGGAAAGGTTTCCAGCACTTTACCAAGCAGCCAAGAGCCTTGAGGAGCCGTCGAGTCCACCACTAGGACGACGTCCCCAGCAACAAGACTTCTTTTCCCCGGTTCCATTTCTGCCTTTCCTGAAGCAACAGAAGATACTCTTGCGCCCATCGCTTCCAGAACAAATCTGAGAGGTATTGGACTTGTCTCCACCATCGCTTGACATATACAGATCTTGCTTCACAAACAGTCCAGGTGGTACAGCAGGTTTGCCTTTTAGGAGGAGAATATGATTGGGTGTAAGAGGTTCAAGGTCGTCGTCATCATCTTCAGACTCCTCTTTGGCAGCCTCGGCCTTTGCAGGTGGTTTAGCTGGAGCAGCCTTCTTGGGAGGTGGGGCTTCTTCCTCTAAGTCCTCCTCATCATCAGATGACTCCTTTGCAGGCTGAGCTTTCACTGCGGCCTTGGCGGCAGGTTCAGCAGCAGGCTTGGCTGCTTTCTTTGGTGGTGGGGCCTCTTCTTCGGACTCCTCATCCTCCTCATCATCATCATCGTCGTCGTCCTCCTCTTCGTCCGACTCCTCAGCCTTTGCAGGGGCTGCCTTTGCTTTAGCCGGTGTTGCTTTTGCTGGAGGAGCCTCCTCTTCAGACTCCTCCTCGGAATCATCAATGTTGATCAACAAATCAACATTTGCCTTTATGTGTGGGATGTGAACATCCGACAGGTAAGACCATTTATCCAGTTCCTCAGTTGTTGCTATATTATTAGTGGTGACTGGCATTTTCCTTTGGCTCAAGACCTCTGGGAGACTATAAAAGTCATTGCCCTCTAATCCAGCCACCTCCAAACCAGCGATGGAATAAGATGGAACAACAATCTCCTGGTCCATTGTGCTCAACAAAACACTGGTTCTTCTGCCTGTAATATTCAGCCTCTGCATTAGATCTTCGGAGCAGAAGGTGGCCGAGCTACCAGGGTCCAGAAATGCATATGTTTGTATAATGTCACATCCTTTTACAGACTTCACTCTTACAGAAAGAATTGGAAGAACACAGCCATCCTTACCGGCCCCTATAAGACTTAAACCGGGTGATAGTCTTTGTGCCAGCCGCACCAGATACACGATCTTGGATGTCACCGAACAGAGGATCAGAAAGAATGTTAACATGACGCTCCACAAATACAACCAAGTCAGTAAAGTGAGCTCTCTGCTGTGTTTGTTCCATGATTCCATAAGCGATGGATCTCCATTGCTCCCTCAACTTGTATGGCAGCTTTGCAAGAATGGCTCTCATATTTGCAGGCATATCCAACTCTTGCATATACTCTAATTCCTCCATTACATTACAACAGCCACGCAAAAACAAAGAATACGCTTGGAGTGCTTTAACATCTTCACCCTTTATGGACTGCCAGGCTAGAACCTTTTCCATATAAGCATTAGCAACTTTATATTGATTTCCAAAATGCTCCTGCAGCAGGTCCTTAGCCACTGCATAGCCGCGATCAGGAGCCAAGTGCTGGCAGCTACGTACCAGTTGTTGTGGCTGTCCTCTGGTAAATTGCTCCAGATAGAAAAGACAATCTGCTGCTTCTGCTTTATTCTCCACTCCTTGCTCGAATGCTTTTATGAATGCTCTGTATTGCAAAGGGTTCCCTTCAAATAAAGGAATGTCTCTCAGTTTCAGAGATCTTGCAGTTTGCTGTTGCACCAAAGCAGCTGTTATTTCGTTTTGTCTGTGCATGACGGTAAGGATGTCCTCAGATGCAATTTGATTTATGCGAGGATGAGTGAATTGATGAGTGATTTGGGGTTGACGGATTTCCTTGTTTGATTGAGAAGTTGTCATTTGACCTTCAAGTTGGTGTGAATTTCCCACGCTTTTCTGGTGGTCATGCATATTGTAGTGATGTTCAGAATCCGTTTTAAAACTTGAGCCGCGTTCCTTTGATCGCACATCCAGTGGTTTATTTGAATTTATTGAACACTGTTGTTGCATCGACTTCCACAATCCAGGCTGATATTCATTTGCCAAAGAATTTAACACAACCACAGACCCATTTTTCCCTTTTTTATTTTCCAGGTAAGAGCCCATTGCATTTTTGGATCCTGAACCAGCACTTCCCACACCAGAGGATCGCAATACTGCCAACTTAGCATTTGTTGCAGCTATTTCCACTTCCAAGTCAAGCTGTTCTCGTTTCCTCCTCAACTGTTGCTCCTGCTCCTCCAATGCGTGTCTTTCCTTAAGAGCTGAAGCACGGGCAATAAGAGCAGCTCTATCTGCTTCAGCTTTTATGCGTGCTGAAGAGGTGCTTGATCCTCCACTGGCTCTACTTCCTTTACTTGAACGTTTGCTTCCCACATTAGAAATGCTACCATCGGGGCTAATGTCATCCACCACCAGCCCCTTTGCATGTACATTGTTTTCATTGCTTGTGACATCATCATTTTGATTGATACCAACCTCATTTTTATTTGCATTACCCTCATTGTTTGTAACACCAACATTTTCTTGTATATTACCTTCCAAGTTTGAAATCCACATTTCTGCATCATGAACACATTCATTTAAAGACAGAAATTTTGCTTTAAACCATATTTCATGTTTTTCTTGTTCACCACTCGGCATTAAACCCAACAGCTGTTTATGGATACATTTTGCATCATCACACACCAGCCTTAATTCATTCAAAGCATCACAAACCATTGTTTTATCACCCTTTACGATGAGATCTTTCATTAAGTTTCGTATATTGGCGGCTTTGTTCAGCTTTGCCTTTCGTTCCGCTTGCAACCTTAAAAGCTTATCAGCAAGCGCCTTTTCAGTCATTATAACCTTTCATTCCGCTTCCGGTTTCCATGTTTTCAGTCGCTCCACAGTTCGCAACAACCATCAAAGTTAACACAAAGTCAATCACGTATTCATTTCGGCCACCAATGCATTGGGTTTATGCCCCCCTAATTGTGTGCACACAGGTCCAATGGCCATTATTGTAGCGCTACTCATACCTCGGCATCAGTGAGCTGGGCGCCATGCGGTGATCAGCTGATCCGATGCTCCGCTGCCTCGCCTGGCTCCGGTCTCCGCCGATCCGCTGCGGCCGTTCCTCCAACTACTGCCGAACTCCGTAGCCGAACTCCGTGTCACGCCAAGACCCAGCAGCAACAGCAGCTCCTTTCAATTGTCCTCCCACGATCACCTCCTCCAGGCGCCATGCGGTACGGGCCGCTTTCCAGACACAGCGAAGGCCCACAGGAACCACAAGGCCGATTGTTGCTTTCCCAACGAGTCCGACGGGAACCTGGTTTTTGACTAATATAGTGGCCCTTTGTCACTATCCGCGCACGCTGCTTGTTGAACTGGCTTGTACGCGTGCCGGTGTAGGTGTATGCAGGTGCAAATGGATAACACAGCCAATGTCCAAAACACTGCTGATTGTACTCCAGGTTTATTTAGTCTACATACAGTCAACTCAAAGGTGCTCACTTTAACCATAACGTATTACTCTGACCTGAGAAGTTACACCATGTCACGGTCAAAAACCGTGTGGATTCCCCAGCGTGCACACCACACTGATTAGCCCACCTCCCTATATAGACTCAATCCATGGCCTAAAATAGATACTGCCACCTACTGGCAGAAATGCATACAACACTTGTGAACACAGAAAATAACCAATTTGGCTCCTACAATAATAATAATAATAATGATAACATTTTGCACAACATCCTACTCAGAACAGACTTTGATGATCTCTAAACGTCTCATCTGGTGCCATCATCAGGTCAGGTTAATTGAATATTCTTTTACTGCTTTATTTGTTGTTTTGATGTGCTTCTTCTTCTATGTGGCTTTATTGTTCTTTGTTTTATTGTAAAATATGGTTTTCTGTGTTGTTATTGTGTCTTAAAAAGTGCCATGTAAATAAAAATATTAAGTTAATATTAATTAGAATAAAATAACAGGAACAGGTGTTTTTATTTCTAATTTTTTTTATGTTTTCCATCATCTTGTGAACCGTCAGATTTATTTTTGAGCGTGGGTGGGGATCTATGTACTAAATTTCTGGTTAACATGATCACAAACAAACAAAGGTTATGTTTACATTTTGTGTTTCTCATTAAAACACAGTGTGTGTGTGTGTGTGTGTGTGTGTGTGTGAGGTCCAGCAAACATGCTGAAAACATTTCCATCCTCATTAAACGTTTGCAGAGCAGAATTTTTTGAATATTTTAAACTGTAGTTTGTCGATCCGTGTTATCCGTGTTTGCATGCTAGCGCTGTTCTTCCTCCCATGATTGTTTGTGGAATTATTTACAGTCACTGCAAAGCCCAGTGGGGAAAAAAACATGGCTTCGCAGTCATCAAAAACTTGACACGGTACCTTTAATGTTAATCAGGGTGCTGTGAGAAAGTGTTCTTTTGTTGTGGTTGTACAAATAAAATGTTCTTCTCTGTTTCTGCACAGAATTAATCTGCATTGTTTTTGGATCGAATAAATATTCAGACTGTGTTTTACTGCCCATGAAATGCAAATGAATCACCATAGAAATGCGTTACGTCAGACCAGGTGGAAGCTGTTGTAAAGCGATAGCCCTGAGTTACAGGAGCCCCCGAATTTCAGTAGACTTGGAAAGATATCAGGCCTACGCATGTCATGATGTCAGAATGAGAAGCACCTAATACTCGTTGTTACAAAAAAAGAAAAATACAAGCCCTGGAATAAACCCTGAATGTCATTACTCAAGCAGCTCTGTTAAAGAATTTCTTAAAGAGAACAAATTACACCTGCCAACACTAAACTCATTCCTCTTCTTCAAACAGAAATCGTTAAAAAAAGGGAGTGTAAAATTCAAATTACCGCCTCAGACGCCACATTTTTTAAGACCTGTTATCACCCGTGAGCTAAAGCGTGTTTACAAAAGGCAGATCTGTTAATGAGTCACGCAGTTCTGGTCGACTTGGGAAGTTTTGGCATTTTTTAAAGGGATAATCATGTCAGAGTAGATTAAGTTCAGAGGGGGAAGTGGATAACAGACTGTGAGGAAAATACTTAAAAGGAGAATTTGTGGAATGCTGTGGTGGAGATGGGGAGTCGTGTTTTTATGTCGGTGAACAAAGGTAAATATCTGTCAAAGTCGTACTATGTTCTTCTTTCTGAGCAGCTTGGGTAAACAGCAGGTGCCATAGAAAAAAAGTAATCATCAAAACTAAAGTAACATTCATATGATCTCCCATATGGAGCCTCTGATAATTCTTTATTTGTGTCATTTATTTCCTTAAAAGGAGTCCAGTCAATCCTAAGAGGTCTGGGAAGATAAGAATCACTGCAACAGAACTATTTCTTCTCTGAGGCACTTAGAGGCATCTTTCTCCAGGAGTGAAGTTGCGTTAATAAAGACAGATCACTAACAGGAGTGCATGAGGAGCATAACATGAAACGCACTCAGTATATAAATAAATGGCTCAATAATCAGATTTAAATCTGGTGAAAACCTCGAAGTTCAGAGATGCGAAACAGACCGACCTCAAAAAACAATTTGTCTTTTCCCACACTGATAGCCTGGGAACATTTGTAGGACGACAACGCTTTGAAAACAACGCACAAACATAAATGTACTACATTTTCGTTGCACTGTAGCCCATGTGTTTCTAATAATTATTTCATTATGCGTCTGCTGCACTTTAACTGTTTTCATTGTTCTCTGGCTTTTAAAAGCTTTATGTGAAATTGGAAATGAGTCTTCTCATTTTCCCTTTCTATTCTACATTGCCTGCAGATTGAACTATAATTGCAGCACATTCTTACACGCTATTATATTATAATAGGAATATGCACGACCAGGGCAGAGCATCAAATGAAATGATCGGGGCTTTAAAGGGCAACATAACACCCTGTTATCACTTGATCACTTTTCACCACTTTTCATAAAGTGCTAAATATATTTCTGTTTAACTGGCTTACCGCACACGGGGGGTCAGTAGGAGGAGTCCACAGCTAACGCTAGCACTTTAATCCAGCCATGCTTCTGATAATGTAGCCTTGTAACAGGTGGTAAAAGACTGTACGCTACATGTAGGTCACCTTCCTTCAAATCTCTCTCTCCTTACTCAGGTTTCTTTATCTGAGGGGTTTTTTCACTTTATTCAAAGAAATTTTTTGATATGTAACATAGTCAAATACTATATTTATGTACAGTTTGGAGGTACTTGTATGCTACTTGAGTTCTTCTACCTCATTTCAAAAGCAAATATTGTTCTTTTTCTTAGATTGCATTTATTTGAAAGCTTTGGCTGCTGGTTACAGATTCATTTAATTTAATAATGTATATACAGTGTATCATAAACTTATAAAATATTATACATTCAGCCGCCTAATAGTATAAATAAGCTCCACACTGACCAGCTGCAGTGTTAAAGTTATGCTCACACATGAATAGCCCAGTATTCTCATATATTATGGCATAACATTCATGCAGCCATTTTTCCTGCACCCATACTTCTTAAGTACAACTTGCTGTTCATTCTTCTACATCTTTCCATTTCAAATGCAGGACTTTTAATTTTTTGTAGTATTTTTCTTTACATTGTTTTGTAACTATATAACTATATTCATAACATCATAGAATTTCCAGTTAATTGTACAGTAGTTAGAGACCACCATATGCACTCATACTATAATATGGGCCACAGTAACCCCAATTGAGATGTTTTCTTTTTCTCAATTGTAATTCCTCGGTTATTCCACAAGGGGGAGTTTGATTTTCAAATAAATTAAATGTGTAAATCACAGCTCCGTTGAAGTTTGAACACTTTGACAGGAATATGAAGCCATGTGGAGACATTTAAAGCAACTATAGACAGGCAAGGTGATGTTGTTAGTGATAATGACAGCCTGACACTGGAAGTGATATTCACTGTTCTATGAATGTTTCACTATATGAGTGCTGTCGCAAAGTGCTTGCTCAAGGGGGAATGTTGGGTTTTCTATATTACAATTTAATTAAAGAGTTTGTGTCATGAGATAACTTTTGTTGTGGATTGGCGCTATATAAACAAACTGAATTGAATTGAATTAAAATCCAAATTCAAACCAAATGATTTCGGCCTATCTCCTTCGCACTTTTTGTCCTTTAAACCTTGTTCTGTCTCCAATTCCACTCCTGGCGAAATAAATAAAGTGCATTTTAAGTATTTTGTTTTGAAACTACTTACAATTAAGCAAAAATCTTAAGCTCACAGGGATTTGTTGTAGCTAATTAGTCTTGTTTGTGACACAGCATGTGTTACGGCGCGGAGAGCTTAAACACTGGGCGCACGCAAAATAAACAACAAATCCTGGAAAACTCTTAAAAATGCTTGATCTTTAAAGAAAACCAATATTAATGTGGAGACAGGAAGACTGTGCACACTCAGGTCCATTGCAAGTGATTAATAATAAATTAAAGCATTTGATCACTAGATCTTTAAAGAGCATAGAGCCGAGTTCAAATTTACAACTTTATTGTCTAATCTTAAAATCTTAAATGGTCTTGAATATAGTTAAATATGATTTACTTTTTAAAGTCAGCTGCACCAACCGCAAAACACTTCTGAAATTCTTTATATTTTTCTTACATTTTCCTTTTAACTCTGTTGTTATTGACATTAAAAAGTCTAAAATCCAGAAATCTGAAATTTGTCTTTTGTTGTCCACTCGATGCTTTGTCCACACACCAAGGCCAGAAATAGTCCTAACTGGCCAGATGATTTTTAAACAACTTGAGAACTGTGAGATCAGTTTAGTGGAAATTAACAAAAAAAAACATTGCCTAATTATGACATCTAATAAAATCCATATTCCCCAGAATAAGAATGCCGCTTGGTATGTGTGTGGCAGCGAAGGAGGCATTGAATTGAAGTGTTTTAATGTGCAAGATCATTGCTTCCTTAGATGTTTCAGCTCTACACCTTGCCCCACTTCTCCCTCTAATCCACCCTCTTCCATCAAATCCTGTCACCCCCAATCATCACCCCACCCCAAGGCCCCTACTACACCCACTCCCACGGTGAAAAACAAACCTGCAGACATGCAGAGCCCTTTTCACATTTGACTCAAATCAAAAGCATTTTAATTAAAAGCACCCCTAACAGAAAGAAAGATGGGATTGGGATTGGTTCAAAGGTTTCAAGGTGTGGACCATATTCTAATCCACATGGGAAGTGATGACCTAATAGAAAAAAAAAATCAAAACAATGACTAACAACTGTCCCACGTTTGGTAGCATGCAGCACAACAGTATTCTGAGGAAATGATAACTGTGGTCATCTCTTTTACACATGGCCTGACACATCTCTGCGCACCATCAATAACATAAATGCTGATAACAGTGTGCCCATCTGCAAAATGTCCAAACAGCCCTCCTCACAGGCAGCTATCAGCAGCATCTCTATACAAGCTGCAACAGAAGAGTCTTTGTTCAACCAAACTCAACGCCGGCCTGCTCACAGAATGGCCATCATTCTCTCCACCAGCAGAGATGGTGTCGTCTCAAATCTGTTTAGAGATGACGCTGCCAAATTAAACTGCCTTGGCACCTCTGGTGCCCCACCCCTCGAGCTCAGAGCAGCCAATCAGAAAGCTACGCCAAAAGCTCCCATCAGATAAGACACATGGTTACTCTGCTGCAGACTATGCTTTAACACTGTTTACAACTCATAGATGACACTTATTATGAGCCCATTCACCCACTGAATAGTTCTTTTCTGAAGTACAGCATACAAAATTTATGGCATACACGCAACCTTTTTGACTTAGAACTTTATAGAAATTCAGTCAATTATTGATGGTTATTTAGGCCAAAGTTTTCAAATATTTATGGCTGTGAATCATGAAATTCACGTGAATTATGAACGAATGCAAAGAGTCAACAAGTACATTTCTTTTACTTGTGCATCAGTCTTTATTACTAAATGAAGTATCCCACGACCTCATGCAAACCCCCCCCCCACACACACACACACACACCAATCCTGTATGAATCTTACAAGACACCCAGTGTCTTAATACAGACCGACTTAATCATTTTATTATAAAAAAGAAAAAAAGAGAGAAGGAAATACAGCCAAAATGGGTTGTGTAAATTTATCTTTGGAGAGTTCAGAGTTGCTCAGCGAGAGGAGAAACACCTGTTCGCTGCAGTTGTTCAGGCTGTTTGGGTCCTCCAGAGTCACCGCCGCATCCTCCGTCCTGCTATGCTCCTCTAAAGATGTCGGAACCCACCAACATGCTGCAGCTGGACATGGGAGGGGGTTGTTAAACTTTGGCGTGTTTATTGTAGATCTTGTCAGTGCTGTTACCAACAACAGATGTCTTGTTTGCACTAACACTATTATCCTCCACCTCGCCACAGTGCTGACATGAATATGGAGGGGTTATTCTTTTAAATCTGCAAACACAAACAATCATTGATCTTAGCTCCATTGTGCTTTTCTCAAACACCACCACGTAGACGGCTGACACAAGATAGCAGCCGATTAAAAAGGAAACATGCAGGAGAAACCACATAAAGGAGCGGGTAATGGGTAAGGTGGATCAATTTTGTCTTGCTGAGCATCTTTTCCGTTTGCTTTAAGTCAAATAGCTGACGAATAGCTGTCATGATTATTTCACTGGAAAGTCAAAGAAAAGTCCAAATTCCAGTGGATTAATCATACTTTGTGATCAAATGGATGCCATGTGTTATTATGCACTTTGATTTTCTTGCCAGTGTCGCTCTCATTAAACGCATTTTTTCCTCTCTGCAGATCCTGTGGTTCTCTGCTTGTGGACGTGTAGAAGTTTTGGTTGAAGGCCATCTGTTGCAGTGGCAAGTAACGGAAATATCTGTTTATAGTAGAGGTAAAGTGGTTCCACTTTCAATGCTTTTGTAAACATTTGGAGCGTATTTGGGGTCTTCCAAGAACCAAAAAATATCAGGAAATTACATAAAGGCACAATGTAAATAAAACTCTCTTTTTGCTTTACTAACTGGAGTGAAATTTGTCACTGTTGGGGAAATTCATCATATATTGGATTTCATTGCATGCACGGAAATGTTTGAAGGTGATGTGCCTTTGATGTGAGGGAGTCATGCACTCCTCTGTTATTCCTGTAGTTGGCTTTAAAATATGAAATTGCTCAAAATACAAAGTGCTGAAGTCATTTCTCCCCCACAGCTGTAGTAAATACAGTAAGTCACAGTCAAACTGAAACATGTGCTCCACTTGGCTGAATAAAACCCAAAGGGAAAATAGATTATTTTTTTTTTCACTCACAAAAATACAACTGTTACCCCAAACCATCCATCAGCCACATCATTCTGTGTGACGTGCCTCTGATCAACTTTTAACTCAGGTAACTCAACACGACTTCTGTTACCTCCAAATGCCTGCAGTCGTGGTGCAAACTCCAAGAGGTGGTGCTGCCTCACTGAAGTTGTGCAGGAAGTTGTAGAAGTTGTGTTCTATCTGGCCTTTTCTGGGATTTATGTCTCCCTGGGATAACAAGGATCAGTCTGCCTGCATGTATAACTCAGGAAGAGCTCTTCCCGTTTAATATAACTC
Source organism: Scatophagus argus (assembly GCF_020382885.2). Lineage (NCBI taxonomy): Eukaryota > Metazoa > Chordata > Actinopteri > Scatophagidae > Scatophagus > Scatophagus argus. Next base: position 6,402,376 of record NC_058505.1, on the reverse strand, counting down.
GTACTCAGGGGATGAAGTATGGCGATAGCATATTAAATTTAAGATAACTTACATCCAAAGTGGACTCTTCACCTAAAATACAGCCACTACTATTCACCAGACCTTCAGTGTATACAGTACATCATACTGGCTCCAAGTCAGAGCGTGCATCTGAAGGACTGTCTATACCTCAGACAAATATTTCTCTTGAATTACCTCCACATGTAAAGAAAAGTTTCCCAAACAATGCTGCATAAAGCCCCGCCATCATGTGAAACCGCTCCGTTTTTGGCGTGTTTAATGTTATGACTTCCATTTGAAGCCGGTTCCCGCTCAGATACTCACGTTTCACTGTGATTTCCAACGTACCGAAGGAGCTGACATGCACTGTTGTTGTTAGCTTCTGATTAGACCACATTCCCTGATTAGACCGCCGTGGTCTGCCTCCTCCGCTTCCTCCCAGGTAGTGAGAACGCATTTCAATAATAACAGGAGCAGACCTGAATTATTGAGGGCCTCATTTCATTTTGGTGTCCCAGTAAGCTGTGTGCATGAGTCAACACTTAAAATAACAGAGCTTCGGATCAGACACGTGTGAAAGGAATGCAATTATTCATATCAATTACACCTGTGCTTTACCTGTTATGGCATGTTAAAATATCTGCCACGAGAAAGGCCTTGAGAGTTTTTCTTTCAGTCAAAAGTAGGGATGTAACAAACTAAACTGATGTCAAACTTCTGAAAACGTGATGGTGATACCGCGGATGCAGTTCGTCCAGACCTGGTGGGGGCAGCACGTACGTACATCTACGACTATTCAAGTCTGATGGTAAACGTTGAAGAAAGAAGAAGAAGAAACCACCACAAACCAACAACAACAACAGCAACACATGGAAGATGGCAGCTGCAGCGACAGCTCTGTCTTGACTTGTCAAAGAGTCGGGTATGGAAGTATTCAGGAATTCAAGTCGAGTGAGTTTTAATTCACGTTAATGTTACATTAACGTATCCAAAGTGTTATTGTGACGATCTTTATCCTGAAATACATGTTACCATTATTTTTGTTTGTTTTTCAGCATTGGTCCATATGGCTAAAAAAATCATGCAAAAAAATGAGAAAAGGGCGGATGAGATCAAAGTGGTAAATGAAAGAACTTAAATCTGCATATTTCTTGGGTTATCATGAATACATTAAACTGCAAGCAACTGCTACCACCTGTGAAGGTAAGTGAAGGTAACACTGAATGAATGCACAACTTCCTGAATTTTTATGGCTCCTACGTACGATTTGAGACTGAATAATAACATGCAAATAAGGTGTCAATTCAGTCTGATTGTCAAACCAGTAACCAGACCAGTGGCTGGTAAATTTCCTCAGTGTAATTTCTCAACGCTGTCATGAACACAAACAAAATTCCATTCGCCTTCATTATGTTTGGGCGGAGGCAAATCTGAAAACTATGTCTGCGTTTGATATTATGTCTTATTGTCAAGAAATCCAGTACTACTCACTTTCAGTTACTTTGTGAATATAATGAAAATTTAAAATGCGTCCTAAACGCTTTTAAATATTGCCTTTGTTGGAGACTATTTTCAGCTGCAGATTAATACACATCTGCGCTCTATACTGACAGCAGTATGGTGTATGGGATCAAACGTCAGGTCTTATATAGTTGTCATTGTAATGAAGGATCATCTAAGGGGAACAATATGTGTTAGTAGGACCGATTAACTGTTGGTTTTCGTGCTTTCATGGGATTTGTTGACAAGAATAAAGTGTGTTACAAACATATGGGAATACAAAGGAGAAGGAAAAGCCTGACCTGGTCGATATTCTTCTCTGTCAATAATGTGAAAAGAGAAACGGCCACAGTCAGATCCCTGCTGATTCTTCCTGCTTATCAGATGGATCAAACTGTCTGGTCACAGGCCTGGATGTATAAGCTTATGCTATCATCGCTGTTGTATAATAGATTATTTCAGAGAATGTCGATGAATGAGCCGACGTTTACGTATTAGCATGACAAAGGTGTGGTGTTTTTACAAGCCACATGGTTTATTAAGTGTAATTTGATCACAGGGATCCCCTTCTTATGGTAATTTACTTCATCACTAACAGCATCATGTATTATTACAGTTTTATTAGTTTATTTATGTGTTTTAAGTACAATCCGAGTACAGAGCATTTGATACCCAAGAGGTTGATAGTTTGGGAGAAATAATGAACTTCCGTACCTCTGAAGTTATGTTTATTCAGCAGTCCTTATAGAATGTTGGATAAAACATTTTTTGGCACAGTTGCTTAGTGATAATAAGCTGTCCCGTTTCTGTGTGGTAATCTAAATAAATATGCAAAAAAACATAATTTACTTCCCAAATAAATACAATATAAACTACAATAAAAGATGCACCGCATCCATGCCCCACATTGTACCTCCTCAGGGAAAAAAACAAAAAAACAAAAAACAAAAACCCAACATAATTTATTGTACTTCAGGCAAAAAAGTTGCGATGGGTTCAAACCAAATAAAGAAAGTCATGCTTCATAACTCATTTCAACAGCTTAGTTTCCCCTAAAACTCTACCAGGCAATACAACAAGGAGGCATTTGATGGGCCAATAAAAGGCGGCTGTGCTATGGGCTTTGGATCATAGTAAGTAACAGAGTTTTATGGATGGGTGCAAACACATTTCCAGATCCTGAGCCTAAGTCATAGTTAGTTTTCTGTGAAAAACAAACATCCCTTTACTGATCAATAAAAGCATCCATCTCCTTCACACCTCATATTAGTGAAAACCTTTGAGTGTAAACGTTTTACAAATTATATCCAGAGATGATGTCAAAGAGGTCACATCACCTGGAACTTGAGACGTGAGGTGTTTACGAATCCACGTTAATGAATTGACTTGTGTGTGTTTTGGCAATTCTTTTAACAAAATAATTCCAAAGGATCATGAGTCTCTTCAATTCTGGGGTTATTTGGATAATATATATATGTATATATATAAAGATAAAATGGTAACTTCTTTTAATTTGATGAGTTATTCTAGAGCAGATGGAACAAATGTTCATGTTGTTGTTTTACTTAAAGTGAGAGTGTATTTATGTGTTTGGAAACAGGTCCTCATTGTTTATCTACATAACATCAATATACAAAACAAAATAATTAAAGATGGGTATCAAACCTGAAGCTATATAAAAGGATTTTCTTTCATTGTCAAATTATTATCAATAACACGTGTCCCTCGTTACCTGTGTAATAACACTGCGGTCAGTAACAGTAACGCATACAAGCAGGGAAAAAGATCAAAAGTCAAGTAAATGTGATCAACTCAGCTTTAAGTGGGTATACTTTGAAGAGACAGCTCATTGCAAGACTTTAGATTAATGGTCCTGCACAAAACTTAAAGTAAACATTGGTGCTTTACATGACTTTGCATTTTTCTTTTACTTGTGGTTTTGGAGTTGAATTCTGAGCACTTGTTTTTGCCTGAAAGGTGACTGACTGTCACCATTATAATCATGTAAACTACACGATTTGGACTTATTAAAGCTAGTGACCATGGATATGAAGTGTAGTAACAGCAATAATCTAGTCCACCATGGCTCATCTATCGCCTTGCACTACCACTCAAATGTAATATCACAAACATAATGATGCTACATTGTTGTTACACCACAGTTTACAGTGTTACTACACAGATAGAAAATATAATAAAAACATTTTGATATGAACAGTCATTTTCTGTTTGTTTGTTTGTTTGTTTGTTTTTACATGGAATTCACAAATGCAGCAACTGCTGTCCATGTGATGTTAATTTGTCAAGTCTGCCTGACAAAAAAGAAAAACAACAAACAAAAAAAAAGGCCGCCGGAAGCAGCCTAAAAAACGTTCCAATCTGTTCCTTCTTTCCAGAAGTTTATATTCCATTGCTTGTCTTTTAACAGCATCCACGTTCAACTGTTCCAACAGAGGCTGAGAGCAGCAGGAAGAAGTGATGGGTCCATTTGTCTGGGTCATACACACCCACAGTTCTTCGCTGACACGTTCTGTACCGTGTGATAGCGACTCTTGTTGTCCAGGAAGGAAAGGTCCTTTTCGAATGCGGTCGGCCGGCAGCAGGGCCCGTTGCTGACCTTGTCCTTGCGGCCCTTCTTCTTGAAGCCCGTCTGCATCATGTGTGCCATGGTGATGTCGTAGTTGTGCCGCTGGGCCGTGCATTTGCCGCTGCAGTAGCGCAACAGCACCGTCTCGTCGCTGTCATAGCCCAGACCTAGTTCGCTCACGGTCAGCTCCAGCTCCCTCAAGGAGCAGGGCTTATGCCTCCGGGCTCTCTTAGTCCTTCGGGCCTGTTTGCCATCCAGACGCTGGCTCCTCCTCCGCCTTCTCTCGAGCAAGGTTCCAACTACGTGCTGAAGCTCGCCCTCTGTGAAGCTCTGAAACATCACAGAAACTGATAGAGAGGAGATAAATCAACACTTGCTTTGACAACAACAAAGCACCAGTTACACAGACCTTGTTAGAACTCTCTGTAAGTCATGTCAGCTTACGAATGTCTCTAAGTGAGACCATGTGGAACCAAAGCAAAGTAGGTGCATCGTCCTCTCCTGAAGGTTATAATAGTTCTGTGGAGAGCCAGTGAACTATGAGGTGCTAATTGACTGCAGGTTAGTGTGAGACATTAAAACCCGCTCTATAAACAACAGAGTCAGGTACTAAGTGTTCAGTCTGGACTCGAGCAGCCCTTTCACACGACACCTTATGTCGGGCCAGACAAGCAAGGGAGACAAAACAGTTTATCTTACACTGTGAGAGAAGAGAGTTCATCTCGTCCGCTGACCGCGTTCTCCGATGAAGACCACCCATCTGCCGGGACAACACTGTTGATTCTGCTGACGGCGATGAGGGTGATTGTGGCGGGGCCTTGGATGCTGATTCTGATGATGAAGACCGTCTTGATGAGGATGAAGATGTGTGAGGATATTTCATCTTAGCTTTGAATTGTCCAATAGTGGCCATGTTTCTAACGAGGAGGATGGACAGGGCTGCACCACAGAGCACGAAGGCAAAAGTAGCACCTTTCCATAACTTCATCTTAGAACGTGGAGGAGCATTGAAACTCTGTTGGGAGAGGCCAAATGGACAAGTGTCAGACATGTTCGAACTGTCACACTTTCTAACATGTAAACAGACTTATCAACATATCACATAAAAGCACAGAGAACACAAAAAGAATTTATCTTCCGTGCCATCATCTTTCATTGATCCACCCATAAATCCACTTCTCTTGGCAGGGCTTTTATTTGTCTGTCAGTATACTTTTTCTGATTCTACCATTAGCTCATTTTCACTTTAAGCGAGTTCATGATCTGTGCTCTTGACATCACTTGCTGACACCTGAGAATGCAGTGTGTGTTTAATCGCATTTGCCCAAAGAGGAAAAAGCACAAGTGCAATTTCATATTTGAGCTGAAGGCAGGTTGGATGAGTTTTGCAGCCCCCTGCCCCTTGAAACCTCTTAAAAGTGAGTGTGTGTGTCATATCAAAAATACCTGATGTGGATGAGAATATGAGCATCTTTACTTCATTTTCAGAGGAAAAAAAAACTTTGCAGAATTACATGCTTTTGAAACATCCTTTAAAGGGAGGGGGGGTCAAGTCCTTCTTAACCACATCTATTTGCAGTGCTGTGCATGTTGAGGCCTCAGTGTAACGTGTGTTTGTACATCCCTTCATCTTATACCGCCTCCCCTTTTCAATAAGCACCGCAAAACCACAAAACTCAGTCCGGAGGAATTAAACCTCATGTTCTGTCTTTCCTTGTTGTCATACTGCAGGTATTTGAGAAGTTTTACAAGCTCACTTCTTTGTATTTTTCATTATCATGTCACCAGTGAGCAAAACAATTCTCCAGAGCCGGAAATGGTATACTGGCAGTGACTAACAGCAAATCCAGACTTAGCTTTACAAAGTGTTTTGCCAGACTGGATTCTGTAGTGTACATATACAGGCTGCTGGAGTGTTTACAATGGGACAAAATGTCACATATCTTTGTCTACTTTAGGAGGGAAACAAAAAACTGAAATGAATAACTTCTGGTGTTTTGAACTCTCAGTATGTGGCTTACTCCTGCTGATTACATCAAACCCAAATATTTATGAAAAAACACAGGTAAAACAGTAAAAGTAGCAACATTTGACTACTTGGAATTTGTAGTTTTTGTAGTAAGCAAAACAAAAAAGAAGTAAGACGACCAAATTCAAACAGCACCGACTTTGGACAGTTCAAAGGGAAAATGCAAAGAAGCTGCATGCATGAGCTGCAGTGGAACAAACAGCGTATAAACAGGTATAACCAGTCCTATTCGGCAAAGCTTGACTCATTACTCACACATTATAACTCCATATAAGTTTGACGTGACAAGCAGTCTCTGCACAATGAAGGGTAGTACGGCATTCATTTGAAAGTCAAACATTTCAGCTAACAAGCTCATTTGACACAGTGTATGAAAATCAAACGCTGAACTGCGGCTGTTGCAGAATGCTACTCGGTGCCCGGCTATACATCTGACTTTCACCGGTTTTCACTGCTATATTTAATCAGCACACTTAGAGATAGATAGAAGCCTCGTGGAAAGTCTCACTTTGTTTCTGTTGGTTCAACACCAACTCCTAACACCAGAATTCTCAGCGCTCCCGCTCTAAATGCGATAAATATTCAGTTTAAAAGAGAGCCAGTTTGTTATGATATATGGCAAAGGATGAGATCATTGTTTTCTCATGCTATTAATAGGTCAGTTTGAGACAATTACTCAGCCTCCGAGTTCGCTGTCTCACACAGCGGTGATACATCAGTGCCTGCGACCTGTCCGCTCTGTGGCTCATCTTGATAAAACAATTAGCTCGTTAAGAAAAAAAAAAAAAAGAAAAAATCAGATGAGTCCTATGATGTCTCAGTCACTGACACTGGACGGAGTCTGGTCGTCAAACACTGATCTCATGTCCCTGCAGACACTTTGATTGTCATAATTGCTCCACTCAGAAACACATTAGTCCCATCTGCAGTCGATTGGCGCCAATAAAAGTGCCAAGGAGCATTCTGCGGCTTGTTCAGATGGTCATGGATGATTAATCAGAACAGTTATTTAATATCTACCACCGTCCCCTGCTGTCATGGACATAAATATACAGATATTGATAGGGGGGAAGGGGCACCTGTGTTTTTGTTTTTTTTCCTTAGGAGAGCAACGGAAAGATATGAATGAGCGTTGTGCTTCCTGGGAGGACAAACGCTGCCATTTTTCAGCAAACAGAGAAGAGCAACAGCGCAGAGGATACAGTGGAACCCCTGAGGATTCTTGAGCAGAAGGAAAAGCCATCCTCAAACTGAGACATAAAAGTGCAGATGAGTCACAAAAACAACTAAAACGGTTCAAACGCAGAATAAGCATCAGTGCTGATGTGCCCGTGCATGCTCGGAGATATGGTTGATAGAATGCGTGAAGCCCAAAATAAACAGAAAATCATCTTTTCACAAGGAGAAAGGACAAAGTTTGCACAGAGGAAAGTTCTCATCAGGATTTAGTGTTTCTAATGAGAATGGGAGTGAATACGAGGCGTGTCGAGAAATAGAACACCTGATGATTGCTGTCAGCCATATGTCACCTGTGGAGCTACCAACAGAGCGAAAACAGTCCCAGAGGACCATTAACATGTTTGAGGCAAGTGGAAGTGAACTGTTTAGCTAAGGATTCCTCAGTCTGTCAAAGCCATTCCTGAGACATTATGTATTCTCCAACGCGTGCATCGTACATTGGAGCCCGCTCCTCCACCCTCAACCGAGCTCTTGTTGTGATTCAAAGATCGCATTATTTCAAACGACACAATAAAATTGATGTCTTCAAGGAATAATTGGGTCAGTGGCCAAGGAGCTGCTAAGCTGGCAGTAATGTAATTACAGCAGCATGGCACTCGTGTCGTCCCCTCCCTCCCATGCCAGAAGGAGACACTCAACAGAATGCCACAGCCTATGGGAGATGAACTAGAGATCTGTCAAAATGAGGATAAGGGGCGTCTGTGGTTAACTCTTTTGAATGAAGCCGGCAGACAGGGGTTGCCTTCTTTGTCAGCTTGCTTGGATCTTGACCAGTGTGACACGATTACAGCCAGAGAAGATCACAGACAGGACTGAATGAAGAGCGTCTTTGTGCTGGAAAAAAAGCAGATACCAACTTTTATGTCTCACCACTCTGCAGAATTTGCTCCTATGCCTTCCCTAAATACAGCCTGTTCTGTCTCACTCACTCTCCCTCGCTGTGACTCACATACCATAAACACACACGCGCAGCAATTGCGTGGTTTCACTTTTCCCAAATCATATGGCACAGGCTTGTGTAGAAATGGAGACAAAGTCTAACCTTCCATTGTTGTCCAGACACCCATTTCACTTCCAGGGAGCACATCACAAAACACTAGATAATCCATCTTACATAAGAGTGCTGCTTCTTTATATCTAGAAATGTCCACAGGTCTTTGTGTATTTGCCACTGTGCTACCTGAGGCCTCTACCTACAGAACATTATTACCATGCTCTGTGTTCCAGCTCAGCTCCACCCATGTGACTCTGTGTCTCTGCGCTACACTGAACACACCCCACAAATACCTGAAGTAAAAAGATAACACAGTGGCATAAAAAAAAACAGCGTGAAAGGCACCTACTGTGTTGTTGCAAGGAAATAACGTGCTTTAGGGAGTCCTAGAGAGGCACTGTCTTGTCATTTCCCTCTTAAGTGAGCATCAGGAGGCCTGGGGACAACTAGAGAGTGCTTGGGGAGGAAACAGGGACATATTCCAAAGATCAGGGCGGGATTAGCACTAATGCCTGCCGGCTTTATCTGCAATCACGTGGGTTAACACCTGGCTGCAGTGATGGTGGTGGAGCTCTGTGTCTGTCTGTGTGTCTGTGTCTGTGTGTGTGTGTGTGTGTGTGCGCACGTCTCTGTTAATCCAGACACCTCTAACTCAGGGGTTAGGCCAGCAAGCAGAACCTGCTAAGAGAACTCAGACGAGGCCCTCCGTCTTGTTCTTATAAAGCCCATCCTTCTTTCAGTCAGAATAATGAAGAAATGTGACAAACTCAGTTAGTTAGATCTGTTGTGTTGGCACCAGGGTGGGCCAAAAGGCTGTAAAATAAAGTGGATGTTCTGAGCCAGGATTGGCTGTTCTAAATCCAGCCTTGGTTCTAATGCAACTGAAAAAGGCTTAGGTTAGACTGTGCTATAATTTTGCTGGGCAGCCACTTCAGTTGGCTCATGTTCTGTCACTCAGTAACCATAGGATAATTAAAACAAGACTGTTTCTTGTTAGTGGGAAAGCTGCCGTTCATTACGGAGAAGAAAACAAGGGGGAGAGCGTCTGTGGGTAATGCAAGAAAAATAGCGATAATTTTTACACTCATTATGTAAATACTACGCATGATTCCTGCATCCTTTTAATCCACTGGATGTAGGTGAGTGCTTAAAAAGATTTTATTTTGGAAGACCTACTATCACATCCCACGGATTTATACAGATTAATCCAGTGACCTAACAGCCCAGGCACGAAATCTCACAACTCTAACCTGTTGCCGTTAGGGTGGCGTTAATGAGGTGCGAGGGGAAGATGCACTTATAGATGCACATTTGACACCTGTCCCAGTTTGTCCGGGTCTTTCTATTATGGGAAGAGTTGAGTTAAGGTGTAGTTCTGACGTGCATTTAAAGAGCCTTTCTTACAGACAAAGATGTTACATGAGGCTTGGCAGGAGGAGGCTTCCTCGCCTTGTCATTTCTGTATGAGCGGGGAGTAAGATTGATGTTGTCTTAGCTACTTTCTACAGGAGAGTCCAGGAGCTGCTATTCTGGCTGCTAATCTGTCTATGCCAGATCCTCTTTTAACACAACAGCACTGCCTCTAAACCCATGTTAAACATGTTGATGATGCTGTTACAAAGGGTTGACGGCCATCTGGCACACGTTGAATACCACTTTCAAATATGACCCACGCGAGCAAGCACAAGCAAGCACAGACATCTGAAAAATGGCATCTTCACAGCCCTGTGCTCTCTTCAAACAACTACGATATTAATTATTTGCATGCACAATGTATATTTTGTGTCAGTTCCGCTTTCTGTTCAGTTTCTTCCAGTTCTGACCAGCTTTCGCAGGTTATGAAAGTTGGACAGCTCAATTGACTTCGGGCTTAACCTTTATCTGGCCTCTTGGGGCTCTGCTAGATTGAGTATAATCTCTACATATGATATGGGCTTAGTGAGAAGGGATCATCACTTCACTAAAATATCCATAGTGAGTATCATCAAGTTTACTTCTCTTCTTCTCCATTTTAATTTTGGATGACAATTTTACTCATTTTATCCAGCTTTTTTAAAGGCTTATACAAATTATTAAAGGGGCTGCTCTGCAGGAAATGTTGATTCCTAATATGATTAAAACACAGACACACACACACATACACAGAAATAATAATAATTATCTGAAATCACTGTGTTGTCCCAAAGGAAAGGAAACCAGAAACCAGAAAGTATTTGGAGAGTAATTTTGCATGATAATGAGGCAAATCTTGTTGTATAAGTTGGATAAGTGACAGAAAAAGATAATATTCCTCACAAAACAAACTGAGACATTCAGATTCTGCAAGAATATGATAATAATTCTTTCTTTTGCTGATTTTCCAATATAGAGCATACCACTTGCAATCAGTAGTAACCGCTCTGCAAACATTTCGTGCCAGGCCACTGTGCATTATTGACATGCGGCTCCAGCAAGGCCCGCTTGTTGATACAGATAATCCAGCGAGTGTTTTCTGCCACTCAAGCACTTGGTGAGGCATCCCTGTCAGCGGCACCTAACGCCTTCCCCATAAGCTGCCGGCTTAAACTAACAAAAGAAGATGTGGTGTCCTTACCGTTCGGCCGGCTAATCCAGACTTAGCTGTGTGGCGTCGTCTTCAGCTGACCTCCACAGGCAAGTGCTGGCTGGGTAAGTCCATCATCATCATCACAGGCAAGGTGCGAGGGGAGGACTCCTGCTTGTTCCGCTGAAAATCATCATAATTCCCTGTGCCTGCAAGTAGGGGAGGTGTCCTGACTTGATTCAGGTCCGGCTGAATTATTCTTTCATCATATTTGCACTTCCATAGAACTCTTTTAGGTTGCAAAGATCAAGATTAACATTCCTCTGAATGTATGTGGGCACTTCATGGCACTCAGGTCGATCCATTCAAAAAGAGGAGAGTTGTGTGTATAGAAATGTCCCTGACTTGGATTTGGTTCACTTCATAAAGCTTCTGTCATCATGCTTCTCCATACAGAATGTCTGGTCTCCCCCTTTTTTTTGTACAAACCTGAGTCTGAAACAGAGGAACAGAGCGAAACAGAGGTACAGCGTCATGTAATCAACAGATCTTAGAGATGACTTAACTTTTATTCCTGTTCTGTTATGAAACACTTTCCAGTTCAGATCTTTTCATGTTCAAACAACATCACTGTTGGAAAGATAATCCATGTCTCCTTACCCTCTTTCCAGCAGCAGGTCCCCTCTTCAGATCCACGGAGGTGATCTCTGTGAGTTGAGAAGATGGGTTAGGGTGAAGAGGGAGAGCGTGGTTACCGAAAGCGGAGCAGAGTGCTTCTCTGATGCCTCTGCCTGCCTCCCCCCCTAAACTGTTGCTCCTCCTCCTCCATAGTTGTGCTTCTGGGCCGAGTCGGATTACTCCTGACATGATAATCTCCCTGGCTCTAGCTCCAGGAGCACTAAAGGATGCTTTGGCCTGAGCAAGGGCTTACATTTACCTTCTGCCGCAAGAGTCTGCCATCTTAAGTGGGCAATTGTTAATAGTCTCAATTGGGCAGATCAGTGCAGTCAGAGGGGTCTGTGTCTTTCAATCTTTTAGGTGGAATTAAGAAACTTCACAATTGGTTTAAGTGGCGCTAAGACAACATTAAACCCAGTTAAATGGAATTATCACAGCAGAGGTATTTCATGATGATTCAATCTACATTTGGCTTGAAATAAAACCAAGGGTGCTGTTGCTGAAAATCTCACGTTCACGTCTCTTCCAATACAACCCAGTGTTTTAGCCCCTGAGCCTTGAAAGGCAAATGAGGAGCAGATGGCTGTGCTTTTGGAAGCTATCAAGCACTCCAGACTGCAATCTAAATAAATACCCCATCCGTGGAGGAAATGCGTCAGGTGTGTGGGGTCAGTCACATATAAACAAGGGCCAACCAGCATGGATACTAGTGAAATGAGGCATACGGGAGAAAGACGAGGGAGCTAAACAAAGTCTTACAGGTGCTGTTCAAGAGCATAAACCAGTCAAATAAATCTACAGGTACAGTGTTGGCCTAAACAGAACTGATGGTTTCAGAAATGCATCTGCAACCAAAGATGTTGAAATAAAGCAGCTATCTATTTGCTTGATAACAACAGGAAAGAAATTATTTGCTAACAAACATCGTGCTAATGCCATGAGTCATTCTCATTTCCTTGGGCCAAATTATACACAAATCATGCCTTGCACAGTTGCACTAGAGAGGCAGAGATGTGGTCCTGCGCTAACTTTCTAGGACTTAAAATTCCTTCAGTGTCGACAAAGAGAAAAAGGGAAAAACCAAAGGAATCTTTACCCAAGCTTTGACTCATACCAAAAATGTGTATTGATGGATATTCTACGGTTGTTATCTCGGTGACCTAAAGAGAAGATTTCATGTAAAGTCTAAACTGAAGCCAAGACAAACTCTCCTTTTCACTTCAGCTTCAACCCTTGCAGCGCTGCCCTGATGGATAACACTGTGCCACAAATCAAGAGAGGATTAGGGCCATTCTTCAAGTTGAGAATATTTCGGCAGACGTAGGCAGGTGCACAATCATCCACATCCTCTCCCCGAGAAAACATTAGAATTATTACAACTACCTTGTTTGACATACACCTCAATTAGTAGCCAGAACAGCCTATGTAAAAAATGCCCTTCAGTTAACAGCAGGGAATATCGTGCTTTTCTGCCCTTGAAAAGGGACTGTCAGCACCAAAACATTTCCTGACATGAGGCAGGAACATTTCTAGTCTATACATATTGTTCACAGATGTGTAAGGTTTTCACAAACCAGCGTGCTATAAAAGCCCAACAGCTGTTAATTGCTGAATCAAGTCAGAGACAATAAGGGTGTAGCACTTGATCGTTATACGCTGCAAAGTCTCACTCAACAGCTAAGATTGCATTAGTCATGAAGACAGTCTGACACTCAGCATATACAAGAGAAAAAAAGGCAACAAAAATGTTTCCAATTTAAATATGATAGAATCCCGTAAACATCGGATTGAATCTTTTCCACTGGGTGTGGATGAGTGAAGAAACACATTTTGTTTAGGTTTGGGCAAGATTTTAAGGGAAGCCCTCAATCAGTAACACTATAAACACACCATTCCAGTCGAGGTGTCATTAGAAAGGCTGGAAATAAGGCACAAATGTTGCTACTATACTCGTCTTGCACAAGATGTGGTTTGATGATTGGACACGTAGTTTTCAGCCAAATGTCATCTTAGTCAGTGGAAAACTACTTTTTAGAGAACCAAAATCTAAACAAGCATTTATGAAAACGATGCAGGGAGACAATGAGGGCTTTTTCTGAATGATTCATGTTGAAAGACAACACCTCGTTCTCGAGAGAAAGTGGTAACAAGGTAAATCAAAACTTGCCCAAGAACAAATATACATTCCAATTTGCAGTTGTGACCGGAGAAGCTGAGGCCCCAGGCATGCCTCTGGGGTTTCGAGAAGGGCATGTGTAGACTGTGAGACAGTTTAACTTTAGAAAAACCTCAGATTGTGTAACAATTTGTACCTTTGGCTAATATGTGTTGCAGTCTATTTACATGCATTGCAGTGTATTTACTTCTTATGCGACTAGAACTTGGCATGTGGGACGAAGTGAGTATTTAAAATAACACGGTTGTGTACACAGCTAAATGCTGCCCCCATCTGTCAGTGGCTTACAACTACACGTAACCCAGAATAAACGATTCTACTCACCAATAGAGATACCAAAACTTAAATAGTTTTCGTAATCCTGCAAAAAACAAATTTTATTAAAGTCAACAGCTTTTAAATATTTATAGCATTCACATTTGCTTCACAAATCTGCCACCGTTATTCAGCATGGGTGGTATTACGTCATGCAAGGGAAGGTTTAGTGGCTCTCCTGTACCCCAAAATCCCTTGGTGCCGTTGGGGCCAAAGGGCTGACGCAGAGCTCTTTGCATCAAACAGGGGGCGCTGGCTGCCAATTTGCGTCTGAGCACCCAGGGGCTCTGCGAATCATTTTTATCAAAGTCTCCAGAGCACAAGCTCCTCCTACTGTAACTCTGAAACAAATCAGGGGCAGACTGTCCAGAACAGCTGGTGGCGACTTGTTGAGAAGTTCTCTGTATGGAGTTATCTGAGGACTCCTGGTGCTGAGATGTATCTGCACTCTCGTGAGTAACTTTAACCGGTGAAGAGGGTTCCTTCTGGACTGAATCCTCTGAGGTTTCAAGTGGATTTTCCAGGGGATTTTCAGGTCGGTCCTTGTGATTTTCCTCTGATGGTTGGTCCTTGGTGAAGTGGTGGATTGATTGGTGGAATCCCAAAGGTGCCACACACATGCCCTCACCGTTAGACTTCTCTTCTTCTGCTTTCAGGGCACTGTAAGCCTTACGAACCGCCTCCAAATCTCCAAACTTCACCACTGCACAAAAATGTTGGCTAAGCTCCTTGTGACGCTTGGCATAGCACTGCAACTCCTTGGGAAGCTCTTTGTCAGGATGCAGGATCCAGACTGCGGTAATGCTGCCGTAAACGCAGAACTTTCGGAGGATCCCCTCTGAGAGTGAAGGGTGCTCCAGGTCTTCTTCAGTTTTGTCCACAGAAAGGTTCCAGATGAGAAGGAGCCTGCTGGTGGGCGAACACAGGAGCTGCTTGGGAAGCGGCTCTATCCGCCTCACTTTGGTGCATTCATCATTCAGCTCCAGGATATCTGAGTGCGCTGCTCCTGCTAGAGTCATGTACCAGTCTCTGGTCAGGACCTTTATCTGTGACAAACAGTGGCAACTTCAGTTTTGCTTGCATTTTTCTGGACTGTTTTTATTCAAACTGATCTAATGTAAACACACCAGAAAGCACACAAAGTCTACCTTTTTGTACCTTTTTCAAACAAGTGAGGAGCTTGAGACTGACGTAGCCCTGCTTGTTCTTCAGCACATGTTTCAACAAGAAGCTGTCCCTTGCCAGGTGACTGTCAGAGAACAAATCCTCCAACTGGGCTTTAATCTTCAAGCAGAGCAATTCACTTTCACGGTCTTCTTCATCTTGGGCAGATTGTGCATCAACTCTACAAGAACACGTGATTTAGCAATATGATTCACTGCAATGTAGATAAGTCAACCATATGTTTTCAGATATTCTTACCCAGTCGGATTACTCATGGTATCTCTTGAGGATAGTGATGTTTTCTGTGCTGTTGTTTCCGTGTTGTTTCTTAGTAAAGCCAGGTATTAAAGACAAGAAGGAGGATATGTAAAGTTACTCCGCCTGTATGAAGAAAAACATGCACCTAGATACGATACATGCAGTCACTGTGATGGCATTTGGTTCTATGGGATCTAGAACAACATTTTGTAAAATGCCACAAGCAGAATGCCACAACACCACCTCGACCACTAGTTAAAACTGAAAACAAATCCATGTTTAAAAAGGCAAAATGGTACCAGTATTACTATCAACAGCAAAGAACAACAACACCATTAAATGTCTGTGCACCAGCAAAATTATGATATACTCCAAACAAGCTTATTATAGTAAAGTAACTAAGTGTGAAGAAACATTGTAGTTTTAAGAAACAGAAGCTAAACATTTTGAGCAACAAAAACTGAACTGAAAACCTCAGTAGAAACTAAAACTAAATGAAATCTAATAAAGAAATACTAAACTTTAATTCATCAACAAGCAGTGATTTAACAAGCTGTCCAAGGTCCATTGAAAAATAAATAATTAAGAATAAAATAGTTAAATAGAAAGCAGCCAAAACTTAACTTTTTAAATATTAAATATTGCTTAGCTCAGGTTTTATTGAGAAGAGTGTCCCCATGGCAACACAAGTAAACACAACATCTTGATTCTCAACCACTTAAATTCTGATTGGTCCATAGAAATAAGTGACATCATCTTTCTCCAACAGAACCACACCCACTTCAAACCAGACAGAAGAGCACAGAGAAAAAAAACCCACAAAAACAGAAAACATCTCAAGACCTACGAGCAACATTATGCATAAATTGATTTTTTGTTTAGCGACTTGACGCCCCTGCAGCTTCAGACTGCAGTCCATTATTCAGACTGCAGTTCACTTAAACACCATTGTACATATCAATAGCTTTACATGTGCATCATGATCACATTACTTGCTTTCACAAAATAGTGCAACAACACAAGACAAACAAGACAAACCACATAATATAACTTACTAGTCCGACAGTAAGAATTCTGTCTTGCAGCCTTTTATTCTGCAAGGCTCTTGCTAATAACTAAAAGCAAGACTTACTCTTGTCTGGCCTCTTGCTCATTCACCTTTTCTTCTTTTACTCTTCTTTGCGTCAAAGTCCTCTTCAGTCTCTCCACCTCTGTCAAGACGTCCATCTAGACTGCTGAGCCCAGTTCTGTTCTGGCTCCTAATCTGGTGCTGCTCTCCACCAACATTTCCTGCCCCGGGTCAAAAACCTCCTGTGTTAGCAGCATGAACACCCCATGCGCTCCAACCTTGCAGTCTGTTTGAGGCAGTCAGCTAGCTGCATGGCTAACTGAGCTAACTAGCTAACAGCAGCAACAGTTAGCAGCAGTTAGTGGCTTGTTCAACACAAAACTCTGATGTCGTAGAGGACAACATCAGAAGAAACAACAACAATGCTGTTAAGCAACACACATTTATCACAGGAAACTCTACTCACACAAACCATACAAGAACAAGTTTTCTGGGCACACAGTGGGACTGACAGAGACAAGATTCTTTGTTAAAATGATTTTAAAAGCTGGTACTTTGAGGTAAAATATTTGCATAATGTTGCTTTATTGAAATGACCGCCGCCATCCCAATGACAAATAAACAATTACTATCTGTTGCTGTTGAAAAGCTGCTAAGTGGACCTCAGTTAAGATGATTTTGTCAGAAATAATTTTATTTTTGGACAAATAATAGTGTGTTCACGTAGGACCGCATCGCTGACAGCAAGAAGCCGATTAAGAAAGTTTCAAAAAAATATGAGGTGGAGGATGTTTTTTAGACAGCCCTGCAAACACAAGCTCTTTCAAGTACTGTTGGAACAATTGTTAGACATATGTGTGATGAAGAGCTACAAAGAACTCATTGGTTTAGAATTTCGCATCTTGTAAACAACAGAATCAAGAAATAAAGCATCACAAGCCAGGATTTGTACAAAAACCCAATTATTTAACTTTATTAACATCGATGTTTTTTTCTTTTTCATCAACAGTTTCTTTTTAAATTCCAGTTCTTTATCAACAAATAGAAAACAGACTGTGTACAACAGATCGAACCCCTACAGCACTAAGCATTCACAAGGTAAAAATGAACATTTTAGTTTTTCGCCAGCGTTTTCAAGTCCCCCCTCCATCCCACCGCCACCACAACATTCAGGCCTCTCGGATCAGACGCTCCCCTTCCTGTGGCTCGTGTGGGAGAAGACGTGTGCTTGAGTGGTGCGATGGCCCGCGCTGAGTGAGGAGTCGTCCACTTTGATGGGTGGGGTGGGGTGGGGGGTGTGTGCTGCTTTTCCTCATTCTGACGGACAACCAGCTGTCAAAGTTACTATGGTAGTACAGTAGATACAATGGTGTTTCCATTAATACACAGTCTAGGACAGCAGGCTCTCTGCAGTCTCTAGGGTTGGTAGATCAGCAGAATTTATCCTTTTTAACAATATACCTTTGAAGCTGTGTATATATCTATGTGTAAATGTACATATATATAATCAGTCATAATTATATATATATTTATAGTTCTATTTCGGTATAAAATAATATCAGGTTTCAGTCCAAAGGGCTGAGTCTCTTTCCCTCTGGTAGGAATGATTGATTCTGTACAGATGCCAGCGTTGATGGCTCTACTCCTCGGCCCATATGAACCAGTTCCGCTCCAAACGGTCTTTCAACTCCAAAACGACCAGGCTAATGGGCAGTGAGGAGATGGGAGGGACTTGAACAGCAACAATATTCAACAATAGATCTGGGAGTTTATTTTCTGTCAACTACCCCTTGGGTATAAAAGTCTGTTTTCCTCAGGTAAGTTCTCCGCTGTGGAGCATGAAGGCCTCAATGCCATAGGCTTCTGATGAAAAACAAAACACACACGCACACACAAAAAATGTAGAAATTATGTGCTTTCCATTTCTTTACAGCTCTGATTTAGTCTCTTGTTAGCTAATTCACTTCTTGCTTTATGACTAGCCAACGTGTTTACAGAAGAACTTTAGCAAGTGTGTGCTCTAGATCAGCTTCGTTGGGTTGATTTTTTTTTTTTTGTTTTATCCAAAACAGCAAGTGGAAAGGCAATTTTTTGAGTTGCTGAACTGAGTAAGACCAAGAAAAAAAAATAGTTTATGACACATAATATGAATAAAATGATAATGTCATGTGATAAAAGAAATCTGACAGCAGCTCAGAGAACAGTGGTCCTCCTGTATTAGTATCTAGGAACGTGTTAAAAATACATGTCCCTTGTGCTAAAGTACCCTAAAATAAAAACTGAAAATAAAAAAGTACCAATTATGAAAATAATGCAAGCCCCAGGCTGGGCAGTTTAAGACAGAAGAAATGTCTGTTGTTAAAATGATTATTACAAACAGCAAATACACTAGACAATAACATTTGACATAATGAATCATAATATTGACAATAAAATTAACATAAAAACAGAGAGAATGCTCTCTTAGTGCTACCAGTAGCCTTTGACAGTCAGGGAGGTTTGGCTTCGACGGAGCAGAGAGGCGAACTGCCAGTCTGCGCTGTCGCGTCCTTACAATAAGTTGTCATATTTGTCAGAGTCATTGTAATGTTTCTGTTATTATTTTTAAAGCAAAATCTCTTGTGGTTGGTTAAGTCAGCATGGATCTCTGTGATTGGTTGAACCCGTCGCCGGGTCTGAAAGTACGTCCCTTTTTCCTCCCCTACGGCAGCTGCGGGGATTCCGGTTTTAGGGGGTCAAGTGAGTGGATGGTGGCTGAGATGGGACACTTGGCACACTCCTGAGAGGATTGACCAGGGAAGCTGTTTGGTGGAGTGATTATGTTGCATAGTGGTCAAAGCTCCCCAGGTACTCCAATGCTGCCCTGTAGCACAACTGGTACTGGTCCTGGACAGAAGAAGAGGAGGAGGAAGAATCATCAATGAGACAGTCTGCATGCATGCTGGAATATCACATATACATGACGTCTATTGCATATCCGTCGGCCCCTGGAAGAGGGATCCCCTTCCTCTATTTTCCCGATCTGTCTACAGGTAAATGAGAGTGAACCAAAGTAAGAAAGTGACTCATCTTTCTACAGTATAGCTGTAGTACTTAAAAATGTTTGCGCTAGAGGCACTGATGAAATCTAACGCTTTTTTTCTTTCGTTTTGGATTATTCTCATTTGAATTCACACCACAACTGTCTTCTTCAGTATGCATTTTAATATGCTTCACATGTTTGTTGTACAACGTATTTATCCGCTCTTAACTTGAGGAACATTTAACTCTGGACCCCACCAGACGAGTTTGCTGTGATATTTCTGAAGTAACTCTAAAATCCATATTGAAGAAAAACTTGTCAGTAAGTTAAAAAGGACACTCAAGCTGAATTTAAGTAGAAATAAATCCCAAAGTCAATATACAGTATTGACTGTGGGATACAGAATAAGAACAATATCCTCGCCTGTTCTCAGTTCTTACCTCCGTCTGCACCATGGCAGGCCGCTGGGTGCGGAGTGTCTTCACTGTCTGGAAGAGGTCGACCACTCCTTCGTACCTCATCCTCTCCAGCACAATGCTGAGGGTGATGAAGACTCCAGTCCTGCCCACCCCAGCACTGAGGAGCGCACACACATGCAAAGTCTTTATTACATCTCCAGTCTAAGGCTCATAAACTCTTCATGACTTTAAGGCTCAAAATGAAGTAACTAAAGGTCATTGTACTTTGGCTCCTTTAACTCCTTACCTGCAGTGTACAGTGATTGGTCCATCCTGTCCGAACTGTTCCTTGGTTTTGTGCACTTGTCCGATGAAATCAATGAAGCCTTCTCCAGTTTTTGGCACTCCTTGCTCAGGCCAGTCAGTGAACTGGAACTGGCGGATTGTTCTGGACTGGCCATCCTGAAGGGCAGGACATAAGCACATTTATCTACATTTAAGAGGAAGAGTGCACTAATAAGTAGGAAGATTGACGTTTAAGTGACGCATGTTATCAGCATAATTCAACTGGAGCTTTCTTTGCGGCCTTCGCTCTAATATGCACTCAGCAAATAAACATCACAGCACAGCTTTTCAGTCAAGGTCCGCAGAAACGTAACCCTGCTGGTTTTCACTGCAGCCGTCTACTCATCTAATTACACCTGGGATGCAGTAGGAATGAAGCTGATGACCTGGGAGGGGAGAACACCAGCAGGACTGTGGCACTCGTGCAGGGGGACTGACAAACACTTAACTGCAACATGGAGTCATTTAACAGCACTGTGGTATCAGCACGTATGACTGAAATGTTGTTTTTTTTGTGCATGTTCAGAGTAAATTCCCAATCTGTGTTTGTTTAAATGCACATATTCTCTATATATAGAGTGTACATACACACACAGACATATATATATATATGTGAAAGAAGGAGTGGATGTGGGATTAGACTGTTGCTGTGCTGTGGGCCTTCTGATGACATTAAAGTATATTTATAGCCCATTGAAACCACTGCAGCACATGGAGTTGCAGTACTGGCCCTCGGGGACTGAAGGCTATGCTTTTCATGTATTCTCATAGTGATCTCGAAACACACGTACGCGCGCACACACAGACACAAACACACACAATCCATAGAGTAAGCATGCTGCTACTAAATCCGGGTAAACATGTTTGATGGTGCATTCACTTGATGTCAGCCTGTCAGAAGAAATAACACGGGATGTGTTCTGATCATCTCTACCTTGAAATCACAGTCGGTATAATTCTTAACACTTAGCGCGACTGTCAGCATTTGTATGAAAACCTAAAATTAAGATGGATTTGGGGTGGATGGTTGCATTCGCGTAAAATGCCAATCAGCCCCCACCAACACATACGCACACAGACACGTACGAGAACACACCCACAGACAATCTCACACACACACACACATACTCTTACACAGAGTGAATCCAACATACCCTGGCATCTGTGACTTTGAACTCTCTGAGAATGTACTGCGGCATGCTGTACTCAGCCATGGGATCCACCACAAAGTACTGGTACCTGGCTGAACGCTCTGCTGGCCAGTACTGATGGCACTTCTCCTGCAAAAGAAACGAGAGGCAAAATTTTAAGTACTCATTTTTTTTTTTTTACTCAGTAGGAAAAATTCAGGAAGAAAAATAAATTTTTTCAATAATGACTGCCTAATGTACAAGTGCAGGGTGTTGCTAGTGTGGCTTTCTGTAAGTTATTACTCATTTTGAGTGATGAGAAGGTCTCTGCTGACAAAAGAATATTGAGAGATGAATCAGTGGTTTTGAAATAATGTCTGATTCATCTTAGGTGGAAAAATATTTCCATAATTTATTTGCGTGCTTAACTACAGTGATGATGTGCATGAGGGCTTTTTTTCATAAACTGTGATTATGGATGAGAGGATGATAAAAGCTATAAAATGCAGTTGAGTGCTGCCACGATCGCCTGCATTATCACAAAAAACAACTCAGTCAAAGATACTCTGGATTTAATTAAGCTGGTACCAAGGGAGCAAGGAACTGTTTGAAATTTTGGGTGTTACACTGAGTCTTACTGTTGCTAAGTAAAGGGAGTTTTCCACTCTCATATCTGTGATATGAAGATATGAAGCTGGAGCCAGCAGCTAGCTAGCTTAGCTTAGCATAAAGACTGGAAACGTGGTAAAAAGTTTAAATTCAAAGATAAAAATATGGTATGAGATGCAGAAAAGATCACTGGATGGAATCAAAGGAGAGCTGAAAGACAATCCAGGCACCCCCCTGTGATGGAATCGGGCTAGCTCTTTCCCTCTTTTTCCAGTGTTTGTGCTAAGCTAAGCTAACAGTCTCCTGGCTGCAGCCTTATACTTAACAAACAGCTATAAGAGTGGTATTGATTTTCTTGTCTTACTTTATGCAGAAAGCAAGTATAAATCCCCAAACATCAATCTCTTAGAGTTCAGATGCACTCCCTGACTTGTTTGTGGTGCCTTATATTGAGATTTTAAAATTCAACTTCTAGTAGAGGGTGTAGGGAGTGTATATGTGTAAAAGATCTGTCTAAGAACAAAAACAGATTTTTCTTAACATGGGATGTTCAGTTATGTACCATAGGAATTATCAGTATGCTTGGAATGCAGCCAGTTATTGACAAATCTGTCACAGCACCATGCTATTTTCAACCCAGGTGCCTTCCAGACATGATGATAAGCAGGTTAACTTTCAACCAAAGATTCTGTTCAGCATTGGAATGAATTAATATTTGAGCAGTGTGACCGGCTAGCATAGCCAACCACCCCCAAGACTGTTATCATCCCTTGAAATGGTCTGATGATCTTTCAGGTGCTGCGTGCACTTACCCGTCCCATCTCCCGTAGCTTGGTGAGCATGACGACGATGGTGGAGTTGTGCTCCCACAGCATCCTCCAGAAGTCCTCAGTGGTCTCTGCCAGGGGACCCTGTGTGGCTAGGTAGGCCTTCTGCTGTCTGAAGACATAACACCACATAGAAGGCGGCATTAAATATTATATGTATTTTTCTAAACTTTATGGTACATTTACAGCTGATATTACAAAGCAGCTCACAAAGCAATGCGTGGAAATTGATTTAATGATAAAGGAGTGCTAGGCTAAGGAGAAGAAAAGGCTGTTAGTCCAATCCAAATAAAATTCAAAGGCTGGGAAAGAGCTTTCTGTGTTACTCCACTTCAGCTCTATGAAAGCAACACAATGTGTGGTGGACATTTCTACGTGAGCTATCTATGCAGCAGCATGACTTGTAGGAAAGGGAATCAAAACCAAGCAGTTTAAAAGCATTCAACCACAAATTGTAAGCTCTGGTTGTCCTTGTACTGTTTGTCAAATTGTCTCCACCCTAATGCCAACAAGACACATTTAATGGACACAGCAAATTATCCATGTCAGCCATCATCATCAACACATTCAAGCCTGAATAGATTTTCTACTTCTCCCCTTCTTGCTCTCTGTAACACAACACACACACACAGAGAGAGAGAGAGAGAGAGAGAGAGAGAGAGAGAGAGAGTGAGAGAGGGAGAGAGAGAGAGAGGGAGAGAGAGAGAGAGAGAGCGCACTTGATATGCTCACTAAACTAGAGATGAGCTCATCCACTGAGGTGCCAGAGCTGTGCTGGTGTCCTACGTGACTTTGGTCCAGCTGAGCAGTTTCTTTGTCAAACAGCAGGTGGCAGCAATGCACCAATCAACAGAGTGAAGGGGGGCTGAGGAATCCAACACAAGTCGCACACACAATCGTGCACGCACACACTCACATGTCTGCAGCACATGTAAGCATCCAGGTGTGCATGCAGGAGTTTCACATGTATATTCAGACACGCTACAACACACACTCAGTCACACGCTGAGCCATCTCTGAACAACTAATGAAGGTGCTGCAGGCAAAGCACTAATGTGGAACCGGGAGATTAGAATATGCTCAGGGCCTCGCTCATTCAAATAAAGAAACAACAGATTGGTGGAGAGAGGAGAGGAGATGGGATACGAGGAGGGGAAGGCACCAGAGTGAGGAATCAAATTAAAAAGATGAAAACGAGGGGAAAAGAGAAATGCAAAATAAAGAGAAGAGCGCTACAAAGTAGAGGGGGAAGACATGGAGAGGAATATGTGAGGAGATGAAAAGCGTGAACAGTGCTCTCTCCAGCTGGTCAGCAGACTGACTGCTGAGGAGGAGAGAGGAGGGGGGGGGGATAAGAACGAAAACAAGACTGTAGGAAAAGAGAATGTGAGAGCAGAGGAGGAAGAAAGGGAAGCTAAGCAGGGGATTAATGCTAAATTTCAAATTGATAGGGTGGACCCCTCTAACCTCCCCTTAAAACTCCCCCCAGCCAAAACAAAAACAATTCTAACCGCATCACACAATACTGGCTTCTCTGCACACAGTGTCCTGATGAGTGCGCCGCCAAACAGCACAAAGCACTCTCTGCATCATCCCACATGACTGCAGTGCTTGAGGACATAGTGTTTCATTTCAACCTCATTACAATGCTAAAACTCCAGCCTGCATCGGAGCATATCCAGAGCTCGCGCCCCTGATAGCATAGCTGGAATCAATGGCTCGCCTCTCATTAGCTTAGCATATTATTGGCTTTTCTTGAAGGAGCTGGGGTGAAGGGCACTGGAGGCTCCTGTTTAGTTTTTATTTATGCCCAGTCTTTAAAAGCAGCTTAATCACACATAGCCACTGGTGTACACAACAGGTCCCCACCCGGGCACGTCTGCCTCTGCTTTGACGGCTGGATGGAAAATGAAACGCGGGAGGGGAGTGAGAGCGGAGGATGGGAGGAGAGAGGTGCGAGGGAGACAGATTAAGGGGGAGAATAGAGAGAGACAGAAGTACAAGGGGGTAAAAATAAAGAAGGAAATTGGAAGATAAAGAGAAAAGCCGACAACTTGGAGAGAGAGAGAGGTGTTGGTGAAACACACTTCATTACAATACTCTCTTGCTGCAATTATGCTATTTACACAGCAACAATGGAGGGTTGGCCTCTGCAGAGCAACTTCTCATTAACAACAAGACTGGAGGATGAAAAGGGAGTTGAGGGGGATTGTGGGGTGGGGATGGAGTTGTTGTCTCTGTCACGGCCCGGTATGAAGCAGAACCCCATATGGACTGAATGGCATTTCAGGCTGGCTAAATCCATCCCCTCCCTCTACACTTCAGCCACAGAAAAGTCAGTGCTGTCTGTCTCTGCCCGTGCTTATATAGATATAAAACAGAGGGCTGCCTTTTCATCTTCCTCCCCCTCGGAAGCAATTTGGACTCACAGAGCACACAAGGACATGCAGTAAGTTCGATATGAAAGCGGCAGTGGCTCAGCGGATGAGAGCCACATTGACAAAGCTAGGAGTAATTCTTGCAACTGGATACTGCTCACTGCAGACACATCCTCAGTTCCCTCACATACATTTTTATCCAGTGAATGAGAACATCTACTGCATTTTTCACACCTATAGCAATCTGTGATACCAGAAAACAACTGCAGACCTGTCACATTCAGTGCAGTCAGGAAGGTGACGGCACAGTGAGTGTTGGCTCTGGGTGCCGGATATGAAACAGAACAATGACTGCAAGTGCAGATTCTCTGATTCAATTTAAGGATGTTTACATTCGCACGAGAAGGAAAGTGTGGTATTGCAAGTCTCTTTCAGAAGACATAGCGCAAGTGGAAAAGTTTACATAAACCTCAATTAAGTTGCTGCATTTAATATTTGGTTGCATGTTCTCTTCAGTCAAAGCCTGCCTGAAGCCTACAACTCTTATACATCAGCAGACACTTTGTATCTTCGTTGGATGCTCTGTCAGACATGTACTTTTTGCAACCAATATGGTCCATCCTGCTCAGCTGGATTGACAGTTTACTATTTAGTTACCATTTCACTGTTTGGCAACAGAAAAGACCATTGGCCCGTTTCTACATACTGTATGTTTAGGACCACAGTTGTGTTTTGTGGAGATTATGTACAGAAAACAGCTACAACTGAGTGGGGAGGGGGCATTAATAATGAAGTTGGAAAGTACTGACAGTGTACTCGACAAATGCATTATTTGCTTTCAACTTTTCTTGGAATATGTTGACAGTAAGATAAATATAGAACAATGCAACCTTGTTCTCTAAAGCTCAAAGTCATTGTAAAAAAAAGCCCTTGGCTTACCTGTAGCCGTCAATGCAGCTGGCATTGATGTAGTCAGAGCCCTCGACGCCACGGATGGGCTGCAGGCAGACGCGGGTGGACTCAAAAGGCATGATGTTGACCAGGCGGTTCTTGAACTTGTTGCAGGGCAAGTTGGCGCTGATGAAGCGTGATGTGTGGGCTTTGGAGTTAGCCAGTCTCTGTTTCATGAAAGGTGGGGAAGAGATGGGGAGAATAAATGAGTGACCCATGACCTGGAGGGTAAACAGACAAACAAGTCTGAAACGCTTCCTTATCAAAAGCCTCTACTTTGACTAAGATAAGGAAGTTCTGCTGGTCGGTAAAACAAAGTGCAATGGGCTTGTCTCCAACGGAGTCCCAGAGCTTGGAGGACTGTAGGAGTGACAAGCTCAGTGCTGGCAGTGGACAAAGCACAGATGGACAGCACGGGAGTGCGTATGGACAGTCATGGTACTCTGCGATAATTTGTGTGTGTGTGTGTGTGTCGTGGCCAGACTGTGTGGGCATGGAAGCTGTGGCCCCCGCATACGCCGCAATCATTCTCTCACTCTTTCATTCTCTGTCGTTGGCAGGAGTGTAGATGCTATTATCACTTCAAACAGAATGGATCATGGTCATAAGAGGGCTAATGGCAGAGCGGCGCTGGGAGGAAAGTGTGTAATGACATCACAGTCGATGGCTATTGACAGAAGGTGTGCGTGTGATTGCGAGTCACCTTGAACACCAGCTGTGTGTTTGTGTGAGTGTCACTCATTTCGCATCTCTCCACGTGTACATGTGTTGATGTGGATGTGTGTTTGTTCTGGTCCACTTGTCCCTGAAACATGTTGTTACTACTGTAGCTGCTGGGATGTCTCAGCGCCGGTGTTAGCCAGACAACTTCCAGTGCACTGGTTTGTTTTGTCTATTAATTTCTTCTAAACACGCTCTATGTCACCATCAGGTCAAATAGCGACACCTTGGACAGAAGGTCAGAATGTGCAACTACAGTCCACCACTCATTCAACAGCATAATGTTTGAACATGAGATTGGATTGAGAAACACATGTAGAGCAGTAGTGTTATTTTTCTAATTTCTGGTATAATATTAACAAAAGCTCACATTACTCCCTGTAGGGTTTTAAAATGTTCTGTGAATTAGTCAGAAAAAGCTGCTCTGAGAGGTCTTTTGTTAAGTTCAATTCTTCATGAAGCCATATAAGAGTCAACTACAGCACTGTTCATATATCAAAAGTTAATTTATTACACCGACAAAGGCCTCAAAAAGAGCCTTGACTAATCCTCAACTGAGGTGTGTGCTTATCAGTCACCTTGAACTCCAGCTCCATGGCAGTAACCGTCTCGCCGGGCGGGGGCTGGGTGAGCTTCTGGATGTGGGCGTACAGGTTGCGTGCTGGCACCTCAGTGTTGCCACAGGTGGCAGCCTCCAGCAGGGCCTCATGGATGAAAATGTACTGGTCTTCAGTCTGAACCATGTAGTTCCTCTGGGCTCGCATGCACGTCACATGGCCGTAGATGTCGACAGATTTCTCGTGCTTCATGCGCTCCAGCATGGCATCAATCACGATGAAGCAGCCAGTCCTGCCCACACCCGCACTGAAGGAAGGAGACGGAGAGAGAGAGAGAGAGAGAGAAGGGAGTGAACACCTTAATGTTTCACTATATATAACTGTCTTATGTCTGTCTACACAAGATCCACTGATAGGACAAATACATGAGAAAACAACTATGGAGATAAAGGTACAACTAAAGGTTATCAGTGTTGAACTGGAAACCCAAAAAGCTTGTAACCTATTCAATCTTCACAGGATTGAGTTAATATACTGACTAAGAGTATTAATCACACAAGGTACAACTGAGTTCTGCATTTCATCCAGTCTCCTGTGCTGTGTATACACAGCTTGAGAAAACACTCCCCTTAATCCATGGAGGAAACAACGCATGAAAAACGAACACACACAATGGTAAAAACGAGCTTTTCATTTACTGTATACACACATACTGAGCTCGTTCCCGCCTACACCCACCTGCAGTGGACCACCATGGGCCCGGCATCAGGAGGATTGCAGGCCTTTACTCGTCGCAGGAAAGCCAGGATGGGTGTGGGGTACTCTGGCACCCCGTGGTCTGGCCAGGCCATGAACTGGAATTGTCTCACTTCCCTCTTCTCACTGGAGCCGTTCTGCAGTCAGTGAAGTAGAAAGGTGTAAGTCTGAACTTAGTTAGAAAGCATGACAATTATAATTGGCTCTTTTTTAAGAGGATCTGGGAAGAAATGTTTTGAACAAGATAAGGTCAGACGGTTTGGGTGAAAAGAAGCTGAAATTTTACAGTTAAAGTTTGAAAAGCACAAGGGATTCGTCAGAAATGTAGCTATTTTAAGCAAAGGTCTCGAGGGACACTTTGATAGCAGCACATAATGTGCTCTACTTCATGGCTGTGATCATTCTGCAAGTGTAGGTGTAGATGATGTGTATAATTTTGGAATTGAACTCCAGCAGTTTCTCAGAAATGGTTTCTTGGCATTGTCACCATTCCTGATTGAAACCAAGTAACCGCTCCAGCTGGCAACGTGCATTTAATTAGGAGTTATGATAATGTTAGAAATTAGATGTAATGGAAAAAGAGTGGGTAAAGGTGAAGTAAAGGACTAAACATCAGTCACATCATCATGGCACCAAAGTGTATGAATCAAAGTGAAACAATGAAATCGTTTATGGCCTTTCAGAGAACAAGAGACAAATCTTGGATGTTAAAAACCAATTACAGCAGTGAAAAAAGGACTCCAGTGGTAATACTCTTTATCTGTCTTCAGAAAAATAAGAAATTACATTTTAAAAAGGGGCCTCAGTAATGATGAACTGCAATTATCTACTGGGAACATGTCCTTCATGAGCCTGTCTCGCTATATGGTTAATTGCAAAAGAAAAAAGGTATCCCTGTACCTTGTAGAGGGCGAAAGTACGGACGCTGTAAGTGGCTAACTCCACTGTGTCAAGCATGGTGACCTGGATCATCCCATAGGTCTCTGTTCCTCGCGACGGCCAGTACTGGTCACACTTCACCTGGCAGAGGAAGAGAGAGGGCAAACTGTCAGGAGTGAACTGCTGCTAACATCCACCACAAGACTAGTGAGCTTCTTGTAGGATCACACTGATTAACAAGGAGGAACATTAGAGAGGTCAGATCAAAGGCTTTGTCCACTGGCTAATTAAAAACTGAAGACTCACAGTCAGCTCCTCCAAAAAAAAAAAAAAAAAAAAGACTCAAGTGAACTGAGCATGTGCATCCATGTGTGTCTGCATTTGAAGGAGGCTTCAAAAGTGAATTGAAAAGCACACCTTGTCTTTTAGCATCCCGTGATTATTTTCAATTAGCTGATTGTCAGGTGGTTCGCAACCCTTTGTAATGCATGCATTTGGTGCATTTGTAATGATTGGAAGGGAGAAGTGTCTGCAAACCTGCTCTCGCCTGTCATGAAGGGACAGCAGGTTCTGCCACCTGGCTCCATATGTGCACAGGGAAAACTTCACGGCGGATGAGGCTAAATACCCTCCAAATACTGGCACTGAGTGGCTTTGCTTCACTTCATGTATCACAGAAATGTCAAACTGGCTTTCGCCACAGTTTTCACTTTACTTCTCCATGATGAGGATCAACTGGCATTAGAGCGGAACAAAAAAAAGGGAAATAAAATTGTAATCTTCTTCACTCAAACATTTACATGAACCCTTCCTCATCAGATGGATGGAAGTCACTACTTTCTGTCACAGGAGTTTGGCTACGGTTTTCAAACAGCAATAATAAGGCATCTGTTCTGGAAATGTTGGGCAAATGTGTCCGAAACTGCTTCTGAATAATTTGGATTTAAAAAAATAGGCCATGCAGTCGCACAATCATGCCTCATTTGATTTTCATAACACCTAATTTAATAGCTGTTCACAGGGTCTGAGAGTTTCTAGGGGCGATGAGTCACATCATTATCTAAACACTGGGCAAAGCCTGCTGATTGGTTTCGCTTCCAGCTTCTGAGCTTAGTTGATTTTCGGTCTGTGTTTTCAAAAATAAAATTTCGTCTGGAAACTCATTCTGAATTTGTGGGGCAGGTTGTTTTCCTACAAACTTCCTAAATCCACCGTGAATCTTTAAAGGCAGTTAAATCCATTGTCAACAAATCAAAGGCACTGAAATAACAGCCTGAGCTAAACCAAAGTAAATTTCAATGTGTGTGTCAAGTCATTTGACAGTCTCTCTCTAAAGGTCAGCTCAACACTCAGTTTTTACTTACAGAAACAGAGCAAATGCAAACTCTTTTTTAATGTCAGAGTTGCTGGGACGAGGACTTGCTGCTATTGATCTGGATAACATGAGTGGAAGAGATTTGGCAGCGGTAAGCTAATCATATTGGTGCTGCAGTACCGAGTTGACATTTCGAAGCACCTTGGCTGTCTCAGCGAGCTGGTACAAATTGACAAACAAAATGCGCTAAAATTCACCCCCTCACATTTCACCTCCCCTGGTGACAGCTCCCATTCACAGGCAGAGGCACACCTTGCAGGAGAAAGTCAAATGAGTGATGGCGAACCACTTGCAGTACAAACATATGGATTAGCAGTCACCACTGTAATGAATATCTCTGGGCTGTCTGAGCTTGGGTGGCAAATTCTCCCTCACGAACACACACACGCACACACCCACCCACCCACCCACCCACCACAGGTTTCACTATCATCTGCTTTGAACCTTGCTCCTCACATGTCGTCACCTGGCCTTTTGCAGATGACACGCACCTCTAATCTACACACACACACACACACACACGGACAAGTGAGTAATAGCTCTGGTCTCATTTCACGTTCTGACCTTTTATGGTTTTACTAACTAGTAATGATAGTGCTGAAATTTGCCTGCCGCTGGATGCCGTCATATTTATCAGGCTCCCGCTCTGTTTGGCATAAGACATCAGTCTGCCTGGGTGGTGGGAGGTTGACTCATGCACCATATGTGTATGTGAGAGGGAGACAGACAAAAAGATGATGTGTATTTATGTTAAGGGAGTGGACTAAATAACAGAAATTTCCTAAAAAAAAACCCCCAAAAGCAAGTGTCTAATGAGAAGTACAGCCAGGATTTTGATGTTTTGTCCCATTAAATCATAGTCATATTAAATAATGATGTTTTCAGGACTGATGCAGAAGCAGTATAACAAATTCAGCTTGCTGGTAGTTGTCTCACAATTCAATGGAAAAAATCCTTTAGAAATCGCAACAGAAATTGATATTACATACTTGTAATTGTTATTCAACTAAACATTTACTCCTCTGTATAGCAAGAGTGGCAACTGTGATTTATATGCTAACAAAACACTAAAAATGTTTTTCAAGCCGCATATGGAAGATTCTTTCAAAAGTATAAACATCACCAATGGAGACAGAAACGCTTCATGCTCCTTCTGTGGGAGCTAAACACCCTCTGTTGGTTTGGAAATTACACAAAGTTGACTCCACCCCAATGGATGATGTTATACGAAAGATTTCATGGGACCCCTGACACAAGTGGGCAAGAAATGATTCCACGTGCGCTGGTGGAAAGCAGGTTTGGTTCTCTACAGCTCTTTCCAAAGCGTTGGCAAGCCAATTGATTCTCAAATGTGTGTAGGAGGCAGGGACAGGCTGAGCGGCTGTTTCATTTCTCTTTAAGCCCCTTATATTGTGGTGTTTCCATTATTTTATTCCTGTGTACGTATGTGCGGCTGTGACCCCGAGATAAAAGCAACAGAGCGTGGTCATCCATCACAGAGCTCCGAGATTGCCACTCAGACATACTAAACCTATTGAAAGGTATTAGTAAGGATGTGTTATCCTCGCTGACTGAACGCGTAATAAAAGTCATCTTATCAAACACACCCGCGCGACAGATATCCTCCAAGGTACAAATAAATGAGGTCTGTTACAAAAGGACATGGCGTGTCCATAGTTTGCCTAAATGAATAACTCAAAATTAAAACAGATGATGTTTGCAAGATTGTCTTTACTAGGCAAAACATTTGCTTTTTAACAGACTCACTATCGATGCAAAGTGATGAACTGAATGAGCTTCAAAAATAAAATAAATAAAATAAAAAATAAAAAAATCAATGTCTAGGATTTTGGAAATGAACTCCGTTACTTACAGTCTGTAGCCTAGAGACTTTGTTTCATTAGGGCACTGTATGCACACGCTAATAAAGCACCACATATTGGCAGGACTCCATGCTGATTTATTTCCTCCAAGGAATTCATGAGCATGATTCTGTGATGGTAATTAAATGAACCCATCCCAGTTTTGAATCTCAAGTTGCCTTTGTGCTCCTTTTTTGCTTTTATTGGCTTGAATGTATTTTTAGGAGCACACGGGTGTTGCTGGGTGACAATCCTCTTAACTTCAACTTCAGAGTTTTTATTATAGTGTCGTGGCTTTCAAGAGCCAAATTCAGAAAGCGCGAACACAAATGAGATACTCTGTGTCTATGAAACCTTGGCATGGTGATGCAAAAATAAAAGTGCAGCAATCAAGTATTGAGCTCTCTGAACAGTTTCTAAATAATGAAGGAAACAGAAAATGCATTATTATTAAAATCAAAATATAACTACACAGTACATGTTTATAATTTAGCTGAAAATATTTCTTATTTTCAATTGGGACAATGCAGGTGTTGTCATCATATGCAAAGCTGCACTGCAACTGTGCCATAAGCGGCAAACCAACAACAGGAGGGGAAATGGGAAATGGTAAAAAGCTTCTGTGCAATTTTATTTCAGAAACAGATTTATAAGGAATTCATGCAGAAGTTTTTAGAGATTGCTGAAGAGAAGAGAAGCAACATGAAGCGTCCACAGACAACCAAAATATCCTTTGAAGTCCTTGCGACTTTGATCAGGCTGACAAATCCTGCTTTAAAGAAAGACTGGGCATCTATATGCCTTCAGGCTTTGTTTGGTGTAATGTTACTTCTCCAATGTCGCGCTTCATAAATATATGTGTGTATATATATATGTATATATATATACATGTCAAAAAACTCCTTTCCTGGCCCCATTTTAACCTTTTAACACTCTCTGTGAGGTATGTTGTAGCAGTATAAATTCCAGTGGCAGCCATGGGTTCACTGGTTGGCAGTAGTAAAGGGTGCAGGATCACGTAAAGTGACATAGATTTAAATATATTAACAGTTATTAATTGTTTATATTATTATTTACTTACTAATTACTGATAGAATATATAATGTACATAATAAACTCTCAAGTCTCAGCGTTTTACAGTGAATGACACCGCGTCTCTCCTTACCCGTGACTTCTCCTCCAGTCTGGTCATCATGACGATGGTGTTGGATCTTTGCTCCCACACCATCCTCCAGAAGTCGCTCAGTGTCTCTGGCAGTGGCCCCTGTGTGGCGATGTAGGCATTCTGCTTCCTGTAGCCGTCGATGTAGTTGGCATTGATGTAGTCACTGCCTGGAACGGCTGGAGCAAAGACAAGAGGTAAGGATGCAGCTGATAGTTTACACAGCAGGGATTATTTGATCTCACAAGGTTGCTCAGATCAAGGTTTGAATCACTTTATAATCCAAAACGTCCTTTCTTGACAATGCAGGGCACACTGACACATGAAAACCAAACTGTCTCTGAGGCTTACGACGCAGGCTACTTTAACATTGACATGATCACCAGATACTGATGAAGAAAATGACAATATCTGAATAAAAGTGGAGATTTCTAAAGCAGAAGCTGCAGACACACAAAACGTCCTTGGTACTTGTAAAGACGGGTCTCAATTGACGGCAGCTATCTGAGGGGTCAAGTGCTTACATGTGCTCTTACCATCAACTGAGGTGAGCACCACTCTGGAGTGGTCATAGGCGATTACATTTGCATAGCGATTCTTTGGCTTGTTGACTTCCATGTTGGAGTTCTCCCAGGTAAACTGCTGGCCTGGATCAATGGACTGTGAGAAAGGACAGGACAGAAGAGAGACAGAAAGATGAAGAGAGAGTGATTATGAGAGGGTTTACACAGAAACCCACACAGAGGAGCAGGAGAGAAAACTCAAGCACAAAAGAAGGCTCTTGAGTGTTACATGAGTAAAATGGAACAAGACAGGAGGGTAAGGGAATACTTTATACAATGGACAACAAAGCCTTTAAATGGAACATATACCAACATCATGTCTACTGAAAAGCCACAGCGGAGCGCTGCAGCTAAGTGGTTTTCGACTGTGGAGGAGATTGTGCAGACTCAAGCTATTTTACTACCGCCGCTACACAGCTCCTGTTGGTGCATCAACGGGTTGATTATTTGCATGACATTTGATGCGTTGAATGCCAATGAAGAAGAAATATAAAGGCACTTGTTTTGTTGATTTAAATCAACAAAAATAAAAGGCCATCTTCCACAGACCGAGCCGAGAGGGCCAACATAACGCACCAATTGCTAAATCCAACAGGATGAGAGTGTTCACTTTAGTTGGGAAACGAGTAAAGATTTTTGTTGGAGCTTGAAAACACTCACCCTCTCCCTTTAGGATGGACCTATTGAATTACCTAATTCTGAGAAAACGCATGCATGACTTCTTGCGGTAACTGTGATTCATCTGTCTTTCTTTCTTTTCTCAGCTTCTATTTCTGTTGCCTTTTCTTATCTTGTATTTTTCTTTCACCCTCGCCTTTTCGGCTCCTCTGTGTTTCTAACCCTTTCTTTCTTACGTCATTTGTCTCTCGGGCTAAGGCGACAGTAGACTGCATACATATTGATCTGGTGAGATATGTGACGGCCTCCCATCCCTTGGCTCGATAATGTCACAGAGTCTCTTGTTATTCCGCATCGATCCCCCTCAGCTCACACCGGAACCATGTCCACTAACTCCCCAGACCTTTCACATCGCAAATCCAGCAGGAGTCAGAACAACACCTTTGAAATTCCTTCACTGACTTAACATGGCTGCAGCACTAATTTAATAATTGGAGGTCGTTTCATGTGAAAACGTGACAGCTCAAACATAGCAAAAACTTTTTCTTGATAAAATAAAGCGTGCCAGGTGAAGCACAGAGAAAGTGAGGGTTAGGATTCTGGGCCATAAAAAGCTTTTTCAAAAGGGCTGTTCTGGTGTTAAACTGCACGCAATGCAGGTGTGGTTTGTGAGATACTGTACTGTCAGTTCATTTCAGTTTATTTATGAATTACAGGTACAGGCTTTCGATATAGCGGCAATATGTTGTCCTATGGAGCAAAGTGAGAACTACATAGGCAAAAATCTGGACTAATATTTTTTATACAGGCTATTTTAAAACTATTTTTAAAATGTTTAATTCCAGAGAAGCAAATACTATTTGCTTGTGAATGTCATATGAAGAATATCAAGTGCTCATTGGCAACAAATCTTTCACTACAGCACCAAACTGTTCAGCAGCGAGAGTCACGTGAGCATCAGCCTATTGCCGCTGAGGAGCTCAGCACAGCCAATTTCTCTGTCCGTGCCTGCCAGTACGAAGAAAAAGATTTCATTTTCAGTCAAAACATGTCATATCTATTTGAATGTTCAATGAACACAGCAGGCGCACTCAACTGACGACAACTAGCAAACAAGTTAGGTGCAGATGGAAGAAAGAGGTGAGAAAGAAACGCCCAAGGTAGTCACGCTGACACACTGGAAATGCTTTAGAATGAACATAACGATGCTATGACGACAGCAGCGTGATGCTGCTTCCTGAGATAAAAAAGACTTGTCAGGGGGAGCTGCAGCATGCCTGATTGACAAATTCTGCTCATTATGCGGTGTGCTCATCGCTCAGTATGATGTGGACAGGCACTGATGCTAAAGGAAGTGTCAGGCGGCCTGAAACATCAGGGAGAGGAAGTCGTGAAGCCCCTACAAATTCCGTGCCTCCGGGGTAAGACGCGGCGGGAGCAGACGGCGAACGTGACTGTGACAAAGTGCCACGAGTTCTGCCACAGTGCCTCGGTTGGCACAGAGATGGGCGACCATCTGCCGGGCCGCAGAGGGGGTCTTCCCTGGCTTGAAATGGTGTGGGGAGGGAATGGGCCGGCCTGCTCGCCTGCAGTAGTACAAGCCACTTCTCTGGCTTGATTCATTCGCACTAACTCAACAGACTGGAAGGGTGATGCACAGAAGAGACACTGAATAACACAAGAAAGCACTTAATTGAGTGCAGATTTTAACTAAGGCCTAATTATTCCCCAAGTTAGCTGTTAATTTCACATTCAACCCAATAAAAAAACTTCATTCGAAGTAGAGGCAATCTTTATTACATGGCTGTTGTGCGTAAATGCATTAGTTTCAGCTTTTAAAAATCATGCATGAAAAAGGCCGTACTCATTAAAGAAACAAATGTTGTTATGCACCACATGGTTTTAAATGATTTATTTTGGGGGATTTGGGGGATTCAGCTGATAGAAGGGTGATGTTATTTATTGTTATTTTCCCAGTAAAACTGAACAGGGCAGATCAATTATAAAAATGCTGGCTAAAGTTTGGGCTCGAAGTCCAAAATAAAAGTGCTGCTTCTCTTGGTGAAAAACTGCACAGAAACTTTCAGGCTATTTCAACATATGCTGGTCACAGACTGACAGGGGTAATCACCTTTTAGACGAAGGTAGAAAGAAAGACAAAGAAAGAGCTACAATCATTCCAGCAGCCTTGTTAGATCCATCAGTGTGAGGAATAAAGCTGATGAGACAAAACAGACTGAACAATCAGAACAAATAAATAAAAGACTGCTCTTGTTTTTCTGTATTCAAGGATGTCTCTCCTCTTCATCTGGCCTCGCTTCATCCCCATACCAACTATGTGCCACTTTAAATGCAAATTTGCTCCCCTTTTTTTTGGGGGGGGAGAACACTGACATGAGATAATCCCTCACCAAGTTGCATCGGAGAGACCGCCCAGAAAATAACATTCTTCGGGGAAACATCAAGACGCGCACAGATTGCTTAAGCAACTCGCCACCTGCTCGTTTTGTGAAAAAGCATCTCTCAGTATTTAATGTAAGTGTTGGTTTCCTGGCGGGACTGGTAATAGAGTTGTAAAAATGACTGAAGAATGTCTGTGAAAGAAGTCTCCCCTAATCCATTAGAATACATGCATATGGGATCAAAGAGGCAGAAACACAAAACATTTACCCAGACACCATAACAAAGAAATGCATTTACATGGCTGAAAGGGAGGGACTCACGAACGTAGCATTAAGCGCACAGCTCTTACCTCATACTCCTGGGAAAAGCGTAGGCCGTCGTTGGCCTTCAGTCGCTCTATGTGGTCAGCCAGATCAATGACAGGAATGGGCGGGTGCTCCCTCATTCCTGGGAGAGGAAGAGGAGGAAGAGGAAGTGGCAAGAGGACAAAGACAAAAAGAGTGAGATCAAGGAGTTCCTACGTCAGACATGTACATCGACTCACACAAACACCGGTCGGACCACGAGGTGAGTGAAGCTGCCAGTGGGACCATGAGGTGGCTGTGTAACGGTGAGGAGAGTGCACTTTGTTCAACAATGCATGAACGAGAGAGAGAGAGAGAGAGCACAAGTTGAAACAGGCTTGTGACATTTGGTGACATTTGGTGATATCGTCATGCTAAGTGAGGAGGACAGAGGTGGGGCTGGCACGGCAATGCACATGAGTGACTGGGTGAGCATGCTCCTGGAAGGAAGCAGGAGGCAGACATCTCTCTGACTCCACAACGCTCAGCTGGTGACAGAGGTGGGATCAGAGCGAGAACCCACAAGTCTCTACAAATCAGTCACACTGTCACTTCCCAGAGAGGAAAAAAAACTGACTGGTCACCAGCCAAAACTCATTTCTTTGAAAATCTCTTTCCCAACAATAGACTATCTTTCGGCCCAGCCTGAAGCGCTTGGGCTGGATTAATTTCAAACAACCCCCCTGCCGCTCTCTAGATTTCTCATCGCCGGGTTATTGGATGATTTATTGCTAATCTACCGACACAAATTCCCCCTGTGCCTCTGAACTTGGCAAGGCTCTGCACTTAAACGGATTGCTGGGAAGTTGCCTTATGTGTTAAAAGTTAACTGTAAGCGACGCATGAAGAAGCTCTTAAGTGATACAGGGAGCATTATTAACCTGACATATAGCCTTCAAGTCACACATAGATCAGAAAGACACTTTAAAGAGTTATAAATACTAACATCAGCGCCTTTGGCCGAGCCCATCTGTAGGGTCGTGGGTCATGCTTTCAGATGAGTGACTGCTGGAAGCTCATTACTGCTGTAATGCTAATGGCTATGGCTGCTAACTATGGCCACTGCACAAGATGACACCTGACCAATTACACTAATTTAATACTATCATATGGAGGGACCTCAGCATGTGTATGTGTGTGTTTTGCGTGTTCAGCCAGGTCTTTTACAGCCATGTTGTTTGGTAAATGGTGAGTGAAGCCATAGATAAGAAGACTAAAGTGAGTGTAACTCTCCACACTGCTCAACTACTCATGAAACCATCTAGTCCCTCCACTTCCACATCAAAAAGGTGATGTGGGAAGTTCACAGCCAAGAGAGAACATTGCTGCATCCCTGGAGTGCCAAGCTTGTGGGCTTGTGATGTCTGTCAGGATTGCAACAGGAGGGAATGGGATCAGGATAGAGAGAGAGAGAGAGAGAGAGAGAAAGAAAGAGAGGAAGAAGGGCTGCATGTGTGGGAAATACACAATAGGTGAGAGTGCAGACTAACTTGGAGTGTTGGGGCAGCGATGAGAGCTGGGACCTGTGGAGAGAGGAGAGTGAAGGAGGGAGGAAGAAGAACACTCAATCAATGGAGATGGCTCAGGATCAGACCAGGGCCAAACAATATCTGCAACCTTTCAAGCTAGTTGGAGTACGCTGTGCGTGGTGTTTGCCCTCTCAGGACAAGTACTGTATTTTCGGCCGTTAAACAGAAGCGTATACAAAGCTTGGCTTTAATAAACTCCCCTGTGTCTGCCCAGCGCAAATAGTTTTGGCCGGTTGGGTTACGACAGCATTGTAGTCACCACAGTAATTACTGAGCTGTGGGAACATGAAATGCATGTGTTCAAACAGGCTTTAAAAAGAAGAACATTTTCTTACAGAGGATCTAAAAATTAACACTGTATTTGGAGATAAAATGAAAAATTGAGTGCTCTTATAATGTGGGCACATAATATCCTCTCCATGCACATGAAAACTGTACATGCATAACTACACCAACTGGATGGTTGGTCTAGCTGAACCAGGAAGTTGGTCTGTAGTTTCTGATAGATGTTTACAACAGTTTGGGTAATAATTTAACCATTTCGCTTTCCAGGGAGGTTGTTTAATAATCTTTATATGTGTGCATCCATGAATTCTTCTGTTCTTTGGATTAGGGTTTTTTATGTTCCCATATCAGCAATTAACTTGGTAAGTACAATCATATTATAATTTCCCTCCAATCTACTCTTCTGTAACTACTTACTGCAAACTGCACTACTCTGTAAATGGCACTAAAATGCCAAAAGCAAGTGATGTTAGTCAAGTATCTGCAAATACTAACCGAACCCAGTCTGCAAAGGATAAACCCGGTCAGTTACGCAAAGAACCATGCTGCAGCTGCTTGAGCGCCCAAAGGTACCACCGAGGTCTGTTTAACAAACCAACATGCCGGAGACATGAGTTGCAATCGGCTGGACCACTTAACGACAATCAGAATCAGAGCAGGAATGTTCACCTGCTGTGGCCGAATCAAAGAGAGAAAGAGCGAGAGGACAGACTAATGGGCTGTTCAATATTCACTCAGTTCAGCCTTGGAATCTCACATGTTTTCATGAGCTAGACGCAGCCTTGGTGATTTTTGATAATCACCACTCTTGAAGCCAAACAGCGAGGTAGAAAGGGAGAGAAAGAAGGAGATAAACGTTGACGCACAGAGAGAGAGAGAAAGAGAGATTGCTCTACAGGGAGAAATGGAAGACAAAAGAGGAAAGAGGTGGAGTGGGAGGATGGGAGAACAGGGCTCTTTTAGAACGGCAGCACTGCTTAATTCCTCTGCAGGGGTTCAAAGGGGCTGTGTGTGTGTGTGTGTGTGTGTGTGTGTGTGTATGGCGAATGGGATCTTTAATAACCCGTGAGAAGGGATACACACTCACACGCAGAAAACACACAGAAGCACGCACGAACCCGCGTGCACCGGGGTTGACATTTTCTCTCAGCTCCATTGTTCCCTGTGCCTGGCTCACCTTCACATCAGAGGCAGCAGGACTCATTACCAGCTAGGGGAAATGAAAGGAGCTCATGGAGGGAGGAGGACCGGGGGAGGAGGGAGGAGATCAGGAGGAAAAAGGAAGGAGGCTGATGCTGAGGCGGGCACACTGACACAACCCCCCTCCTCCATCCCCACATCACCACCGCGCGTGGATGGAATCTGAATTCACTCGGCCTCACTCCACTGATAGCATCCAGAGCTGGGTATGAGGGTGGACATGATTTGTTTATTTTCTCTTATTGACCAGTTTTGGACTGGTCAGATTTATAGCCTGAGGATAAATAACAATATAAGCAGGATACATGAATTTCATACAGCGAGACCTGCTACAAAGCACTAATAAATAAAAGATCCATCAAAAGAAAAGGAAGGCAGGCGTTCATTGCAGAAGATTGCTTCTTGAAATGCTGCTTTGTTTCATTGAAAAAAAATAAATAAAGAATCATTCCAAAATGCAATATCAACCATTTAAAGGGAAAAAAGAGTGCAAATCCAAGATATTAAGGAACACTATTGAAGGTATGAGTCACCTTCAGATATTTTCTTTCAGCT
Source organism: Scatophagus argus (assembly GCF_020382885.2). Classification (NCBI taxonomy): domain Eukaryota; kingdom Metazoa; phylum Chordata; class Actinopteri; family Scatophagidae; genus Scatophagus; species Scatophagus argus. The sequence goes on along the minus strand of NC_058505.1, from coordinate 6,361,357 downwards.
TTGAAAGAACATCTGATGAATTTCAGGGAGGATTTTCATTTTGGAATGAAGCCCTTCATGATGCAGAATAGACTTTTCACTCATTTTTTTATGAGAGAAATGTTGACTGAGGCTGCACTCCTTTCCAGCCCCAATTAAAATTCACACACTTAACACTGTTCACAAATACTTAACTTGCCCAACACAAAACACTTTCCTCAGTTTACCACGAGAGCTTATGTTGATCGCTTCTTCATGTTACATCGGAGATGTCACAAATTTGAGCTTCCAGCTTATAAATGGTGTAAACGTTGGCCTCCATGTGGTAACTCTGACTGGAGAACCAATGAGGATGTTGTACGTCAACCAAGTTTTGTCCTTCAGCGTTATTAAGCACATATTTTATTGAAGCTGTCAAGGCATTTTAATGCTCACACAACCTACTCTGTAATCACACAACCATCAAGCTGTCAACACTGATTGGCTGTGGTTTATTACCTGGGGTTTGGTAGTTGAGTCTTCTCATCTCCACAGGATCGGAGGAGTTGGCCAGCAGGGAGTCTTTCACCCCTCCTGAATGCTCATCTTTGGGTAAGGGTGACGCCCGCTTCCTGAAGTGGCAGAAACAGACAGGAAGGCGTTAACCCCGTCATGCTGAGAAAGCCAACGTGCTTACTAGAGGAGCTCTAACAGTTCCTCAACCAAACTTCAAGTGGAAATGACGAGATGATAAATGACATCAATGTTTTTTCCAGTCTGAGGACATGTCAAAAGACAGTAGGTACTGGGGCATTACCCCCATTAGTTTGCCAACTGGAGTTCAATGTGCTTGAAGAAACGCCATCATTTTCCTGGAGTGGGCTAGGTTGGGTTTGTTTGCCGCTGGATAGGTGACAGCTGCTGTGTGGGTATGTGTACATGAGTCTGTGTGTTTGCGTGTCGCAAAAATTTAAATGTGTGATTTTTGCTGCTGTGTGTGTGTGCTAACAACACATTGTGTTTACTGGCTTTCCAGATTGAGAGGAAAACAGGCGGATGCTGTAATTAGCTCATCAGCTGGGTGGCACAACACTGGGTAATTAGACCAGTTCAGCAGCACCTGCGCTGCCAGGCCCGGCCTAGCTGAGGCTAGCACAGCACAGCACAGAACAGAACAGAACAGTACAGCTCGCACTGGCTCAGCTCAGTCATCTGTAGCTTTGACCATCAGGCGGAGAGAGGGGAGCAGAAACTGCAGCCTGCCTGTATTCTAATGCTCAGACAGCCAGCATCTGTTGACATACACACACAAACAGGCCCACAGATGTACGCCTTCCCGCCTCTCTCACTTTCACAACTACACACACTCACACAGATACAGCTGCAGACTCACAAGCCTTCTGACTGCAAATGGAAATGGGCGGAAGGAAGCATCAGGGCGCCCTGTGGAAATTTCACATCTCATTGCACTCCATTTGCAAGTGGCGAGCGTGGGTTTTAGGCAGGAGCAGGGCCTTCTGTTGAAGCCCAGTGTGGTGAGAATACATAAAGCTGGTGGTGCACACACAGCATTAACTCAGTCCACCTCAGTAGCCGGGACCCGGGCCTCACCGCCACCTGTTATCTCATGCTGCAGGGGCTTAAGCTAATGCTAACAGCGTGACGGCTAATCTATGACAAGCATCTTTTCCTGTCCAGCTGAGATCCGAGCCAGACTGTATCCGGTTTTCCCAGAGATGACTGCTGCTGCTGGTGCTGGTGCTGAGCTGGGGGAGGGGGGGGTGAGAGAGCTGGGCATTTGTGATCTGTTCTCCACACACTTCATCTCTCCCTCTGACCCAATCAGATACCCATCTACATGACACTTTAATGCTGGGCTAAAGTAAACATGGCAGCAATCTCAATGGGGTTATTCATATCAGGCTCAAAGTGAGGGTTAAGACGTGTGAGAATGTAAGTATACACACACACACAGTGAGTGAGTGTGTGTGTGCAGAATGTGTTTAATGAGGGTAGAACAGGGCCCCTTGTTGAAACTCCTGCCACGAGGAAGCGGGGGGCGGGGGTGTGGGGTGGGGGGAGTGAAGGAATGGGTCTCGGTGGAAAATGTCAGCTTAAAAGATGGGAACATTTCTTTTTCAGCAGTTTCCCTGTCTGGCATTTACTTCACAATGGCCCATTCAACAGCAGGTGATGCCTTGGCATATTCAGATGGGGCTGATCCTGAAGGGGCGTGCCGACACTGGCCGGATAATGAAACACAGCAAGGAGACAAACCACGGCAGAGAGCACGATCTGAGGGGGGAACACTGGCACTAGATGTGGAACATGCACTGGTGCACAGAGGTGACCTGGGGGTCCCTTTGACCCTAGTTATCAAGGGCTGCAGAGTCTGCTGCTTCTCATGCCTTGTAAATGATGTAAAACGGAACAGGAACAAATCAGATTATACAAACCAATTGCAAGATATTTCCTGCTTTATATTTATTTGAGTGGATTTTTTTTTTTTTTTTTTTTTGCGTAATACCAATTCAAGTCGAGAGAAAGCGAACCCTGCAACCCTGAAGAGCCGATGAATACGACCAGTTACACAAGACAGATGAAAGGTTGGTGAGAGATGAAGTAGTGACTGATGTACAGTGACAGTACCCACCTTTCCTCTTTGCTGCGTTCACAGAGGACAAAAAGAAGGGGTGAGGGGGATTAATAGGTAACTGGTATCCATAAGGACCTGTAACTTCTTTTCTTAAAGTTTGTTCTGACTATTTTCAGAAAACTAAATCCAGTTCTTCCAAAACTGTAAGCCACATCTTAAAAGCACAGCATGAAAAGTTATCTCAATGCTCACTAGAGACTTTTGAGAATAACCTTATCATTGTTCACTGCTGGTGTTGGTCTTGGCGAATGCTCAGGTAGCAATAACAACCCGAGATAGAGCGTGATTATTCCTTAGCACATTTACTGCCTGTCCACAGTGAAAAGGGCACACAGCCACCTCCCCACAGTCCCTCCTGTTGATCTGTGTCTACATGGAGAAAGGACTTCTAGACAGAGGATGTGCAGCTCAGCAGTGAGCTGTCTCAGGGCCTATTATTAACTGGCCCTTTTCTATGTCTGCCGGTGATGGCAGCCACACAGCAGACTGCTGTGGATGGCAGGTTGGAGAATAGGTATGATGTGAAATGGAAAATTTGTAATGGAGCCATCAAGAGAAGATAGGGAGTATAGGGACTTAATCAGGAGGAAGTCAAGTGTGGTAAATAATGTCTCCTAGGTAATAGATTCTAATCTAAACTGTGTTGTCATAGTGTTCAAACCACATCATTGTTATTATTATTGTCTCCTCTGTGAACATATGAATCACTGTTTAGCACTAACAAGGCTAAAGACGGACCGGTCGTTTCTTGGGCTGCAGCTAATGATTACTTTATGCAGCTGAAAAGAAAATGTGATTTTGAAAGGAAAAAAGCCAAAATTTTGCTAGCCCCAGGTTCTCAAATGTAACGGTTTGCTGCTAGTTTTGGTCTTTCATCACAGCTGGCACTTGATGGAATCGCACTGAGCTTTATGGACATTTCTCACAGTTTCCTTATACAACAAACCATTATTTCACTGTTCAGTGCAGCCCTGCTGTTTTTGTTATCGATCAAATCCGTCACTTATTATTTTGAATAATCAATCAGCAAGTGACAAATGACAATTTAAAGCACCTAAAATGATTAAACTATTGTCCAAAAAGTTGTTGACCAATAAACTGACTAATTGTTTTAGCACTAGCTGTGTCATTATTTATGTGTACCTCCACAGCACCTTGTTGGTCTGTATTTATCCACACTGTGCTGCACAGGGGCAGCTGAAGTACCTTTAAGAGATATTGACCGAGCTTTTAGCTAAGCCCTCTGTTGCAGCCCTCTGTTTCTTATTTGAAATGACCAATGGTGTTGGCCACAACAAATTTCTCACTCCCAGCTAAGGGTTTTTGACAGCCAAGCTGTGCTTTTCATTAGGGAGGGAGTGTCAGCTGCCATTTCTACTGACACCTCACGTAGTACTGCTAAAAATGGCCAACTGGGCCAAAATCTTCTGGGGAGAAATGAGGATTTTCTGAAAGACAAATCAATGCGCCTCTGGTTCCTTTCCAGTTACACTGTATATTATGGCAAGGAAATTGAAAGCTACAGTTTGGTCTTTGAGCAGCTGGGTGCAAGTGGCAGAGGGGAACATGTCTCATTACCATTCCTGATGCAACCAAAAGAAACCTACAATCGTAAGTGTCACTGCAGTTCTACCTCACACAAACACTGTGGAGAATGACTGAGCACAGTCTCTTACTTCTTGAAGAGCAGGATGGCGACGACAATGCTGATTATGAGGACCACAGCCAACACTGGGCCCATAACCCACAACATTTCGGGCTGCTCCATCCCCTGAGCCATACTTGTCGTAACCTGGATTGGGTCTGAGTACGGACTGGCTGAAAATGTCATCTGTACGGGGAAAAGACAAGACAGAAAGTGCAGTCGTTAAAATCTGAGTGGCAAGTGGCAAAGTGGTGACAAGGACAAACAAGGTAACATAGATTGTTTTACTCATGAGGAAGAACAAGACGTAATAATTAAAAAATAAAATAAAAATAGAAATTTATGATACAGTATTTTGTGTAGCTAATGTTGGTTGAAACCAATGTTTAAAATTATTTCAAGCTAGTAATGGTCCATATATTAAGAATTCAGAGGAACACAAACTATCAACTGAACTCAAAAGACACTTTCCTAAAAACAACCATCTTGGTTAATGAAGTTGTTATTATGCGTCAATTAAAGCATTGCATCACATTAGATATGATAACAGGCTAAGTTTGAGACAGGAGAGTGAGAGAGGCAGAGACAGATAGGCAGGGATGAGTGTGCATGTCCCTTGGCCACTGAGATAAATGGGGGCACAGGAGAGGACTCATCTCTTCTTCATTAGTGTTCACACCGTGACGGAAGAGGAGGAGGTGGTGACGGTGAGGGTGTGTTTCCACCTTGGTTGTAAATGAGACATCCCTCCACTCCCCTGTCTTCAAATGGGTGTGTGTGTGCGAGAGCGTGTCTGAGGAGTGGGTGCACGAGGCGACACAGCATGGTGTTTAAAAAGTGTCTGAAAGAAGAGGGAGTCCAACTGCAGGAGAGCAAGGTGACAGATGAGAAAGAGAAAGAGGGAGGTGCCAGGGGTCTGTCATTAGAGAGCAGCATGTCTCCTACTGAACGATGATGGGAGATGCAGGTTGGGGAGGCAAGGGTGGGTGTGTGTGTGTGTGTGTGTGTGTGTGTGTGTGTGTGTGTGCACAGAGGGGCATGGGTGACAGATCACGGTCCTCGAAGGGAATCGGGCTCCTAGCATGCAGAGAGAATGGCAGGGTGGCAGTCAGCGGTAATCCGGATCATTAGCTGCACAGCAGCCTGGTCTTTGGCACACAGGCAGATATTAATTGGAAAGATAAGCTGCGATGAGTTCCAAGAGTCCTGCGCTCTGTCAAATAGTTCTGCTATCTCTTGTACTCTTGGGCAACTACCGGAAAAATTTACAGTATGGGTATGAGTCTTACAGCATGTCTCAATCGTGTTTAAACCAGCTAGCTCTGAGGCAAAGGCACACACACAACATAACTCAAGTTGCAAAGTAAAAATATTCACATTTTCACATTACAGCAGTAGCTTTGCAGTAGCTATATTTTGCATTTGTCATTTGCACGTGCTGAAATACACACACCCGACATATGAGACCGGTTCTCTCCTGCTCCGTGCATCGTTGGGAGGAACCTATTATCTAAGAACAAAGAGAAACGACACAGCGGTGGGACTCTGCTGATGTTAAGACACCACAAGCTTTCCTGTTCCTTCGGGAGGGCCCCAAAAAAGGCTGTAGGATGTGGCCCTGCAGGGAATCCTGGGAAAAAAAAACTTTTTTTTCTCCCTTTTTTCAGTGGTGTAACAAATGACTGCAGCTGTGCTTTCAGAAGAGGACAAGGGAAGAAGAGCGAGAGGAGAGGGACTGACAAAAAGAGAGGGCTTTTTGTCTGGTGGTCACGCCAAAGTACTGGGATCATCCATTTGAACGGCCTTAATATCTGATAAAAGCTCAGTCACGCAGCTCCTAATGCCTCTGCGCTCGCAAAGTGGTATCACAATGGAGCGATGGTGCAGTGACAGAATGTGTGAGCCTGGGAGTGAGTGAGTCAGAGACAGTGAGAGGCATTAAAGTGAACGAATCTCGTACCACTCTGAATCAGCCCTCGTGTCCATACTGTGTACACACAGTATGGACAGGTTTGTGTATGTGAGAGGACAGGGTCAGCGCCAGGTCAATAAAATCCCAATTAATTCCCGAAGTAATCTCAAATATTAAAACCTTATTAGTTTTTCATTTTAAGTGGATAAATTACATTCAAGCAGCACGCTTCTATTTTAACCACCGCTGACTGACACTGTGCTTGACTGAAATTTCTCAACTGGAGCTAATTAACATCAATTACATAAGAAGTCTGAATAACAGGAGGGTTTTTTTGTCTTATGTGTAAGCTGGAGTCTGCACTCATCTGAAGATATAGAAAAACACCTATTCAACACAACTGTATCAGAAGTGAAGTGTATTTACACATTTGATTATTTTTAAGCTCATTAACGGATCGGGAACTCAAGCATTCGAGACACGTTGCATTATTTGAAGCTTGTGAAAAATAATGTATACGGAAGGAGGAAGGCTACACCTGTTATTCCACTGTGAAGAATAATTAAGCTGCCTCTCAAAACTAGAAGTACCTTCTCAGTCAACAAAAAGCAATTCAACATCTCAAATGAATCCCTGGCTTTCAGTTATTTCTAATCAAATATAATAAAGTTGCTTAAAAATATTGAAAGCCCAAACCTAAATAGATATCATAAGAGAGCAGAATTTGAAAAGTAGATTATATATTGGACTCAGATTTGATAAAATCTGATTAAACCCCATCTGTGGCGAGACACAGGAGGGGCATCTGACTGTGGATCACTGCAGATGAATCTTATTAATGTACTGTAGATAATGTATATTCAGATGTAAGCATTATGAGTCATTTGTTTGTCTCAATGCGCTTGTGTGTAAGAGCTTGTGCGAGCGTACATCAGTATTTTCTTGACTTCCTCTGAGCCTCCACAAGTATGTGTGTTTGTCTCGGTCGCAGCCGCTGAGAGAGTGTGTGCGTGTGTGTGTGTGTGCATGTGTGTGACTGTAAGTGCTCGTCTGAGACAGAGTAAGAGAACTACAGAGAGCAAGAGAGTGGGTGATGAGAGATGGCAGAGAGCAAGGAGACAGACAGAGAGGGAGAGATACAGAGGCAAAGACTGAAGCAGAGGTGTTAGCATATCCAGTCTGCTATCTGGCCCGTCGGCTACACAACTTCCCCAGTCTGCCTCTGCTCCGCCGTCCTCTGAGTGCAGAATCGGCTCCGCAGAGCACAGGCGCATTTTGGTTCAACTCGCCGTTGACCCCGCTAGCTTCCACGTCTCTCCAAAAGTGGCTCAAATAAGCCGCAGGGGCGTGTGCAGCACAAACAAACAAACAAACATGCAAAGACGGCCATTACGTGTCTGCCGCTCCTCTCTGCCTCCCGCGGGAAGCTGAGGAGCCCACAATCTCCTCATCGTTGCATGACACGGGCAAAGACAGAGAGAGGAAGGAAAAAGACAGGCTAGGGAAAGAGATATAAAAACAAACAAACAAAAAAAAGGTACAAAACGCAAGAGGGAAGGATGATAGTGTGCGTGAGAATGCCTTTATCTACGAGGAACAGAAATGTAGCTGCAGGGCTAGCCTGTCCTCTATGATGACCCTTCTCCATCGTACTGTTGTTCTCCCATCATGCTTTGTTTTCCTTCACTCCATTTTAATTCACATGCTCTCTTTCCCATTCAGCGGCAGAACTTGCACCTTTCTCTCTTTGGCTGCCTGAATACCAAGCATCCAGATATCTGCAGGCATCGCTAGAGGGAGACACCACTATGAGCGGAAGTGACATAACACAATTGAACAGAGGATCCCATCTATGTTGGCTGCATTCCTACCATCCTTGGTGAAAAGTCGAATGAGGCTGCGCTCTCTACAAGGAAAAAAATATTTTAAAAAAGTCCTGTGTTCATAATTCTCTCTTGATATTGTTTGTCAAAACCTTTTGAATTTTGAAAAAAAGCCAGTCTTTCATGTTAAGGGTGTTTTGAGCCCAGAGCGCCAACAGAATTAGTGCTACAAAGCCAAATCTTGCTGAGAGTGAGTAGAATACAAACGTCTGTGGCACACTCTCTGCTGAACGGTCTCCATTTTTTTGTTTCTCTCAAGCTCACCTCTCCCTTATCAAAAGAAAAGCACACCACTTCACTTTCTCTCATTTGAGCTTCACAGGCTGGACAAGACACAATGCAAAATGTCTGCGCTCCTCTTTTCCTCTCTCCAACACCAACCCTCCTCTGTCTCACGTCACACGATATTTCATGCCGCCTCCCTCCCTCACTCTCTTCTCACATTAAATGATACTGTTTATACACACCCAGCATCTATCATCCCATTTCACACTTCCCCCAGCTTGTTTATCTGCCTTGGGTGCTGGGGAGACATGAAGGCACACTCTCTTCTTCTTTGTCTCTCTCTCTCTCACCCCCCCTTTGCCTTCCCTTCCTTCTCTTCTTCCCTCCAACCACTGCTGGCTGCTTGTGGCCATTGATATACGAGGGCTTATTAAACCCTGGCGGTCCTGTTTGATCTACACTGGGGGAGTTTGGTTGAAGGCAAGGAAGTGTAGTAAAGACACAAGTCATTTACTCCAGTGCTTGTTGTCTTATTCTCCTGGGTCTGGTGAAGATCCTGCTCCAGGCAGCTTCCACCAACTGCTCAATCTCCCTGCATGCTTTACCTTCTACACCCGTTTGTGTTTGGTAATAAATGTTTGCAAGTGCTGCGCTGGGTGTGACAAAAACAAACACTGCTGTGGTATCCGAGTTTCCCAAAGAGTGTGGTTAGGGGATTTGTGCAGCGATCAATGACAGCCTACCTGTAGTCGCCACCTCGGAATTCAGCATGTTTTCACGAACACAAGAAACAAGGTTACTGGGAGCACTGAAGAAATCAAAGTGTTTACATGCACTGCAGTAATCTTGTTAGGGTAAATCCCATGTTTATTATAGCAGCAGGTCTTTTACAGGATTTCTTTCCTATCCTCTACTGTACTTTGAACAGGGATGCTGTATTTTAAGTGAATTTGTGACATCATGGTGCACCCTGTCCATTTTGGGTTTTTTTTGTTTATTTTGGGGGGTCCAGGATTTTGGACTGATGGTTCAGAGAGAGGACCAGCTCTGTAGCAACAAACTCAGTTTTTCTTTTCGATGTGCACACATGTATGATTTGTTACGAACAACTGCTCAGCGGTGGATGTCCACTTAGACTTCTTTTTCCAGTTTCAACATTAGTCATTATTAGTCACATTATTTTGGGTATCGGGGTGCAGTGCAATGAGTAATTTCCTTTAATAACAGCTCACATGTAGCTGTTCATACATGAGGGGAAAATAAACCAAAACACAGCCCTCGTCACTGAGCTTCTATAGACCTTCACGCAGGAAATAAAATGCCTCATTTGCATGAAGTTTAAGAAAGGTTACTCCAGAAAGCTGTCAGCAACTGGGGTACTGCAGTGAAGGTAAACCCTGACTGACTCATCCTGTGAGTGAAGCCTGATTAATCCATGTGATTAAGTTTAAAGGTGGGAGGGTGCTACACAGTTAAAGAAGGGGGAGTACACAGAAAAAGACTAATCTTGAGCACCACTGATCCAACCTGGTACATCTGGCAGGTGCAGTGAGAGTGTTGCGCAGGGATGGGGTTTAAGCATCTCCTTTGAAGTCAAGTGTATCACGGATGCCCACTATAGCCTCCTTCGCACCTCCCTCCCCTTGTCAGAGCGAAGGAGTGGGGGATTACTGGGAGGAGTAGGGGGGGGCTTTAGGGACATTTAAAGCAGCATTTCAATGGAATCCAGCCTGCTTTACAGACTCTCCCTAGGCCCTGTGACCAGGCCCTCGTCTCCCTCTTAACTCCAGCCGCACTAATCAATCTCCTCTGCTCTCTTTACGGTCGAAAAGGGTGGGGGAGACAGAGAGAGAGAGCGAGAGACAGAAAAGCAGAGAGTGGGTGAAAGAATAAGAATCGAGAGGAGAGAGAGAAGAGTAAGAAATAGGTGAAAAGTCTGGGATTTGGTTTCGGACATGGAGCACTCGCTCTCTCTCCCTCTGTGGTCGCCAAGGGCCCAGCTACTGAATATGCATGCAGCGGGTGGTGGAGGAGCCCAGAGCAATCGCAGACTCTCGTTCCTCCTGCAGTGAAGTTTAGTCCAGACTATCCCTTGGAGAGCTCAGCCTCTGTGTTAGTGCTGTTTGATAAGTGCATGGGGCCTCCACTTAGAAAGCCAAGAGTCTTGTTCGAGCATTGTAAAGAGATCTGTGCAGGGCCCTGCTGGCTGCTGAAATGGCAAAGCTGGATCTCTGATGTCACTGTCGACTGATAAGGGAGTTATCAGGACAAGCTGCAATGAATTTTAGAAGTGGCTGTAGTAAAGAGTAAGTGGCAGTAAAAACAACAACAATTTGGCTTGCCACAGCCATTTTGTAAACGCTTGACGGGAAGAGCAGTTAAAGCCTGGATGATAAATTTAAATAGTTTTTCTGAAAAAAGAGGAGGTGACACATACAAATATTTTATTTTATATGTGCACTTTTCTAATCCCCCCCTCTTTTTTTAAACAACTTCCCTCCAAATAAAGACTAAATCTTATCTTACCCAGAAATGGAAAAATACTAGGATAAGTCGTGGTGTTGAGAACGACTGTCTGTCCTTAATCAGTAAAAGCAAGTTTTACTAATGTGTGTGTGTGCGTGTCTCTTACATAATTAGCACTGCTGTCTGCCTCTTCGGATCGGAGCGTGGCCAGGACAAAGCAGAGATACTCCTGCGAACTGGTCAGCGGCTTGTTGTAGAAGCCGTTGTACATCTTCTCATCACCCAGGGTGAAGGTGGTCGGCAGTGAGGCCAGCTTGGCAGCGATGTAAGGCTTGGAGGAATCCAGGTGGCGTCTGCGCCTCAGGACAGGACCTTCACTTGACTTGAGCAGCTGTGGAAAGCACAGAGCGAAGGTTAAAGTTCCAGTTCGTTAAATTAGGAGGCATCTAGCGGGGTGGTCGCAGACTGCAGCAACTGAACATCCCTCTTCTCATCCTTCCCACTACGGTGGCTGCTAAAAACATTCTCTGGTGTCTGTGTTTAGCTATGTCAGTTCTGGGATGCTGCAGAAACGTGGCAGTGAAACAACTCTAAGGCTTTTTCTGAGGTAACAAGAACACGGTGATTTTTAGTTTCAGTTGAGCATACACTAATCCATTTGTGGTAAAATTATATGACATTTCTGCTCCTAAATCCTACACACTGTACCTATAAGGTCAAACATGTTTGGACCCTGGAGTCTGATCTTCCTCTCTTCAGATGAGAAGAAGGAAAAATCAATTTCTTATTAAAATGAGACCAAATTCACATAATCATACTGTAACATGGAGGTAAAAGTCTCAGTTCTCACAAAAAAAAAAAACAACGAAATCCTAATTAAATTAAGTGGAAGCTCTTCCACTTGCTCAGTGCCCCTAACTTCCATCAACTCCTAGAAGGAAAAAAAGTTTAATTTGCATCACAAGACCAGGTCTGGTTGTTCCCATGCCTCCAATAAGAGATAATGATTCCACACAGCTAAAATGCCCTTTGCTCAGTGATAAAACTTTGCAAACAATTCAGCGAAGCCACGAAGTGAGCAATTAACGCATGCTCCAGCACACAATCTCAGCATGACTGCCAGCCTGGTTAATAAATGAGCAGGAGCACCCGGCACTGCGGCATTGTGTTTTCAGCAGCATTTTGTTTTCTGTCAGTGATGTCTCATGTGCTGCTCCAGATGTAGCTTTATTAAATCATTATGTCGAAGGGAGGAGACAATGGCCTCCTCAGTGTTTAATGACTCAGGGAGTCCCATGTCTCTCCCTCTCTCGGTCTCTTGTTATTTCTTCGGGGAGCTTGAACAATAGCAATCCAAACCAATGAGCCTCGCAGTTTACTTAAAAATGACGCTATTAATATTTAGAAATGTCATTTAGTTTAAATTCTCTTGAGGACAAGGAAGGCCTTATTCAATGGAATAATAAGGTGGTCATAAATCTTTATCCTCATTTGAATACCTTATGTAAAACTTTGTTTGGAATTGCCTGACTATAAAGAAAAATATAGCAGTGGAGCAGTAATTTGTAACTACTCTATTGCAAAGTGCTATATATAAAGCTTAACATTTACATCAATAGTTATACAAGATTATTCTCTGCGCATTCAGGCTGTTGGATTCAGCAGATGGGCACTGTCTGTAGACCTGGCATCCAATCAGGACATTCTCCACCTGCCTGAGTGAGTCATTGTTTAAAATCTCTCTGCCCTGCCGCCCCCATCCACACGCCCAGGAGGGTAGAGCTAATTAGCTACAACCGGTGACTTCCTACCCAGTTGGAACGGAAGATGCTATCAGTGACCCCTGACCCTGCACATTAGCCAATCAGCCACCGGCTGGCACTCACCTCATCCAGGTCCATCTCGTCTGGATTCTTCCACTGTCGCGTCGACTGGGACACCGGCACCACCACGATGTAGTACCACCTGCCAAGAAAAATAAAGCCTGTGTTAAGAAAGACTGACTGAAGCGCATACACACTGAGATCAAAATAGGCCCAGTGCATTAATAACACAGTCAAAACATTTAGAAAAACATACTTTGACTGTGAGGCTTGCTGGGCTGAATTCAACACTTGAGGTGTACACCAGCGGGTCCATCCAAGGTCGAACACCAGCAGATTGGCACTGCATTCTCCAATTAATGGCTAATCACTAAGAACATCTGCCATATAGACTGGAACAAACACTATCCCAGCGAGGGGAGCCTTCCGCTAACAGAGATCCTCATAGGAATCCTCAGGTTAATAGGACCAGCTATGTGACTACTTGTGTGTGTGCTTTTACTGCTATCATTATAAAGGCAAAAAATAGAAGGAAAAGCAAGACACCAGAAAGACATTTAAGAGTGTAGGGTCAAACTAAGGAGTAAGGTAATAAATGGAGGGACGTGCTTATGAGTACGCATTGCACAGACATCTGTGCCTGTGCTCCGAACCAGTCCGTCTTATCTTTGCTCCAAGTTTTTCCCCACTGCGGCAATCAGCTGCTTGTAAAATCAGCTGCTGCCGACAGTGAAAGCAGCTGCTTCTCTCACCTTCTCTCTGGGCCTCAACTCTGTGATTCAACAGTCAGTCAAGTCTTGGAGTGGGAGAAGACATGTAAAACAAGACTCTTCAACACCCCCGACACTCATCCCCACATATACACACATAGAAACACACACACACACCTCCATCCTCCCAACCCCAATCACGTGCACTCTTTGCCTGTCAATCTGTGATGGAGCTTGGCTAGCCTTGACAGCCCTGTAATCTTTTTACCAATCAACCCTGTGCACTCCCACCTGCTCAGATGTGTCTGTCTGTCCGTGTGTGTGTGTATGTGTGTGTGTGTATCTGAAGGAAATGCATTACTTAGGGTCAGGCACAATTCTGCTTTTAACAGTTTGAGTCGAAAGATAATACAGCTCGACTTGATGTTAAAAGTCATGATTATCATCAGCCGCTGGTGCACAGTCTTCTGAGACTAAAGGTTGCAGTTTCAAGTTTCAAAATAGCTTAAGTATTGATCAGAAACAAGTGTGCTGCTTGTTTAGCTGTTGCTGTTAGAAAGGTTGTTCAGTTTTCAGTGCTGCAGCTGATTTAACTGCTGAATGATAACGCTTTGACGCTAAGCGGCTGTGTAGGAGCCCGGGGCCAAAAACAAGCCCCAAAATGTCAAGCACAAATTCCTTTGTTCAGATCTTGTTTAAATTTACTTAGAGTATAAATTTGATGTTTTTTTTATAGTGTTGTTTATACATTTAAACTTTCCCTAAAATGGAAGTCTAAATGTACTTTTTGTTAACTGTCAAGGATTAAATGGCTGAGAGATTTAACTGCAGGATGACTGTTACACATCACATTGTTGCGTATCCTAAATATCACCATAGCTTTAGTGCCACAGTGTGTTTTGTTATTAGTAAGACTTTCATCAGTAAGTGGTAATCACATAAACAGTAGGTAACTCTTTCTCTATTTTCCACACAAGACACTCTGCTGAACACCGATGGAAAGCTTGGCCACTACAGCAGCTGAGAATCAAACACAAAACTTAATTCGTTAGGCTAATTTAGGAAAACATCATCTATTGGTGGATTTATTCCCAGACTCTGAGCTAACCTACCCATATGATCCGTACGTGTTTCTCAGTACTGACCTGACACGTGTCGTGGTCTGGACTTTAGGGAGGATGATTGTCATCTTGCCACCCTGAGCCTGATGTGTACTGGGCTTGGTTTTGATCAGGTCAGGGGCAGTACGGATGGACACCTGCTGCTGCAGACCCCCAGCGATGTTGCCCTTGCTTGTCAGCACAAAAGAGTAGTCCGTGTCAGGCTGGAGCTGAGTGATGAGCCTCCTCTTCAGGTTTCCCAGCACCTCAACGCTTTGTTGGTTGTACAAGATCTGTGAGCATACAAGGGGAAAGCTTGGAGTTATGGTTTTAAGATACATACACAAAATGTCTGTCTACCACACAAAGGTAACACTCTCTCCTCTCAGTCCCTCCAACACACACACACACACACACACCGATGCACGCATGGGCAAAAGCAGTATGGTCCTAAGAGACGTGCCCATCTCACCTCATCTGACACCTCATCACATGTGATTCAGTGTCAAACTCGTTCATTGGTGCTTATTCAATAGTGTTTTCTTTTTACACCTCAAATTGTCTTTGCTCCATTACCATGGGGTGGGAATTGATATAATCTCATTCTGACAGATTATTACACCTCACAAATGAGCATGAATCTGGCTTTTCACATTTTTCTGTGCAACTGGAGAAAGTCACTGCATTACACCCTGGTCAAAGTGTTAAGTGTGCTAATAGTGTAGCACTGCAGTGCAGTTATGTTACAAACATGTACATGACTACTTCTATATTGTGTTGAACTAAGAGCAGTAACTTTCCAGTGAAAACAACTTTCATTTCTACCATTCTTTATAATGTACTGTATTTATTTTGGTTGTTGATTTGAGGCTATAAACTGCCTTGCAATCAATACAAGTATAACAGCAACAAGCATTATGAGATAGTAGACTTTATAAAACCATACTGAAATGCATTTTATTGCAGGATTGCTGAAATCCTGGCACTTACCTTGAAAGTTGCCTGGGATTTGTAGTTTTGTGGCAAATCCCAGGTGAGGAGGACAGATGTTTTCATGACAGCTTTGACACCAAAGTTTAGGGTGGGAAAATCTAGGGTGGGAAAATCCTTCGATTAAAATCTCAAGTATGACATGTACACCACAAACTGTGCGTAATTCAATTTCACACTACAGTACAGCAAGCAACACCCTCCCAGTAAACACTGTGAACTTATTTGGCGGTGATACCTTCAGACCAAACTTGTCAACACACCGGGGGGGTTCGAAGAACATCAACAATCGCATTCACGCTCGGTTACGGAACACATAAAAATAGTCTTCATCTCGTTAAGCCTGTTCCAGTCATTACATCCAGTTCACAACAAGATATTTGCAACAGGCGGAGATCTCTGCCATAACCAAGAAATGTATATGGGAGTGACAACATGCGTCTTAAAATAGACAGCAGTCACAAGTGGTTATAAATAAGAAATCTTACATTTATAAGATTATAAAATGCATGAGGAGACACACGCTGGGTACACTTTAGGTTTGTGTCTAACGGGAGGGGGGGATGAGGCAGCATGTTAATGTGACTGTAGCGTGTAATGAGATTAGTACTCTATAAATCAATAAACATGGTGCTGCACTGTACTGAGTGGTAGATGAGAAACACGTGGCACTGATAAAGCCAGAAAAGAGACGATTATACAGTTTTCAAAATATAAGCAGATGATACAGAGTTCGTGTATATGCTCACATATGCTGTGTTCAAGGCTGCCTGTGTAGATGAAGAGTGTCTGTGTAATGTAACACTGTGTGCAGTGCCCTGATTTTATGTTTTCAAATCAAACACCTCTCATATGTTTACGTATAAATGTGTCCATCCGGATGTCCTACCGTTCGACATGGTCCTGCTCTGAATGCTGGGGCTGAGGGGTCCCCCGCCCTTACTGGTGAAAGCCTGCACTCGGATGTCGTAGGTGGTGTCAGGATTAAGGCCATGGATGGTCATATTCGTGTAGGCCGTGCGGTTGGTGCTGTTCTGCTGACTGTTGATGTCCCTGTACACAACCATGTAGTATATGATCTTGCCGTTCCTTTCAGCCAAAAGCGGGGGCTCCCAGGTCAGCTGGGTGCTGGACTGGGTCAGTCCCGTGACTCGCAGGTTGAATGGGAAGCCTGAAGGCACATCTTCAGGGGTGCTGATCTCCTTTACGTAAGCCTCACCGAAGCCGGCGCGGTTGCGGGCGCTGAGTCGGAAGACGTAGGTGGCGCCTTTGTGCAGCTCAGTGACAGTATAATGGTCGTCTGTCTTTCTCAGTTCGCGTGAAGTGTAGGTTTCCTCATCAGTGCGTTTGTACTGCAGCTGGTAGCCCATCAGCTCACCCACCATTTCCTTAGGTGGCTGCCATTGAATCAGCGCTGTGTTGCCCATGGTGGTGCTGATCATCATTGTGGGCTTTCCTGGCACTGAAAATAAGATGGAAGTAGTTTAGTATTTAACATTTGGCGACACACACTTTTTTGCTTTCTGGCAAAACTGATGCTAAAGCAGCCAATTAGAAGGCAGCCAATTAGCTTAGCATAGCAAGTAGGCTGGAAATAGGGTGCGTTTTTTTCATTGTGTTAAGAACATTCATTCCTCCTACGTGTGTGTGAGTGTGTGTGTGTGTGTGTGTGTGTATATATATATATAAAGCAGATCAGCACATGAAGGCTACATGCCTTGGTCATAGCACTTTAAGAGCAGTTAGTTATTGTCAGTGTGGGTGCTGAAGATTACATACATGCAGCATCCAACTAAAAATAACAAGACACCGCAGTCACGTAGACAGTCTCTTAATCATAGTACCGTCTCGAGTGAGGGAAACAGAGGTTATCAATTTTGAGCCTTGAAGTCAACACCACAGTATTCACTGTAAACACGCAAATATCCTGTTTTACATGATAGGCCCGATAAAGCTGACTCTGACCTGCTCCGGTTGTGGTGATGACTTTAGCTTTGCTCCTAGCTCCATCTCCCTTGGTGGTGTACGCTGCCACAGTGACAGAGTAGGTGGTTTCAGACTGCAGTCCACCAATGATGGCCTCCTGCAAAATGGAAAAGTCACATGGTCAGGGGTTAACAGGAACTGGTGAACCTGAGTGAGACCGCCTCAGTGGCAAAACAAAAAAAAAATCCCTCTCACACAAGCTGCTGTCCCCTCACAAAACACAGCACCAAAAAGAAAAAAGAAAACACAACAATCCATGTGTAGTTTCTTGACCAGTTTACCTTAAAAAGGAAACAAAACATTTGGAGCATTTAACAGAGAGAAGTTCTGAAGGCACACAAACGGGAGCAGAAGCTTTTCTTAGGTCAAGAAAAGCTCCTGCACCCAATCTTAAGGCACACACTGAACCCATGAACCAACAAACAAACCAACTGAGCCAGAACATCACCAGTGTGTCAGTGTTCATGTCTGCTGCATGGATAAGCATGAGGTACCCAGAGGAGCTTAGGATCATCACTACTACATCACTGCAGTCTATAAAAGCACACAAACAGTCCACTCCTGATGGTGGGACAGCCTGAAAAATAAATCTTAAACATAGGAAAACTGATGTTTTACATTACTGATGTCACATTCTTGGTATTTATTGTCCTCTGGGTTCCCATGTAAGTTGGGAATGTTAAACAGCCTCTGCACAAAAACACAGACACACTAAGGTGGTTGAACACATCAGTAACTCAACAGTCAGGAACAAACAGACAGCAGAGAATCAGCAAACAACAGTAACACACTGTTATTGGTAACCTGCTGCAGTGCTGGCACTCACTTCACCAGACTGCATCAGTCTGAATAAAAACACACACCCACACACGCTGGAATTAAACACTCTCTGAGCTTTAACAAAGCCCATATGCAAACAGACATACACATACATGAAAGCACATACTCACTAATGTACATACTGTACATAAACACACATTGAAGCTTGCGTGCACGTACTGACGCACCATAAATGTGCACATGTGCACTCACACAACGACGCACACAGATGCGAGCGCACACTCGATACTGAGAACAAATTGATGCCTGCGGCTTGAGCACACATGCTGGAGTTGTCTGTTTCTGACTGGGGCCACTGAGAGGACGAATACGCAGATGCCTACGAGCCTTCCTGCCGGAACTCCTCGCAAACTTCTCATACTCTCGGAATATTATACGGCTTTGCCCTAATGCTGTTTCTCTAACTAATGAAGTTTTAATTTCCTAACCATAGAAGAACATTTAACAGTCTATATAAGCCAGTTCTGTTTGACAATGCTTTTTACTGCCCCTCTTTTTAGGGGACATTTGGTGCTCCCATACTAGCCTTTAAGAGAGACGGGGGAGAAATGCTAAATTACTGTATCATAAAACCATTTTAACTTTATGGAGGAAGTCTCATTACTTTAATCATACAAAATAGCTTTAACAGTCTGAGCAGTGGCAGAGATCTTTCTTTCTACCATTCTGCCAAGGTCAAATCATGCCCAGAAACACTTCTGAAACTCAGCAGAAAATAGAAAAAGCCAGGCTTCAAAGTTTCCTTCAGAGCAAATGCTTAGAGCAGCACCAAAGGGCATTACAGAGATTATCAAGTGGACTGGTAATAGAAATGAATTCTTTTGTGCACGGCTGCCTACGCCACTATCTTCACTAGGGTAGGATATTCCAAAGTAAAAATGGGCAACATTGTTAAAACAAATATATAGACTTCACACAATTTTGCTAAAACAATGCCGTGCTATTGTTTTTTTCCTGTTCTGTCCGTGGCTACTCACACTTCATTTAGTTACCTGGCACACAGCCCACAATTGCCTAAACATGGCTGCTAAAGAAATAATAAAGATGTGTGAACAGATGTCTTCCTTTGACAGTGTCTAGCTCTGTGTCTGTCAGGTGTTAATCAACATATTAAGAGGAGAGGGAGAGGAGGCAAATCTGACTCACGCCATGTGGGTGTAGCTGAAGGAATCTGGCCATGTGTGATGTGCAAACAGAACAGAACAACCGGCTGTTGTCAAATAAATAACATGATCTGCGCACATCCAGCTGGCTAATTTATAAAGAAAGAAAAAAACACATGCAGTTTTGATATAAAAACAGCGGAACTAAAACACTGAGAAAGCAGTCGCCTAACCGGACGTTTACTGGATTGATTAAACAGTTTTCTATGAGGCAACATGTAACCAAAATTGTTCAAATTAACTCTCTGATGCAATTTCTTGAAAGCTATAGAATTTCTTTTTGAACAACTTCTGTGCTTTTGCTTGAATGCGGCAAGAACAAGGTCTGTTGTTCTGGCAGGTTTCTAGAAAATGTCTGACTACGAACAGTAAGTGGCTCTGCATTTATGCCGGTGCAATATGACATCTAGGAAGTAATAAGCCATAACAAAGGGCTGAGTGACAGCCATGGAACAGTGAGCTGCCATCAAGGCAAATGAAAAGAACATGAAAGGCTGGTGGCAATCTTGGAGATGTGTGGAGCTGATAAAGCACACAGCTCCTCCCCTCAGATAGACATGTCATCTGGAACAGTAGGTGAGACAGGAGGTTAGGTGAGCCTGATTAATGTCAGCATCACACTGGGATAGTGACACACAGCCTTTGACTGCACTGCACGCTCAGTGACGGAGGAAAGCGCCGCATGCTCGCTGCAGTAGGTGTCTCACATCTGAGTGAATGCCCAGTGGTTACTACGACTTCGTCTTATGGTAAAATGCTGAAATATTAGACGCAATCATCAGTGGAAGTAATCCTCAAGCTGTGTGGTTGCTGTACACACACACACACACACACATACACACACACCTATATATATGAAACCAGCAAAAACCAGCAATCATTAGGATACACATCTCTTGCTGTGGTTATGATGGGGTTATGATCTTTCATGAGGATTCACACTGAGTGGATTACAGGCATGGCACACACAGAAATAAACGCACACAGACACACACAACTCACAATCCACAAGCGCACACAGCACCCCTAAATTGCAGAGGGGAGAAGAGCCTGCCCTGCATGACAACCCAGCAGCACACATGAGGGTTACTCACATGCTCGGTGGACTCCTCAATATTCCACTGATGGGAGAGAAGACACAGGACACAGGGCGGGGAGAGAAATGAGTCAGAGACAACACAACAGGCAAGGGAAAAAAAGCGCTGGTCTTTTTTTCGCTCAAAGACAGATGAATGTAGGTGTCAACAGTCATGCAGAAGACAAAAACACAGAGGGAGAGAGTTTGATGGAAGAGAAGGAGAAAAAAAAAAGAAATGAAGACAAGTTGAGTGACATAAAACCAATTGTGTAGCTAAGTTGAGCAATGGTTGAGAAATTCATTATTGTTTATGATGCACTGCCTTGTTTCCCATTTGCCTATGAATCCAATAAAAAAACACTCTCTCTTCCTTAATCACAGAACACCTCTGCTCAGAATGATAACTATCTCGCTGTGGATACGGAGCCTAAACTATGCAGAATCTCTGAAGCATTTCCTCTTTTCTTTCAGAAATGGAGGGAGGGCCTTTTATTCATTATATTTCAATATGTTTTCAAAATGTTCTCCTTGCTCGCTGTGCTTGGCCAAGTGATTCCCGGGGGAAGTGAAAGCCCATTTCTTGCCGCGGGGCTCCGTCGGTGCCGAGCGTGAAATCCTATTACCAGTGCCGCTATGCTAGCGTTGTGACATCAAACACCATCGATGCAGAACGCAACTGCTGGTGTTTACCAGCAGCTCGCTCCACAGTTCAGTCGCTGCAGAGGAGTTCACTGATGGGTGACCTGGCTGACAAAGGCCAGGAGAGATGACACTGATGTGGGACAAAACGGGGGAACACCGAATGAAGTGAGCACGAGGAAGGAAGGTGGGTGAGGGTGGTGGGGCGGCGGCGCCACGTGATTACATCTGGGGGATAACGGAAGGAAGCAAAGCAACCATGAACAGTTCTGGTTAAAGGTTTGGTTCAACCAAATTAAAAAGAAAATAACTCTACGAGTATAAAGCGAATGTCATCAGTTTTGCTCAAAACACTGAAAAAACAAACAACAACAACAAAAAAAAACTACAGCAAAAAATCCCGTCAGCCTGTAGAAACTAAATGTTAGCTTGACAGCAGAGTGCAGAGCAGACAACATTGAGGGTATTAAAACGTTGTTAGATGAAACTTGACAGCTGTGTGTCATTATTACCATAAGTGCACAATTATGCAGCTGTCATTATCACATATGCAATGCTACTTTTGAATGTTATGATTATCTGTTACAATTATTTTTTTGAAAATTACCAAGTTATACTGTTAGTACCGTTTATATGTATATATACTAAATATCATACCAAATGTGAAATTAGGTTTAAAAGGAACATTGGGAGGCTCTAAACAACAAACTATAGACATCTATAAGGTTTTTTTTGTGTGGAAACAATGCCGCTAGTAACACATTATAAATCTAAATCTCACTTATGGCTGAGAAAAGATAATTTCATCAAATTGCTCAGCCCCCAAGGCAGAACAAGACTTAAAACAAAGCTATATATTTTACACAACATCTAGATACCATTAGAGGTAATTTTTGTAAACTAGGTGAACTACTCCTTTTGAAGCTTACACAGAAGACATAAAGACAAAATTCATCAGTGGTACCTGTCTTCCTATTTGCTCAACTTTCCCTTTCTTGCCAAGCCAGACTTTCACAAACAATAGTGGGCGAGTCTTTCACTCTGCTGATTCATTGTGCACTGGAGAGATGGTGTTCATCATCCTCCATTGACTGTTGGCATATGAAAAGCCCCAACTTGTCCACCCTTTTCCCTGTGGATGAATCTTTATCACCAACCAGCTAACTGAAGCATGAGCAAGACCGTCGCATGGTCCCAGATGCGACTGGTTGACACACGTGGTGCATTAACAACTGTTGCCTCATGCTCCCCTGACATAGTGGGGCACTAAATAGTACCATTTAAGAACAGCTGCTACTTAACTCCATGAATAACAGTTTGTGACGTGCTTAATTGCTTAATGTGTTTACCGTCTACTCCACTCAGTATGTCAACAGAGCAGCAAACACATTAAGGTTTGCAAGAGTTCCTATCTCATCTTGGGCTTAATCCCTTTCTATCGCAACTGCTTTTGCTTTCTGCTTAAGTCCATGGGAGAATTATAAATTATCCCCCATTTATATTTCGAATGCCAACGCAAGCTGAAAACACATCATTGCTGATAAGCGTCGTTTGTAGAAACGGAGCGGTATAATTTGCAGGCGGGTGAATGCAAATGTGATGACATGGGCTGAGATGTGTGGCTATAAAAATGGGAACGAGTGATGTGGAAGAGAAGGAGCTGTCATGATTGATGGAGTGAAACGGGCTGAGGTGCTTCTTTTCTCTCTCTTTTTTTTTTTTTTTTCCCGATTCACATTCAACTCCAATCTGAGGCAGCGAAGGCCGCGGAGTCAGTGAAGCATTGCCTCGCTCGCTCCCACACAAACCCACAAAAACGCATGAGTGGTCAAACAAAATGAACCTAGGAAAGTAGCGCTGAATGAAAGCAAACTTGTGCAGGAAGGCAAACTTGTGCAGAAAATGTACAGAAGCGCAGACGGTGGCTAATGGCTTCAAACTCAATCACGCCATTTTCTGCCCACTTTTATAGACGGCATATGAACAACATGAGCCTAGAAGTTGCTGCAGTGATGAAGCAGGCTATGTGGTGTGGCGGACTTGCCCACTCAGGTTCAGGCCACCTTCCCAGTAGAAATTTGGTTGGAAAAGGGGTCGATAACATCACAGTTAACATGGCCTCTGGTTTAAATTTAGCAGGGAAATGAGGGCGCTGTGTGGGCTCCTGCTTGAAAAGAAAAAGAGGCGCTTAACCCACCCACGCACAGGCAAGCTTTCCTAGCTCTCCTCCCAGTGTTTCAGCTAACCCTGAGAGAGGGCAAACAGGAGTGAAGGAGCCAGAAACAGAGAGATGAAGACAAGGGGAGAGGTGATAGCGATTTTGACAGAATCTGCAATCCAATCAGTCGAGTTAGATTCGTGACTGAAGTCTAAGGTGAGGCTGTGCTGTATTGTGGGTTTTGTGTTTTCTCCTCCTGGCAGGCTTACCGTGCATCTAATGCAGGTGAAAGGGTGGATATGGAACTGATTTCACAACACATTAGGCAAATTCTCGAGGAAAGCACTGTGGGTTGTGCCAAGATAGAAGAAAATTGTTTTTTCCTTTCATTTATCATCAATTACAGGTGTGCGTTTGAGGGATTTGCATGAGTCTGGGATGAGTCATGAACTCTTCTCAGCCAGCTGGAACGCCTGCTCCAAGGTTGATCTCAACAGTGTGCGTGTTTGTTCATGTTATCTGCCGTGTTTTTCCACTTGTTTTTGGGGTACAGGAATGGAGGGATGCATTAGAAAAGGAGGGATTGTTCTAAAACCAGTTGGGCGAACACAGACAAGGGAGTGTCAGCTGTCTGTGTGGTCTTCAGTGACGTCTGGGCAGGTCCTTGCAGGTTGGCTACTCAGCCTCGTCTCATGGAAAACAATCTCCAGAGATGACTCAATCAAGGGTAACCAACCTGCACGCAAGTCTTTGGTAATTGCTCAACGGGTGCAAAAAGAGGACACGAGAAAAAAGGAAGGGAGTTGGAGGTAGGAGAAAAAATTAAAAAACAAGGGAGGAGGGAGGAGAAATTCTGCCAGGGAGGGGACAGTGAGTTTGAGAGGTGTTCTGGACACCAAATTGGAACACGAGAGCTTTGTTGAGCGCCAAATTGCAGCATGTCTTTGTGTTTATTGTATGAACTTGGCACAAATGAGACATGGCAGGGAGAACTGTTTGCACAACAAGCAGGGTAATGTTCAGTTCAATTTTCATAACACAAAACAAAGTCCCGGTGAACACGTCGACATAAGGAAAACACTTCCAGGAAGACGAGCAGCGAACATGTTTTTCTCTTTGTCCAGACCAAACGATCCTGTCCTGGCTGTCAAGCACTCTAGTACACAGTCAGATAACAATGAGCTGTCAGCGGTAGCTGCCAGAAATTACTGCTGTAAAACAAAAGTATTGGACTGTGTTTGGGTTGAGGGTAGACCATCAGTCAGCCTCTCTTATACTGTTATTCTGATCTCCCTATGGCTAAAATTAAGATGAATTTTATCCTACTTAGCATTACCTGGGTCATGTAATGCTAAGTGACTTTCAGAGTACTTTGTCTTATGACATGATAAGACTTAGGACAGCAGGGTGTTTCTCAAAGCAAATGTGGGTTTATAACTGCTGCGTTTACTGCCTGGGAACTGAACCAGCAACCTGTTGGCCTCCCTAAATGCTGCTGCAAAGCATTTATGCTCAGTAAATGCTGCAAACATGTTCAGATTTTTTATTTATTTTGTGATACTCCTGCAGCCCGAGAGCGCTTACTTGATTAAATTAGATGTTTCTGTGTGATGCCATCAAGGGTAAAAGTGTGTTTGCACAAATGCTTCTTGCAGCAAACAATCAGAAAGAGGCTCTTAAGCTGGTCTCTCGTTTCTCAAACAGAGGGGGAAAAAAAGTGAGAGTGGAGGTTTTTGGTTTTAAGATATTCATGAATATCTGAACCCTCTTAAGGATTACAATCTCTCATCCATCTCATGGTGTCACACAGCTTTGGGTGATTCGGAGAAGCCTGCATTAGAGGGCGTTGTCAGGAAACTCTAATTTATAAACATGGTAACAAGGCAGTGCATATGTATTACAGCTAAACTGCAAAAAGAGGTGCATTGATTCCACTAAGCCCCATCCTGATGTAACACGTATAAAATATTTAATAGCTATTACTGTAGAATTAGAATGGATCTTGTTACCACAGCTAATCCAAAGCTGTGGGAGCAGGGTAGCAATTTAGAGTCAAATGTCACATGTAGGGAACAATGGAGGGAAAAAAAAGGTAGAGAGGGGGTTCGAACAGTTGATGGAAAGAAAATTCCATGTGTCGCTTGGTATGGGGGAAATGAAGTGTGAACTCAGAGAATGGTAGGGAACAGGGGAGCAGTGGAGAATGAAAATAATGGGAAATGAACATAAGTAACTACAGACAGTGAAAGACGGAGAGAGAAAGACTGGAAAAGGGGAAGAGTAAGACATCATCCAGTACCTGTGCCTCTGGCAAAGCAACGTCCATGATATTAGGCTGGCCTCGCGGTTCGCCATTTTCGAGCCGAGAGAAGATGACTTGGTAGCCTCGGATCTGGCCATGCTGCTTCGCCTGCAGGGGTGGCTTCCAGGTAACCCGGATTGCTGTTGAGTTTATGGCCTCCACCTCCAGCTTCCTTGGGGGTGCTCCTGGCACTGGAAACCAGGAAAAAAAACAAAAAAGGGGAATGGGGGAGGAAAAAGTCAAAAAATGCTGAGATGGTGATTTTCCTCAGTTCATTATGTTTTGGGATGAGGAGCCATATACTCATATCAAAATAATGACTCCTTAGTTTTCAGTAGACCTGGCTGCTCTGCAGAAGGAAGTGATAGTAGATTTGATCAAATCACTTTAGACTGTCTACATCTACTGCGTCCCCGAAACACCCTAAACGGGACAGCATGAGGTATGGAGACGCCTGTAATGCCCTTAATTCTGGTATGAAATTAGCTGTGTTGCAGCACACTTCAAACACATTAATTATAGACAACTCTCTCTTAGGGGCAGCAGCTCTCTATCAAACTACAAACAAAACGAGGAATAAGCAGGAGCGATGGAAAGGAAGGGGGGGTTCTGCTCCATTCCTATCATTCCGATTACCCTGAACAGAACAAAACAGGAACTGGTTGTATGCCTCTGTGCCCCTGGTCAAATTGCAGTTAACATCCACGTCTGCCCAGAATCATGTAATATATTTAGTGACTGATAGAGTTTTGTCACCATTCATGAATTATGACTAAAATGTATTGTATGAGGTCACTGTGGCATTGACCACCAAAGGTTTAAATCAGTTCATCAGTTATGGATATTTGTGTTAAATTTGTAGAAGTTCCTTCAAGCCATTGCCATTCACGAGAACAGATGGATGTATGTACAAGCGGACAGACGCACAGATGGATGTACAGTTTATTGTTATCTGACTGCATTATTGCTGGCACAGAGGCATAAAAACAAGAAGGCAGTTAAACAGCGAAAACAGAGGAAAGTGGTGCAGAGCTGAGGCCCTCGGGGTGATGAGCCTTAACCTGCCTTAGACGGAAAGTGTTAAAGCTATAAAGAACAAGTTGGAAAGAAGAACAAAGAAGAGTGTGACCACCCCATCCTCCCTGCCCACCCACCAAAACGGCCTCATTAACTCAAAACTCATCACAGGACACAGTGAAATGTGCAGCAGAAGTTGAAAGGAGTGAAGGGAAATAGTGACAGACAGCCCCAAGCAACCCAGATGTGAGGAGCAGTCTGCTTAAGGGGAGATGTCGACCTACCATCCTCTCTGGTTCTACCCTTCACTGGGGCACTCTCAGGGCCCGGGCCCACGTCAGTGTGCGCACACACCCACACCTGATACTCGGTCCACTTCTCCAGGCCCTCCAGCACATAGCTAGTGGCGTCTGCGCTGATTTCGGGCACCTCATGCCGCTCCGTGTCCTCCCCAGCCATGGCCTGGTAGCTGACCGTGTAGCGGACAATGGCACCGTGGCGGCTAGCGGCGGGCGGAGCAACCCAACTCACCTTGAGGCTGGTGGAGCTCAGGCTGACCAGCTGTACCTCCTGAGGGGGGGCTGATGGGGCTGTAGGGGGGGAGGGGAGCACAACCACACAGAGGGGGGCATGGATCAAGCAAACAAAAAAAACTAAAACACAAGCAAACAGAAGGTGAAACTGGAAGCTTTTTGTACGGCACTCAGTATAATAATTAAAATGTATTATTCAAAATGTACATACAGTATGAATACAAATTAAGCTACATATAAAGACTAAAGCTGTAATTTTTCCTGCGCATCAGATTTTGTTTTGTTCACTTTTGGGTACTGAGCAGGTTTTTGTATTTTCTGTCAAAAATTACAAATTCAACTTGGAAAATATAAACTGTGTTTAAGGACATCAGGATGAGGGACAAAGCCTTCCCTAACTGGATCTTTTCCAGGTATTGATTCTATGTGAAGTGCAGGACATCAAGGTCAATGTTTTGACATGTCCTTCACCTCATAGTGAGGGACTCTTTTGAGTCACTTTCTGTTCTGCTGAGATTCATATAATCATTTGATACATTTCATAGAAAAATACTGCAAGTTTGAATAAAACATCCTAATTGTTTTTCATACTGAATGCAAAAAGCTTCCATACTAAACAGGATACTACCTCCGGACTGAGAGACTGGCTGTAAAAACACATTACCAGGCGCTTGTTGAAGCTGTGCTTGGCACTGCATTTATGCAAGAGGCCATGGAATGTAAAATGTGCCAAAATTTTGCAAGGCAATGTTTCTATAAAGACATAATTTGCCCCTGACTGTCCTCTCTGCTGCCTCTCACAGTATGCAGAGGGAGCGATAAAGTGGCCATAGATGTGTGAGAGTGTGAACAAGTACTTGACAGTGTTGACTGGTGTTTGCACATTGATGCGGAAGCTCTGGGCTTCATAACAGTGTTTGTCAGAGCCTGTTCAGTACTGCAGCTGAGATACACTGGATTGCCCAGAGTTGTAAACACACTTCTGATTTCCTAATCAATAACAGTTCTGAACATTCCAGATATGGTCAACATCTGCTCTGTAGCCACTGCAATGGAAATAATATTGTTATGTTGTTATTGTTATCAGATGGGACAGAGTCCTCAATGTTCCAGATTTCCTACATCAGCCACGCCATCATTAGCCTTTTGGATTTGAATGACTGGAATCAAACCAGCAATGCTGTGACAATGCTGTTTTTTAATCTATACTAATCCATAATATGGACATGCCACTCATATTCAGTTGTATTCTGCACATCTCATTTCACTATGTTTTATGATCACAAACACTTCTCATGTCTCAGTATGTATAGAAACACAAATATCATATACAGTATCACGTATATTTATGGAGCTGGTAATGTCTAGCTAACCTGCAGTCTGAGTCTACGAGTACTGCAAACAATTTAAAACAGCTGCTGTATAAAATGCACGTAGACTCTCAAGTCCAGAGGGGAAAACAGAAAAACCAATAAACAGATTTAAAATAAGGTACAAACACAACACTGAAAACAAACAAAACAGCATTCACACATTACATGCATCTAACTCAGTGGCAAACTTATTCAGCTCTACAAAAAAGGCCTCCTTAAATGGAAAATAAAATGAAATAACAAGAAGAAAATTCAAGGTGTGCAAGGTGTTCTTACAGAGCATGCCCAACACATTTCTTTTTTAATTAGCAGAGCAATGAACAGTTAGTTTTAATGATGATTAACTGTCACAAAAACATCATCAGGTGGCGCCTGGTCCACATGAAAATGGACAGAAAGACAGTATAACAGGTATTACATAAAGGAGACAGAATGAATCGAAACATTGCTGATGATTTGCAGAATAGATTGTGATATTGAGGTCCTGATGAAAAATCTGCTCGATCAAAGGAGGAAAACACCACAGGAAACACATAAGTCTCAGAGGTGAAAATGAGCAGGCTTAAAATACAGATAAGACTATAGATAGAAAAGATAAAGCACCTCTATCATTCTCTCCTTCCTCCAAAACATGAGTATTTGATCATATACACTTAAGACATATTCAGATGCAAAACTGAAGAGTTACAGATGGAAAAATTAGCATTTTGTGTATTTTATCATTATTCAAATATCAACATATTTCACTGCAGACTGCACAAACAAAAGACCAACACCTTCGCCTTACAGTTACTTATGTTTAGTTTTGTACGGTGTTTCCTTGTGTATTACTGTAAAATATTTGGTTTCTATCTTGTGCTCTGCTTTTTGGTTTTAAGGATAACCTTTTTTTTAAAAAAAAAAATCTAATTGCAAATTAAACTAACCATTTCAACCATCTTGATCACTATTACTGAAAAAAAACTTCACTGTCTGTTTTCATGTCACTTTTAAAGACAACTGAGTCTTTGCTGGGTAGCAGAGTTGTATTATTGACCACACATAAACAGAGAAAATATATGAGTACAGCTCAATTATGTTCATTGCTCTGAATGAAACTAAAACATTTAAATGCAGCACTGGAAAATGTCACACTTCCCCAATGACTATTTGCCTCAGAACCTTCCCAAGGCTGCTGCTTATTTCATGCACAACATCCTCCTGCTGTGTGAAATCCAAATTCTGTGTCCTCGGAAGCTCAAGAGGTACAAGACTCATTCACTATACTGATCTCGGTTGACAGTTACACAACCCTGTGCTTGTCAGAGGTGTTGACTCTTCGGTGATTTTGTCTGTCCGAAAGTTAGAGAAGAGTCTAAGAAATACATATAAATACCTTCTGTTCAGTCTTTCATATTCCTTTTTCGCAGCCAGTAAACAACTGGGCAGACATTTTAATATTTTCAACAACCTTTTCTTGGGAATGTCTTTGTCTTAAAGTGTACCAGTATAATTTTGGCATTCAAAAATACGTGCACTAGAGATATCCCAAACTAAGCCTACGGATTCTTGGAAGTTCTCTATCTTGGAAGATTAAACCTCTGTTTTCTGTAGTTCCAACAATTTCAACAGAGTGAAACATCTTGTCTCTAGCTAAACAAATTATAAAGGCACACTTACAAGCACAAATATAAAATGTGGTTCTGTACAGGATGTGTGCAAGGCTCAAATGTGCTGCACACAGTCTCCTGAGTGAGGTGGTACAAGCATGGTGCCACCAAAGCAGAAAAACCAGCAGGCAGAGTGACATTTTGAGTGCTGGCACTGTAAAAGCAAACGATATGAAGCAAAATAACACAGCACTCACAAATGTGGGATAAAGACACACAAAGACACGTACCTTTGACACTGAACACAGGGCCTGCCCTCTCATAGATGGACAGGTGGGTTAGTGTTGGTGGCAGAGGGGAGGTGGCGGAAGCATGAGGCTCGCCGGGGTGGCTGCACCGTCAGCATTTTATGTTGTGCTGAAATTGACTTGACATTCAAGCTGCCAACTCTTTCTGATTTAAGCTCTGTGAAACACAACTTTACCCTGCATAAACCTAAACCTGCTTCAGCCGGCTGTGGTTGACTGTTACTGTGCAAAATCACTGGTTAGTGGATAGCAAGGAGCTAAGACACATGAGAGAGACAACGCAAGGGAGAAAAAAGATGCACTTACTGGACTGGGCGGTACGAGCCTCAATTGGCTGAGTGTAGACGCCTAAACCCATCTCAGAACGGGCTGCCAGCGAGAAACGGTACAAGGTATCAGGCTTTAGATGGTCCACAGCATAGGAGCCCGCTGGGTTGAAGGTCACATGCGTCTGGAGGGGTAGACAGAAAGATGCTACTGAATTAAAATCAAAAACAGTCATACGTGTCCTTACCATGTACTGATCTAAAAGGGCAGGGTTTGTTTTATTGTTTTGGGGGAGCTAATCTCAAACTGAAATCATGAAGCCTCGACTACGATCTCTCCTTCCTACTTGCAATCGAGTGGAGAATACAGCCGAATTGGAGAGCAACTTGTCTAGTTTACAACTGGTGCTGTGGTCTAGCAGAGTTGAACGAAGGGCCACAAAGCTAAGACAAAGAAAAGAACAACTTTGGTGTCTGTTACTACAGTAAATCTTTATCATCAGCTGGGGGGTTGAGTGCATTACTACAATAACATTGCTTCAGCTGCAGCTTCCCGTTCAGAGAAATTGCATCATAAAGAGCAAGATTCATTCGTCTGCAATCTCACAGCAGAATGAGAGGCAAGACAGACAGACAGACAGATAGCAGAAACAAAGAGCCAGCTAAAGAAAGATGGTATACAGCAGAGAAAAACAGGTCATAAAAAAGTTACAACTTCATGTTGTTATTCTAACCTTTTTGTCTGAGCCGGCCTCCCAGTACTGCAGCTCATACTTAGTGATGGGGTCTTGTACGGGCCACAGCCACGTTAGCATGATCCGGCTGTCCAGCTCAGCCTCGGCTTCAAAGCTGGATGGTTGGGCAGGAACTGGGGACGGGGAGGGGGGGGGGGGGTTAATAAAAGGAGCACATTAAAAGAAGTTAAATGTTCTCTACAGTGTCAGCAAATATAACCACCTCCACAAAACCGAATGCATGGGAAGGCGTTTGCATGAAGCCAATACACAGAAAGCCTAAAGAAATACAGCACCTTCATGTAACTGCACATGCCTAATCTAAGCTTTTAACTGGCACTATATGTAAACATGTGTACACAAGCGACACAGGGAAAACATAAAATTTTACATGTGCACATGAACATACACTCATTAATTAACGCTGGCTGCTCACCTCCCTGCTGGGTTTTGACCTGCAGGATGTCAGAAGGTGGCCCGTCACCTACAGACGTGAAGCCCAGCACCCTAAGGCTGTAGGTGATATCAGGAATAAGGCCTGAGATGGTAGTCAGACTGCTGTCGTCTGTGTTGTGCTTCTGCCAGGCGCTGAGTGGAGCCGTCATGTCCGAGCTGTAGTACACCCGGTAGCCCCTGATTTGCCCATTGGGTTCCTCGGGAGGTTCCCACTGGACCAGCATTGTGCTGGCACTCAGCATGCGTGCTTGGACGTGCAGAGGTGGCGAGGAGGGGGCCTGTTCACCAGTGCGTGTCTCCACGGGGTCGCTGGGTGGCCCGCGGCCAATGTTGTTGACAGCCATGACACGAAACTCATACTCAGAGTAGGGGCTGAGTCCACCGATGCTGTAACGGGTAGTGGCCACACCTTCCACTTCTTGAAAGCCATTGTCTGACAACTTGGCTCTGTATTGGATCATGTAGTAGGAGACAGGTTCTGGGTTTCCAGAGTCCCAGGTCAGAGTCACACTGGTGGCGGTGGTCTCGGTCACAATGAGGGAGGTGGGAGGCTTTGGCAAAGCTGAGGAGGGAGAGGCAGGGTATTAGCTTTGATATCAAGAGTGGACTTTTAGGACTTGCAGATAATTTGAGAAAAATGGGATGTCTGACATGTTTTATACATTCTTAAAATGTGGGCACAACACAACAAAAATTATTTCTTTTGGAGAAAAGATGCCCATTCATGTCTCCATTTTGTAACTCAAAGCACAGAAATGATTGCTTCATAAGGTAATCCTTACAGTGCTGTCAGCCGCCAATATCCCCAAATGAAAAGAACAGCTAGACCGAAATCCCAATTTTGTGTCTTATAACTGGCCTGGTCATTACTGACAAAAGAAGAAAATTGCAAGAGTGGTTCCCCTTATGAGGGTGTGAAAAATACAAACAAAACAGAGGGTCTTCATTATGGCCTCTTTGAAGGGGGGGGGGGGTCTATATTGCTGTGGTCTCTCTAAATGACTGTGACATTCTGTGTATCGATCAGCTGAGTGGAAAGACGGATCAATAGAGACAACACCTGATAAGAGAGGCTGCGATGGGCTGGCAACACACTCATACAGTAACATACACACTAGTGGGTAGAGCCACAATTACACAAACTCTTCTTTGCACGAAAAAAAAGGATTCAGTGGACATGCAGAAAGCAGCACACACAAACCCTGACATCAGTGTTCACTGACAAACAGACTGAAAACAGCCACAGCCACTTTTTTTTTAACCACTCAGAATCAACAAAAACCATAGGCCACAGCACAGCGCCAGCAGTGATTATCTAAAAAAAGTTTCAGAGGCCATTTGAAAGGAGTTTATTTTGCTTTATCACAACCCATTATCACAAATAAAAGAAATCCGTGGGTGACGCAAATCAGCAGCAGAGTTCACATCATTACAGCAACAGCCTCACTCAGGGACAGAAGGTGTAAACAATGGCTCTCACCTTTGACAGTGACCTGAGCAGTGGCTTCAATCATGCCCAGAGAAGAGATGGCCACGCAGGTGTAGTTTGCTGACTCACGGATGTTGGTGACCTCCAGCACGTTGCGTCCCATTGGCATCTCTTCCTCCTTTGTCAGGTCCACCAAGCCCGTTGTCCACTTGACATAGGGCATCGGTGACCCCACTGCCACACATGTCAGGTTGACACTGCCGCCAGGCATTACTTCTTGATTGGTGGGTGGAATAGAGAACCTGGGTGGGACTCTTCGCACTAAGAGGAAGAAAAGGGGCAGGAGAAAATAATGAAATAGGTAGTATGTGCAGGGTGAATATGATTTTTTTTTTTTTTAGTGATTTCACAAATGGTCTTGGCCCATACACCACCACAAGGCTAAAAGATAACTCTAAAAGCTAATACAATGTAGAATGATCGCTTTTGTCCGAATGTGCAGCAGAGCACAATGGGAATAATAGGACTGTCACAAAATGGCTCTGGAAATTCACAAGGAAACTTCGAGGGGGTGTTTTATCCTCTCGCCTACAAAAGGGAATATAATCAAAAAAATAGCCCAGTTTTGCTGGAGACTATGTCTGGCCCTCTTTTGTCAACGTGTCAAATGGTAGTGAGAGTTGCATCATTGAGGGACCCTGTGGAGATGGCATTGTTTGATTTCTCCTCCCTCTCCATGGCTCCTTCTGCTCAGCCTGTCTTTCTCACTCACTTTCTCCCTCTCCCTCTCTTTGTGCAGTTCTGATATGCAGATAGGCTGACATTAAAAAGGGGTTCCCATGGAGACAAGGAGGGCCCGTTGACGTCGCCGGGGACAAGGCAAACGCCGATGCAGAGGCTCCATGCAATACTGAAAAGCCGGCCCAGAATAAACAGGCAGCCAGCATTTACATATGACTTGTTTTCTGTCTAAATAAAGATACACAAGAAATGCCTGCCATATTTACACACTTTAGATCTTTTCTGGTAACTTTTGGCAAGCACGACAAACTTATCCGTATGACACGGTAAAGAAATCTTAAACTTAACACTGCTATGTGAACATCCATCAATGTCAGACCTGTTAAATTTATGATATGATGAACATTACCATAGTATGCACCGAATGTATGAAGGAGAAGCTCTGACTTCTTTAACCTTGATTGTGAAGAAAGTGAAGCCAAGTCAAACACTGTAGCTCCCTCATGAGAACCCACTGTGGCTGGTTGTGTGTATTCAAAACACTACAGCATGAAACTATCCCTGCACAATTTATACTGCTTGTTTTCCCTAATGCACTACAACATCTCTGTGTCTCTCTGGGAAAAAAAAAAAAAAAAAAAACCTTGACTGTAATTGCTCTTTTGCACCGGTCTCCATGAAAATGGATTTTCAAATGTGAGTCTCCCTCCACCTTCACTTTCCCCCACCCTTCACCCCTCCTTCCCCAATTTAATTTGAACCAGAACGTTGTTACTATATAGCCATGCTTGTTATGCCCCTCATTATGTAGTGAAATGGAAAAAACCCCACACAAAAGCATCTTTTGAGATTCTAGTCAGGAAAAGGCTGGTTGTCTGGACTGCACTATAATAAGGAGAACCTGGTTCACACTCATCTGAATTTTCCCAAAATAATTCAGGGTTCGTATTTAGACCTGCTGCTGTTTTTTTAATCAATAAAATCATGTGGGCTTAAACTACTTGGCTCGATATCTCATAAAAATATTAATATCCCAGCTCTGAGCCACAAAACACACCAAAATGTATTTTGGAAACTGGCATGTTGAGTTTGTATCACATAATATCCAAAATAAATCAAATATTTACTGGTCTTTTTATGAAAACTAACCTTTTGAGAAGGTTAAAAAAAAAGATAAAAATTAAAAATCAATTTAACACTTAACACTGGCAATGCTAAAGAGGTTTAGGACAGAGTAACGATGACTGTTAAATATAAATAACAATGAAAAATGTACAAAATGACTCAATCAACAAGAGGGTGCATCGTTAGTTAGCTATTACTTTACAAGGACGGTTTCATGCAGGAAAAAAGCAACACACATTAACAGCGCAAAAAGATTAACATCAGCTATGACACATTTTTCACAGGGAAATGGCTGATTTTTAAATCCGAGGATGGGACAGGCCAAGTAGCACCACCAGCCTGGGAACGGGACAAGGGTAACATTCTCAAGCGAAGCATGCACGGGAGCTGAGGGAAGATATGGGATGGGATCACAGGCCTGAGTGCGCTGAGAGTAGAAGATAAAGGAGAAACTTGGTCCAATTTTCTCACATAAATGACTGAACATCTGATTTCCAGTATGACTAATGCATGACAGACTTTCCTTTGAGCATTTCCAGGAACAAAAAAGGCGTTAGTATTCCACTCATGTGATGGCAACCTGTGTCTTCTCACACAACTGTGCCTATTTTTCACAACACATGCTTATGAAAAAGGGAAACCTGAGAGAAGCGTCTCTAATGTAAAAACATTAAGTTCAAAGTATCTGTTATTCTTTCATGATTCCATAGACTAAACAGCGCTAAGAGCAGTCAGTCAATGGGGCCCGTGTATATTGAACACTTAATGTTGTGAATAATTCATGTTGTGCGGTTAAGTTTGGAGAGGTGCTGTGGAACAAAATGACTAGAGGGCAGGTAATTGTTATCGATTCCCCTGAAGCCTCTCTCCTGTTGAGAGCAGCTTGGAGAGACGGGCTCCGGGACTCTATCAAAACCACAAAATAAGCCCTGTCTCCACTCTGCCTGCCTGCTTGCTGGATACCTATAAATTTAACCGCCTTGACAAAGTGCCCAAGGATAGCAGAACCTGTTCAGTCAATCAATATCTGTGCAAACTGGCACAGAGTCAGCGGGCTCCCAGGCTTCCTGGCAGCATCGCTGGGTTACCATGATGGTTGATCATCCCCCTGTCAGCACACTGCCAGCTCATTCTTAAATATTCTATAGGTCAGCTTATTGCACAGCAGTATTTCACAGATGGTACAAGAACAGGCGATTTCGAAAACATTATCTCTCTCTTGGACAATGTCATCATTCATTAACCATAAAACAGAGGTTCAGTCTGTAAATGTGTGTATTAAGGACCAAATCTCCTGGTATTAACCTCTTACTTTTATCTATTAATCATTAGTGGTGACACAGTACATTTAGGTAAAGAAGATGGGACTTCTCAAAAGTCAACATCGTAAGCTGTTGATGCAAAGCCTCCTGCTGCAACGTCACACGAACACTGGAGGTTGTGTGCGTCATTAGGCTAACATGTGCCTATCACATCCGTCGGCCTCTGAATAGTGGATGCCCATGGCGGTAAAACAGACATAATCCCCTGAGAACGGCTTTGTCAGTGCTGATACCCATGCTCCTCAGCGGGAGAGCAGGGGTGTTGCTGCCTAAACACCTGACAAATCCGGTTGCCACCTGAATACACGAGTAATCCATCACACACCTCTGATGGGTCTACAGAGGCAGATGGAAAGTCTGACGGTGAAAGGACATGATTGACAGGGACAATATGGGTGCGGTTGGGAAGACTCCACGGCCACATAACACAACAAAAATCTAATAATGACTTAAGCAAACTAAATGGGGACTCCTTGTGTGTTTTGGCAAGGCTAATCAAAACACTGTTGTTGGGAGTGGCGCTGGAAAGCATGCAAGAGCTATTCAAGGATTCATGCAAACAAGTAGACAAAAGGACACATTTAAACTATGATGGATGGATTAGGGAGGAATATTAATAATATTTCTATTTTTCAGGGAAGGGATATCGCTGTCGTCGTGAGAGGAGCTGGGAAGGATGGTTGACCTCACATAAAATCTGTATCAAATTGACTGGAGGGGATTATAAGTAAAAGTGACAAACCTTCACGCTGATCTGTGTGAGGATGAAGTGATTTGATGAAGGTGAGCAATGGAATGAAAAGATACAAAGTGGATAACACAATGAAAGAGAACAGTGTTTCCATAGACACAGTGATGACTCGTGATACGACACAGACAGGCAAAATAATGCATATATACATACATATAAATATATATATATATATATATACAGCAACAGGGAGGGAAACTTACTTTTACAAATGATCTAATATAGCTTGTCATTTTCCAGTGGCATTTTTCATTTGGTATTGCAATTAACAATAAACATAAAAGACTTAAGTTACACTGGATGTGCTCTTTCACTCCCTATTTTTCTTCATAAAATTGGCATCTGATCATTTTGTAAGTTTCCCTTCCTGACACACACACATGCACGCACGCACTCACTCACGCACGCACACACGCACACACGCACAGAGCACAGCACAGCATGAAGATATTTTGGTAAAAGAAGAGCCTGGCTGCAGCACTTTATCCTCTATGACATATTGACATGTCACATGGATATATGAAAGACTGCCAGCAGACAGAAGCTGACATCCCTCCTCCGTTGTGGGATAAGCACTTGACAAACGAGCGCTCATGCAGCAATCACTGGACGCTTGTGATTCTGCCCACATTGATGGGGTCCTGCTTTGGAGGAGGGTCACCAAAAGCAACCTACAGCACGCAAGGCACACGCGTACATACACACTTAATGGATGAGAAGTGAAAAGGACATAAATAGACACGCAGACAGGAAGGGAAAAACAATGCCACCACCCCTCCTTCAGTCTCATCCTGCCCCCTTCCCATGAAGAAATATGAGGATATCATTCTCTGGTGGCTCTAAAATGTCAAGACAAGGGTGGTGACGATGGTGCTGGGAGCATGTTTGTGTACCTGCAGACAGGAATTAGATCAGGTAGTGATGGAGAGTGGGAAAAAAAAACAGACACACACTGGCACAAAATAGCAACAAGCACCTTTAATGCTATGACAGCGGTGAATGTGTGTTTGTTTGTGGGCAGGTGTTAGAAGGGTGTTGACGGAAAATAATACCATAATTCTTTCTGCCAACGTAATCTTATTCAGATGTCACCTTCAGGTAGTGGTGACTTTGTCGATCGAGTGTGTTCTTATTTACTCAGTAAAAATAAATATAATATTGCAACACAGCTCATTTCAGCGCCGGGTTATAAAATTTTGAACATAATTACAATCATTTGTACAACATACCTAATAACATCATTGCACAATCAAGCATCATTTTAATTTTGTGCAACCAAATTTTCACAGCCTGTCGCTACACATCAACACTGTAAAATTCAACAGTTCTCAAATGACCTGTTTGCTTCCAAGGCTTGTTGTGTTTACAGAATTGAGAGCAGATATTCTAAGTCCCTAAATCCCCCCTCTGGTGTCTTAGAATACAAAAAACATATAGCAACAGGAAAGGAAGAGAGGCATGTCATAGGGCACTTGTCTTGAGTCCCTCATGCTTTAAACCCAATCAAGCAGCCAGGTGATAGCCCAGCCCCAGGTCTTGTCTTCTCATTCTTGCGGCAGTAACAAAGACAGAGTGAAAACGTGGCTACAGCTTTTGTTCTCCATTCCAGACTAGTGCACTTTTAAAAGGTTACGGTTGGTGTGATTTCTATCTCTCCACTGGTGTGGTGAGGCTGGAGGAAAAGTTGATGTCGGGGCCAATGGCTTGACAGCTACCTGGGTGGTGTTACTGGCTAGCTGGGCCTGGGGGCCCTGCTGGCGCTATGCCACAAAACTACTGTAATTACCTCTGAGGGGAAGAAAAGGCTGCGCTTGCACCTGTGACAGACATGCCCTGATTAATAGACGAGACTTACATCCCTTTCTGGCCTTCTCCTCCTGTCAAGATTTAAGAGCTAAACCTTCTGGAGCCCACAGTCAGTTGTTTAATCTGTAAATTTGATGCTGCTCTGGTCCTTGAGGATGATTTTTACCTCCTGTTCCCCTGATCCAGGAGAAGGTTCTATATTTTTGGATACTTTTCTAATAAGAAAAACACTGATGGTAAATATAACTAGCGCACATTTCGGCGAGAGAAAACTTTGTATAAAAATAGAACTGTTAATTCAATCTGACATTTCCAGAACAGTGGTTTGTAATTTTCTATTTGAGTTCATAGGGAAACATTGGACACTAGTTTACTTGTTTTATCTGGATAGATGGAAAAACAGACAAAGAGGTTTCTCATTCATAAAAACAGCTTGGAAGATACACCACTATATATGCTTTTAGCAAAATAAATGAAGTGATAGCTGAATGTGTCTCTTTCTTACCCTGACACTTTTACTGCCCCCCACCCTCCACTCACACTAACAATTGGAGCAGCGGTTCTTTTTCATGTACATCAGACAAGGTGGTGTTATCCGTAGGGGATGACCTACACTACTCTATCCCCTATACAAGCTTTTTACAGGATGGGTGCACTGCTGCCCTTGCCCTGCATTAGTCTGCTCACGAAGATGCCACAACAAAAACAAACCCTGAAACGGCAGACCCTTCCACGCCTGCAGGAGCTCTGGGTTGTGCGGGGGGGAATAATGGAG
The DNA here is from genome assembly GCF_020382885.2 of Scatophagus argus. Classification (NCBI taxonomy): domain Eukaryota; kingdom Metazoa; phylum Chordata; class Actinopteri; family Scatophagidae; genus Scatophagus; species Scatophagus argus. Next base: position 6,321,598 of record NC_058505.1, on the reverse strand, counting down.
CCTTTCGATACAGTCAAAATAAAAAAGAAAGAAGGCCTGGCTTGGTTTTCAATGCCAGCGGAGGAAACGGTTTCAACGCAGCTGTTTTCACACCTGGTCGAGTTCACAGCCAAACAGGAGGTTGAGGTTAGTTCAGCTCCATTGTATGGGAGGGGTGACAAGGCAAGAATAATGGTGTGGGAATTGTTAAAAGAAAGAGAAGAAAAGAGAAAAACTGTGGTACAAATGTGGAAATTACACAACAATCAAAGACAACTCATGTGTTTTCCAAAGCTGTTTTCATTTATCCTGGATAATTAGAACTCTGCTCAGGTGCACAATAGGCACAGCTATGCCGGGAATTACTTTGTGCACCAAGAAGAATTAGAAAGGTACAACCCACACTAACAGGAGAGTGAAGAAGATGTCAATCAAAAACTGTGCACATCCCCCTCACACACCGGAGAAGAGCTCTAACCATCCAAAATAATTGAAATCATATTTGCAGATGAACCACTGAGGGTACAGGGTCTCAAAAGGAGAAAGAGATATAAAGATGTGTGGTCACTGTCGAATGAACGACATTTAGAACGAAACAGACAAGAAGCTTTCAAGGATTACATGATTGTTTAGTGGTTTGCAAATGCCTGAGACAACAGGAAGGACTTGAATTTACCTCGTACGTAGAGATTGGCAGGAGAGGAGTAACGGGTCCCAGCGCTGTTCATGGCAACACATTCATATTTCCCTTGGTCGGACTCCTCGCTGTTCTCAATTTGCAGAGCTCCTGCATAGAGGATTAACAAATTTAGCTGTCTTGACAGTTGTGGAATATGAGATGTAACTTGGCACGGAACCACAGTAGATATCTGTACAGTGACTCGCTAGAGAGCTAGTCTAACCCAGTTCACGTGTAATTAAGTGTCTCAAACACGGACACAGTTTTGCAAAGGAACTGCTTATGGCAACAAAAGCATTTAGCTGATCTGGCGAGTTTAATGAAATTACTAAAAGAACATTTGCCTAGTCGTGTTAAGGAGAAAAAATACCATGACTGAAGGTCAATTAATCATCTGAGTAACATGTCACAACCATCACATTTTGCTCGGCCTTCTGCTTATGGAAATAATTGACAAACTCCAGTGTTTGTGTCAAGGAGGGTTATCTATCCCAGCCACATGTTTGGCCGGAGCTAAGCTATACTGCAGAATAACAACACAAAAGCAGAAGAATGGGTGGAATACCTAAAGAAATGATCACACTGCTGCTTAAGTCAACAACTGTGCAGCATGTGTTTTACACAGTTTTACCAAAGGATATTATTTATAATTTTGGCCCTGAGTAGAAATGTTCTCTGATTCTAAGCTTTGATCTGAGAGCAAATCTCAGTATGTTTTCAGAGGCCGTAGTCGAAACAAACGTAAAATGCAAACAACGAAAATGAGTGAGTACAAGAAAAACATGATTGATGATTGAATGGTTCTCCAAGCCATTGTTATCATTTGCTTGGTGGGCTTAATTTTGCAGCCAATGCAGTATATTTCCTTCTGTTTTTCTTAAGTATGCATTTAGCTGCGAGGTCATAATTGTATTCTTTTATTACCAACTATTTGATCATGTCTCACCAAAGTCCTCAAGGGAGGCACTCCCATGCCAGATGGCTTAGATTAGTATTCACAATCTCAAGTAGCTGGAGTCATGAGACAGAAAGCTAACATGTTGTTTCCAACAAAGCATGAAATCCCAAGAGACCTGGCTTGCTGTGGTTATTTTGACACTTCATGTCCATAACCATCATATAATCATTATTGAATTGCAAATTGCTGACAAATTAGAGGAGTTGTAATTTGACAAAAGAAAAAAAAGACCTAAAACGGCAATGTGTGGCATGAATTTCAAGCTATGTATACTTAAATACAGTATATATCTATTTAAAAACAAAACTTCTCTCAGAAGTACATATATGTATGTCACAAGCGAGTGATAACAGCTATCACGTCTCCAAAACAGCATGGTAAAAGCATGAAAGGCAGCCAGCCACCATGCAGTTTGAAAACGACAAAAATACTCAGGATAAGATGATGTCAGGATACATTTTTTCTCATGTCATGCAGTGTGAGATGAATGTAACAAACAGGCCCACCACCAACCAAAGGGGACTCGAATCAAGACGAAACCAAAAAAGAGAAACGAGGCAGTAAGGGCGGGGCAGTAACTTGTGGTAACACCAGCTCAGATCTTATGACAACTCATCTCTCCAAGGTGTTTGCTCTGCATGTTGAGCTCACCGCTGTCTGATTCAGCACTGACATGCACCTGCATACTAATGCCGTTGTCACCAATCTGTCAATCTGCCCATTCTCCCATGAGAGAAAACAGTGCGAGTACTACAGGAATGTAGAAGGTTACTGCGATGGCAGTTGTCAAGCGCTTCAACACCGAACCCCTTCAATTACTTCCAACTGCTCAAACACTAGTGACTCTTCCACAAGGTCATTTCACTGTTTCCCAGTGAAGAAATTACATAAGGGGCACAGAGGCTTTTATGAGGCTGCCTTAATTCCTTAAGAGTTAAACATTTAATTGAGTGAGGGCTGCATTAGGAGCCATGAGACAGACAGCTTGTAGCTCCAAATGTATTCAGTTTGCCATAGATGCCCACTATTTACCTCACTGTTTTTGAATGGAAATTATGCTTTTGCTCAAGGGGAAAGGCAGACAATTACCATAAAAAGGGGTTGAAGCTTCTACTTTAACAATCTCGACCAGGCATTCTGTTCCCATGCTGGGGGGCAATGCTGCATAGGCTGTATGCAAATGCAGCCATTTCAGTTTACACTGAGGCTGCATATAGGAGGCAGGAAGATCCTCTTGTGGCTATGGTGGCCTTTACTTTAAAATGCAAGTCCTCACTCCTTTTTTACTGAAAAGTCAAATGAGAGGCTGAAGCGGCAACGACTCGCTTCTGCGTGAATGTGTGTGTGTGTGTGTGTGTGTTTGTTCATAAACATGGTTCATTTCTCACAGAATACAAGGGGGCCTTGAAAAAGCTCATTTACAAGATAACACCTTGGATTTGCTTTTGCATTTCCATTCTCCTGACATCAGGGTTGGCGATCATTTGTTTGTTAAGGAGCAGACAGCAGACAGAACATGTCGGGAGAAGATGGACGGGGGAAGTGGAGGGGGGTGGGTTGGCGCTAACAGTGTGGATGAACTCGGTGACGTGGCGTTGGAGGGGAATGCAAGGGTCTGATATGGATGTGAGGAAATGATTGTGGACGTGATATTTTCCAACACACTTTGTCATCCTTACCTCTAATTGGTGTACCACCTAGGTGGGAGTAATTTCGATGCAAACAGGGTTGAGAGATTAGTTAGTAATCCACTTACCACAGTGGGAGAGAAAAAACATGGATTCTGACAAGCCACAGATAAAAAGAAAAAACTGATACAGAGCGGAAGCCACTTAAATATAAAGTTCATTTTACTTAATCAATGCTCTGAGAAAAGAACACATTTACAACTGCACATGTGGTCTGCAAACGACCAAAAACAACAGAGCTTTTGAGAAGGCTCACTTCTGTCAAGCACACATTTTGAAACACAGTGCTGTTACTTTTGCATTTGCAGACAACAGCTACATCCACATTTGTCCTTTTGTCACAGCAGCATTAAAATAACATGCAATTTAAGCAGATTTTCTTCTTCAGCATTTTGATTTAAGATGACTCCCACTCTTTGTACAGAGCGCATTTGTGCATAAAGCAGTTAGTAAAATGGGCAAGAGAAATGAATGAAAGTCAAACACAGTAAATAGAGTGAGTCGTATTTAGGTCAGAGGTATTAAATTGAAAAGAAGTTAGTATCTCTGCACAGTGAATGAACTGGATGGTTTGAAGAGATAGACCAAATGTGTCTGTGGGATTCTCACTCAGAATCGAGCGAGCGTGATGCAATAAGAGGAACGGGGTCTGCCTTTTCTGGTGGCAGCAAATTAATGTGCTTTTTCTGCCATTGCAAAATTGGCCTCATTTCAGGTCATGTGCAGTAATGTAAATCCTGATACGGCAGCAGATGTCAAGGAAAGGGTTGTGGATAGAAAGAACTGTTAGTCTGAGGGCATTACATATCAGCACATTTTCAGGCTGTCTAACAATATGCAAAAGAAAACTAATTAAAAGTTTGTTACTAGAAGTAAAAGAAAAAAAAAACAGTTTTAGGCACAGTTTTATCCTTGTAATAAAAACATTATCAAACAGTTTAAGTAGTTGTGCTAGTATCGGTGTCTAATTTTGGTTGAGCTTGTAGTAGAGCCACATTTTTAATATTGGAAGAATATGGACAGCCCAAGTGCACATGTCCCAGTGACCTGTATTCGGCTTCCACTGGGCAGATCTGGCGCCAGGCTTTTTCTGGAGTAGCTCTCATCTTTAATCTTTGGAGCCTCAGACCTGCAGCCTGACCCGACATTCTCTAAGTGAGGTAGATTTAGTGAGGAGTGACAAGACCGAACCTGGTCAAAAGCCACTAATCTTTCCACCTTGGACCGTTTCCATCTAATCCAGGTCAGGCAGGCACTGTTTATTTAACAAGTGGCCTGCTACTGTGAACAAAGAGCACCTCATTGATTTTTCTTTTTTATTTTGCAAGGTTGAATCCTAGCTAATACATCATCGGCCGACCTCATTGTCACCAAGCTGCATGCTTAAGAGCGGATTAAGTATTATTTAATATGGTAAAAAATTCTCTTTCTGTACTCTGGAAGGTTACAAGCTCATGCATCACTGTCAAAGAACGCACAAATGCAGGAACAGCTTCATTCCAACTTCTGCGTTACTTTATAAGAGGCTGCCAGAGTTATGAGGAATAAAAGTCTGTAAGAAGTCTGCTAACTTATTAAAGTAGAAAAAACTTTGAATAAAACTTTCATGTCTTTTGTGATGAAACAGAATCCACAACGTCATACATGACAACAAAGGCCTTTTTGTGTTTTCACATCATGACTCACGTCCGTTGGTATTCGATGGAATCTTGTACGCTGCAACTTGTCTTTGCTATATTTACATTATGTGTATGTCATGTGGAGTAAAACTGAAATCATCAGACCAAATAAAACTGTACCTGAAATTAAATTTTATCAAATCAAATTGTACCTGAACGAAGCTGTTTAATGCGGCCATTGCTGCTGCTGATGTCCACAGGAAGCATGTCCTTGAACCAGGAGATCTCCGGGTCTGGGTTTCCGCTGGCGGCACACAGCATCGTGGCAGTTCTGGTCCTTTCAACCACCTTCAGCTGGGGACCCATATCGATTGTGGGGAAGCCATGGGGGATCTGGTTCTCTGAAAATTTAGAAAGAAAGATTTTGAGTGTACCCAGAGACGCACAGAGCAAGAAATCAGGCAAAACAAAGCAAGGGAAGGAAAAAGGTGTGTTCACAGAAAGACTCTGACAAAACAGACTCTCAGTAGTTGCGAGTGGCACTGAATGCACCAGAGCTGTTGAGCTGCAAGGACAGAGAACAGAATCAAAGAGAGGAAATACATTTAGGTGGTACAGGCCAAACAATAATCACAAAACATTAGTGTAAAAGCAGAATATAGTGATCGGGAATGGTAGATCTGGTATGACTTGGATTTCAAATTTGTTAGAAAAAACAAATCCTGTCTCTGATTGATTATCATAGCAGGCTTATTACGCAGCACAGGGAGCTTTAGACAGAGGAAGGATAGTTGCAATCTGCCTCCGGGCACCCATGCATAAATGAGCCGCCTTAGGCTTAGTAAGCTAAACAAACCTATTTAAATAATCCAACTCATCATAATGGATGTAAGAGCATATCCATGACAACACATAAAGTATAATCCTTCGAGCAGAATTTGGAATCCATAGGTGAAAGGATCTCATATACTAACATCATGTCACAATATGAACCAAATGGGAAAAAATATACAGTATAATGACAGACCATCTCCTCAGAAGGAGTTAGCTTGAAATTGACATTGACCACTCAACATCCACATCAGTGCTCTCTCTCACTCTGTTATTCCAAAGTGCATCATCACTCAGATGTTTTCAATCTTACAAAAGTAAGCAAACAACAAACTTTTAATTATCACTGATATGCCGTTTTTGAGAAAGTCTGTTAGTGGCAAAGGAGTAACAGAATCACCAGCTTTAAAAAGAATTACCAAAACTATTTATGTGCCTTGTAATGCCTTTGCAATCCACACTTGGTGCCTTTCATGAAATATAAAGTTGCATTTGTCACAAAAACTGTGTTGCTTAAATCAAACCCCCCCACCTGCCCCCATATTAAATCCTAATTTAACCTCTAGGCAGCAGTAATCATGAGGAAGCACGATGGCCCCTGGGAAGTCTTATTATCAGCTTGCTTTCAAACTTGTAATGTCTTTTATCTCTTTCCTCACATGTAGATATGTCCTTGGGACCAAAGTGCTGCAGGCTAAGAATAAGCAAATGATAGGTGGTCTCAAAGGATGCACTAAATTAATACTAGATACAAGAAATCTGACTGTTTATAAAGTTTCGTCCAGAATGAGTGTGCAAAAATAGGTACAGAGAACATAAAGAAAGAAAACTTTCACCAAACTTTCTTGGAGCAAGGTATTTAATTATCTAGTAGCCCAGTGGAGTGGTCAACCATATAAAACTGCAATTGCAAGACATTTATAATGAAGAACCGTATTTTGATTTCATTCCAACTGCCTCCAAGATTACATCAGCAAGAAAGCTGTTTAACTTCAGATGGAGTACAAGGGATGCATTGAATAGAATTTTCTCCTTTCTTCCCCTTACTTGGCTTGCCTGAGTCAAAAATCCATATGTAAACTTATACGGCTGAATTGGTGCATGGGTGCTGTACTTTGTTCTGATCCCCAGCAGAGCAGTTGTTCCTCCCTTCACCCTTGTGTTTGGCCAGTAGCCCGGACCGTCTCATATTCAGATGTAGTTGACAGATCTCTGCATGGCCTCTTATCTTTGTGGTGAGGCTTACTTCCTGTCTAACGATGTAGGATTTGTTTTCAGACATCCCACAAAGCAGACGACTACCGCGCAATGAAATAATACTGTACACTGTCATTGTGTGAGTAATGGTAACTGCATCGCACTGTGTTCCTCTGTGTTTTGCTCTCTCTAACTTTCAAAGAGAGAGAGAAAAGGTAGGGAAAAATGGGGACTGGAGATGATCAAAATGATCGATTTCTCTGCCATTATCTGGTTAAGATACAATGTGGGGAGACAATTATATCATACTAAACCTAAAGGGAGCTGATCGCCAGCCTCATCTGTGCAAAGTTGACTTACAACATGTTAACAATGGTCATAGAATACCTGAGAGGAGGTCCCTCTGCTATAAACATTAACCCAGTGTTCTCATATACACGTTCACTGGGGTGGGAGGTCCAGTTGGTACGGGTTTGGGTGGTTGTGTTCAGGGACAGTAGGGTGCATTTGGGGACTTTGCAGCAGAACAAAATAGGTGATTTGCATGTCTGAGAAATGATGAAACAACATTATTCCATACTGCGTTATCATCTGGATTTTGGCAAAACATCAATCCCCAAAAACATGCCAGATTTTTGCACACATTTAAGTTAATTTTACTAAAATTATCAGTTTTATTTCTTTCTATTTAATCTTTGCACAAAATTTTAATGTTTATTGGCTTTATCTAGGAAGTGAATATTAACTAAATACTTCACATACTGTATCAATCCCCTTCTGATTCCCAATATTTGTACATGTAACACATGCTTGGTCCCGCCGAATTACTCCATCTCTCAACCAGAAAATAGTGTTACTCATATGGTGGAAAGCAAATGATTCAGTGAAGCATGACACTGTCCTGTCAATCACATCTAGCCAGTTACCCTGTGGATTGTACAGAGGAGGACTGAGGAGACTGTCATACCATATTTCAAGGTGAATGTCCAAAGATCTATTCTATTTTTTCCCAAATGTACCTGTATCAACACCGAGGTTTGTAGAATACAGTAGCCATCAGAAAACATCTCACCTTAGCAGGGGAAAAAGCCATTTATGTCATAATACTTTGTGGAAATACACCTTTCACTGAAGAAACTGAAATATCTCAGCATGGAATACTTTCAACCAAATCCAATTGTATTGCTGCCTATAGAATATTTATGATTAAGATTACTGGCAAATGTTCCTGGGCTGTGAAAAATGCAAACCACTGGTAAAACAGGGTGAAAGACCCCAAAGGAGTTATTACACGACTCAGCGGCTCTGTCATATCCGGACGCATAAAACAGGGAACACTTTAAAAAGGCTCCCAGCTGCTGAAAAGCTACTTGTACTTAGTGTTTAGATTGCAGGTGAAGCATTACTGCAAAAGGAAGACATTTATGTCACAGTATGTCTGATTAGTGGAAAGTGCACTATGGCTGCATGTAGTATGTCAGTTCTAACATGAGAAACTGTTGAATTAAAGACTGCATGTACAGTATACGTAAAATGTAGGAAGTGCATTACTAATCAGTTTTAATTTCATGTCAATAGTGTGTACTGTACAGGCAGCAAGAAATATCCAAGGTTACTATTGGAGTTTGCATAACCAGGAAGAATACAGCAGTTCAGTTCCATCACAAAAAGGTGGTTAAACACCCAAAAAGAACTTTGTAACTTTATAAAATCTCTTGCAAAAGGTTTAATGGTTGATTCTTCTTAATTGGTTATCATGTTAAAACTAATGTTCAGCATGAAAAAGTGAAATTTCTCTTTCTCTTGCAATACTTGCAAACCCATGAAGTCTACATCTAACCTAAGCGGTTTATGTCCTTGGCTTTTGGTAAAAAAAGAATAATTGAGATTTCTCTCTATACACATACTGATCAAAGATCTTGTCGAGCTCGTGGGTAAGATTTGAGCCCTGTCTGTCTGTTCTACTACTGCAGCTCCTGCGGCTGGCCTTGTCTGCCAACTTGTCATCCGGGCAAGACAAAGACATGCCTTTGTTCAGTCCTCTTTAATTTGAAGGGAAAAGAAACAGGATGGGGAAATTTGGAGAGAAACCAGTGAAATAGTGCAGGCGATGCAGGTTGATGTTTGTCAAGACAGAGGGCATTTTCAATAAAAAGGCCCTTTTGTGCTGGAGTGTAATTCATCAAAAAAAGAAAAAAAAACACTTCTTCTCTGTCTAGTCTGGGTAGGAAAATATGAGTAAGGCAAGAATCCTGAGATAATGTCACGTAGGCGCTCCATTATTAAGATGAATAGTGCTGCAACAACAACAACAAAAAAAAACTAAACAGGAAATAACAGTGCAATGTGTAAAACTATAAAACTGGTAATTTATTCCGCCTGTAAACAGACGAAATAATCCTAAACAATTATGTATGGTGCATGGAAACCATTATACTGCTACTGATCTAATACAGTGTAGAAGTCGTCCAACACTGAGGAGTCTAATCAGTCTTAAAACAGTGGTATATAATGAGACTCCATTTAATTTGCTAAGTCCCTCTGTGATACAGTCGTTACAACAAAAATTACTTGAAATGTCCCGGATTTGCAAATGAGCAAAGCCACAGGCAAAGCCAGAAAGGCGTCAGATGCAAAGCTAGATATGCACAAACTGGCTCCTCCATGGTGTGAAAAATAAGGATAACTCTCTCAACAGCTGTTTAGCACGCACATACTGCAAAATGAGCAGCTTAGTAGATAAACTTGTTTATGGTGGTTATGGAGCACAGCAGAAAGGAGAGGGCAGAAGGTGTGGCTTGATGTAGTTCTGAGTAAAGATAGTCGTGGGGGCCTTGACTATACACAAAACATGAAGAAACAGTGGCAACATAAATTGTGAAGAGAAGAAGTAATAGCAATATGATTATTACTAACATTACAAAAACATGATACCGTAGTCTTAAAGTGTCGTGTCAAGGAGGCTGTCTCTGCTATAACAGCCACAGGCAGGTGAGGTAAGATTTAGATGAGAAAAGGGAGAGGGGAAAAAAAAGCAAAAAGTAGAGGGGAAAGGAGGAGACAAGGAGGGGGCAGGGGAGGGGTGCATGCCAACCTCCTGCCAGCTCCAATTACCAGTGTGAGTGGAGCGTGGCAGCTAGGGCGATGGGTCTAATCAGAGCCCTGCTGAAAGAGACCCGTCCCTGTCCTCCTGCCCCACTGGGAGGCTGCTGGAGCTCAATCCCACACTAACGTCAACCAGCGATTTTCCCTCAACCCAAACACACTCGTCTCAATGGGGGGAAAACACTCCAGACACCCCAGTCCCTTCATAACAGGGGAACCCTGGCACAGCGGCACAAGATACAACAGCTCTGCAGAAAAAATGCCTGCCTCATTTCCATTTCAGTATGCCCTAGTATCTCCTTCCTTGTCGTGCTCAAACACAGCGGCGAATGACATGTGCTGCTATAAATGTTGCAAGTTAGAATTACACTAGAAAAAAAAAGTCTCTTCAGAGAGAACATGCAGTCATAAAACACATGTAGAGGAATATTCATGAGAGAACGTTGCTACTACATGAACAGGAGTTGTGAGCATGCTTGCGAGCTGCCCACAGCATCTTGTTTCATTCCGTATCAATAGTTAATTTAATTCAGCATCAACGCATGCCATCAAAAATTATGGTGACAGAGTGTGTCTTTCCTAAGTTCCTAAGCTTATGCATCTGAGCTGATCTCATTTCGAGCAAGAAATAAAAGGCCTTATAATCTCCACATGTGCCTGTTGCAAAGTGATGGATGACAACAATTAAAGGTGATGTCTCCTTTGACAGAGCCAACCAAAAGACCACAGTGACAGCAACACAGCCACTTGCCTCATGAAATATTACTGCTCTAAAATCTACCCTTTTAAACATACATCAGTGTCTTTATACTGTAGGTACAAAAAGGATTCGTGCTCTTCAGGAATATGTAGGCCATCTGCGTGAGGATGTGTAACATTTAGCTCTTAACTGATGCCTAAATGTTTGAAAAAGTCTATTCTATTTTGTTAAATGTGTTAGGCTGGACAATTACAAAGGATATAGTCTCAGTGTTGACTGTGCTATAATCGATAAACCCTTCTTAATTATTCACCATTCTGCTAGTCTCACCTGTGAGGGGGAACTAAATATAAAGCAAAACATGTTTACGTCTCAACTGGTCTTGAGTCAATCTCACGCTGAAAAGAGGACGGGCCGTCTGCAGAAACAAAGCTAATGGCCTGTGGCTGTTTCTAGCCAAGAACATCGTCGAGACAGACATTTGCATTTGCCTGAGACGCGGAAGTGTGTGAGAGGTGTCAGCTGCAGCTGGAGGTGCAAACAGAAAGCCAAAACGAACACGAGTTCAGCTGCAAGAGCTATAGGAATAGTTGAATCACTGACAGTGTGTAAAACATTCAGCAAGTTCACTTGGAAAATATTTAACTGCAAAAAGATTTATGAAGAGCAGCACAGCGGCGCAGTGGTTATTACTGTCGCCTCACAGGAAGCAGGTTATGACTCCAAACCTGGCAGCCAGCTGGAGGTCTTTCTGTATATCGTTTGCATGTTGTCCCAGTGAATATCTTGGTCGACTCCAGGTACTCATGAGACTGTTCATACTTGGCATTAACAGGCATCTCCATATTCATTTTGTGAGACCAGTAAAATAGTAAAAAACTATCACAGACAGAGATTCAAGTTCGGAAAGTGAATTGCATTTGTTGCCAGGCAATTTCTTCAGAGACAGAGTAGGAGACATGTAATTTACAGTACAGTGAACCAAATGGAAATCAGACAGCGTGTAATCCATTTTGCCTGTTGTTGTCGTCTACTTCTTGTTTCGTAGAGGACGTCAGTTGTGTAGGCGTTCCTTCAGCATGGCCCAGGACACATTCTCGAACACACTGCTTTAAAAAGCGTGGTTATGTGCCACGCAATCGGATCTTAAGACAATTTGTACTTTGAGCTGTCCGCATGAGATCGGATCACCCAGGATGGATGTTAATACCAGGTGTAAACAGACTCTCTGTGTCAGCACTATGACTGACTGGTGACCTGTTTAACTCTAGCCTCTTGTGACCCTGAAGAATAACCTGGTCTAGATAATGGATGGATGGATTTATGAGGAACACAGAGGTGACGGTGGTAGGACACTCTGCTGGACGGTGCTAATGAATAAAAATGTGCAAGTAACAGTGTTTCCAGTTACAGTAACAATATATCATTGTAGTGGTTGCATATTTCCTGTGGTTCAGTCAACTTTCAGCTTGCATGTGTTTGATAGTTATGCTAGTAATTGCAGGTGTTTCTTTCTGAAATCCTGTCACATTCAGGCAGCGACTAATAGGCTCCACAGAAAGGCAGACAGACCCGACTGGTTTTCATGTAACTGCCTCAGTGCTTTTAACTTGCAAATAATCAGAGGGCAAGGAGTTTTCTCACATGCTCTGTCACGAAGGCCATGTGAGCAGAACCCTCCTGCTCTTCAGTGAAATACCAGCTGGCAGAGCTCCCACTGCAGAGATCACCTCAGCGGGGATGACACGGCACAGCCTTACATCAAAGATCCAGCAAGGAGGCCATTGATGTAATACTGTTGTAATGACATGAAAATGGCGAAAATCTCCATGAAATTGGAGGGAGGGGGGGCAAATGTACAGTGTACAACGAAATGAGCATTTAAATACGCCTGAACATCTTGTCAAACCGGCTGTCTCTGGCGCATTATCTCTTAGACCAGGTGTTATGGCAGTTGCTATGGAGATGGTAGTAGTGCATCAAACAAACATACGAACTGCACGCACAGGCACACCTGCATGCAACGGACCACTGCTAAAACACAGTCATAACAAAAACACTGTTAAAGTAGTTGTTAATACTTGCTACATACCATACCATATCACTGCGCTATTATCCTGCTGTTTATCCAAGTGCACTTGGAGTAAAAAGACTGTAATGCCTGCCATGACCTTTGAAATAATACACTTTTTTGTCTGGCTGAGCAGAACATTTGGCCTTACTTCCTCGCCTACAGGCAGATAATCAATAACAGTCATCTAATTCCCCCCAACTCTTTCCTTTCCTTCCTTCCCTCCCTCTCTTTTTATCATCTCCCCCTCTCCACTTTCCTATTCATCTCTACTTCTCCCTTTTTCTCCTATCTGATATCATACTTCCACTGTTGTCAGTATGATCTACAGCCCTGCCAGATGCCCTGTGCCTGATATTTATGCACAGCACACCGGTTAGTACATAACCGTGGCCTCCAACCGTTACTGCAACACAGGGGTGGTCTTCTGAATTTCACATGGTTATGCTGACCGAGTCACCTTGTGGGACAAGCGCTGCTGCACAGGATCACATCCTCCATTAACGATGCTATATGAGTAGCACAGCTGTAGGCTCTCACTTTGAGATTACAGCTCTAATTCATGCCTTGTGGTCCTACCAACAGGAGCTGATTGAAGACCCTTGAGATTATAGTATTACGGAGTACACGGTTGGTGGTTTACTACTCATTTTAATGTAACTGCCTGTAAGATGGAAAAACCTAAGGGCTCATGCTAAATTTCTGTGGTAATACGATGTGGCTAATAAGACAGGATATTCCTCCAGGTGTCTCAGAAAAAAGAACAAGGACAGGACCAAAAATCAGGAAGCGTGACAGTTAATAAAATCGGTCGACGAAAGGAAGCAGAGTGGCAGTTTGCAAATAAATGAATTAATTGATCCTCTCCACAACGCAAATTAATCATCGGCAGAGCTTTATTGTGACATGTTTAGTGTAATTACAGCAGATAGGGATGGCTTTTATGAGTTCTGAGAAAGGCAGTGGATGTAGTGGAATGTGGCAGGTTCTGTTAATTAAATCCTCACTGACTGGGCTCCTGTGACAGCCTTTACTTATTCCCTCAGTCAGAGATAATGAATAATACACAGAGCTCGCGAGTCATTGTCGACAGCCTTAACTTTGTAGTGGTCTGCAGAAGTGATGGGTGTTCAAAAACATCTTATTTTGGCATAACCTATAACTGCTGACATGTTGAAGAGGCAAATGCAATAATAATAAGAGGCACAGTTGAAATATGACATTTGACCACCAGCTGCTTGATGGTTGGTGCTATTCTAAATTTACAGTCAGTGAGCTTGCAGCTAAAAATCTTTTAGGAGTGATGAGAGCTACGTATCATTACACTTACGGTGGTTATGGTACAATCCTGTATTAACATCACTGCAATTTCACCAAGAAAGCACACAGACTCACTTTTTTCAAGAGTGACAATAATTGGATAAGGTATCGAAGAAAAAGACAAAGTGCTCCTAACTATTCGGTGTGAATCAGAGCTTGATTGCCCAGTCAACCTTCCTTTGCGAAACAGGTTAAAAATATTGACGCAGATGTAATGCATACAACATCAACATTGGACTTTGACGGGTGCAAGCAAACTGATCAACTACAACATCGAAAAACACAGCTTAGCAGCTTAGAGAAAATGGGACTATGCCTCTTAAACATGAGAAAAATGTCAAGCTTAAGGCCAAGCTATAAGGCTGATAGTGAGTCAAGCCATTCTGCCCTACCGTCTGTGGCCCAGTGGGTAAGCCAAGAGGGCTTGGTGTGTAAATGTGTGAGGAAAGGGGGTCAGGGTGAAAGGACTACCATTAGCCAGTTCATTGAGTGTAGGTATTAGAACTCCCTTGGCATACAGCAGGCCCGTCCATCCATGGTCAGTCAGGGCCTCTGGAGCCATTGACTCATTGGCCTGCAGAGCTTTAAGGTGGACCTTGGTCTGTACCTGAAGTGCAGGCCCAAAGCATTTTTTTTTTTCGTTGGAATTGGCGTTTTACTTTATGATTCTTTTATGGACACGGAATCAATAATATAATGCAGCAGGTGCGATAAAACACAATCAGTTATTTTGTATAATAATGTCACGTGATTTTGACTGCATTGGCAATGTGTTACCTAAATAAATGAGTGTGAGGACACAACACAGCGACAGTGGCCTGAAATAACCACAGGTGTAAATCAATTTGCAGGACTTTTATATTATTACTATTATCTTCGAGTGTACACTGATTTCTAGTTTATAGTGTGTTGTGTGTTGGAGTGCTGTCTATTCATTGGAAATAATCAGTCAGCATTTGGATTTAATCATCTGGACTACACCAATAAATACAATATGTAATAGTTAACACAGGGAAATAATACGACACTGAAATCTATGAAAACAAAAGTTGTCTTCCGCTTAGGTCTGATATCAATACCACTTAAGTACATGTAGCTCAAAAGTCACAAGTAGTTCCTCTATAGCAGCGTCAGATATAAGGTTCTGTTCTATATAGGTTCCGTGAAAAACAGTCTGACTGAGTTCTATGCCTTTTCTAATAAAACTTCCACTTTTATCAACTGTTCAGTAAATTACGTGATTTCACTGTCATTTCAGCCCACTTCAGTTTGACAATTTGTGGTGTTGGGATTTTCCTTCTCTCTTGGAGAGAAAATCAGAGAACTCTTTATGTTGCAACAACTGTTGATTAAATGCAGAATGGGGGACACAGTGAATGTTTTAACTAAAATAAGAAAGAAAAGAATTGATTTGTCACGAAATTATACTGTAGCTGTCTGCAGGGCTCACACTGCTCAGGTTGAAGTGAGTATTTGACTTGCATTTGGTCCTTTAAACATCAGTTTGATTCAGGTGCACATCTGTGAGAGACATTCAGTGAGAAGGCTCATATTGCTGGAAAAATAATATTGAATCATCACACTAACCCCAATTCAAAGAATCTGGAACAAGCACATACAAATGTAGAGACTAACAAAAAAAGGAGTCAACCATGCTCAAAATATAAAAAAACCCACTTTAATAGAGGAAACACTCTGTCACTCTGAATCCACGCATGACGAAACACTATTGATGAACACACTGGTCATGCTCTCACAAACAGGTCCTCAGTAAAGTTTGTAATTGAATAATGAAAGCCTGTTTCATCTGTTTGTGGCAGATATTTGACAACGGATGTCAATTCGCAGATATCCCAGTCTGTTCCTGACAATGTGCAGATATTAATGGATGTGCACGTCTTGTCACATCTCCGCTATCTCCCAAAGCCCAGAGACAACATCCAGATGAGAAGTTCAATAAGTCTTGACATACAGCAGTGACAGAAACTTCCAGTTTACAACAGTGACATGCTGCAGCTCTGCTTTCAATAAATAAAGATTTTTATAATACTAAGACAGCAGAAATCACTACAACAGATGAACAAATGTATAATTTTCCATTTTCAAACCATAATATACTGAAACTGGCACCCACTGCAAGTGCACAAAAAAATATTATTGTTAAATAATCAGCAAGGATTCAACTTTGTTTTTGTGGTGCTGCATTTGGATGACATTTTAAGAGATGTTTCTTTTTTTTTCCACTGTGATCTTCAAACAAAAGCCGTATTTACTGCAGCACTGTCACTGTACAGCTGTTACTATTATTGTGCCAAGCGTGTGTAGGTGAGAACAAAGAGACAACAAAGATAACTTTAACCAGGCATAATTAGTTTATGCAAGAGGAATGATTGTGATGCCTTTCCTAAAACACTCCAGCTGAAATTAGCAGTATTAATGCATCAGAATTTCATCTACTTTCATTTTGCCACTTTCTTTTTCCTGATTCTTGTGCTCCTTAAGAGTTAGAGCAAATGTTTTTCTTTGGGAGAAAGCTCTGATGTGTTAAAACACTCTTTGAAGACCACCAGCCCACTTAAAATAGGATAAATATGTCCCAGCATTAGCCTTTAAGTAACACCTTTAAGGATGTTGAGTTTTTCCCAAAGTGGTTAAAGTTATTGGATAAATTAGAGAAATGCAAATCCGCTCTCGAGTCATTAGGACAGGCTGCAGATGTTTTTTGAGGATTTTTTAATACCAAATTACACGCTTTCAACAGTTTAGAACATGGTGGGTAGAAGCCAAAGCTGTAAAAGATAACTTACAGAACCAGTCTAAGAAAAACAAGATATAAATACTTTCATTTGGCACTGATTCCCATACAATTAAAGGTCTGAATGTCTTACTCCTCCTATTTTCTGACCTCTCTCTCTCTCTCTTTCTCTCTCTCTCTCTTTCTCCCCTGAGGCCACAGACATTATCAGCTTAACAGCACTGATGGCACACAACATACCAGACATAGCAGTCTTTACAGATATGGCTTGCCAAAAGCACGGAGCAATTGATGGACAAGTATGGATGATAAAATGTTGCCTCGAAGCAATAACGACTTCACCCAGATGTCTACATGTAACATGGAAATGTTTGTCCAGTGTCACACAGAAATCTGCTTCCTGGTTAATTTAATTTTTTTTTATATTATTTTGTTGATCTCAGTTAGAAAGACTGGAGCAGAGGGTCAGAAACACACTAAGCTGGCAGGAAATCGTAAAGATTTTGCATCCTGCTTCTGAACCCACCAGAAAGGTGGTTAAAGCCGCCCAAACCCTCAACAAACCGCCCACCTGCACTTGTCTGATTGGAACAAGTGCTTGACTGGTTGGGGGGCAAAAAATATTCATTGGGGTCATTGTTTCATTAATTAATATTACCTATTAGATTTGAATTCCAAGGTTGAAAACAAGTTTAAATTTAGTATAGTTCAGTTTCTGTAGTTGTATGTTTTGGTTTGTTAAATGAACACTGCAATAAAGGCGCTACGGCTTGTAACTCGACCAATCATAAAATGCTATCTGCCCCCCTTAACAATACCCAAGTCCTTGGAAGTAAGGATGTGAGCATGCAGATTGGGTGGCCAAGAAGGTGATTCCACCCTGCCATATTGTGTGAGTCCTTGGGAAAAGCATGCATAGACAGATGCAGTTTGTATCTGTCAGGCTGGATATGATCTACGATGCTGGGCCTTCAGCCAGCAGATGGTGGGAGAAATTAAATCTGTGACACAGACCATCACAATGGAGCTCAGAAATACAGAGGGGGTACGCACACCTGTAGATCAGTGTGTGTGTGTGCGCTTGTGTGAGGATGTGTGTCGCTGAAAGCTTTGGCGTGCATGCAAGTTTCTGCTTAAGTATACCTCTTACGAGTTGTGACAAAAAAAAGCCCTGCCTATACATTAGCTAAACCTGTTCTGCTTGAATTAAACGCAAAGCCTGCATCATTTTCATAAACAACCTGCAGTATGTAATATTCAACGTGACCTGGTCACTCGCCTTCTTCCATTAAAATGGCAGCATGCATGTTACAGAGAACCACAAGCATTCAAAAAGAGAATCAGAGAGAGTGAAAAAGTAATGTGGGGAGAATTTCAGTTACACAACAGACCTTATTTTGGCCATTGTGGATGATTTGAATAGGGAGAAGGAAAGGAGAGGATTAAGTTGTCGGAGGAGCAGGGCTCGGTATTAAATCATTCCGATATAGCTTCTGTATGTATTTATCTTGCCTGGGAAGAGGCGCAATGCGATTTCTATGCTGTTTATCCAGTCAGGTTTGTTGTCCGCACTTGCCTGGCTCCTGAGATATTTATTACTGGCATTGTGTCGCAGTCATATTTTGCCTCTGCACCAGGGACTATAATGCATGCAAAGAAAATAAAGGCTTTTTCTAACCATAATTTGTCGACTGCCGCTGAACACAGTAGTACTAAATGCAGCCAACTGCATGGAACTGGGAACTGGTATTGAATTCCATTTTGTAATTTTCAAACTCTGTCTTTAACACTGCTGCATAACTATGGCGCCTTCTCCTCTCAAAAAGTGTGAGAGGCACAAAATGGACTCACAGGGCAGAACTCTATTAATATTAAAAGGAGCTGCATCACCATAGTTTGATGTTTGACATGTTTTCACCAAGCAAGAGGCTATTTTTTTCTCCACTACAGAAGCTTTGAATCCTTG
The DNA here is from genome assembly GCF_020382885.2 of Scatophagus argus. Lineage (NCBI taxonomy): Eukaryota > Metazoa > Chordata > Actinopteri > Scatophagidae > Scatophagus > Scatophagus argus. The sequence continues at coordinate 6,302,730 of NC_058505.1, read as the reverse complement.
CATATTTCTCACTTGACCTTTCCAAAAAAATTGTGCTTTTTTTTTTTTCCTCGACATTACGTGTTCAGAAACCAGTTGCCAGGAAACTTCAAAAAAGCCATGCAGCTGGTCTGAAGGAGAACCTTTCTAATTCACCCTCTGACGGTAATGACGGCGCTTTTGATCTGGTATCATTAGATAACATTCCTCCTTTCTAAAGACAGGTCCACAGTCTCCCGAAGGACAAGAAATGTTTTCCAGCACAGCAGAAAACTCACAGAATATACCTGAGTTTCTGCTCATATTTAAGGGATGTCACAGGGACCACTGCAGGTATCAGTTTGACATTTTTGTGTTATTTTTAGCTATTTATTTTGAAGGGATTTTGCTGAAACTATTGAAAATTGTGATAGGTAAGATTCAGATTTTCACCTTCCTGGGGTTTGGTAGGTTTTTTTTCATTAATACAAATGACTACAATCGCTTTGGCTGAAGATTTCCATCTTTTAGCTTGTTTTGGAAACACAGAGCAAATGCAGAACAAACAGCACTGTGAGCAGTTTCATTCTCATGCCATAAAAAGAAGTCAGAGCAGCACTGTTTGTAGTTTATTTCTCTGTGATAGGTGACCTCCAATTAGCATCCATATTAGATGCTTATTTTGAAACTCCTTACTAAGTATCTTGCTGATTTATTTTTACCAAGAAAATATGCATTATTATTTCTAAGTTACAAGTCTCCAGGCTCTAGGTCTTTCCCAACACTTGTCATTGTGGCAATTCCCTGGTTGCTGATAGGAGCCAATTAAAACCATGTTCCTTTAAAGACTTTGCTCAAGGAAGTTTCATCAGAATTTGGCAGTGGCTTTGGAAAAAAACATGACAGTTTCCAATTGTGCAAACAGCCACCCTGTCCATTGCACCACAGAGCCTCATCCGTGTTATCGTCACCGTTAGTGTCATGACATGATTTTGACACCACCTTAAGTCATATCTTGATGTGAGTCATTGCATTTTACATTTTACATGCTTATCAAATGTTAACAGCGAGGAAAATATGAAATATTGCCTTGACATGGGAAAGTGGCAGCACACTGCATTCAAGACTGATGTTGTGAGCTGAGATGTCTTTTCCGGCCAGCAGTAGTTTATTTCATACATCACCGAGACAAGCACCATTTACCTGAACATTTACTCAGGCAGTTCAATTCAAGAGGGGCGTTCAAGGTCAAAACATCGGCATCGTTACCCACGTAATGAGTCATTGTTCCCTCTGGTCATCTCGCAATACTACCCTGCAACGTCATACTGCCGTCACACTGTCCACTATATTTAACACAGAAAAGCTGAGATACAGAGATAGAACAGATCGTTTTTGGGGGGAGGGATAAATAAAAAAGTAGCTATGAGACGAGCCGGCAGAAAGAGAGCTGAAAGAGGAGGGAGGAGAAAAAGAAATGAAAGACTGACAGCAACAATATTTCTCAATCACACTTCACCCTCTGGTCTCAGCAGCGTCTGCATCATTATTTATACATACAGGTCAGACCTGCACACAGCTGACTGACTCTCAAACGCTCACACACACACACACACACACACACACACACACACACACTTACGAGTAATTTTGTACGTAGATCACAGAGGAAAAGACGATAATATGCGAGGATCCTGAGATTTCGACTTATCAAAGTGTGACAACATTAAAGACAAAACTCTCTTCTTATGATTCCACCGCTGTGTGTGTATGTGTGTGTGAGCGTTTGTCTCTCTCTCACACACACACACGCACACACAATGAGAAATGGCTGAGCTGACTTTGGGCCCATGTGTAGGTCTCAGCGGTGTGACCTCCTGGGTGGGGGCGTGAGAACCGACGTGAACAAAGAACGGGGCTGTTACAGCGTGACAGAATTACAGAGTGACTCAAGACTCATGACTGCAGAAGTGCCAAAGCCCGGCCTTGGTGTGAAAACACGCCTTTGTGACGTGCCACAGGTGAGCGGCAGGCTAAACCGCACAGTCACAGCCACCTGCTTATGAAAAAAGGAGGTAACCATTGTCAAACACAACATCCACTGTGGACCAAGAACAGATCCAGTATGAGCTGCAGATCAATTTCTATTCAATATTTTTTGATATACAAGTTTGAAAAACATTTGATATCCACACTGGATTGCTTGAAGTCCTTGAAGTTGACAAGAATGACACAAAATTCCTGTGGACCTATTGAGTGATTGAGACACTGTAATGCACTACTGAACCTTGTATATTTTTTTCCTTTATAGACTGCACCACTATGACTGTCGTAATCCTTATTTTGCAGGCTTGGCATAACAAAATAAAGAGCCAGCATACGAAATAATCGTAATTAATGCTCGATCTTCCTTTGCTCTGCTAATACCTATAATTCTGATCGACTTAGTGGTATAATGACTTCAGCATTCTCGCTGCCTCTCTTGATCGGGGTGCTCAGCGTTTAATGACAACTTCGTACGGATGCACAGTCACATGTACGTCAAGTAACATGGGAGTTTTTGTTTATGAAGACATTTTTTCAACCTATAGACACGACACGGGTTGAGTAACACTCAACTTCATTTTTCTTCGTTCATTCTCATACGGAGAGCTGGTGATCTCTTTTATTGGTCACTAATGAGCTTTACTGGTTTTGTGCTTTGCTCAAGGCCACCACAAAACTAAGAAACTAAGCAAGTTTTTCAAGAACTTTTCTCAGATTTTATCACTCGATTCAAAAAAAGCAACATTGAGACGTGACACCGATTTCTCAAACCTTCAGGCTACTACTGCTCCATTAGGGAGGAGGATCATCAGTCTCCGTCTGTTTGGTGCTGCCCCAGTGTTTTCTTGTGTAATGCTGCTGATATGAACTTGATGTATCGCAAGGCTACAAACAATAGTCTAAAAATAGAGTCGGGCTGACTGCATTGCCCCGTGAGGGCGCGCGTGTGCGTGTGTCAGCGAATATGCATGAAAGTGTGTATGTATGAAAAGGCTTTAAGTTGTTCGGCACCTCCTCTGGGCTCTGGACAAGCAGCTTGAAGAAGTTATTTTGATTAAATATGACATGTGGTTTTGTTCTCTACCAGCTTCTGCGACTGCATGAACACTTGTGGGTTTTCCTCGGTTATCAGAAATGTGAGTATATTCATTCATTACATTCTTCAGTTTGCAATTTGACGCATGCTAAGGAATCAAATTAATGAGTCAAGTAAATTGTAATGTAAGCTATATGTCGCACTGATAAACATCAATATTACCAGTTATTTACATTTACAGTAAAATATAATGATAATTTGAACAATACCAGGAATAAGGACTGGAAAACAACAACAACAACACTCCATTATAATGGAACAGGTTGTAAGGTTATCATTGTCATTTTTGGCAGCGATTGTTTACTCCCAGCAGATACAAACCCACTTGGCAGCTTTCTATTTAAGTCTTAGTTTGGAGATAAATATCTGTCTCTCTTCGCCTGACTAAATGTTCAACAAAGACTTCAACTTCACCAGCCACTCGTTTGCTTTGGCTGTCTGCCATTTCACCCTGGACAGGTATAGCACAGAACTAGCTTGCATACGCTTGTAGGCTGAGAGCAGCTGTATTCAGTTATTTGTTTTGTGAACCTTCATTGTGTTGGTTTGTCAGACCAATACAACAAACTTTCACTGGCTCACCTCTGCAAAGACAATCTGCAAACTCGGGTGCTGATTTCAAGTGGCATCATTAACGCCAGTAACCCGTTCGTATTACTGTCCCTTAATTTAATATTATCAGAGCGAATGTAACAGCTTTCAGTGGCTGCATGAAATATTGTTTTCATGTTGTGGTTACTTTAAAAATAATTCTGTCATGACTGTTTTTACATGTGGTTCAAGCCAGACAGAGACAGCGTGGTTAAAGGCCTGTAGACCAGTAAAGCCCCGCAGATGCAAACATCCATCACACGGCACCTGTCAGTATTGCACTCGACTCTGGGCTTAGCAGCAGCAACAACGAGCGAAGGATCACAGAGAGAAGGCAACTTTATTCCACTAACTGAGGGAAACCAAACCCACTGTCCTGTTTTGCCCCCCAACACTAACGCTGTGATTAATTCTCATCTCATTCCTGTGCGCTTCGCATTATGTTAGTGCTGTTGTTTGTGCCCGCAACAACATTCCTCACGATACAATGCAAAGGAGAAGTAGAAAGAAAACCTTTCTTTGTGCAAGAGAGAAAGTCCCTTCGGGAAGATTATACAAGCTGATGATATCATCAAATCAGCAGGCACAAAGAAAAAAAAAGATGGGTGGGTGTAAGAAGGATGGGTTTCAAACAGGGGATGGAAAGGCTGTATTTGAATGAGGGGATCTGCTTTAATGCAAGTCTAATGGCTATGGACAGCCTTAATCCTCCCGCCGGCGAGCTCTGGAGCTTTCTTCTTCAGAGTTTCTAATGAAATCAACTCCTGCGATGACGAGCACCGACATGACAAAATTACAATCAACTAAGGGAGAAATTCATGTTCGCAGCTCAGTGACACTGAAGGCTGAGCAGAGGGAGGTGCAGACCCCCGTCCACATAAATCACATACATTAACTCTATGGGCGAGAAGGGGAAAGGAGGTCCATCGTGGTCAAACTGGCCTGCAGGCACAGAAGGTAGACCGAAAGTTCTCTGGATAAGCAGAGAATCACTGACTTGTAAACATTTATTTAAGTCTCATAATTTTGCCATTTGTCATTATCTATAATAAGGTTTTTGATGAGGCAATTTATTATTCTTTAATTGATTATAGGATGGTTTGCTGTGGTAGGGGGGTTAGACTGACTCATTAGGAGAGGCAGACAAAGTAAGTATTGCATTATAGCCAATGAATGGCAAATATTTCTAACAATATAACTGGATTCCAGGTCATACATTTGCTGAATTGCAAAAGTGTATGCTGTCTTATTTAAAAACGCATTCCTCGCATTTTTCCTCCTGCCTTGTGGAGTTGACATTAAGATAAATCTACCCCCCCATGACACTGCCAATACCAGGAATCCTCAGAGTTTGCAAATGTTTATGTATGAATTATTAAGGCAAACACCCATATTTGCTTTTGGATGCATTGGAATAAAAGGTTTAAAAACCAGCAGGAGAAGGAAAAGGAAAAGGGAGTTGAAGAAAGAAGAGAGAGTGAAAGCAAGATGGAACAAGAAATCGAGCGAGAGAAAAAAAAAAAAGAGACTTATCTTACCTTCAAGCACTGTAAGCTTGGCACTGGTGTTGATATCTCCAGCGCTGTTGGTGGCTGTGCACTCGTAAATGGCTTCATCTCTGTGTGTGCGCAGTGGCTGAATCCGCAGTACGGAGCCCGAGCCATCATCAAACTCAATCACCTTGGAGAACCGGAGCAAAGCAAAAGGCCACGAATGTTATTTTTAAGGGGCCTCTTTTTCATCTCCAGGGATGTCACTTTATCGCAACATATAAATAACATCTGTTTAGACTTGCAGATCATGGCTTTCTTCGTTTTTGTATTTCTGACAGAACAGAGAAAATTGCCAGTTTGCAGCTTTACTGGTTTCTCAAAAGCCTATTTTCATGTCCTGCTGCAAAATTAGACTTTTAGAAATTATAATATGAATCTGTTGTTCTCAATAAAAGCGGCTAATGAAAAACCCGAGCCAAAATTGACAGTGACAATCAACCGTGACGTTTAGAGTAAATGATGTTATGAAATCATATCCGAAAAACACAGAATCACAAGAAGTATTATATCAAGTTATACCAACCGGGAGTATAACCCAATAGTACCCCAAGCTACCACATTATGTTACAGAGGAAGACCGAACACAGTGTGAGTTCCCACCTAAGATACTTCCCTCTGTTCATACGGGTTCAAAAGAAGGAGGGGAAATACATCAAGTAATACATCAAGGGGATGTATGGTCAGAGATGGTGGAACTGAGGAACAGAAGGGGAAGGATGGGGGTGTGAAAACACTGAAAGAGATGAAGAGGACTATATAAATCAAGATGGAAGGAGATTAAAGAGAAGGGAAGCCTGTCTGGTCTTGCTCGGAAAAGAGAAGAGTTGGTGTGATGCTCAATAACAGGGCAATTGATTGTGTGTGCTGCGTGAGTGTGTGCTTAGTGCGAGCACCGCGAGTGTGGATGTGTGTGTGTGTGTTAATGAGAGAGGGTTACAGATGCAGTCTACAGGCCATATCTGGAATGTTTCATTACTTGTCTTGTGTTTGTGCTTGCTTGTATTTATGTGAGTACATGTGGCTGTGTGTTTCAGAGATGTGAAAGTCACGCATGAGCGCTCACCTCAAAGCGCTGGGAGCTGACTTTCTTGCCTTTCTTCATCCAGGTGATTCTGGGTTTGGGCTCCCCGGAGGCCTGGCACACAAACGACGCAACTCCACCTGAGATGCCCGTCTGGTCTTCTGGGAATTTGACAAAACTTGGCAAGCCTGAGAGAGACGGAGAGAAAGGGGTAGACAGAGATGAGAAGTGATAAAAACAGGGAGGAAGAAAGATGAGGGGGAAGGCAGAGGTGAAGGTGATGTTAGTTATTGCCAGTCACATCGGCATGTAAAACTTGGTATCACTTTCTGCACACAAAGGCAACAAAGAAAAAGCCACACTGGTTTTGTTGCTGTGCACACCTGCAGCTCAGTCATGGGAGAAACATCCAGTCTTTGTGTGCCTGCCTGTCACCGTATCATGTTGAATTTATCACCTCTGCTTTGAAACACCACTTGAAACAGGACAAATTTTGTCACCCACAGACAATGAAGTTGCAGTTCTCGCTACTCGAACATGAGGGATTGCATTAAACTCAAAAGATAAAATGAGGTAAGCGGATAAACTCCTGGTCTTCCATGAAAGTCATCGACAAAAGTCAGAGAACGACGGGCCAGACGCTTAGAGAGTTCACCAGGTTACTAAGCATTCAAACAGTCATTTATGGCTCATGAGGCATTACAACAGGTTGACACGCCCTAAAAACCAACAAGGCAACTGCTATGTTGTGAACCTGTGACCTCTGCGTGACTCCTAAGATAACATGTGTTTACAACAACACAGTGGACTACCAAGAAGAACACCTATAAACGTGATTCCTATTTACCTTCAGGGAGTCTTTACCAGGCAGCACACCTGGCATCATTGTGCGCAGGACAATGGCGTGCGTGTTTCAGCAACAGGCAGCCCGTCCACACTGACATGATAGCGAAATGAGAACACCTTAGCCACATGTGATAGCTGCCATGTTTTATGCTTTATTTACAGCCTGCATAATACAAGTCTGGCTTCAACAATGTGAGAGAAAATCCTTATTACCAGCTCCGCCAGCTTGTGTTTCATCTCCAGAGTCATTAACGAGGGAGGTGGGGAACACCTAAACCACAGCGATGACGAGGAGACCGCCCCGTGGAGACATGCACAAAGGGGTGAATCATTATGCAGTGTACACACAGGAGACGCCAGCCTTACCTCACTGAGCACACGCTGGGGAAAATCCAGCAATGGCTGCCACCATTGTTATCTTTTTTTATGTGTTCCGATATAACACTGGTGAGAAAGTGAGTGTAGGGTTCAACACCTAGTGAACACAGAATTGCATCTCTTTCTGATATGCACAGGAGCACCTTTAGTGAGCACATTCTCCAGGTCTATCCGGTTAAATCATTGTCTGCCCTCACTAGGCGAGAGAAAGAGAGGTGGTGCTGCCTGTCCTTCCTCAAGGACATTTCTGCAAAGGAGCTTTCTTCAAACAAAACAGCAGTATACAATAAAAGATACTGCATGCAGGCAGGCAGCGAGAAGCTTTGATGTGAGATGGTTAAACACATACAAATGGGACTGGATAGAGACATAGGTACCAGCAAAAATATTAGATGTTTAACGTAGCTCCTGCAGGAAAGCTTTCTGTCCATGTAGGATGATCCACGATGTACTTAAAATATACAAACCCTCTGCCAAAAAAATATATCTTCCAGAAGCTGTCTTATGGCTTGCATTCCTTAAGATGACCATAGAGATAACAGCAGCGCAGTCAAAAGGAAGGTAATTATTATTATTATTATTATTAACCTGGCATAGGAGCAAACTGAGAGATCCAGATGATATTATTTCTTGTTGTAATGATCTAATTTATGACCAGCATTTCTTCTGTCAAATAAGTGTCAAATTACCAGAGGAAATTAAAGCTAACATGATGATAAGCTAACAATGACAAACAAACCCCAAGCACTTTACATAATGCTGACAGAGTACAGTGGCACGCTGCAGTGTGTGAGTAGGCAGTTATGCGTTCTTGGCGATGCACAGTAATCCAACAAATCCATCCATCTATTTGCGACCTGTGACCCCCTTCATAGTACCTAAACCCACCTGACATTTGAATGATATTTTTGCTGTAGCTCTCACACGGACAAGATTTAGATGGTAACGGCACACTAATAAATCCTCTTCTGTAGCATCAGAATGTGACTTCAACACACAAGCAGGCAAGCTGTGCTAATGATTCAAACCTGATAAGCTCTTAAGAGTGTATGCCCAAGCATGCATATGTGCGTGCATGGTTGGTGAGTTGGAATCCTTGAGACCTGATTATCACCATTCTGACTTCCAAGATTTCCTGCTTACATCTGTCCATAGCAGTTCTATTGAAGTTAATGTGATGGTTTGTCACTTTGTTGCCGAGATAGAAGATTAGGCAGCATTAAAGAGTTCCCGGCACATGCTTCAAATTAAAGGATGTAAGCTCATGCAATGCCACAAACATCTGAATGAGGAACCACTGGATCTTGCCATAAAAATGGCAAACTGGCCCTCAGTGAGCTTTAATCCTCTTAAAGAAGCTTTCCCTGAATAGTTCACCTATGACTCAGAGGCAAAACTATGGCATATTCGGAGCTGTCCACCGTTAATCCAGATCTCACCAAGCATTAAATCACCAAAATCTGGACTGGTCTAGCAGTGGTCCTAAGACATTCCAATGAAAGGATAGAAGCATTTATTTTTGGACTAAGACGCTGCAGAGTTCTTCCATCACGGTGCCACTACTGGCGGGTGAGGATATCAACCTGTTGGGATTGTCATTTCTTTTCTTAGAGAGACAAAATCCAGACTCGACCCTTTTTTCTCTGCCTGTGTCCCATTTTCGTGGCTGTCAGGCACTTGTCAAATAAAAACAATGGCAGGGACGAGGTGGAAAACACATAAGCCTACCTATGCAAATCCTTCACTCAGCCAGTGACTGCAAGCTTTCAGCTGTGCTTTTTCTAAGCTTTGATACATCACTTTCAAAACTTTATCTTGACACGCAAGGCTTTAACCCGTGTGCTCTCCTTCCTGCCACAACTGACAGCCTCAGCATTGGTTGCAAGGTGCCAGAATTTCACTGTTTCGCGGTTATCGAGCCACGAATGTCTCATTTACCATATTTAGTTTACTTGCACTAATCAGTTTCAGGCTTTGCTCTAATTATTGACACCCTCATGTAAGCACCTAAAATGCATTATCAAATCAAAGCATCTAAACAAATCCGGACCACAAGTCAATCATTAAAACCACTGATTTTTTAATTACCAAATTAATGCATGCGAAAGAAGGGATCCACATGCAAAACAGTGCTGCTGTACACAAATAGCAGCATAGCTGTTGTGACTTGAAATTCAAATTTGAAGGCAGGATATTGATGAACCCATACAGATCCCTAGTTTAGACAGTACTAAGAGAACCTAGAGGCTACTGATTGCTCTCTTTGTGTGAGGGGATTAAACAGCTTCTCTCAGTTAACCTAATGCCTGCAGCAGTATGTGTGGGGTCTGAGGTCGTTAGGGAGATTAAAGGTACCGGTGTTGCCACCGAACTCCGAATGAATAAATGAATGAATGTCAGTCATATTTAGGACAAAAGCAGGGGTGAACTCCTAAAAGACCGGATAAAATGGAAAGTTGTTTACTGAAATATTTATCCATACATTGTTTCCCTTCTGACTGTTCTGACCCAAAATGGCATGTGGTATGTTTCCTAAGCAGCCGTACAGTTTTCTCTTTTTTTTTTCTTGTCGAGGGCCTCAGAGCAAAGCTTGTAATAAATGCAGAGACAGCAGGGAGAGTCGTGTAAATGGCACTTGTGTGACTAACAATTAGTGTATTCCCAGGCCTGCCAGAGTGCCCAATGAGAGCTACTCCGTGGTATAGAGTATCAGGGATCGATACACATGCGGCAGAGAGAAAACCATTAATTCTTATTAATAATGGATTAGCAAGTTATCATTTTCATGAGGCAACACTTAGTGGAAATTTGTCTGATGGCATCAGCACTGGTTGTTTTAATGGAACACTTCCATTAAGGCCTTTTTCGGGCCATTAGCAGGCAACTTGTTTGCAATTAATTCCATATAAAGCTGCCTCCCCTGCAAGCTATTTACACCGATAAAGTCAACTGCACTTCAGGCTGTTTGTTTAAACCAATAAATATCATGTTTGCTATCTGCACTTCTCTTTTACAGCTGAACACCAAGGTGCATTATGCTATTTTTCTCCCCAAATGGCACATGAACACAGCACATGTTAGAATTTATATGGAGGGACTAAATATGAAACAGTTTCTCATAATCTTCTCCTCATGGTCGATGTATTTCAGGTCAACATGATTCATTTTTATCATCTAGCTTTTAAGTTTTAATGTCAAATCCGTCACATTGTGTTCTCATTATAAAGAGACAGCAACACAGCTGCAATCGTGCAGTACAGTACAACAGCCTGCAAGCTCCTCCGCTTGTTCCTGCTCTTAAATCAAACCTTATCGCTCCCCTCAAATTGAACTAATTAAACATAAATTCAGCAAGGTGAGAGACAAGGGGAATGTTTTTAGCTTGGTTAAGTTAGCATAAATATCTTTAGCCTAAAGTCATGGTAAACAAAGGTTTATGTTCGAGTACAAGTTATTATCACCTCGCGCTAAGAAGATCCTGGTGTCAAATGGAAGGAGGACCTACATGGGTGGTGTTTGTTTATTTCTTCACACATTTGAACAGGTTTTTGCTGGATGGTCCACTCTCACTCATTGACAGTCAGTGCACACTACATTCACTCCTGATAACAAAGAAACCAAAGAAACTTTATTTCTTTTTTGAGAATGATAGTCTAGTGGCCGAAGATTGATGGAGCTTTATGAGCTTTATCAGAACCTCAGTGAAATCACAAGAGCAATGTGATTCATCATCACTGAGATGCTTTACTTAAGACGAAACATCTAAACCTATAGAAGAGAAAGAGAGAAAGAAAAACATAAAACTTTCACTGCCCCCGTGGACCACGGAGACAGGCTTTCAATCAGGCCTTCCAGCGCTCGGTGAATTATTCAAGACAGAGGAGAAGAACAAGAACTCTAAGTGCAATTACCCTTCACTCCTCTTTTCTCAGTGTGAGCAACATTAAAGTAATGGTTTTCAAATTCTCAAGCCGATTAAGAACAAGAAAGGCATCTCTCAAGGCTGCCCTCTCGCTATCCCTGTCTGTCACTCAGAATATGACATTTGAAAAAAAAAAAAACAACCACAATGTGCTTTGGTGACCAATGCCTGGGGTGGGCCTTTAAAAACAGTTTAAAAATACGCAGGGATAAACACTTCATTGTGTAGTTTCTCACAATGAGGATGTATGTGTTCCTGACATCACACGATTAGGTGTTTGAGGTTTTATATTACCAGTGGTATTTAAACTGGCATCCAATCTAAATGTAGTCAAAGATGACTCACTTCCTGCATGTTTTTTCAATCCACCTGCTTCCTTGAAGGAAAGTTCTAACAAACATGAGATTAAGGCAGACATTTCACTATGATTCCTTTCTGTTCATACTTTCTTACAACTGCAGTTTGAAGGACACTCACAGACCACATACCTCTGCCAAGGCCAACAGTCTGCTCTTCTGTGATATCCATACACCTGAAAAGAGCTGCACGTCTACTGTCTAATGTGTGACTTTTCTGATTCACAGCAGTGATGATGCTAACTCAACTTCCTCTCTTCATTCATTGCAGCTAAACATATAAAACTCCTCTTGTTAAATAAAAATTGAAGATTAACTTTACCATGCATATGGTTTCCTTTCCTCAGTGCTAACACTCATAATTTCTTGCTTGTTCAAGGCTCACCATATCATTATCTTAAAACAAATGATGTGTAGTTTGTCACATAATGTGAACAATGCAAATGCAATATGCAAAATCATTCTACGTCTGAAATGAAGAAGCTCTTCATGAAGTATGTGGCTCCAGCCAGCAAGACAAGCCAGCTAATGTGTAGGCTGAACTGCAAAGCTCATCTGCATAACCCTGAGGCTAGATCACCTCCGATGTTCATTTAGCTCACTTGATGAAATGCTCTCATTTGCACTGTCATGAAACTAAATGTTTTTCCATTCTGAAACTGTGAAGGACGACTGACTGCTGCATTTAAAGGCATGTGTGGGCGAGTAGCAGTGTGTCAACCTGGGGACACTTGCAGGCAAAACAGAAAACAAAAAGGGAAAAGTACATTCAGAATGCAGCTTGAATATGCAATATAGTGTGACACCTCTGAAATGGAAATCCAAAATACCCTGTAAATTTGCTGTGAGAATACAAAAGGAGATTTGGGCAACTGATGGAGGGCTTTTTTTTTTAATGCTGCTGGGTAAAGTCCAATGGTCACCTTGGCTGGGAACCTGACATTAATAGACCAGTGTGGGGAAAATGTTAAGTGTGTTAAGTGATCCCAGGAGGGGGTGGGCTGGTGACTCCACTGCTGTAGCTTCTTCTGAGATCCCATTTTGGGGTTAGCTCATCATCCATCACCACACACCCCCTGTGACCCCACTAACCTCATTAATTTGCCTCTCCTAGATTAGCCCTCCCACAGAGACCACAAAGAGTCCCTACCATTGTTCTCAACGTTTCACCCACACGGCCCGGAGGTCTTAAGTAATTCAGCTCTCCACTAGCCAAAATTGAGGGAGAAAATTAAATTATGTTACTGTAGGGAGGTGGAACAACAAAGAGATTTTGGCTTTACATGCACCAACAGGCTCTTTATTCCCTTCCCTTAAGACTTTGAAAAACTAAGGTGACCATTTACCCATGAAATAGTTCCCACTTGAGATCCAACCATGTTTTATGATGCTCTGTGTCCATGGGCTGTTTGGGTTGAGTTAAATGACTTTAAATGTACCTTAGAGGATACTTTAAAAGTAAACAATAAACTGATGTGTCACAATACACCTGTAAGCTACTTGATTCAGGCATATTTAATGCCAGTTATCTTGAATTTGTCCAGTCTCAGCAGAGTCTGATCAATGATCAGGATGTGAGAAAACAAATGTTTCAACATCCATTAAAGCTTCAAATACTTCCACATAATATCTCTCAACACAAATTAAATCCACGTCAACTCATTGGGATCTTTGGTTATTATTTTAATTCAAAGAAGCTTAAGATTAAGAGTGTGATAAGTAATAAGGAACAGTGTTTTGAAGTGTATGATTAAAATGAAGTCATCACAATGAACAGAGAATTAAAATATCTTTGTCCAGCCGCCCTTTTCTGAAAGGACACTGTTGGTTCTTGTGGTCCTGTGGCATTGCTGAATCCGAGACACAGCAGAGGGTTTGGGTGACTGCCTCTGGCCCTGCTATTGAGCTCCCTAATTAAACTATTAATCTCACATCATTAGCCTCCGATGACCCTTTCCTCCCTCCATACCGACATCGCTGCACTAGCTTATGAAAACAACTTCCCATCGTATCTCCCAACCTCTACATTGTGTTCCTCCAACACTTTCTCATGCAGATGTTTGTCTCACATATATTGGCTTTTCCCCGCTGCTTTCTCAGAGCGCATTTTCAACTGTTTAGTTCTCCTATCAACTCATCCCCTCTCTCAGCATGCCTGCCTGCACGACGTGTGTGGACCACAGCTGTGTGCTAACTGCATTACTCTCCAAGTGGCTCTCCAAGGTGGATATGGTTACTTTTAATTAAAAAAGAATCAATTTCTATCCCTGACAGTTTTTGAGCTGGGTGACCATATGGGCACTTAAAAATACAATCCAATTTCCAGTCCCCCAGTGTCCCGTCTGGCCACCCCTCTCCAAACCACTTTGGCACTTCCATCACATCAATCAACTGTTGGAGCTGTAGGAATTGTCAAATCAATCTGAAGCACCTATCTTATAGGTTCATTTCTTTCAAACACATTTTTGTTCTGAAAATTCTGGCAAGATATACTATGTTACTCACTATCTGGGGATATTTCTGTATAAAACTCAGGGTTCATGTATATCTCGCACAGCAGCTCTATGGGAAACCTCTTAGTGATCTAGCCATTGGACAAGAAACGCAACTGAAACAGAAATTTTCTAAATCAACCTACTGGTTGTACTTTGGGAGGACACAAATAAGACACTAAAATTCTGTGGCATGATATAGCATTTTGATATAAAAAGTCACTTTAAAATTACTATAAACTAATCATGGTGCCATTGTAATCATTCTGCCACTGGGAGTGAAAAGAGCAGGCTCAGCCACAAAGGCCTCGGTGGTCTTGCTGCACCTCACATGAAAAGCCACTGAAGATTATCGAGAACATGAGAGGTACGAGGGGAGACACATACATCAAAAGCTTATTAAAGCCAATGAAATAACTCACAATGACAGCACTACAAAAAGATAACAATTACATTTAAGTGCTGGGTATGTGTGACTTTGAAGCTGACCTTGTGGGCCAGTGGCCTATTGTGTACAAGGAGGCTATATAGAGAGCTCGCTGATTAGGCTAAGCTCCCCAGGGATCGATGGGACGTCTGTGATCAGCACTCAGAGTAATCACACTGTATTGTGCGCCTACTCAATGAGGCTATAAGATGAATGATGTCACAGGGCTATAACACTGATATGCTGGCACAAGGGTTCTTGTATTTATTTGTGCTTCAATATCATGATGAATTGCACGATCTTTAATATTATGGCAAACAAACAGGATGACAACAACCTCTGAAATGCTGCCATCCCGAACCAGCAAATAATGTAATGTAAAACTGTGGCTTCTGTGTAAGCTGAAGGCCTAACATTGTTCACATGTAGGCTACCTATGGTTACTTTGAATGCAGAACTTTTTCAAGAAGGAGACGAGGACACCGAAGCCATGTAATCACAAACTTGCCAGGCACCCTGCCCATAATATCTGTCTGGTGTCTGCCCTGTAATACAGGAAATCCAAACCAGAACTATCAAGTTCACATAACTAAGTTGCATACAAATTACAGGCATCCAATGCACACAACCCTGCCATTAGAGGCAGGTGTTATTTTTGCCCCCCAACTGTCTTATTTTAATTCTACGTCTGTTTGCTTTACAGTCTTGGTAATAGCGGGTCTAGGTCTTTTTCCGTGTGTGCTTACATTAAACTACAACCATGGGTAAACCTCCGGGAAAAGCTTTTTCTATAAATCTAAATTTTTTTTAAGCATAAATTTCATCTCAAGTTCCCTTTTCATGTGTCAATGATTTGGTGTATCTTCAATAAAAAAAAAAAAACTACTTGTTCCAATGTGACCACAGCATCATATCTTTGACTGGCTTGGCTCTGTGAAATATCTATAAATGATACGATAACCAAAATTAGAGACCCGGGCGAGTTTGTTCTCTTGGAGACAAGAAGCATAGAACTGAAAGATTAGAAGACCAGATTTACAAATGTAAAGATAAAGTAGAACATTGTTTACATTAACCCACTGTTCGAGGACTAGACTAAGTAAAACACAAGTTGGCTAGTTGCGACCAGCTGTGTCAGGACATCTTATCTTGGTTTTAAATACATCTAAGTTGTTTGGAAAAAAAGGCAATTTGAGATTGTATGGCTAAAATACTGTAGATACAAGCATGACAAAAAAATGCTTTCTAAAAATTTAAATGACCTAAGCCATCCTGCACATCTGATTAAATTCACCATTACATGTGGCAAAACTGGGAATCTGACAGACTCAGCACATCACATAATAACTCGGCACCTTCAATGTGCCTGACATTACCTGTTTCCTTGATAATCTCTTAAATGCACAACCATTTGTATTAATTTTGTTCATCCACTTTATGGCAATTAAAATACAATAAACATGGTGCTCAACCAATAAATAAATCACTGGCACAGCAGATTATCTGCTGTCATCAAATCATCAGCAAGCTGTGCTTTATTTGGTTTCTTAAGTAATTATTACTGATCAGAGTCGGGTTTTTGTTTTTCCAAATCAGAATGTAATGCAGGACTAGACATATTGAAACATTTTGCAATAGTTTTGGCTGCATTGGAAAAAGCAGCATGGATGGACTTGAGTCACACACCGTGTTTAAGTCTGAGAATGGATTCAGTGCAGTGGGGCACATATTTCAATTATTACTGAAGTGCCACTGCTCCAGTCAACACCTGATTTGGTCTGATCAAATTACAGGCAGACAGCAAAGACAGTCTTGCCAGACTGCAAGAAAAAAGACAGGAGTGCAAAACTTTCCTGCAAGGTCAAGTTTACACCGAACATGTGCAAAACTCTAGAGACACTGCAAGACACAAAGATGACAACACGGGGCTGAGTGAGACAAGACAAAGGAGACCGAAAAACAAATCCTACTGGACCCACGTATGAAAGGACAGAGCAGTCGGCATGGTTGTGTGGGAGGGGCCGGGGTATAATTGAATTACAGTGACCCTGTGACAGCACTATAGGTGAGGTCATGTGTTGAATTAATTCTGTCCCTGACCCCGTCTTCGACAGGGCACTGCCTCTTGGCAGCCCCCGCGATCTAAAGAACAGCACCGGTGACACATCTCTCTGAGCGCCGTCTTCCAGCCAAAAGCGTTATTCAGATTGACAGCCGGTCACAGAGGCCGATGTAGCATCGCTGCATACACTGTACCCTTCTTTTTAGCGCAAAAGCTAAAGCTCTCCGTACAATCATACATACATTAGACAAGATGCTATTTATCATTTCAGTGTAAATTGAATCCATATTATATTTTAAATGAATCTTCATGAGGCATGAAAGCTTGTTCTCAGTGAATATCCACACATTCAATTAATTAATTAATTTAGTGGTCTAAATTCAACTTAAGATAATAATGCCAGTCCCTTTAAACAAGGAGAATGTCTACAAAAGGCCTTCATTTGTTCAGCTGATCACTCCATGAATTATATACAAGAAATTATACTCAAAGAACTTGTGTGTGTGTACTTTTCTTCATGCGTGCAGCAAATATGGAGCTAAAATGCTCTTGTACTGTCAAACTACTTCTGAAACTTAATGTATCATCATGTTCCTGAAACAAGGCAGGACTTCATAAGCGAATGAGGCCACTTACTGTCTGCCAGAGAGGAGGACACCATGCAGCTGAGTAGAAGCAGGAACAGCAACGCCCCTCTGGGCAGGAGGGGCACTGCCAGGTGAATATTAGGCACCATGTTCCGAGTTGGCACTGCTCCCTCCTCAGTCCCCTGCTAGACACGTCCCACTCTGACAGGATCAAAGACTAACACCTGGGAAAGCAAACACATGCAGAACAGGAGTACAGAAACATTAGTATTCAAACTCGCCGTATATTTGCATATATTTGAATGAGCATAATAACACAGTAAAGCTGAAATATCAAACGCGAGTCAGAGCAGAGCAGAGCAGAACTAAAGGTGACGGAAATTTTGTACGTATACTTGTAAGAAAATGGCAACAACAACAGCACACAACACTGGAGATCTTTGGTCATGATCAACAAGGCACCCAATGCCCACAACAAAATCCTGCTCGGAGGCAAAGGAAAATACAAGTGAAGCGAATGTAACAGGCAAACTACATCAGCAGAAGAGTCTGGAAACAAATGCAGTACAGTGCTACAGAGAAATAATGGGAAGAAACAGCAAGAACAAAGGGGAGGTCAGGACGCAGGATTAAGCTCCTCAGTCACCCTCTCACAAAGGGGATCAGTAAAAAAACCCAGAGGACCTCCTAAACAGCCCTCCCTGAGGACCACTACCCACTTAATGTTCCCCATTAAGAAATTGAAACCGTGTCTTCCAGATGGGTTCAAATCACACAAAGTGCCATGATCTCATAATATGACAACATGTATGCATACATAAACAGTTAACATACAACACACCCCAAGGGGGATATGGCTGGTCAACAAAGCAGCGGTAGCAGGTGTACCACAAATTAACCATAATTAACCGAGCTATAAAACAGCGTTGCTCCATCATCTCAAGTAGTGGGTGGAGACAAAAACAAAAACAAAGGATTACTCTGCACAAGTACTGATTCTTTGTCCTCTGATGAATTAGTGTAGGAAATGACCAAGCCAACTGATAAGATTTAAATATATGACCTACAAAGTTTGGAACAGCCTGCAGTTTCACCCTCCCATTTTATTATAAACAAAGTGTGTATCCCCTTAAACCGGACTAACTATAAATTTCTTATCCCTTTACATTTGCCTGTGGCCATCTGTGATGAGTGGCCATAATGCTATATAAAGCAGACCACAATATGGTAGGGACAGATATCTCTTTACGTTACAGGAGTATCTCAAGGGGACTTCAGAAAAGAGAACTAAAATGAGAAAAGTTTTAAAAGTTTTAAAGTAGGTCTACTTTTGTCTTCAAGAGTTCCCGGACAATGATTATGTACAAAGCTTTTATAAGAGGCCGATTGCAATTGAATTGAAAACTTTCTCAGCATGTCTGCTCAGTCTCATTGCCTGAGTTTATAGTCGCAACTGAACAATACTGATTGCTGATATTTGTGAAAAGAGAAAGAGAGGCGCTCACAATGTGGAATATCTTAAGGCTTGCTGGGTGGCCGGTCAGCTTTAGTCTATTCAGTTCAGCTAAATAAGTTAGAGTGTCAGGAACACAATGCCTCCAGTATCTTGTGGAAAAAAAACCCCTTTCCATTCTAAAGCCTATGGAGGAGTTGAGCAGCCCATTACTCATGTGGCTATTTCAATGCGTGTGGAAACACAGAAAAAATGCACACACCGGGCACCTCTTTGACCACCCTCTTTGTGAAACAAGACCAAGGAAAACATTCTGCTAGGCAAAGATCTTAGCAAAGCAAGGTTTCAAGAGTTTCCTTTTTTTTTCCCCATCTGAGCTCTGCTTTAACCTCCTTTGACAAGTCTCCTGGCAAAGAAAAAGACAGGCACGGCTGAATATGGAAAGGAATGCTATTTATGAGTCACTGACGCTGGTGCCTCACCTGGGCAGACAGGTATCATTGACGGCTGCCTCTTTATCACTCTTTCTCTCGTATAAGAACGTGCCTCTAGGCTCTCTTGTTTACTAAACCAATTTCCAACTGCAACACGTGTTGCATCTAAGGAATTCCCTAACATCATGTGCAGCCAACACCGTCTATCATCAGCGAAAATTCAAGCTGTGATCGTATCAACCCGTATTACACTCCTCCCTGCATGCAGGTTTTCAAGAAACACAGCTAAAATAATTTACAAACTGCTGGGAAAAAAAAGATTCCCCATATGTCTTCACCTTCACTGGTAATGAGAAAGTAGCTCATTGTTGGCGTGTTGAGCTGTAGCAGTCTGGGGAAGAAAAAGATATACAAACACACTGCTCAGAGAGCAAAAGAACTGGATCACACCCCCACTCTGCAACCAGAATTAAAGACATTTAGGCCCTGTTTTTTATTTCACGTTAATACCCCAAGTTAAATTTGCGAAATGAGTGTAACTCACATCAAGTTTGTTGGCTGACAAATTTGTTTTGACACTCATATTTATGTATGCCAGCTTTGCGTTGGTTCATGTCGGTGGGTAGAGCGAGTGAGTGAGGCTGATAGAGTTGGCTACTAGCCGTGCTCCAAACCCTTGGCGGTGGAGGGATATCTTTTACAGCAGATGCCAGAGAGAGGCAGATGCTTTTCATCTTCAATGAGACAAATTCCTAGAGCGAGGTTTATTCTTTATTTATATAGCTACTTATTTATCCCAGTGCAGCTCAGCACCTCCCAGCTGCATTCAAATACTATGGGACAAACACTTGCCACTATGTGCATTTGTGCTGTGGTGGCAGGGTCACTGAGAAAAGGACAGGGCACCAACGTGGAAATGGTGCACGGCGTGACTCAAAATCTGAGCAAGTGCCTCTGCAGACAGGAAGACATTGTTTGCAACTATGTGGGAGAGCGAGAGAAAAACAGTAAGAACGTGTAGGGGTGGATGTTGTATGCAAATGCTACCGTCTTGGTAATGATTTAATTCTGAAGCCTGGTTAGTGTGTGAGAGTAAGAGAGGAATGTGGTCATAAGAGAGAAAGAGTTCACACTGCATAATTATGGGAAAAATGATAATTCAGATTATTCGCCAGAAACTGAGATCCTAATTAATTATCACAAAATTAGTCAGTATGAAACCAGGAGCTTAATTGTTTTGGAGCTAAAATAGATTATCTAAAATAAAACAGTTGGAAACAAACTAAAATAATATTTCATAAACCAGTGTGTCACTGACGCTGGTGCCTGCACATTTTCTAAATTACAAAATGATAAAATTACAGAAATCTTGCAAAATTCAGACTGATTTAAATTACCTCTCAGCTGAAGTCGCCACCGTACCTTTAGCCCAGTGTGTAGATTTATGAAGAAAAGACTTTTTATTGAGTCTCTGCTCAATAAAACAATCAACAGATAACCAAGATAAGATGTCCTGATACACAAAAATAAAGTCAAACATTTATAGTTCCCTCCACAAAGAAATAAATGCAAGGCTATGTTTATTAAGTTTGAGCTTCAAGCTTCCTGGGCTGATTAACTAATGCTTGGAAACATTGATTAGGGCCTCGAACTTGTTGAATCACTCAACAAATTCTGACATGGTGGAGGTGATTCAGAGGTCTGCATTAAGAACCCAACAACTTGTGGTCCAGCATTGAATCTTGTGTCCAATTTGTCAAGATGTCAAGATCATGTATCGTATGTATACAGACAGAGGACTCAATAGTGGCAGCACTTTATCTCAACACATGGAAACCATGAAAGAGAACAGAAGGTCATAGAAGTGATAGTGAAGCTCAAATAACATTAACCCCAAACAACCAGCCACTCAATTCACAGAGAAGCTCCAGAGCCCTGCAGAGTGTGACATATACTGTATATATATGCTGTATTATGGATGACTAAGAGGTTTAGTGAAGTAATTAACAAGGAAACAATAGGATATGAACTCTGGAGGACAAAAGAGCTTCTGAGCGAGTTCAGTGGGGTGGGAAACCTAACAAAAAAAAAAAGAAAATACACACCTATCCTGTTAGGTTGTTTTCCACCCACATCTGTCTGCCTGTCATTCAAGTTATTACCCCTGTGTGCATGTGTGGCAAAGGAGTGGCCACCCATATAGAACTGACAGTCTACAAACAGACAATGTGAGGCACAGCTGCACTGAGAGAGCACGCAGAGGCTGAGTAAACACTATTATTATACTAACTACAGGTAGCATCTCTGCTCTCCGTCCTTTCCATCCCTCCTACTCATGTTCTCTCTCTTTCTCCATCGCTGTTTAATGGGTCATCCTGAGCACGGAGAGGTGGGACAGCTGAGTTATATTGCTAGCAGTGTGGGGAGCTAATCACGGTCGTCTCTGGAGGTGATAAACCCAGACCGGAGAGGTTTGTGTTGGCGCAGTCCGCAACGGCTCCATAAACACAGTTAAAGGCTGCATTTCGACAGCCATGTTTTGGCCCATGATTAGTTTTCCGTGTCCTTGAAGGCACACCGTCACAAGTCTGCCATCCATTTTTTTTCTTAACTTCAGCCGTGGACACACACCTTGGGGACCCCAGGAGAGTTACTTCAAGCCGACGAGCCACAGTATTGTGCAATGAAAGTGTAAAGTAACGAAATGAGGTTTTCCCTCCAACTCTGACAGCCATGCTGTATCCACAGACTTGATGGTGCATGTCTATTTTACAGGGCTGCGACAAGGCCCTGCATTGAAATACACCTAACAAAGGGTAATGTCCTGTGACCTATCAAGTTTTAAAGCACTTCTGTTTACAAGCTGATTCCACAGTTAATTGTTAACGAAGAAGATTGAGAGACTGAAAGGCACATACAGACAGGTGAACTTCCTTAAACTGAGCAATAGAAAATAATGAGCGCCGATTATGCTGACATACAATGAAAGCACTTGTAAAAAAATCACGAGTAAAGCGTCTGTCTGTGTGGATGACTCAAAGAAATCCATAAAGCAGTTCATTTAAGACACTTAAATAATTGAGCACAATAATACTACAGCTGCGTGAAATGTATGCAAACATTTACATGTGACACAGAGTCTCCATGACACGCTGCGATGTAATCCATGATGCATGGACTTAACGCTCCAGGTCCTGATAATGTCCTGACACAGGCACTGACTCGCTTCTCAACCGAATGCAAAGACTGTCGCATTTTGGCTTCACCCATATGATACGATGTCGATTGGCATTTAGTCTGGTTGAGTGAACATTTAACAAAACTCGGGCACCTCCATAAATTGCCACTGAAGTAGGGATTTACAATCACCTCTTGGGGGGGCTACCAATCTTTTGAGCTGCAAATCAATCTGGGAATGAAAGGTGATATGTATTACACTGATATGTATTACACAGACTAGAAGAGACATACCAGAGTGCCACTTTCATTTGAATTTATTGGAGAGTGATTATTGGCGTTGTCGAGCTGCAGAGCAAGGAGAAAATGGCTTGCATTACAAAGTGCTGGGCAAAGGGCCTGCAATAAATCAAAACACGGGCTCAATGTAAAACAGACATTCATCAAATAAAAGCAGTGCTGTGTGTAACTGGACCGATTGAGTGGATGAAACAGCTTTCTGGAAAGCAGCGTCAACATGAGGAGCCATATTCACAGAACACAAACAAGTTACACATGAAAATCATAAAGAAACACTCATAAAAACATGGAGTGCACTTTAAAAATCAACAACTCAACAACTTGAAATAGGACACATTTTCATTTGAATCTTAAAACACTATTTTATTAAAGCGGCATTCATATAGAAAACTTATTATTCATATAATATCTGGATCTGGACTTTGAGTTTTTTCTTTATTATCATGGTATTAACATTGCTATTATAATTTTTCCTGTAAATCATCAGTGCTCATGTTTATCTGAAATGTTCTTTATGCTTTTTATCTCTGATGTCTGATTATCTCTTTGTTTTGAAAAGTAAATAAAAAAATAATAAAAAAAATCTTATTTAGGTCAACCTTCAGTTTCCAAAAGCTGAGAACTAAACAAAACTAACGGGGAATAATAAAATAATCAAGCATTGTATTCAACTGAAGGTCTCTAAAAATGTACACTGTCAATAGCCTTGCTCTAGTTCAAAGATTGAAAAAAGTTTTCACTTTAGTGTTTGTTTACACTTTAGGGCGTCTTATAAATGAATTACTACATAATTGAGAATGATTTTGTGCTATGGCCAAACATTAAATTAGCAGTATAAACCGAGACACATTCTCAACAGCAGATGTGCACATATATCAAAAGGAAATTCACACTGTCAAACAAAGAAAGATGGCCTAAGACGTCAGCACTTGACGGTTCGCTTGTGGACAGATGGTGCCATAAAATGACTAGGCAGACAGCACAGAAGGCATGCACTCCCCCCTCACGCCACGCAGAGGACTTCAACCCCCCTCCACCCATACCACCCCCTGGGCAGAAAGCCTGGTCTCCACCAGTAAAAGACAAACAGAGTGATGGCATGTGAGCCGAAAGACTGGCAAATACAGAAAACCACAGATCAATAGCTGGCCAAACAGAGGCAGTTGTTCGGGCTCAGCTCAACCCACGGCTATATCATGGATGGATTTTTAGCAGCAGGAAAGAACTGAAATATTTGAAAACTTCAGCATTAGTAGGACTACAGAAGGATATGAAATACAATTCAAACAGTAATACAGTGTATAAGCAGGTTTTCTCACGAGCATTGTTCAACAAGGAAAGAAAGCTCCTGTTTCTCTTTAGGTTTAAGTACACTTATTTTCTACAAAATGCACCGAGGTGAGGATATTTGGCCCAACTTTGTGTAAGAGCATAGGAGGGGGCTTATGAGGGCTTCATAGTATTCAGCAGGTGTCTCCACTGTTCTAAATCAATTACCTCTAGTCAGTCGGTGCTTAGGGTAGGGGGGTATTGTAAATCAGCTTGGTGTCAGGCCAGATTAGTGCCTGTAACGGGTTGGGAGTGAAGCTCTCTGGTCAGCAGGGACCCTCCAGAGGCCTACAGAGGAGGCGAGCTGTGGCCTCTGTGTACAATGACAGAGCAGCAACTGAGGTAATTGTTTGCCACAGTACTTACTGTGTACACAGTACTGCGGTAATACTGGGCTATATGAGGATGCATACTTTAAGAGTGGCAGAGAATTCACTGAACCCTTTTCAACTCTTCACTATGTCTAGTCATGAGAGAAAATGCAAACCACTGAGCAGAACTGCTCTGAGGCAATACTGGATTTTCAGGATGTTTTTCATCAATGATCAAATACTTTGATTTAACCTGCGTTTAATAATTCACCAGATTAGCAAAAACTGCTTCATCTAGTTAATCCACACTGTGCACCCTGATTTTGTACACACATGCTCACAGATCTACAGAAGCTGGGATTTGCTGACTCATCCTAGTCAAGTTCAATCTGGCTATGGAAGGATTAGCTATTTGGTTATTAACAAAAAATAGTGGTCATGCACTAGCGCGTGGGCACTGGGTAAACGGGCTGTGCTTGTCCAACTGTAAGCATGAATGCAGCCTCTTATCGCACTCCATTCTTTTATTATTCAAATCTAATTCTGAGGAAGTGTCATGTCGGTAACAGTGTTCCAACCTATATTCCAAATATTCAAAACACAAAGGTGAAGAGACACGCGCTGACGCTGAAGCCTCCATTCACCTCATGGCAAAGAACACCCAAGACTTTCCATAACAGGCCACAAATACTGGATGGTTGCTTATTTGTCCTCAGTCAGACCTGAAACCCACAGGTGAAACTTTATATTGACACAGTGGTTTTATTGTTTTGCCTTACAGCACAGCATGTAAAAGACACAGGGGAAAAAAATCCTCTGTGTTCCAAGGTACAAACGAACCAAGCCCAGTGTTGACACAGGGAGGGAGGGCTGGGAAAAACACTTCCTAAATAATCAAGCATTTGTGGTGGGAAAGAGAAACATTGTACCTTATGGTGTCTGGGGTGAAGCATAAGGTTCTATTTACAAAAGAGGACCCCTTGATGAGAAGTGTGTTTGGAGGAATCTAAGGCACACAAACATATGCTATTCTGAGACCTACCTTGAAACATAAAAGCTACGTGCTGCACAAAGAAATGAGAAGAAGAATCCTGGTCTACCTGAAACAGGTGAGATTTAACATGGGTTTTGTTACTATTGCTAAAAAGAGGATCCCAAAATCCTACTCCAATTCCTTTCCTGCCCTTTGTTACAGACGGCTATCCTCTCAGTCGCTAACTTGTGAAAAGAGGCCGATTCTAATAAGCCAGAGTGTCTTTCTGTCAGTCTGTGTTTCTCTCCATCTCAGCTCCTCCTCCTCCTCCGTCGCTCTCCCTCCCTGGCGATGTCTCCTTCTCTCTGTCTGAGCCGTGAGCCAGTCTGTTGGAGCAGATGGAACCATATATCCCCATTGCTCTCCAGAGGCCCGAGGATTTAAAATGTAAAAGAGATGAGTGCAGAATAGGCAGGGACCAGTCGACAAATGGCAAGAGAATCAAGAACTCTCAGCTTAGACCATGTTCATCAAAGTACAGTCATCCTAAAAACTAACTCACCAGTAACCTGCCATGTATGTCCTTGCTGAGTGTCTAATCCAACATTTTGTCCTTTGTATTTCCAATGGTAACAGGCGCAGACACTCCAAAATTTTCTTTTTCAACAGAAAATAAATCAACAAGTTTGAGTATGAAACCATTATTAAATTCACTGATTGGTCAACGGACAGAAAACTAATCTGCAACAGTCTTTATGATCACCTAATAATTTCAGTAAATCACTGACAAATTGTGCCACATATTCTTAGGTAAGGTAAGGTAATACATATCATCTTTCATTCCCATGTCCATATCCTTAAATGACAGAAACTTCACAGACAGACAAACAGAACAAAAAGATTTCAGGCCACCTCTTGGTGACTGAATGACTGATACCTATCAGCCTCAGGCAAAGACAAACGGGAATTAATGAGAGCGTTACATCTGAGGCTCTCTCTTTCAGTTATTTTGCCTGAAAATGTGGAGTCAGACATGCCTTCCTCCACACCTCACCTTAGACCACCTTTCAGGTAATGAGAAAGTATCTGGACGCTGTATCTGTCGTCTGGGAGAAGATTCTGCTTCGTCCTCCATCTCTGGGTGGCAGGTTGACAGACAGGAAGAGCGAAGAACAACAGGCAGACGAGGTCGTGAGCAGTGCAATCGATTGCCAGCTGACTAGCAAGGTCCATTATACTGACAGGATGGAGCCACAACACGACGACCTGCACTCCACCAACGTCCTCATTACTACCTATGAATCTCTCACTGGGACCAATCTCTCTCGCGCTCTTTCGCTTCTTTCTTTGGCTTGCGTCTCTCTACAGCGCATTTCCCTGGGCAAAGCACAGCACTGAATTTCACTCTGTCAATCTGATGGAAGGGTTTAAAACAAGGCAAAAGCCACACCTAAGCCTTTGCACCTAAATTCATGGGCTAAGCAAGCAATTCATAGAGAACAAAGACGACATGGAGTTATACACTGTTCTTAAGAACAATGTGGCTCAAATGTACATGTAAGCCCATTTGTCTTGAGCACACAAAACAAGATGTCTTTCTTCCCATTTTTATAGAAACAAAGAACACACAGAGCTGGTACAGAAAGTCACTGAACACATACCAACACATTTGTAATGATGTGTATCTATATATAATATCTGTGCAGCCTTAGTTTGAAAATCTTACAGTAGAATCTTGGCTTTCAATACTCAATCAAATGCAGATATCATAGCATTTTAATTGTATGATACTGAAAAAGTATTTAAATATTTATAATTTTGACGACCTTACATATTAAACGTTTCTCCCACCATCACTCTGTCTCTTTCAGCTGTGGTGTCTGGAGTCCCTTTTATCCCTGAGACCATCCCTCTAGTTATTCTCAAATCCTGAGTCCTTGGAAGACTTATTTATACTCTCTCCCCAACTCCACCCCTGTGCCTCATGGTACAGCTGCAGATAGGATTTACCTGCAGCTGAGACAGCCTCCAGACTATCAATTACCACCAGCGTAGAGTCACTGTTCTGTAGCTTCACTAACAAGACATACACACACACAACAAACACACATACCTCTCTTGGACACATCCAGTTAGAGAAAATCTGAAATTATTACGAGTCAAAAGATTTTACTTACTAATCAGATATTTCGGTGAAAATCCACCAGAAAACAGCATGAATACATCCAATCAAGCAAACTGATATTTAGATGAAGTGTTCTATGAAGAAAGAGCAGCAATTGTAAGTGATGATGCCAGAGATGCACTTTCTTCAGAAAATAAACAAGTAGTGTTTTTGGAAAAATCTGTAAAACTTAAAAATTAGGTCATTTCATGATTTACAATCACATCTTGAAAGACAAATTAACCCTAAATAACAGCAGAGCTAGTGCTAAGACATCTTTTTCAAGGATGCTTGGGTAGTGTATAGTGTATGTGCAAGTGTAGTGCTTGAATTTACAATTGATTAAAATGTAAAAAGAAAAGGAAAAAAAATCACAAACACGCAAAATCCTCACTGTCCATCTGAATGGTCATGATGTTTGACTGGTCTGCAATGTGCTGAAAACAGGGATCTCACCAGATTCCGCCCGACATGTCATCTCACTCTCTGACAATGATTACACTGAACACCAGGCCATTACACATATAGAAAGACACGCAGGGACAGGACCTGTCACTCACCCCACCAGATCCACCCTGACGCCTGAAGTGCTCCTGTCAGGTCAACAACTGAAAAGACATCACAGCCAATGCTGCAGTCATCAAGCTGAGGTCATTCCATAGACTGGTTAAATGCTATCTTGGCGGGTCATGTTAAACTTGGTGGAGCATGTTTGGGCTCTAGATGTCAGTTTTGATTCCTGGGCTTGGTGCTTTTTGCTGATGCACAGGCTAACCCTACCTAATAAATAAAACGTCTACAAGGACTACAACCTGCAATCTAGCAATGCTTGGTCATGTAGTCAGCTCATATAGCTCGGAGTGGGCCTGTGAAGAAAGATCTAAGAGAGTGAATTCCTTTTAAGTGAGCCATAGTGTCTAGCCGCTGCAGTAGTGCAGTGATCATTAGGATAACAGATTTGGGTCAAAAAGCTAATGAATGTGCATTAACAATGGCCCGTGCAGAAACTCTGCATCACAACACTTTGGCTGATATGTGCAGCTTGCCATCAAACCATTAAAACCACTAACTTCATAAAATACTTAATAAGGGGGATTTTTTTTATTCACTGACCAGCATTTAAAAAAATGTGCTATGCATTATTTACCTCATACATAAAATTAGGTCGACTTGCTCGCTGAGCTTGAAGCCATCTCCATGGTTTAAATGTTAATCTCGGCACTTAAGTTGAATTTCCAAGCATGAGATGCAAAGGGGCTTTCCAATAAACTATAAAGAACTGGCTATCCCACCAGCTTCCCTTTCCTCAACCAGTTGTCTTGTCTGACTGTCGGCCTAAGCAGCCGAGTCTCCCATGTTTACTAATGTAGAAGCAACCCCTTTATCAGGGAAGAGATTTGTAGGGAAGAGGCAGGGGATTAGCCATCAAATTACCAGGCAGACAGCATCCCTGCTCCAGGGTTGTGAAGCAGTAATCTCTGAGGCTGAAGGGGGAGATCCAGATAAAGGTTTGGGATTGGCGCTGTGAAACTCCAAGCTCCAAACTGTGCATAAGTCAAATACGAAAGTTTCAGGGGAGCTATTTTTCTTAGCCATTTCCCCCTTCACGTTATATAGTTTCTACCATGTTTTGCTGGGATGTGCTATCACTGTATAGCTGAACACCCCCACGGTGCAAGGGGACAGGGGAAAGCGCTTAAACAGAAATTCTGTAGCTAGGCAAGGCCAGTGGAATTAGATTTTCGTGGCCTTGCCCACGGTTCTTGCATTGTCACCCTGCTGTCCTGCCTTAAACAAGCAGTGCTCTCCTCAGAGAATATCCCCTGGAACCAGGAATGTTTCATCAATGCCTCAGCCCCCATGCATCCTTATGGGGCCACAGTGGGCCAACAGGCACTCACAGGCAGGCTATAAATAAATCAGACATTATAATGAAACCAAATGAATCTCCATCCATCTTCCCAAAACAAGCCAGGGACCTCCGAGTTCCGCAGGAAGAAGAGTTATTGCCTGTTTTTGAGGGCAAACCTCAAGATGAACAAAAGCCAAATGTTATACGAGGCTGACTACCTCCAACTGAAAAGCACGTGTGCCACACTCTCAGACTCTAGTGCGAGTACGTCCAAGTCAGCGTTGTGTGGCCGAAACTGTGAAGACATATTATTCAGTTATATGACATCTTATTGATGGTGAGGGGCCAGTTGTACTTGCTGGTGTGTGAGATCAGCAGCAGTGGACTGTTGAAAAAGAAGTCATAACTTTGAGGAAGGGACAGGTTGGCTGATAAAGTAATCAAGTAGAATGTTGAGTCTAAGCTGGCCATTTGAAGAAATTGGGAGGCTGAGCAAACAAGGAGGGTGGTGGAGGCAGAGGGATAAATCAGCCACATGATTGTATTCCCAGAACCAAGCACCAAATAAATCAAGCCTACATTCAATTTTATTTGCTTTACTGCAGTTTAGCATCACAGTTATCCCCTTATACTAGAGAGCAAGGTAAAGCTGTGACCTTTAATTCCATTTAATGGCAGTCCACAAGCACACAATCTGACCTTGTCCCTCTACAGAAAAAAAACTAAACCAAATGTAAGATTTTAGCAGGATATTGTACAGAAATTTTGTGATAAAACATCAAGTAAATGAAAGGTAACATGCAATCCATATATACATACATATACACAATCCACATAGCAAAACTTCTATTTGCCATGTCATACCACTGTGTGTCTCCAACCTGCACTGCTGCACATTTCATGTACACAAGCATAAGCTCTGGCCTTGTCATTAATATGGAGTACAAAAAAATGCAGCAGCCTCTGAAAATGTAGCCTGTTTCAAACATTGTGGAGGCGTAATGGGATGATGTGGAATTGAAATGAGTTCTGTGAAAGGAGGGAAATGTCCTCTCTGACAAAGCGGATTTGTGTCCCCATTGAGAAGCCCATGGTTGTAAAGCATAGAGTTAAGGTTTAAATCAAAAGGTGCAAGGCTATGAGCACCAAGCAGACCTCTGGTAGCTGGCGATAACTGGGTATAAAATGTAGAAAGATAAATTTAAAATGCAGAGTAAAAAGAGTACAGAAAAGGACTTATAGTAAGAAGAGAGCTGAAGATGATCTAAGGCTGAGCAATATGAGCCTGTTTACACTTGATATTTACATCCGCCCTGGCTCACAAGCAGAGAGCTCTAGTACAGATGTGAAAAGGCACTGAGGACACATTGATCCAACTGCTGAGGCCACATTTGGAGGTGGTCTGGGCCACATATGACACCGTTCTTTCAGTAGCGTGAATGAGAGTGTCTTGGGCCACGCTGACGGATTGCCTACACAACTGATTTCCTTTGTGAAACGACAGGAAGAAGCCACAACTACAGGGAAAATGGCTTCTCATGCACACACTGATTTCCATTTGGTTCACCGTAATGCAGATTACATGTTTGGTTTCTCTTATCCGTCAAGGTAAACAGTAGATGTTTGTCTGCTTCAGCTGATTTCGTCACTGAACTTGTAACCACAATATTAAAAGAATTTTGAGAGTTGTTGAGTGAGGAGAAGCTTAAAAACTTTCCAACATGCCCACAACAAATTCTCAATCATTCGTGCCTTCTTGTAAACTCGGCATTAAGTGCAATACATCAAGTTGTTTCTTACCTTGCAAAAGGTGTCAGTTTGTTGAGGCCTCACTGTAAAAGCATGTCTGCAGCTCTGTCTCTGAAGCCAACATTCAGCAGCCGTCACAACCACACTTTTTTCAACTGGTTTCACTATTTATGCTGACTTTGCGAAGGAAGGCAACATTTTATGGACATTCACATCAAATTTTAAAAACACAGCAAACACTAATCAATATAGGCTACTTCTTGGTGATCTGTGGAGAAAGTCCAGAGAAATTCTTCTTCTTCATTTTTTACATTATTTGGGTCTACTTCAGCAGGTTATTTATCTCTCTAAAAATGATCCTGTCCATTTGTCCCAGCGATGTACGTGTTAATTTGCATACAGGCTACCAGTGGAGTGGCATGAGATCCAACCACAAGTGGTCATTCAAGACGCATGTGTCAATGTCCACTTGTCACTGCATCACCCAAAGCTACAGGTTAATACCGAACAGCCTGAGCCACTTGATTTCAGTTCAGTTACAAAAAGGCAATGAGATAAATGATACGATAAATGAGAAAAAAATTCTGTTCATAACTATTTGGCAACAAAATAACATCACCTTCTCTAAAATAAACTCATCTGAATATGCTCTCATATCAAAACTTAAATGTGTGTTTAGGAAGCCTGTGTAGATGTCAAGACAAAGATGTAGATACAGTTAAGTCAAATGAGCTCCCTGCTTGGGGCACCTGAGGATAAGCATTCTTGTCAAAATACTGTAGAATTCAGTGATAAAGAAGCCCATTTTTTTCCCCAAACCTTCTCGTCAGCACCTGTCACAATGAATGAGCAACCGTCTGCAAGAAGTAAGTGTCACAACTGAGACCAAAAAGTGACTATCAACACAGCCAACGCATCACACAGGCTGCGCCTGCTGATTGACATCACACATTACGCAAGACATATCTGGCGCACGTCTTATTTAGTACAGACCAGAGGATCAACAATTAGACTTTGTCATCGTAAAACAACTACTCATGACCTTGTCACCATTAAATAACTTGTCCTGAGACCTTATCATAAATAGGTCTACACTTCAGCTACAAGCTTTGAACTTAAATAATCTGATAAAAGCTAGAAGGTTTCCTGCCTACATACAGCATGTGTCATAGACCAACATCTGGCTCCACTGACACAATCGCCTTCACAGACATTGATCTGTGATAATAAGCAACCTTTTTCATGTCCCAAATGGGACTAGAATAACGAAGCAGATCCATCATGCGTTAAGAGGCCATTAGACATCACCCAATTCACCGATAAGAAATCAAGTTCTATGGAGAAATCCATATGCCCAGTCCATAATTACTTTTGAGGAGAGAGATTGAGTGATTGACTGTTCCAAACAGAGCAATTTATTAAAAGGGAAAGACAGCAGCCAAGGCAGTCCTTTAAGTGTAGGATATTTAGTGTTAGATCAGGAAATCTAATAAAAGAGCAGTGGTATGACTGCAGTTATTTCCTAAGGTCATTTCCTGGACATCACTTAATGTTTCTGTAGAACATTACTGGAAACAAATTGACTTAAGCACAAAGATGGAATGACGGATCAGTGGCAGGCATGGTGGAGGTGAGGGAGGGCAGCCTACAGGTCACCCGGGATGGACAGGGATCGGCTCTGTTTGAATAACTAGCCATGGCTGACAGTTTTTTTTGTCTGATTTGTTTATGCTACTGAGCACCCGAACAGATATTTTCACAAAGCTCCATCTTGAGTTTCGCCTCAAGGTCATTTTTTAATCAAGTCTGGGTTACCACTCCAAGTCAAGACAGACAGGGTTGAGGTGTGGGGTGAGGTTATACTCCTGAATCATTAACTGAAAAGGAAAAACATAAACAATAAATAAATAAAGAGAAAGCACAGCTTTGGTACAGCTAAGAAAGAAAACACACAAGTTCCCATCGCAGTGAGTCAGACCCATGGGGAAGTCTAGCCATTTCAAAAGGCTAAACAAAACGAGACAGACACGTTGTCTACACGACGCTCCTTGAAAGCTTAAGACAGCTTTCATGGAAAAGAGCAAGTTGAAAAAAAGGGTTATTTTTCCCACCGACGCCAGCTCCTTGTATTGAGCAATAAACCAATTGTGCAACAACAGCCACATTTATTGTGACCAAGAACAAGACAAACTCAGTCCAAAAGCTGTTCAAAAATGCATATAAAAGTTCAATGTTGTAACAGAAACAAAAGATTTAACACATAATTACAGCTGAAGGGGGACATTTATAACCGGTGATGTTGAAACAAAGACGAAAAAAGTTTTCATGTGTCTTCAGTCAAGTCTCCCAACAATGCCTTTCTTCAAATGAGATCTAACTGATAATCACAGTAAAAACAGAAAAACAACCTTAAAATCTTTAAATCCTACTTTAAGACTTGTATTACAGGTTATACTTTGTTGAGAGCCCGGCCCAAACATTTTCCAAATATTATAATTTGTGACTTGAAAAGTTCTGCTCTAAAATTATCTGGGATTTCAAAGCCTTCCTGTGTCTCCTCCTGAGTGGAATTTTTGTCGCTGAAATTTAACCCTCCAGATTGCCCAGGGAGATAAAGACAACTGGAAAAACAGGTTGTTTGGCCTCAGTATAGGCCTAATGCAGTAGAACGGCAGGGTGCCTCACCTTAGCAGCGGTAGCTAGGGGACATTCTATGGTCCTTCTATTCAAAGTCCTCTGAATACGTAGGGGAGGGCTTGCACCAGACAGGGCAATTTGCCAGAGAGCCAGCCAATAGAGCTAAGCCAAGACGAGGTTAAACTATTGTTTTGGCTGAACAAGCAAGAGTGAGCAAGGACAAAAGAAAGGAAGACAAAAGAATAGTAAGAAAATACCTGACCACTGAAGTGTAACACACTGACTTATTTTGTTACTTTTATCACAAGAGGGAAGTTGTAAAAGGTATATCCCGAAATGAAAAACACCACGTTCCTGGAGCTGGGTTATACAGAGAAGTAAAGTTCAGAGTCTCGGACCGTCCAGCCAGTTTCCAAAAAACTGTGTTTCATCTGTTTTCAAGGAGAAATCATTTTTTCCATCACTAACATTTTGTAAAAGGTCTGCCGTGCAAAATTCACTTACCCATGCATGTCAGTTAGGTCCACTTATAAATAAACTCTTTTTATTCCTTATTCCAAAAAGAGAGAGTATCCAAAACCCTAGAAAAGAAAATCCAACAGTATCCACAAAAGATTATCCCTTAACGACGTCTTTTGAAAAAGTGTGTGAGAAAGTAGTTTCCAGTTTCTGCTCAGTTATTCCATTCACAGCGTTTCATTAAAGCAGAGGAGCTGTCTTTAGGCTCTCCAGCAATAGGTTTCCAGCTGTGGCTATAGAGCAGTGTGGCTTGGGGAGAGATCCTTCTGAGGCAGTGCTTGTTCACACACTGAGCGGGTGTTCAGGGACTGCCTGGGAGAAGCCAAACCCACCGCGTGATGTCACTGGTGTTAAATTTCAGTATGAAGGGGGAGGAGGGTGCAGGCCCTTACCTTTTTCTAACCTTGACCAATGAGAAACGATTTTGTAGTGCACCTGCATGTAGAAAAAAAAAAGGTTTGAGGTAAGAGTACACGTGATGTTTTGTATTCTTGTAGCTTAAAGACTCCATGAGGTCTGTGTGTCTAAATCTACTGACCACCTTCCAGGCTGAGAATGTGACCTAAAGTAGGCTCATTTTCAGACTTGTACTAAACTGGACTAAAAAAGGCAGGTGGTCTAGCTTGTCCAATATAAAGAATTCTCTGTCCGAATTGAAGTCCTGCATGCAAAATCAATTAGGGGTTAACAAAGAGTGACCTTGAAACAAACACGCGCTCTCAGGGGACAGTGCAAATATAACATGTCTAGTAACATGTTTTGCAGATAATGAATTTATTTCAAAAAGTAATTTCTCTCTCTCCTGCTAAAAAAAGGAGGAAAATAAATATGCAAAATCCTCATTCTTAAATCAGCAAGGCGCTGAGTACACACACACCCACACACACACACACAACTCTCAAACACACTGGTTGTTCACTCCCTCCGGTCAAACTCTGCTAGCCATGGAGCTAATCATCCACAACAGATGTTCAGAAATGTTCAGTTGGATTTATGACAGAGCTCAGAGGAACAGCCAAGTCAGCCTCTGGTGCTGCTTTTCTCTTCTGTCCTACAAGGACAAGGGATTGCACTGAGAGAGGACGTCAGCACAACCATTCTCTTCCCCCAAAATTCCCTCGCTCTCTGAGATTCACCATCCGAGACGACAGCGCCTTAATAGATCACAGAGCCTCAGGACCTTGGGGAGAGGTTTGCTCATTTATCCCAATAATACTGTGTGGACTGTAACTTGACTCATCCAGCAATGCTTCAACAATGTTTTGCCCTCGATGTAATGATGTTTTTTAACATGTACATATATATCAATGGCACTGCTGATGCTGCAAGCCATGACCTAGTCTGAGACGAGTGTTTTTATATGAAGCCATACATAATAACATATTGCATTAACAATTAAATTATACATTAACTATAACAAACTATAACATGGGAGTGCTTTCTGAAAAGGAAAACAAACTTAAAGAATTTCCATAGTGTTAGCCAGTCTAATTACAAATAATCTAAAAAAGGGCCAGTACTGCTGTACAATGCATAACAACAGATAAGAAGAGTGAGGTTCTAAAAAGCATGTATGAGGGTTTATTCAGCAATGTGGAATGTCTTCTAGGCTTAAAGTCTGCTGAAAGAAATGGGGAACTGCAATGTGTTCTACATTTCTCTTTGTTGTTAACAATGGAAGACAGTCTGATTTTACTGCAGGCTGCAGATCTGTGCACGCAACAGACTTTTCGGCAAGACACAGAGCTGTTTTATCTTTAACTTTCCTTCTGCTTTAGAACTGGAGTACGGGTCACGTGATTAAAAAGCAATTCCATTTGTACAGCCTGACATAAACATTTTCTAGCTGTTTGTGCTACCATATTCTTTTCTTGTTTTAAATAAAAATAGGATCTCAAACATGCAACACAGACAAAAACATTTCCTCGAAATTTACAGCACAACTATCTGCAAATGAGGAGAACAACCACTCTGGACATTTTATAAACTCCTAAGAACTTGAGGTGAACTTCTGGAGAATAATTATCACACCCACACACCCCTAAGGAGAACAGAGGAGGAAAAAAAAGTGTTGTGGGTGTATGGAGTCAGCCAGCTCAAATGTCACATTGATCTGTTATCAAATAACTGAACAAATCACAGTGGTAAAAGGTAGGAGCAAAGATTAGATTGGCTGGTGGTCTTAACAGCAGAGCAGGAGAGAAAATTAATAGTGCGATAGAGTAATGTAGCATGTGTCAATTGTACAGCATGAGCCATTGCATCTGTTGTGTAATCTCATTTTAGCACAGTCTAAAACTCAAAACATAGACTGACTCAAGCTGTAACCATCTCTGCAAGATTAAAACTGTTGCCCCAAGGTTTTATGCCTCAGGCAGTTTTAGGACTGATCTTTTGCCCCACCCCCAAGAGCTTGAATAGAGTTGGGAACACCCCCCCTACCAAGTCAGGGAATTTATAACATTGTGACAACAACCCATCCCCCCACTCAAGTCATTAGACTGAAAGGTTGACAACCTCTTCAATCTGTAGCCAGCCAGCCTAACAGCGCACAGTCAACAGATTCTAGTGATAGCTTGATTTTATAAAATCAGTGTTTTATTTTTGGCTTTCCTGGCTTCATTTTGAGAGTTCTTTCATGTACAAAATCTGCTGCGCTGCTCAAGGGTTATCTGCAGGTGGAAAAACACCTGAATCAAGACCGACACCTCAGCTCCCCTGCTGTAGCTACAGTCATCATCTGATGCTTGGGCTGCCGGAGGATGGGATGAATCACATTGGTCCTGGGCTTTATCAATGGAACTGTCTGCCCCATGTAAAAAGTCTGCCAAGTCTCAAGGTCTAGGATCAGAACAGCACGCACTGACTGAATAAGTGATGTCTAACATGACAAAAATACACTGTATTTATTGCATTTCCAAAATGCCGTAGTCACATTTAAAACCACATCTCAGCATGACACCAGCTATTATCTTAGTAACTCTTTTTTTTTTTTTTTGTTAAAAAGAGCATCCTTTAAATGTCCAAATAAATGTGATTTATCTCCCAATTCAGAGGGGTCACCAATAAACACAGTTCTGGAAGCAAGTCAGTGAAAAAATGCTGACCTGTGTCATAAACACAGAGCTGTGAAAGTCAATGTGCTGCTGCTGATGGGCTCTTAAGACTAGCGCTATGTCATTACGTCCAAAAGCACAGCTGGGCAACACCTGTTCGCTTAGAATTCCCAGCCCAATTCACAATTTACTGAGGCTTGGCTACTGCTGCTGTGTGTTTGTTAGATAATTTACCTCCAGATTGCAGTCCTGGTGGTATCTATATGACATACATGGATCACATTATAACTTACAGACATCGCTTAAAGGGTACTTGTAAAATGATCAATCTACCATTTAATCTCAGCCTGTGCTCGAGGGCACAATAAATTACAGGGATAGCTTAAGTTACACAGGAAGCAAGTGAAAGCTATACATCTAATTATGTCTAACTATATGTCACTTTCTTCGCGTAAGCTCAAAAATTTATATTTATCATACATCAGTTAAAGAGAGAAAAAGAGCAGAGTTTGCACACAGTTAAGCACGAAATGCTTATCTTTACCAGGCAGCGCAACGTATCTCTGAGTCACACTAAAATGAATGAAAATGTCAAATATCATGTGAGCATCATAATTCTGCTACACAGTCCAAATACCAAGGGCGTGTTTTTTTGGCCCTGAATTTTTCTCAGGACTGTCTGCAGATAACACTGGCTCCGGTGCTGAGAGGGAAGGTGATGGCACATGGCGACAGGAGGTGTGAAAAAGACAAGGACAGTGGGAAACAGAGCACATAAAAACACAGATAAGATTGGCTTCACTGTGTTGACCTTCAGCGAGTGCCTGCATGTGTACGTGCCTGCACAGATGTGTCTATGTGTGTAAAGCATGTGAATTTGTGCATATGTACTGGTCCCTGTGTGTGTGTGTGTGTGTGTGTCCACAGAGGTGGGTGTGCCTGCATGCCTTTATTGAGTTGTTAGTTGCAGACAAAATTTGAGTCTGGAAAAAGAAATAAGGCTAAGGCAAGATGGGTTGAACCGACAGAGGAAGGCACTTATTTTCCTGCTACTCATTGAAAATCAAAAACAACGACTGCTCTCCATTACACTCTGCTGCTGACAACTGGCGGGCACGCTCTCTAAGGGGAACAGCCGAGCGTGCCGCCGAATGCATGAGACAAATCATTTTTATCTGGGACCCTGGCGGGTATTGACAAACCGGGGGTGCATTTAGATAGACCAATTAAAATGGGGAAATGAAGCGACATTGAGGCACTTTACAGCACTGTGCCCCCTCTCCACCCTCTGGCCCCCTGTGCTCCCTGAACCTCTCCATGGGACTGACTTCCTTGCATACTGCTCTCAATGAGGAGTACGGAGGTGGCAATGAAGGCAAAGAAGCGGGTGGCTCGGAAAAGTCGCTCTGAGGTGAATTATGAAATGCGGCAGGAGGTTGCATCTGTAATAGGCTGAGCCCAAGTGACGTAGAATCATTTTTATTGTTTCGTCTTGCATAAGTAATTTTGACACTGTACTCTTGGGGAGTAATAGTCACTGCTCTAGCACGGATGAGATCCACAATGGGTGGCAAGGCATATTGCGGGGTCAAGAACAGCATGCAAGACAAGGGGCTCAATGCAACGCTTTGCAACTTCAAAGGGTAAGTTGGCAATCAATGATATGGATGTTAGCTCTATTTATCCAAACGTGTCTTGGTGGGTGACCTTCAATGTCATCCACTCCCTTCTCTAAAGCCTGCATGGGTCAATTCAGTTCTTTTCTCACCTGAATGTGTCTCCCTCTGGTCTCTTTTCAGACATCCATTTGTCTTTCTGATCAATGATCATTCCACTGAGATTACTGTCTGATGCACTTCTGGAACAGATCGCCACCTCAGCACTGACATATAACAAAGCTCCCATTCATCAGTTTACTGCAAGCATACCAAAACATTAGAAATCCAGGATATCCCAAGACATCTCACCTTTGAGTAGGTACAGTAAGTGATAGAAGAAGCAGCATAGTTGGTTCTACAATTAAGGAAAAGTCAGAGTGGAGAAAGAGCAATGCTGTGATGTGTTGTGACCAGCTGTTCAGCAGTGTTACATTTCACAGACTACCGTCAACAGATCTGCAAAGATGCAAGCTGCTTCTACAGTCTCTCTTTGTGATGCATTGTCAACAGAGAAACTGGTATCTCTGCTTCTTTTACCATTTCTCTCCGCATGTTTTTAAACTTTGTCTTTACCCCGTGTTAAAAATGGACTGTACAAACTACTACTATGATTTACTTTCAACAGTCATCTAAAGAGAAGGAAAAACACCACCTAACAGAAAAAATCTGTACAGAGATTAACAAAACAATGCCAAATTCTTTTTCTAAAAAAAGGATCTTCAGATGCATTTTTCCTCTAAAGCAGATATTCCCATTGAGATGAAAAATCAATGGAGATGTGGCTTAGAAACCAGCATCAAAACAAGTAAAAAACTTGCACACACATCAAATGTAGGAAAGAACATGTCAAGGAAGTAATCCTAACAGGGGCCTGTACTTTCTGCAGTGCCTTAGATGGAGTAGGTATGCTGTGTGCGGAGGAGACTTTGATAAATCTTAAAAACTTTCAGTGAGAGGTTCCTAATAAAAGCCACACAAAGCAGTCGCTCCCAAGCTGAGGTGACTACACTTTGTCTCTGACAAGACAGTCTTCCAGATGCTTTCCCCCAATAAATTTCTGCCTCACACAGAGGATAAGGTGCTAGCACTCAAGAAGATAAATAGCCTGACTGGCTACTGTGAAAAGTGTCAACTGCTTTTCAAATGAGCGCTGAGCTGGATGTTCAATGGCTATATGTTTAATCATATGAAAATAACCAAATATGATCCTGTGTAGTGCTTCTCAAACACAAGTCTTGGACTTGTCTTGTCCAAAACAAACCAGTGATGTCCTAATAATGCATTTTATTATTTTAATAATTTCCCATTGGCATGCAGGAAAAACAACTCGGACACACAGGAATGCATTCAAAAGCACGAATAAACCTTAGCATTGTTAATAGCTCTCATTAGGAAATCTCCCCAAGCTTTGCACCAGAGTGCATCACTTTGCTGAAATCAAAAGGAGGGGATATTAAATTATTCCCTCTGTTGGAGAAGGCTTCTTCCACTGCAAAAAGGAAATAAACCACAAATTATGAGCTGTCCTCTTACATGAATAACTGATAATGGGCTGAGGACTTATGACTTAGCCTATGTAAAGGAACAACAGCAGTAGCTTGAAAGTATGTATTATGTTGGCTTGCAAGATACATCAAACATCCATTACAAAATATTATGACATAGTGAGACTGATATTTATAACAACATAAGGCTAACTTTTATGTGTAGGATGCATCACATATTTTGCTTATATAGTAGTTAAATCTTTAACTATAACCAACAGACACTGATTTTTGTTTTAATTCTGAATTGAATTGCAGTAAAACTGTTTTTAGTTTAAATGTGTGGAACAAACCTAAAATTTTGCCCATTTGTCCTAAACATAACATGAGCATGCACAGCACACACACACACACACACACACACACACACACCATTTCAACAGATGAAAAGCCTGCCAAATAAAAGAGTAATCCATCACTTATGCCATTTTGCATTTGCAGGTTCCCTCTCTTCAACAATGGCCTGACTGAGAGATAAGGGCCCTCTGTTGACCAAAACAGTGAATACATCAACACTAAAAAAAACCAAAACAAAACAAATGATATGACAATTTGTGCAGAAATAAATGAATGTTAGTCCAAAAAGCAGATTTAGTCTAGACTTGATGGTACAACTAGCTGCTCTATATTTAAGAGAGACTTAAAATGCCAAACATTAGCTGATGATTGTTTTGCAAGTGGCATACAGCGATAACATAAACAATAATCTGAGCCTACCACAGTTTTACACAAAATCTCAGTGCTTTTCTCCTCATTAACCATTCACAGAGGGAGTAACAAATGGACTTCAACCGCCTGAATTGAAAGCGAGCTGAAATAATTAACAATATAAAATATTCAACATAAAACTTCTTAATATAGCATCAGTGCCTCATAAATTTATAGAGAAGAAATGAGTGGATTAATTTGAGTTCTAATGGAGAAGAAAGCCAGTCATTTCCATTTCCTCCCATTCAACTTCATTTAGCCTTTTAAGAGCTACACCTTCTATTACTTATCTCTGGGATTTCTGGCACATGCAGATCAGGCAACTTAAGTTCAGGGCTCTGGTCTCTGTCTCTATAAAAGAGGAATCTGTGGCTAAAGGAGCAAGCTAATAATGACAAAGACCTAAGCTTAAGTGCTCCAGGGGTAAAGTACCTTTTTTAATAATCCATAGCCCTCTCTGCTGCTTTTACCTCTTGACGGGGGAATGTAGAAGTGTCAAGGTGCAGTCCTGTTTGAGACAGGAAGAACAAAAAGAAAAAAGAAAATCCCACTGTAATTCAGACACAGATATACCTGTAAAAAAACTACAATGGAAAAACGTCAGACACAAATAAAAATTAAAATCTAAATGTATAGTAAAGTACATTTGGTAAGTACCATAAATACTTCCACTTCTGAATATAGTATGTACTAATATATGAGGTTTTACGTCATTTTATCAGCAAATTTTTAACTCAATCAAAAAGATGATAAAGAGTTTCCACAAGATGTCTCCCTTATGTTTTTGCCTTGAGCACATCATCTGAGCTTACTGAGACCTCTGGGAATTTGACAGGTAAGTCAAGCCCAATGTCAGGTCGCTCTGAGATACCAGTTGATCACATGAAAGAAAAAAGTTTTTAAAAAAGTACTGACTTTCAAGTATGTGATCAGCAAAAGCAGGTTTATGCAGTTTGTGAAGTCTGGATTTTCTATTTTTTTTTCCTCCTATTTTTACCTTTTTGTCTCCATGGACACAGCACTGTCACTGTTAAACAGACACCCTTTGACTATGAGTATAATATGGTTAATATTAGAAAAGCAGTAGATGCATTACCATCTGAAAGGAGTGAATGCACTAATTTAATGCTAAGTTAAAACACTGGGTGTTTGAGCTGAACATTCCCAGAGTTACTAAATTCCATTTAGGCTCCCAACTGTCTGACCCACCAGCATGGCATTAACAGGGCCACCATGTTGGTAACCCTGCAGCACCCTAGAACAACCCCCATATCCTACAGGTATGAAATATTTCAGGATGAGGTCAAAGTCATACTGTAGGTCACACTGTGGCTATTGCTAGCCAGTAAACATAACATGCCATCATGATCACAGATCAGACTTTAAGAGGTGTTACATGGTTTAAAGTTAGACTGTCAAAATAGGTGCGGCCCCTGCTCATTCCACAGGTCAATCTCAACGCTCTGAGCCATGCAGCTGATCCCATCGGACAGCCCCCAACTGAAATGGTAGGTGAACCGTGATGTAATTTCCTCCAGCATCTCCTGATGCGCTTCGCCTGGTGTCCGTCTATGAAGAGGCTTCCCGCTAGGAAAATGTTCAGATCACTTCTGATCTCTGTAATGAGTTTTGCCACTCCAGTTATATCTCTGACAATATTAGGAACAGCACTGCAGTGGACAAATGCCACCTCTCTGTGTGTGAATGGTCAGGGTTACTCTTGTCTTTTAAATGTGACCTTTGTGTTTGGATGTGGCAAAGGTGAAAACATGTCTGACCGTGCTGATGTTTCCACATTTGACACTTAAATGTGAACTCTGTGTACGATCAGATCAGACTTTTGACATTACATTCTTAATACAAATACTTGCAGCATCTAGAGTGTAGCTAAAATGATTTGATAGGAATACAAACCAGGCCACTGCACAATGTTGATTTTTATCCTGGAATATACCTGCCCTGAAGAAAATGCTATAGTTGTGTTAATTAGGCCTCTCCCTGTACGTACAGTAGGATGAAACAATGTGCATATCATCTTAGTGTTAAAAAAATGTGTTTAAACACAGCCTTGAAAACCACAAATGCAGCAATGCAGCATTATAATCTTCAAAGTATTTATTTCAGGGCTGTTGTATCAGATTCCATTACACTATGCAGCTGTTAATGTTATTGTGTCCGCCTTGTGTAAATTGCTGTAGTGATAAAAATGTATTCTTGGGTAAAATAACTGCACTGGAAACCCTATGCCTGTTTTCCTGGAGAGAGGTTTAGAAATTGTGTCACCAGATGGCCAACACTAGTGGGTGGACAAGCCATCATGGCAGAAAAATATGTTTGCTGCTGAATTAAACTAATTTTCTGTCCCTTAAATGACTATGCAGATTAGTTTATATGTCTAATACCCTAAACTAAACTGCCACTTTAAATCAATCTAAACTAAACTAAACTAAACTAAATCATACAAGTGGGGCAATGAGAGTAGCAAAGCATCTTGGGCAAAATATGAAGTTTCAGTGGCAAGTTGATCAGCCACATCAAATCTTAACAATTAAAATTGTCTGGGTTGACATGTTATCTTAAAATATTTATTACTTCCCGTTCAGTCTACCATTTGACAGGGTGCATATCATTAATGTGATGTTCAGAAGATTGAGTTAGGGGTGTTTACAATCTCGGGAACCCATCGGCTATCATCTGATGACGACTTTGCTCGGGGGGCAACGACCAGTGTTGCCAGCCAATATCCAGATAATGGACATCTGGGCCAAGACCTCCTCTTCTCTGTGCTGGTCATCATTTACAATCCGATTAGCAATTTGAAATGTCCAGATTTCAGCTAATCTGCATAAACAGACATCTGCATATGAAAGCAAATAAATTTAAAAAGTTAATAAAAATTTACACTGTTTTCAGAAGATAGTCAATCGGTTCTCGGATTAGATTTTATCCAATGCATTCGCCTCTTTGGCTCTCAACACAAACTGTTTACCTGCGTGTCACCAAAGCCCACACAAACACAACAGAATGACACAAGGAAAGATACCAATATCAAAATCTCCTTCACCCACAAATTTGCACTCCTATGCAGATACCTGCTGGTCGAGATTAGGGGTGCTTTTAGCCTAGGTTGTTTGTTTATCCTTCCGTTCATTTTTTTCATCTTAGTGGCTTCAAGAAAATCCACAGTCGCTTTTCAAAATATGCTGACAGACACAAAATCATCCTGAAATAAATAACACACGGGCTTTCATTTGCAAGTGCAAACAGGCCAGTAAAATTCAATCAATACACATTATTGGCTCACTGAGAGCCAGGATTTGTAAGAAAACCAAGATCCAGTCTAAGGGGAAATTCCTTTGAACTCGTTGACTTGAAAGCTGAATGAACATTTTCCTGTTAACTCTACTGCAAACCTTTCATTTGTCAATAAGGCCACACTATAATTTCCAAATG
The DNA here is from genome assembly GCF_020382885.2 of Scatophagus argus. Classification (NCBI taxonomy): domain Eukaryota; kingdom Metazoa; phylum Chordata; class Actinopteri; family Scatophagidae; genus Scatophagus; species Scatophagus argus. Next base: position 6,258,078 of record NC_058505.1, on the reverse strand, counting down.
TACAGCTTAAATGACATCAGCTTTCCACAGGAACAGCATTCCAGTTAAGGTGAAAATAATCACAGCAGACAGAAATTACAAAAACATGCTGTGACCTTTCAAGTCTGAGGGGAAAAGGCCGTGTATACATTTACAAAATGTGAAGTGAGAGCAAAAAAAATTCCCATTGCAGAAATTGGAGTGTGACTAATGGGTAGTGAAAGGGCTGGTCTCCAACCTGAACTTCAAAATAGTCTTGCTCAAGTCTCCATGGCCACTTGGGGGAGGGGAGGGGTGACAAGCCGAATGGAGGACCACCTGCACACCCAGCAGAGCCAGCTCTGTACTGGCACCACCATTTGTTACGCTCTGGATTCCCATTACTTCAGAGCTAGGTTGGCTGGGAAATCCATCTCCCGGTGTCAGGTTTATCAAACTTCTATGCAAACTGGAAGTGTGGAAAGGGGGAGAGGGATCACAGTCATGCAAGGAGCCTATGGAGGTCAGAGACGTCTTCACTTAGCAGGAATTAAATTCTGTGCATCGAAGTCTGCAAGCTCACCTAGCCCTGATCTTGTTTTTCCCATGTTAACTTGGAACACTGAATGTCATAACATAATTATAGGACACAGAGAAGCATGAGATACAAGTCACTACAATAAAAATTATAAGTAGCAGAATTATATGCATGCAAACCAGCCTCAGCCATCTTACTGTCGGTCCAAAATTTAATTGGTACTTGACACACAGAGAAAGCTGCTAACAGAGGTATTATGCACTGTATATTAGAGGGCAATATTATCCAAGCCTGGATTGAATGCCAGCTCGAAGGGAGAAAAGCCTTTCACCGCCAACAGCTTCATCTGAATTGAGCACTGGTCAATTGTGAAAAAAGACAATTTCAGGCCCTGACTGGATTGGCAACAAAACTGACCTAATTAAGATGATCTGGTAGCAGTCATATGAAACCAATCAATGCGGGAATAAAGTCTGATATTTTTATTTTAATTTGATAAACAAGTCATCATTGAATTTTTTAGAAAGGAAAAATAACAAACATTCACTGGTTAAAGCTTCTCAAATGCAAACCTATGCCATCCTATCTCATTTGTATACTGTGATTAATTTGATTATTTTATTATTTCTTGCCAACTTCTGGTTGCAGCAGAAATTTGAACAAATCTAAAAAGAAGTTGAGTTTATGATTGTTTTCACTCAGTTAGTTCACTTAGTCAGTGAGTAATTAAAGCAACATGTTAAATGTATGATGCCAGCCAGTTCCAAAACGAGACAGGCATCAAATTTGTATTTGGAAACTGATTCTAGGTGTATAACTAGATGCCTAGAATCAGTTTCCAAAGATCCCTACTTCCAGATGTAGCACTTCCATACATATGGGCCATTGCTGAAAGGTTGTCTAAAGGCCTGTTAAAACATACGGTTCAGAAAGGTTAGAAAATATGGGCAACAGAGGTTTTCCTCCAAACAGAGACAGACATCCCTGAGGCCTGTCCTTTCTACATGGTTCTCTGCATCAATAATACAGACCGACATCCACAAGATACTCTCAAGGAGAGCCAGTCAGCTTGCGTCACAAGAGTGCTTGCTGTGAAATAAACAAATGAGAACTGACAATCCCTGTGATAGTCCATACATCCTCATGAACAGGATACATCCGCGTCTACTCTGTTCACCGCCTATGGATTTTACACTGAATCCAGGTGGCTTTGTTTTCCACAGCAGAAGACATTTCTGAGACGAAAAGAGCCCCACCCCAAAGATTCAGAAATAGAGATTTAATTGAAGGTTTTATGCAAAGTCTGAAAAAAGAACACCAATTGAAAGTAAGTGAGCAATGCAAATGGCTATGAAAGAGAGATCAGATGTGCCAAGCGTCTGGGGGCAGCTGCACTGAGAACGCAAACTACTAAAATGTCTGTCAGGAGTTGAAACAGACCTGGAAGAGCACTGTAATTCTATTTAACTCTCAGTGGGATTTTATAACAGAAGTGTGACTAAGAACAAGTATGTACTACATATATCTCTAACTGTACTAATAATCAAATTTGTGAGAGCTTTTTAAACATAATATGACATATTAACAAACCAGTGCAACAGGAAGACACTGCTGTAGTCATTACATCCAATAACTTATAAAGGAAAATTAGAAGCCAGCCCAGAGACTTAAATCTAACCAAGATGAATGTTGACTGTATCAAGATTCTGCTTAATTGACAGCAGTCTATGTAATGTTAATTTAAAATTGTCAGTCTAGGCAAAAACAAGTAGGATAGGCAGTGTGTTCCCTTGAGTTTACACACACACACTAATTCGACATTTGACTTCTACTGCTGATATTCCAACATTTTTCCCTGTAAACTCCAGCAGCATTTCAGATGAAACCCTTGTTCTAAATGGCAACCAATCATTCAACATAGATGCAAATAGCAACACTAGTCTCAAATAGGAACATCTAAATAACATACTAGGATTTTGTATTGTTCAAACATACAGTTCAGAAATATATTCAAGGTCAGAACTACATCACTCCAATAACACATGTTTCCTATATAACATAACAGTCTGATGGCAACATTTGGGATTGTAGTTCAACTGGAATGCAAGAATACCAGAGTAAAGTCAAAATGTAGGACCAAAACAATAGTTCTGAAAACAAGGAAAGCAAAAGAAGAAAGAAAAAGTTACTCATATGATGCATTTCTACAGCTTTGCTCTAAAGGGCCTAATTAGTTGAGACATTTTGCTTAGTGGCTTGGCATTTTAGCCAAAGGGGGGGCTGATACAGTAGATTGTATTGGACATGCAAGCAGAAGGACACAACTGAAAAAGGCTGATTCAGGAGTCTAAATCTTATGCTCTACTAAAAATGTGTAAAGCTTTGCCACACAACCAAGCTAAGAACACAGTATCAGAATCCTGTACTAAATCTGATGGCTGGAAGTTGCTATAAAGTCACAATATTTTAGTGAAGGTGTGGAGAATAAGCATCAAACTCAACAGTACCAGGACACTAGCAATTTGCAGAAACAAGCAATTATCCTTTTAAAATTTCATGCAAGTGTATGCTACATAAACATGTTATCACAGGAGTTATTCAACAGCGACAAGTCCTAGATAGAGATGTTCATTAGCCTATTGCTGAGACAAACACATTTGATGGATTAAACAGTCAAATATAACAAGATGCTTGAACTGCTGTCCTGGTTGTTAAGGGAGATCAAAGTGGGGCCTGAGGGTCTGGTAAGTATGAAGAGCAGGACTGGTTCAGCAGAGCTCCAAAAGAACAAGTGCTGGACCAAGGAGATACGACATCAGACGTGTGTGCACTGCATTCCCTTAGGCCTGTTCTTTCAAAACTGTCAGCCTGCCTACAAAATGAGCTGCAAAGGAGGAGGGCACAAACAGCCTTTCAGAAAGCACTTCTAATCTAACAATAAACATAAGCCTCATTTGGTAGTGTGCCGTCTTAGTGAAGCTGGTTGAATATGGAAAATCTATCAGATTTTTTTTTAGATGCCACCCCCTGTAAATTCTCATCCTACTGTGAGACACATTCCATACACAAAAACAAAGAATCCTCAAAGCAATTAGCAGTTATGGTCCCATGCGTGATCATAGGTATGCTTAGGTTTCATTTTCATAAAACATTTCTAGGAAAAAAAAAAACACTAAAATTTAAAATGCGTGCAGTAACAGCAAAATGCTCTGTAGCGTAAAACACATTCACCACAACATGTTGTGCTTGGGAGGAGATCCAAGGTTTTGAATTTCAAGCCAGGGAGACTAGATATCAAATATGGACATTAAATATATGGATGTGTGTGGCACTCACTCTGCTGCTGGAGTACTTTCCTCAGTGACACATACTATATTTGCTTGCTGATGGATTGCCTGTCGGACTACACTAGTGCACAAACAGTAAAGAGACAGAAGTGCTGATGAACTGTTTTTCGCTTAGCTTTCAGGTCCGTCACAAAGGCATAACTTGTAGGTTTCCACGACATTTCAGCAATTCAACAGTACCAATTTAGTGTTTTTGGCTAACAGTATGTACACAAAATAAAGCTTTGGTTTGGTTCAACAGTCTGAAATCTGAGGAAAGCTGTTTTGTACTGCTAGAATCTCATTCTTCTTTAAAGTGTTCTCTAATATTAAACACCATACTGGATTAGTGCAGACACAATTAGTCAACCAACAGAAAACCCACAGCAACTTTAATGATCAGTAAGAGGTTTTATCAAGGAAATCTGCCAAACATTTGTTTGTTTCAGCTTCATAAATGTGGGCATTTACTGCTTTTATCTGTTTTGCATCATTATGATGTAAATCAACATAAGCCATCAATTCATCTGTAAATAAATTTAATGAAATGATTTACAGATGAATAAACAATGGCAATAATTATAAACTGCAATCTTAGATTGGATTCTTGTAAAACCCATCACCAACAGGAACACCAACTACTTCCAGCATATAACCACACCCCTCTACACTATTACAGACAGCTTCACACTCGGCCTTTTAGTGGAACCATTATGAAAAAGCATAAATAACTTCTCTTCCCCACACGGCGGATCATTTTAGGTTCTTTCACAGCCTCACAATTCATCTTCTCAGTTAGAAGATGTACTTTCAGTCATACTTCAACAGGGAAGCAAAACAAAAAAAAAACAAAGAGAAACCATACAGAAAAAGAAGTTTATGCAGTGAGAACATGAGCTGAGGCGTTGGTGTTGACTTTACATGCCTAATAATTCCCTTAATGTGTCTAAATCCACACTGGAATGCATAAAGATATGTCTGAGAGAAAAGGCATCCAGTGCTGCATTGTTGCCATAGGAGGATGTATTACGACAGTCCTTGTGCAAAGTGTGACCGATCAATTTAACTTCCTCCTGAAAAACACGGCGAGTGGGGAAAATCAGCATCTGCTGAGTCCCACCCTCTGTGGACCTTTCAAAGACATATGATATTGTACAATGCTCAGTTTCTGAGAGCCATAAACAAGAGAGCAAGAAAAGGGAGGAAACTAAAAAGGGGAAGGAGAGGGAAGCTTTTGTCTCCGCATTTCTCACGGTGGGTATCGGAAACAGCCTGATGCTGTCCATCACATGTGAAGGCCAAAGAATAGACTGCCCTATTTATCTAATGAAGAGGTCGAGGGGTATGGGGGGGTGGGAGCATACCCAAGCCTGTCATAATACCATAGCCAGTAAACTCATTCCAAAGGGGTTTCACATCGCATGGCATCGGTAAGAAATCTGTGGAATAAATCTGCATGTCCCAATAGTTATTCAGAGGTTCAAAAAGGATGGAAAACCACTAACGCTAAGGAAATAAGCTTTATCTCCCCAGCCAGCCACTTAGACAGACAAAATCCATAATCTGGAGATAAAAACTAGGAATAAACAATTATTTGTAGTTACTCTTTTTCAAATGAAAGGACTTGCTGCTTTTCTCCATTAAACCTGTGAAGTGAATGCCATTGTTGAAGGGCTGCACCAGTTTACAAAATTCTCAGCGCTTAGGTCAAATTTCCGGGTCATGGTTTAATATGGCAACAGTGAAAACAAAATAATCATAGAAAATAACATGTTTTGTGTTACTTATTTTGAAAAAATTAAACTTTAAATGGTGGCTGTAGTGAAGTGTAATTTATGATTTATTTATGGTTTATGGTTCATCGCCCATATGTGAAAAATCAAGCTTTGCACATTCAGCCCAACCATTTATCCTTATACATAGTCGAGACTCACTTTGTTTTCACGTTTTACACAGCTTAACAGTCCTGAAGGTCCACCTATTGAGAGTGCTTGTTTCTGCAGAGCAGGGTCAATTGCACAATGTGAAGGAACAGTTTTGCTCAGGTTGTTATAAATATCGCAAATTGTTAGGTATTTGCCTCTACTAAGGCAAACTGAGCAGACAGTCCTGGAACTGAAGAGGAGAGGAACCAGAAATTTCAAGAAGATGGCTCAGGACCTGATAAGCAGAAGAACCAGAGATCTCAGGTGGCCAGCCCGGAAGCAGGACAGAGGTGGAGCCAGAGACCTCAGGTGAACAGCTTGGAAGCGAGATCACTGAGTGTGGCAGGTCTGTGCAGTGACCAGGAGATGGGGCCAAAGAACTCTGCAAGGTCTGAAGGCCTGGTCGCTTGGATCGCAGATAGAGTTGCTCTAGAGCACGAGCAGGAGAACAACAAGACTCGCAAAGCCGTTGTGGAGGACAACCTGGAGGCTAGTGGCGTAGGCCTAGCAGTGAAGCCACGCTTCTTGAAGGACTTCCCAGAAGGTGTCGCCAGGGCAGGCTCATGCAGTGAACTGACTGGCTGGAGGCTAGCCGTCCGGTGACTAGACAACAAAGGCACCAGAGCTGGCAGGAGGCTAGCAGGCTTGTGGCTAGGAGATATAGGGAATGGACCTGACAAGAGCTTAGCAGGCTGTAAAATGGCTTGGATTTGTCTGTGGCTTGGGCTGATAGATGGCAGTTCTCAGGCTTGGGTTGACAGCTCGGTACCAAAGGCTGGAAATAGGGCTTGGGTTTAGTGTAGACTACTTCTTTTTTAACCACAACAGGAAATGCTTCAGCATTTTCTGAGCCCTCTTCCAGAAACTAGTGAAGACCTTCGGAAAGTGTTCTGTTAACAAGGCAAAGAAACAGGGTAGTCGCAGCATCTTGGATTGGCAATCTCAATTCCTCAAGAGAGAGGCTACAACTCTGAATGAAAACAGCTTTAACAACCTCTTTTGTAGAAGAACCACTACAGGGTCAATACTGCACAGTATTTAAACCATGGTCATCTAGACAAGGAGGTGGAGCAGATGTGATCTCAACTTCTCTAGTCTGCATGTTGAAAGTCCTTGAGTTATGCACTATACACTATACAAACCTCTGGTTTGCTCCCCAGCCACTGGGGATGCATAAGCTAGTACAGTTTTGCCAGTAAGATGAAAACAGATGATCCAATCTCTAACAGGGAGCAGAAGAAAGACTAAAACCATGGTCATCCAAGGCATCTGCAACACCCATTAGTGTTCCCACAGGACAGATTGCCATGCTCTGTTTTATGTGTTGCACCTTCAAAGTCAAAATAGGCAACCCAGGTTTAAATGGAAAAACCGAAGTACAAAAGTGTCAAACAGTTGGAGCAGAACAAAAAGGAGTCAAGGGTTTAAGCAGCTCTGATTGTAATAACTTGGCCCTTACACAAAAACAGAAGGCTGAATTTCTGCTGATTGCTCTACAGGCTATACAAATTTTCATAAAGTGAAGTTCAAACATGGAGGACAAAAAAAATCTAAAAGTATTATTGATTTTTAATAAATTACACTCCAAGCCTTCCGTCTACTTCCTCAAGTACTGGAAGTTGTTTGCTGTACTTGTGCTACCTTACTAGGTGTGACATGCATTTCATTACAACATCTGCATAATGGCTAATACTGTTACCATAGTAACACCTGTGATTGATGGCTTTGTTAAGAGGAATAGTTACACACCATTAAATTGGTGTAATAGTGCATGGCAGTCATCTCAATAACCAGGGACAAAGCAATTACCAAGTCATTAAAAAAGGAATAGACTAATACAACATGGTGCACACAAGTATGAGTGGCAAGCCTTAAGATCAACATTTTATTTTTTTTTACAAAATGCATGATCTGCGAACAAACTGTGCATTCTGTGGATTACATTTTTGTGCAATCTAGCATGGATTTGGATTTGGAGATATTCTGATTATCTCTGCATGCAAACATTTGCATTGAAATAACTCTTTGTTTCATGAATGTGAAACAAAGTTTGCCTTCTATTTCACATCTCATATGCTCTCTCATCTTTCACTACAGATGCTCTTACAGTGTCAGCCTGAATGCTCATTTCCACTGGGACTACATTCAGCTGTGTCTTGATAATTTGAAGGCAAAGACAAGAATACTTGTTCACAGGAATACTGTCCCATCCTGCAGTCCACAAGCCAATGACAGAGCACAGCAGTACTGGTGATGATTGAGAGAACTCAAAATTCAAATGAGAGCGAGGCGATGGAGTGACACAGATGTGCTGTTGTTCGGAGAGAGCAGCACGTGTGCATACAGGGTAAGCACGCACGGCCATGCACGACCACACACAAAGCTATATACACGTGCACAGACAGCAGCACCACTCAATCATTCTGGTCGAGGGCCAATCCATCTATTGCTGGTTGACTGGGATCCAATCACCATTCCCAACTGGGCCAGAATAAAAGAATTGCACACAGCCTGTGAAGAGACCCACTCTCTCAAACTAGATTGATGGGACAAATCTCAGGGCGGTTCATGATGCGTCCCGTATTGTAACGAACAAACTCTAAAAAAATAAAGTCTGTGATGTCATACAGCACTTGAAAACAAGCCTGTCTTTGTACTTTGCGCATAGAGTGTGTTTTTGTTGCTCTGCATTTTTTTGCTAAGATGCTATTGCTGTTAAAATAACTTGAATAAACACACACATATATATACATACATATAACATATATATGTATGTATATGTAAATAACTACATAAAATCTGTAAGAAGCCCATTAGGATGTGTCATGAGTTTCAGTTTTGTTTGTCCCAAGCAAGTAACACTCATTTCCATGCGTTCAATGCTGCAAAACATTTTCGTACAGCAATGCAGAAACTACTTTAGATGAGTACAAAATAGAGCACCAGTAGACAAGAAAAGATTTATGAGGATTTAAAGTGGAAAAAAATTAAATGTTTCAGATAGTCTCATGCTCTGAGTGTGTTAGGGTCAGTTATTAAAGTCCATTGTTATATCTTAGGTCTAAAAGTAGAACAAGAAATGAAGGAAAACTCTGAGATCAGATAAACATTTTTTTTTCGAGATGGAAAGCTCTGAAGATGGACAAAAGACTTGAAACTGAGGCTGAAGGTTTTTGTGTTTAGTTGGAAAGGAAACAAAGTGAATTAATCATTTTTTGGCTAACCAAATTAGTCTTTTCATTAATTGTTATGCAGTGTTATACTGGCTGTTTTACAGGGCAAGTCAGAGCCTTTAGGGAAAATCCTTGGGAAAATCCCTTAGTGTTCCTTGAGCTGACTCTGAATAATTTAAAATATATTATTTTTAACAACTCCATAATGTTAATTGGCCCTTGCTGCACATTTAGCATTCATGAGCAAGCCCTCTTTACAAACAGTCAGAAGCCTTTTTGTATATATAATATGCACTAACATGGAAATCATGGAGAATGGGTATTCAAGAGGCTAGCTAGTCTCCACATCTGTTTTGAAACTACATTAATGGGAGCTGATGCGGGGGTGTGAGAAAGCTGAGGTGCTGCTGGCTGTGGTTACAGTATGGCCATTTAGTCAGTGTTTGCTGCAATTTTCCTAAAAAGTCAGCCAGATACATTTGCTGCACACAGTAATCGCCTACACATGTTATAGTAGTCATCATTTTCAATCTCGATAGTAGTTACACAATTAAACAAACAACATGCAATATTTCTTTGTGTGTAAAACTTGTGAAATGACATGGTGTCATAACTGCTCCAAACGCCGCTCTGACTAAGTCTGTGATGGCATCCATTAAGGCTGTCAGAACAAATTTCAATATTCAAATTTGAGTCAAATGTGAAAAAAAATATACCAATTTACACCAGCTCACAAAATACATTAAAACTCTTTTCTTTTTTTGACTCATAATTGTCTCTCTAGCGAATTTAACAAGTTTAGCAAAATTTCAAACCCTTCAAGAAAAATAACACTGAAAGTGTCTGAATTCCATAACATGTGAAAGAAAGTCTCTTGTATGGGTTCATCTACAAAATTAAACATACTATGTTATAGTATGTATTTTTTATTTATTGTATGTTATATATATACAATACTGAGTTTGTACTCTGTTATATTCCATATATTATTTAATTGAAAAAATAAGCCACTAATCAGCCACTGATATCATAAATAAAATCAGCAGTGCTGATGCAGTAAATGGAACAGCCTATTCTATCGTTCATAAGAGCAATTATTTATTAAACTTAGGGAATAATTAAGCTTCAGTGGATATACTTTTTACTTTAAAAAGTAGGTCGGTGTGGGAAAGCTTTGATTACAAAGCTCACAACAGAACTATAATTAAAATGTAGTCAATAATGAATACACATATGTGTAATACACGTATTTGTAAGAAAGACAAATAGTTTCAACTGACATCTGCAATCATAGCAAATTATAGCTTCTAGTCATAATTCTTAATTAAACTCATCAAATAAATAGTAACGGATGCAATACTTCTGTATTGTATTTCACCTAACAGTAGTTTTTTGTATTGCAATCAACTGCAGCCAATCGGCACCGCTGCTGCTTTTCCACTGTGTACTCGTCTAATTGAACCCTCTTATTTTTATTGTTTCCTAGCAATAGATGGGGGTGAGGGGAGCGAGAAGATTTGGAGCAGTGAGCAAGTCAATAAAACTGCACTAAAACACTAATTAGGTAATACATTTATTTTAGCCTAAAAAAAACCCTCATCATATCATAGGAAAACACAAATCATAAAATTAAGTATTATTCCTATGTTTTTTGCTAGCTAAATCAAACCAGACCTTGTGTCCAATATCACTTGTTAGGAAAAGGACAAGACCAGTGAGTACGACCATGGCAGAGCAGCAGAGAGGCAAAGATAACAGGCTTATCTCTGAGAAAATTTTAAGACCAAAAGCTCTTTTGGCACAACTAGCCCAGAGCGACAGGACAATTGTTATTGTCAAACCCTGCTAGTGGGTATAATCTTTATTATGAAGATTAATAACATATATAGAAGCCAAGATACTGCATTATTTGCAGTCATCCTCAGGCAAAACTGCCATTTACTGATCCTAACTTTCTAGATTGACAAGAACAATATAATCCTCTTCTTCCTGCTTGTTTATTAACATGTGCTAGAGGACCCAGTGCTCCGCAGCAGGCTTTTCACTGCTCCTCCTGGGTCAGCATCACACACAAACACTGCGTCGGCCTGTTAAGCAGCTCAGTCAAATGGCAGTCGCACTGTTGCTTTCGCTAATGTGATGAAGCACACGCTCACGTTAGAGCAGCATACCAGGGTGGAGAAAAGCCTCAGGACAGACACCCGCTGAGCTCCGGTCCTCTAGCTGCCTCTGTGCTCTTTAAGATCCAGCATGAACCCCCGTTGTGGCAGTCTCTCCCATCATTTAATGATGGCAATAACCTTGAAAAGTATCAAACAGAAAAGGAACTGTTTAATTTCACAGCTTTTCGTCCCTGATTTGGATGTGGGTAATTTGTCGGGTGCTCATACTCAGGTTTCGCACAATTTGTATTCAGTTCATATTTGGGTATATTCTGCAGCCTACACTAGACAAAATGTTTTTTGAGTATTATGACTTTTGAATTACACCTCACACTGTTATAACCATTGTACCGCAAGCTTTCATTTTGTAAATACTTATTGTTACAGCTGTTCTCTACGATTGTAGGAATATATATTAATGATGACATCCTACTGCTCAAAAACTGTAGTCCATAGTCAATTTTACTAGATTGGTTTTGTGTTAGGATTGGGTAGTTTGGTCTTGGGTAGTTTTGTTTTCTTGTGTGTCTGTTCTCCCCTCCCTCCTTCCACACTCCATCCTGTTTGGTTGTCTACCTGTCTGAGCCTATCCGAGCTGAGCTGGGCGTTTCCTGTCAATCGTCCAGTCATCGTCTCTCCTGCACACCTGTTCTCCACTACCTGTCAATCAACCCAACTACCTCCAGTAACTATTCCCTCTCCACCTTTGCTGGATTGCACCATCACCCCTAGTGGTATACACCTCAGGCTAAATCTCTGTTTGCTTCTCATGTTTTTTGGCTTCAGGATCACTGGCCTGCCTTTGCCTCACCTGCTCAGTCACTCTGAAAGTTTCTCTGTTGTCTCCTATTGGATCCTTGGATTTAAATAGACTCTTTGTACAAATCTGTTGGTTGACCACATGCACTCACCTGTTGCTCGGCTCCTTCACTAGATTAGAGACTGTGAAACGACTTTAAATTATATTAAATTACCTACCTAGCCTAATACTTTTGCACAGAAATAGCACTATAACTGAGGACTAAGCTCCAAGTGGTCATGCATTTTAAAGTCAAACCCAGCAGTAATGCACCAACACGCTCGGGCTGATAAACTGTAAATGAACTGTTATGCATTTTGACATGAGTTGAAATTATAATCCACATTTTATGTTAGGATTAAAAGACTGTAAAGATGGACATTTCTACAACCGTAATATTTAGTTCAGACTGGTATAAATATTTCTTCTTGACTGTGCACTTCTCATTCTTCATGTTTCTTTCAAGCACAGTTAAGACAGTCAAACGCCTAGAAAGCACAAAACGGCAAAAATATGCAGTACACTAAACAAAATGCTTTGCTTGACGAGGTGCACTCGGCCGCTTTCAACATCAACAAAGGTGTCATGTGTTGGAGTTTCCCGAGAGTATGTAAAGGCATCACTTAGCAGACCGAGTGTCAGCACCGACACAGACAGCTGAATCAAACCAAGTCCAGCTGCTACATTGAACAGCATGAACGGATTTTAAAGTGGACAAAAAAAAAAAAAACACGCAAAAAAAATTATAAAAAAGCAACAGAGTAGAAGAAGCAACAATGAATTCATCAATCTGTAGTCCGGGATGCTTAGCAGCACTAAACAGGATTGCACTCACACAAATGCAACATTCACTCCTGCACATCTCAGGGAAACATACAACAGAATGTTTCTCCAGTCACACAAATTGCTTAGTATATGTAGGAAAACACAATATCCTACTGAAATAACTGAACCAATATTAAATGAACATCATTTAATGTTGGTTGTAATTTACGCCTGGAATTCCATTATTGGAAAAATAATAGGCTGATAATTACATTTTCCAATTTGTCAGTGGATAATTTATCACTGATACTGCTCTCCAACATATCACATATCAGTTTGCCTGTAAAACATTTCAGAGATGCAAGGATTTTACAAAGCAATCCATGCAGGCTCTCCTTTCCTGAAAACCAAGGATAGTGTGATCTCATTTCACAAGCAATCATAAAGATATTTCAAAATTTAGTCACACTTGCTGCAGATATTTAGGCTGCCACACATCCAAAACAACACATTATATGTATCAAGCCAGGCAGAAAGACATACTATTGATGAACATTTACTTGAGCTTCACTTCTGTGACAAAAAAAAAATGCTGCACATGAAAGCCTGAGGGAATGGCATAATTGGAAAGACAATGTAAGTTGAAAGGTCTGCATTCCCTTAAAAATTCACCACAAAATAAATCCACTGATCTGACAAACCCAATTAAGTTATTTATGCATACTAAATGATTGTTACAAAATAAACGTTTTTGTAGTCTTAATTTAGTTCGAACAAGGTCAGTCACTGCCACAATACTCTTTGAAGCTTTAGAACTGTGTGACTGCTCATCTGCTACTACCACAGGTCAAGGTGTCTAATCAATAGGCTCATCTCTTGCCTCAAAGAGTAAACTCATTGGAATGCTCCAGAGGCTTATGGGAGGAAGTACACACAGTCCTTGACCATGATATGCTGCTTAAAATGTAAATGAGCCTCTGAATAATGAGACAAGTCAGCAATGAATATGCAGACAACCACAAATTATTTTTGCTTATCTTATAAATCCTTTTTTGTTTGTTGGCATTTTCGAGGACTCCAGATTGTCGATTCTCAACCAAAACCAGAAACCTCGTTCATTTCACCCCGAGATATGGAAAGTCCCTGCATCTACAACCTTGTTTCCTTTTTACTAAGGTGACAGGACAGTCACAAACTTGTCCATTGGGCTCGGACCACACCAGAACTGGCTGGAGTGGAATTTAGTGGATCAGTATTAAATATATGATTCACTAGCCATTTCTAATCCTTTGTTTGCTCCTGGAACAGTAGCTGACAAGAATTTCCAGTTTCTCTCCACTCAACACTGTAACCATTACCAAAAGCACAATGATGAAAGCCAAAAGCTAGCAGGTACAATTACACTGATTTTTGACATTCGTTGGTGAGGAAAGCTGGTAGAGCTGAGCAAAGTGTTGCTTTGTTTTACTTTGCTTTTTCACTTTTTGCTGCATAAGCTACAAAGACTGCCATTCCTTACTTATTGAACTTCTTACACAACCAGATACTATATAAAAAATAATATGAAACCACTGAGGTAAACAGTAATAATGGCTATAGTGTGTTGCACAGCTGTGCAACCATCAACAATATTTAAAATGCATTACTGATATTAAATTGCAAACTTATAAATAACCCTTGCCTGATTAAAATATCAGCATCAAAGTTTGGACTGACTCTGTTTTACATACTGCAAACAAACTTGTGCCCAGTGACTAAGACTGTAGAATATGTCCACATTGATCACTGTGCAAAACATAACCTGGAGTACTTTTGCAAGGTGTTTTATTTAAAATGAGCACCTAATTGGATGCCAATTAATTTTTTACATAAAAATCAAATTTATTTCCCAACTTGATAGGCTGTACTTTGATGTTTGTTTGTTCGGCTGTCATGCTTCCTTTGGCAGATAAAATATGCCTACAGATTATGCACACATCTAATCAAAGTGCCTGGGCTTTATGTAGGTACAAAAGCATAGATAAGACCTGTAGCAAGCAAAAGGGAGAAATACCTTATTTTGCCATGCTGCTACATATTATTGGTGAGTTTTATTATTTGGTGAGTGTGCCATTGCCTATTTACTCTTTGAAAAAGGAGACAAATATCAGGCAAGCCATAGTTTCCTTTCTTATAAGCTTGGTGTGCAAGTGTTGACTTGTCCTTCCGTCACATTAGGGTTTCATGTATAAAAACTAGTCATGTAGTCATTTACTTTCCATTTACTTGGGAAATGTTCACTGGAAAAACAGCATGTAGTATCTAACCTTGATGAGATACTCTCATGTGACATTTAATACCTGAATATTACTGAATAAATGTGCCTCATTCTGCCAAATATTAGCTAGCCTTGCCTTACCTCCAAAGCACCTTACGCAAGGGTGAAGTTTTTGCCATGAAGTGAGTAGCAATGAGTAAACTGATCAAAAGGTTAAAAGTGTCCATAATCCTTGTCTGCATTAAAAGAAGATAGCCTGTGCATTTGCCAGTGATAAAAAGGGATTGCCAATGATCTAAAACGGATAGAAAATATATTCTACTTCTGTCCAATCTTTCCATTTCGCAATATTTTCTTCGTTCAGTTGAAGTCCCACCATTACTTAAGCAGCCTTAATCAGCGGTCTGAGAATGAAAAACCACATAAAGCATTAACATAGCCAAAAGACATTTCTGGTGCTTGATGTTTAAGGACATCTCTGTAAAGACATACATAGAATACAGTCAAATTATGGCCTATCACACTGATACAGAATGAAAAATATCATCAGATTCTCTATTTCATGCACCAAAATTAAGACTACCCTGCACTACGACTACAATGAAGAAGGCAAGAAGAGGATTAACCATTCCCTGGGAGTTCTCACATGAGGTGACTTTGCACAGAAGACTACACAGCGAAACATGGAAAGCGGAGAAAAACAAGCTAATCAACATGCAGAGACAGGAAGCCGAGTGAGTCCGAGTCAAGCTGCCAAGCCGCCAGATAAAGATCTGTCTGACACATAGCCTTTTAAATAATCCACTTGTAAGTACACCATTTAGAAACATTAACATCTAGCTGAGAAAAGGTGATTTTCAGATGTGGGGATGAAGGTGCAGGAGGTTTAGAAGAGGGATGATAGCGTGGACAGACCTCTTAGACATGCAGACTTTAGATGTCACTCATTAAAACCCAAACCAACTGCTGCTGATCCTCTAGAGAGTTCCAGTGGCTTCTTGGAGAGATGAAACACGAGCTCTCTCACTGCTTTTATGTAGATATTACGTTACAATGGTGAGAAAGGACTGGGAATTTTCTAGAGCGGCGGACTGCAACACTAGAAGCAGGTGATGTGGGCTAAAACATTCCCTGTCAGTTTGTATTTTAAACGCTTCACAAAATAAGTCAAATCCGGTTTGCGCAACCCTTGTTTGCAGTCTGACTTTCCCACCCCCTGGTTCTGCCAGGCCCTGCTATTCTGATGAGAAAAGGCTAAACACAATTGCAGGAAAGGACATGCTTTATGTGAAAACATACTGGTTAGTCTGTCATGACTATCACTTTGACTGGTTTAGTAATCCTTGTTGAGTGAGTGTTGACTCTTTACTGAAATAATGAGACTGACGCCTGCTTGTGCGTAAAGCATAACCCCATCGCTGTGTAATGCAGATGAACAAGCGTGGGAATCAGAGAGTAGAAAATTCCTAGCCCTTCTGAGGGGCTCTGCGAAGCTGTTTGCCACATTAATTGCTTTGTGACAACTGATGGCTTTAAATAAATCTGCGCGATTTCAAGTGACTCAAGCTATTTCAAACATTTTCAGTTTACTCTGTCAATTAATTATCTCAAATATTGCAGGCAATATTACCTGGCTGAAAGTAGAAATTCATAAGTGCTGGGAGACTCCAAAGCTCAGACATGGATATAAAGCTTATTAGGGAGGAAGACACACAAAGCAATCAGCAGTCTTTCTTAAGACTCAGCTATCCAGGAGGGCTTAACCACACTATTTCACACCATTTTTGAGAAAAGAGTTTTCGCTTCAGATTCGAGATTAAAAGGAACAATTTTCAGGGGGCAATTTCTATTTCTCCGACAGTGGTTCTTACTTCAAGTCAAGGATAAGGTTCATATCTATATATAGGCCTTGACAAAGAGAGATAAAGGTGGAAAAACTGCTTATCCTTTTGCTTGATGTATTAAGAACAACAGGCTACTTCGTTCACTCCACAACTTTGGTGTCATAAATTTAATTCTCTCTTTCCTTCCCTCCTCTAAATGCATGGCCAGAGAAAACTTAAACTATAGGGGCACCAACTGCGATCACTCAAGTGGGGAGGTGTGAGTATACATAAGAGCTGTGAACATGTTCATGCATGCAACGGTGGTGGGGGCTTGTACCTGTGCTGGAAAAGAGAGCCTAACCCTTCAGTGCATCTTGAGCTATAAATCAGTGCCCTGGTCAACCTGGCCAAGAGCATTTTCAAACCCATTTGCAGAAGATAATGCCAGCTATTGCTCCCAGCCCCAGGGACAGGAGAGCCAGCCTCATGAATCACTGCCCTTTTAGAGGGAGCTGCAGCATGGATCTCACCTTGCTGTGCCCACAGGGTTCGCTTGACTCTTCCTGGTGGGCAGAAACACAGGGTGGAAGCGAAGGAAAGCGTTTGAACTATGACCAAGGAGTTGAAGAAATCAAGATATGAATCATAATAACTCAGTGCAGACAATAACAAAGGTTCAAAGGATGAAGGTGGCAGTGCCAGCTCTAGTCCGCTGGAACGGAATATAATATCGCCAAATATCTAAAAGACAATTACTTTATTTACTACTTTACTTTATTTCATCGGTTTACTGGATGACCAATATAAATCACCTGTATATTATCAGATCATATGTCCTTATAGGGCACACTTACTTTATTTATTTTTAATGATTATTACTACTTGGTGATAAACACTGCAAATTAGCTCTGGTTGAAAATACTGTGATGTGTAAGTCTTATTAGAGGATATTATTGGCTTGAATATCCATCCATTTTCTAAAACCGCTTATCTGTGCAGGATCGCGGGGGGAGGTTCAAACTTGGACTGGACATCATACATGCTCACACCTAGGGGAAATATAAAGTGGCCAATTAATGTAATGTGCATGTTTTTTTGGGACTGTGAGAGGAGGTCGGAGTAGAAAACCCACACAGGCACAGAGAGAACATGCAAGCTCTGCACGGAAGGGCTCAGACCCAGACCTGAACCCGAAAACCTCTTGATGCAAGGCAACAACGCTCACCACCGTGCAGCCCTGGCCTGAATATCTGTTCCAATAAATATAAACATAAAAATGAATAAAAACTATTTATATAAGGGATCTACCACACCCATGGATGGGCTGCAATGAAAAATAACCTGTAGACCATGTGGGAATGGAAATCAGCCTTTTATCTAGTGTCTGCAAACATTAAATATACAATAAATTCCATTTATTACAGACAGAGCCAAATGAGTTCCCCTCCCCACCACCACCTAAACCACTCTGTGACCTCGTGCTGTGATATTCCATTACTTTCTGACTGCAGTCAGGAAAATGTACATGATTTCAGCTCCGCACTACAGTGTGTAACCTTGAAATGTACTTATTGTGAGTCTGATGAATGCTGGTAATGCACAACTGAGTATTGGGTCATTTATATTATCATAGCCCATATTTTTATATATAAACAGGATACAGGAAATAACTTATCATTTCAGTCACTGCACAGACATTCCATTAAAAGCAAATTCAAAAGTATTTCTTCATTCCCTGTTACTTCATTTATTTGTGCAGAGATATGAGTGATAAAACCATGTCCCTGATGGAAACCGTTAGAAATTTAAGTTATATCTGTCACTTTTCTAAACTTTAAAAAGTATGTTAATAATTTCAGTAACATCACACTGAATTAACATGCATACATAACAAGTATTGGAGTGTCTTCTGGTTATAAAGTCATTACTAATGGGCGAAAGAGACAAAATTATTTGTGACGATTGCAACATTATGTCAATGTCAGTATTTAGTAAGTATTAAAAATACCATGGCAGAAATTTTACATGTGTATCCCTTTGGGTGGAATGCTTTACTGTTTCACATGAAGTCCTAAAATATTGCTAAACTATCAGGCAAATTTGTCAAATCTGTAAAACTGTATTTAAAACTGCATCTTGTTATCTTAAAAAAATATATATACTGCACAAAAAATATATATACTGCATATGATAGGCTTCTTCATAGTCTGACCCGTTGCAATGATGAAACATAATTCAGCATTTGACAAGCACAAGCTAGGGCCCTGGGAGTAAATTATTTACAGTAAGCAGCCTTATACTTAAGTCTTTAATTTTTTTGTGAGATTTCACCCTAGTTGTGACAACAACAGTGTTTTAAGCCTTGCACAGGCCTTAATTCAGTCACTGAATTATTGCATTACATGGGTTTATTGGAGTCACTTGTCTTCACTTGCGTCATACATTTGGGTCTAATCAAATCACAGCGTCTTGAAAAACATCTCCAACACTGGCTGTGGAGGCTTTTCAACAGTCTATGCTCAAAGCAAAGGGCATGAGCCGAGAGAGCATTTGGACAGCAGGCGAAAATGCAAATGAATTATCATCTGTACGCCACATGTAAGTGAGCTCAGTTCTGGTTTAATGTAAAAGTGAAGAGAAACGAAGGAAGAAATCCTCGAATTGGCATTAAAAAACCCTATTTATTTCTAAGTGTGCCATCTTTATTTACTGTTTTTACTTTTCCCTGCTTGACCATGAGCTCCAGTGTGACATGATGACATGCTGTCAACGCTAATGGTCTATGATGGCATCAAGGCTCTGTCAGGAGGGCACAGTAGGTGCTCAGAGGCAAGGCCCTTGGTAGCCCTCCACGGACGAAGAGCTGTCATCTCTGTTCCTCCCTGCCAACAAGAACCCCCCCAATCCTATCCATCTGCCATATCAGCGGGGGCAGTGGGAGTGCAAGGCATGCACTTTTCTGCCATTCACTGTTGTGCTTTAGCACGCTCAACTTGTGGCAATGAGACTTCACTGCTTTAATCAATGCATGATCATATGATGAATTTTTGTTTATATACACAAAATAATGCTTTTGGCCTGTCTTGACGCAGTTGCACCAAAGTCATCCTTCAGAAGTGTTATACTTCCAGCTGTCAGTCATGTATTTCTTCTCCTTCATCTTCGCCGCTTCCATAAACTAAAAGCAACCTGGTGGAGTGTCCTGACAGTGTCTTGGCACTGATTTCTGATCTTTCATTTGAACAGTGAGCATGATTTCTGTACCTGAAAGTGCACACAAAATCTCAGACAGTCTGCTTGTATAACCGTATTCTCGCCAAAACTGGTAATGGCTTGGACAGATCCCCTTGAGGAAAGAGGCTTTTAGAGAGAAAAAAAAGAGAAGAAAAACAGGGAAACGCTGTGATGTGCTGACATCCCTCTGATGAAATAAGGCATAGAAGCTAAAAAACGCAGAGTCACAATTTGTTTTCTAACAACATAAATAAAGTATAGCTTCATGACTGTCAAGAGTCAATTAATTCTATCCCATAATCAGTTATGAAACATAGGGAATACTTTTTGTCAGTGGTTAATAAGAAACTAAATGCAACACTAAAAGAACAGGTTTTCCACCTTTCAAAGAATACGTTGAATACATTGAGAATCCAACCTAAGCTCAGTGTGAAAACCGGTTCTTTGTACATTACGGTCAATGTTTAATCTACCTATGTGAATTTGTCACACTTATTTCATTTTTGAAGCATGGAATATGTCCTTTTAAAGTCGAGCCTGATAAGACAGCTGACTGTTAGGACAGTTTGACCTTCATGTAATGTTCTGGTCCAGTTTGTGTGTGCCTGTGTGTGTGTGTGTGTGTGTGTGTGTGGCTCTGTATGTGTCGCAATTATGAGAACCTGAGAAGAATAGGTTGACAGTGATAAGCAAAACCAATGACGACTGCCGGTGAGCCGTTGCTCCATTTGTCTGAAATGAAAGTGTGTGTCATCAGTGCACTTCTGCTGACTGGGCAAATGCACAGCCAAGGCACCAAGGTCTGACATGCACGTTCCTGTCAACTCCCTGGTACATTTTGGTACATTTACCAATGCACAAGATGTGATAAATCTGTCTACTGGGCCATAACCCAGGATGAGCATCCATAGAAAATCTGTTGTTAGGATCTCAAACGAAGATGTAATAACCAATGAGCGGCAACTGTAGGACATGAAGCTATTTGAGCTCTAATGATTCATAAAATTCACAGTAGGGTGTGATGCATTACAGCAACATCACGATTTTATATATTTTCAAGACTGCACAAATAACCACTGCCTGACAATGAGACTCACTTTTCCATTTTCAATTTACTATGACACTCAACTTTATGAAGGCATAATATAAGTACAGAGCACAAAATTAAACAATGGAGTTTTGTCCCATTTCAAGAGGTATTTCAGCTGGATTACACCAAGCCAAAGCAGCCATTTACCATATAACAAAAACAACTTCATTTGAGCTGAACAACCCCACCACTGTATTGTATCGACAGATACGGAATAAACTGCATGGTCAATTGTGTTATTCATCACATGTATCAGATCAAGCACATTGAAATGAATGACACAAAATGATACAATTTATTGTTGTAATGTAGTATAAGTGTACGACAAGGCTACGCACACTACCTGTACCATTGATTAATGTCTCCATATAACTTTGTGCATTGCCAGGCTGATACGATGATGGACTTTGGTTAACTTTACCAAATTTTGAGAACTTGTTTTGTCCAAATGATAATCCAAACACCAAGACATATTCAAAATGATGACTCACTCACAAAAGTATTAAGTTCTTATATTTTAGCGGCTGCAACTGGTAAATATTTGGTATCTTTGCATGATTAATTGACTAACTATTACAGGTCTAAAATAATTTTTCTCACAAAAACAGTAAGGGCTTGTACTCGTACTGGACTCGTACTGCAAGTATGGGGCATATCCTCTACTGTACTAGCTTGTGAAAAACCATTTTCCCACACTGCCAGAAGGCATGTTATGAGTAAGCACCTAACTCATCAAGCATTCACAAAGCGGTAAATACTATGTTTGGACAAAAACAATAATTTATTTTCACATGGGTGGGCTAGCAATGCCATTTACATTCATACTTAGCTAACTGTTCTGGGTATTTAACTGTTTAAGCATATGTAATCCCTGACAATAATGGCACTGAAAATAATCAAAACAAATTCAATACACATCACAAATTTTGAAGAAACTGTTTCTGTACCTTACCAACACCTCATCCACTTCAGGTGCAGCGGACTGTGACTCTTAAATGTCATTGGAGAGAAGTAAAGTAAGTGACTAGATATGATATATTCTTATATGGCAAATAAAAATAAATAAAACAGTTAGAACACCTGAGAATAATCAACTTGTATGTGTTTGGCGGTTAAAAGTTATAATTAGATGGCCAATGCGGTGAGAATGCAAAGCCATCTGGGACCATCTGAGATCACAGGGACAGCAGATGAATAGCAACAGTTTCTACTTCTCACTACAGACTTTGTTGTGCATACCAATGGAGCAGCTAGCTGCTCATTGTGAGCATGATATTCCACAGTTTTCTGAAAGTTCCACTTCTCACATCAGAAAATCTCTCACCAGCAAAAGGAGCAGTGATATTTCTTATCTGTCTGTTCATAAGCTGCAAATATTAAATGAGCATGCAGAATTAATGCACACTGTGGTTAACAACTTATGTAAAGGTAATCAGTTAACAAAAACAAAAAGTGAAAACATCCAAATGCAGATTTAGTCCACCTTTAATATAAGGTTATGCCTCCACTAATGACTGTAAGCTAAGACATCCCGTGGCTGTTTAAAAAAAAAAAAACAACTATAATTATTCATCTTTTACTGTGAAGCTTGCAGCAGCAAATGTTGGTAGCTAATGTTCGGTCATTACCAGTGGCATTAACAGAATACTTACATCCTAAAGGCTCACCCATCAAATTTCCAAACATCTTTCACTCGTTAGTCTTTGCACTTATTCTTCTAAAAAAAAAGTCAGCAGCTCTTGCACTTCAGCACTTTGACTTTGCAATGATTTTTGTGTTGTCTAAGGCTTAGGTGGTAAAAGTGCAATTAAGGCTGGTTGGTCCATGGACATAATGGCTTCTTTCTGACATATGTTGATATAGAACAAGTGCAAAGATGTCACGACACAGCAAATTGCCTGTACCAATTTTCACATAATTTTGAGTGCAGTTCTGATTCACACATAACAGCTGGAGAAAAAAGCTCTTGTCCTAAGAGAAAAAGCTGTGTAATCCAAAACAGACGGACCCCCTCTATCTTGGTGGTCCTTTTGCTTAAATGAAAAACATAAAAGATTAACATTTGACCTTTCAATGTCATCCATATTCACCATTTCGCTCGGTAGCACTAACATACTTTGAAGTAAAAACAACAAATCACACAAGAAATTGATAAAAATAGGCCTCTGATGGTGGCGCAGGCCCTTTTTTAGGCCGTGTGCCTGTTTCCACTTTCCCCTTTGCAGGGGTACCCTGTAAAACATCGGAGTAAATGGTTTATAATGCCACCAGTGGACTCTGAAATGGGAGACCTGGTTTCAATCAGCAGTCAAATTGCTCCTACATTACCCTTGCAGACAGAGTAGTAAATCACTCTTTGCCTCTATGCCTACTGACGCTAAAGGAACAAGCATTGTTAAAAATCCACCAAGCGTGCTACTAAGAGCACCCTGTTTCTACGTGTGGACAATAGCATTTGCTCATGGTATTCCTATGGATGGAAGACTAAAACATCGTGATAAGAAGAAATGCAGCACACTCCATTTCTGTAGCTGAATCTGACTCTTTAAACCACATCTCTCTTTCAATAGAAACTGACCTGATTTGCAATTCTGAATGTAAACTTTTAAGTTATAGCTAACTCATGTGAGCCCAGCGCCAAAGAGCCCTATCGCAACCAGTTTGAACCAGTTTGCCTGGTTAAAAAAGACTTCTTGGTTTCTGTGTGCCAACGCCCTGAGAGTGGGCCAGTGAGACATCTCAGAACAGTTATAATCCACTATAAACCCGAGAAACGCTGATCCCGCCCACCACAGACCAACACACTATGGGCAAAACCTCTCATTAAAACTCCAAGGCCCTGAAATTACTGAGATTTTACCCATATGGAAAGCATGAGAAAGCATCAGCTGGGACAGGGTTGTGCCGAGTGGTTTTTCAGCGTGTGGTCACAGAGGAGCTAGTTTTCTTTAACAGTGCCATTCAGCCTGGCCCCTGCCAGAGCGCAACGGTATTTGAGGAAGCTGAGGCAGATGCTCTGGTTACTAGCCCCAGACCAGGCCTGCCAGGAAATACCTGACACAACTACATATAAATGCTCACACAGACAAGAGATGTACCCAGGTCAACAAACACAACAGATATAGCATAAAAATTGTAAGTAAAAGCATTTAAAGGCAGAATTTAAAGAACAAAACAAAACAAATGGAACACCGGTTGTTGGTGTCACTCGTACATTATTTTGCAGGTATTTTCACGATAGGAATAATACCCATCAATGGAAACTAAGAAGTTAAGGTTTTCTGATGCTGTTTATGGATTATTTGCATCACTGTTGTAAAAATTCCAGTAAAACAGAAACAAACACTGTTGATTCCGCTCGTAGTCAATCTCCTCAGTTATATATTGTGAAAAAATAAAGATGACAGAAAATAAAATGTAACAGGTGTTTCTGTTCTTTCAGCACTAAGTCAATCCAGAAAGAATGCAGTTGGCATTAATACAGTACCTGTTAACTGATGTCGTTTGTATGTAGCCCAGCTTTTAAAAATCTGTATGTCTAGTGGATGACGTCAGCAGCTAAGGGCCTAACCTAGTTACTTACAGAGGCGCTCTTTCAAAAAATCCCAATGGAAACACCAAACGAACCGTTGACTCTTCTGGCAAGAAACAAAAGAAGGAAGCGAAGTAGTGATCCATTGTGGGCCATGCCGTAATCCCTCAGGAGTCATGAGGATTAGGTCAAATAAGTCATATGTCTTCTCTGGAATAATTTTTGTTTTGAAGTGGCTGGAGTATAAAACAGGCCAAAAAGCTTGTGGGAATGTGTTAATATTCAGCAAATAAACGCCGTGCTCAAACCGCACTAAAACACTTTGAACTATTTCACAGAAGAAAAAAATCAAAAAGCAACAGATTCACTGTATAATAGCTTTCACAACCCACAAAGAGGGGGACACAGAAAAGAAACCTTGCAGCTTCCCTTCAACATGATTGAAGAAAATCTTAATGCTTCAGCAGCGTGGTACCTAACAGCACTGTCAACACAGGTTAATATGATAAAATATCTATTCACCAGAAAACAACAGGTTACTCTGAGTCCATAAGATTGTTAACACATCTTCTTTAGGGGAGAAATCACAGTAAGTCTCCACTAATCTGCATGTATTCTCCAGTGACAGAAGAAAGCCATAATATTTTATAGCAGACTCCCCCTCTATGGCCTCATCCAGTAGTACTATGTAGGCTACGCCCTATAGGACCATTTAATATCAAATAACCCTGATTCTAGAATAGAAATATACCATAGCAGGCAGGAGATGAAGGTTAGAAAACCCAAACAAGCAGCGAGGCCTGGGCTTCAGTTGCAGAAAGCCTCTGATGCAATTCCAAGAAACTAACCCACCCTGTATCATCCTGTTACAGTTTGGCTCATGGTTAGGTCTCTTCATTGTGTCTGTGACAGCTCTAATCGGATTCATGTATTGATAAAGGATGGCCATGAGGCTACTTCAGCATGTCGCTCACCCTGCAAAATTGCCTCCAATCCTGTCTTTGAATAAACCAAACGGGGATGCGGGCTTGATGCAACGCTGTGAATCTTTGTGTATAAACCCTGTGGAAAAAAAAACTAGCCCACAACACCATTTCAGATCTGTTGAAGACCTGAAGAGGGCTTTAGGCTATTAAATGAAGTGATGCACCTGCAAAAGCTGTCACAAAAATAGTTGTACAATTGAATTCTCTACTGGATGTAATTTATGCCTCTGCCTCAGCAGCCCATCTCTGCAGCCTGTGCTGCAGCAATGGTGATTTATAAGGGCAGATGAATGACACATACAAGACAGGAACCTTTACAACTGATGAGCATACAAGAACTCCAATGACTTACCGGTCTCTGCTAATGTTAACTAAATAAAGAGCATTTCCTGTGCCGGGGGCGCTCGGGCGCTCGCTGACGTGCTCAAGCAGCTCGCACACATGAAGCGAAAAGGCAAAAACTCAAAGCAAAGCATTTTAAACATAAGCTCAAAAAAAAATGGAAGCAAATCCTTTCATTGCATTAAAGACAAAAAAATAAATAGCGAGACGACAGGCTCAAACCCCTAAGATCACCACTGCTCGTGTTCATGATTTCATTAGTGATTCTCAGATGATTTTCTGCTTGATTGAAGCTTTCATCCCTGCAAAGACTACAGCCATTTAGTCACCGAAAAGTGCCTGCGCTCAGTCCGCTGCCAACTCCGCGCACGTTTGTCTGTCGAAATAAGTCTCCCCATTCACCTTCATTAAAATGCAGAGTTCCTGCGAGACTCTTTTCCAGCAGACTGATTATTAGTTGCCCTCATTCTGCATTGCAATTAAACTTGTGGTCAGCTTTACAACGTTCAAAACACAGCAACAAACTGCGTGCGTGGCTGTCCGACGTGAAGCCAGACGGGGATGACTTACACTATTTCAACGTGACACCGTCCACAGAGGCATGTTCACAGTGAGCCCACTTTACAAAGCACGCACAAAACAAACACATGCGGGCTGCCAATTTTGCGGTAAGTTAGCTAATGGCACCGCAAAAAAACAAGCTGCGTCTCAAGTTCAATGGGGAGGAGGGGGGGCATTCAAAAACAAACAAAAAAAAACCGATAACGTAGCACTTACTGAATCTCGTCTTTGTCACCGCCGTTGGCATTTCTCTCCTGCTCTGAACAACTACGTTTAGTCCCGTCTTCGGTTTGTAGCGAGCACAAAATTCCACTTCGTGTAATGAACAGCCACGAAACACAGGAGTTAGAACCAAGCCAGAGAGTAAAGGAAGATTGGGGGTGGGGGGAGAGGAAGAAAGACAGGAGTCCACTGCCAGAGGAACACGAGGTCCTATCCCGGTCGGCCGACCGGGGTCGTGGATAAACTGGATCTATTCGTGGCAGCTCTCGTGTCTCGCTGCTCGCGGTCAGCTGCGCTCAAGTGTTCGGCGTCGCCGTCTGCATGCGAGAGGGCGGACAAATCTTGTTTCTTCCCTTTGCAAGTCAATTTCTTTTCTTGTAACTAAATTCGTGAGCACAAGTCTGTACACGGTGCACCCCCCCCCCTCTCTCCCGTGAGGAGCTGTGGAAGGTAGGGAGCTGTTACGTCTCTCCCCCTCACAGTCACGCTTCTTTCTGCTTCTGTGGAGAACACACATACAGGTCGGTCAGCAGGATTTTCGGATTCACTCGGCTACACTCGCCGCCGTGTCCATTCACTCCTGCCCCTCAAGTCCTGCAGCCCGCTGAAGACATGCACTGGACTCAAGGCATCTCAAACCTGTCATTTTTGTTTGTTTGCACGAAGCTGACATAGAGACAATCAACCAGTGTTTGAAATGATTTTGCACAAAGGACCTGCCTGCGGAGATGTTGGAAGTAAATGATGATTTCGGGAGATGTGGCAGGAGACAATCCAGCATAAACACAGACTTCTTAATTCACTTCCTCGTTATGACAGTGTAATTCAACTATTTCTCATTTTCCTGGGAAGCCCCTCCAGCTAATCCAGGTGGTCCCCAGGCCCCAGTCTGGGAGCCTCTGCAACGAGCGAAGTCATGAATCATCACTGAGAATAGAAAATTTATAAATACTGCCCTATTATCCCCATTTTCCAGAGCAAACAAAATGCATCTATAGCCGCACTCCTCATTTTCATCCTTGCTTTCACCTTGTGAAGGCTCAGGACAAGGCTGTAATTTATAATTTATAAGAGCAGGCCAACTTTCCGGCTCTTTCACCAGCACTTGAAATTGTTTTTTTCAGATAGTCTTGGGAGAGGGTTGCAAGAAATATTCCCCACTGTTCAGCAACATACAGGCACGTTAACAAGCTGTCTTTTACTGATTTTGCAACTTCTTCACACATGAATATTAAGAACAATATTAGGACTCTACAATCCTTTCAGTTAAATTGTAATTTCCATACTTGGAGTTGATATCAAAGTGTGTAAAAATCAAGATTTGGCATTTACAATTTAATTACAACCAAAAAGCATTCAAGGACAGATTTTAGGAACTACAGAATTCATAAATGAAGCGGTGTACCGGGCACAGAGAGAGGGCTCTGCTTACAGGGCAGCTTGGCTGTTAGTGCTTGAGCACTCAAGCGACACGGCTGGACGTGCAGGGCATGGACGCTGTGACCCCCAGTAATGAGGACCTGAATATCTTTAGGATTCTGACAACCCATCTACTCCGCCTTCTAACCTCACCATGATCAATCGTTAGCTTGGCAGAACTCCCGCTGAACTGCAGCCTGGCGCACCCTCCTAATGACTGGTGCAAATGACGTTTACACAAGGTTTTACCTTGACATAAATGTCTCTCACAACTGAGCAATCATGTAGGTCCTCCATTCAGGCCACACACAGATAAATGCGCACACACACACTTACCTACTTCATGGAATAAAACAAGTTACTGTGCAACCTTGCAGTGACTGAAAGGGGCTTCTGTTCCTTTTAGCTTACAAATGATAACCTTGGACAATACCCAGTGTCCCAGGAATAGGTTCAGGCCAGGGCTATTACACTCAGACCAAAGCCATTGTTTTGATACAACGGCCATCAATATGTAGGTGCCAGACAGAAAAATTGGTGCATGTGCTCAATAATGCTGTTAAGTATCTCTGGTGGCCAACACCAGGCCTGTTTTCCAGCTTTGGACATCTCATATGGACAGTGGAGGAGACCTATAAACAACCTTTGTCTGTGAAGGTCAAAGAAGATGTCCAGTACTGTTTTTTTGCAGTTATGGTGCTGAAGAGTCCTAAGAGCACAGCCTCGCTTTGCCCTTGATAGGCACTGAATAAAAGCATCCTCCAAATTACTGATTTTCCACTCTGGATGCCACATTTCCTGAGCAACACATTTTTGCTGCTGTGATCCTGCATCGGCTTCTGGTGTTGAGTCATATATAATGAACTTGCTTCCATCCAATAAGGTTTCAAACACCTTTATTATTTTTTTTTTAATATAAAGTAGAAACATGCAGCTTCTTGCACATGGATGTTTTATTAATTCAAGAATGACATGTAGAAGTTTAAACCAATTTTTGTTTTCAGTCAGTTAGATATAACTATCAGAGTATTGGAACAAAACCCCACTCTAAACTATTTCCTGCTCTTAATTATTCCTGCAATTTTGAATAAATGGCTGACTAAATTACTGCAAATCAAAAAGGGTCCGAGGCAGCAAATCAGCCTCTAACCATAACATTCCTGGAATGAAGCTTCATACATGGATCCCTTTATCAGCTGTTCCTCCTTATTAATTTTTTTTTATTGAACTCTATGGGGAAATTAGTTGGGAGAAATTACTTGTAAAGAGATTCATTTCTATCAAGAGACCCTTCAGTTGGTGTTTGATGGTTTAAATGCCGAATTAATACTGGTGCAGTTACTTTTCTGTCCATTATACACATTACAGTCATCAAAAACAGAATACAGACCAAATGAAACTTGTGTTGCAAAGACATGAGAGCCACTTTACGATTTTCGTAACGAGTGCCACTTCCTGAATTGGACCAGATTTCACTTCCCGTGGCACTTCACTTCCCCTTACAGGTTATATCACTTTTTGATGAAAATGCTAAAATATGCAGAGCAAGCGGTAGATGCTACAGGGCTCGATCGTCTTTTACATCTAAAGTGTTATCTTTGTTTTTTAGTGCAGCGGTGGTGTTGTGTTCACTATTCAAGAATATTCTGCTGTCTGCAAAGTTACTGTACATTGGATGAACCAGTCATGATACTTATGATCAGACTATGAAATAGCCTATGAAAATAAGTGTTGCTGTGTTATGTATTTTCAGAGAGCAGACTGCAGCTTGTCTTGCTGTTTAAGCATGTATACATGCTTATTCCATCTCATGACAGAGTTGTGGGAGATCATCTGTGTACAGGATAAAAATGAAATCCCTCAGTGCCGATGCATGTGGCATATTGTGCACATCATGCTGCTACAGATTATTGCTTCATACTCCACATAAATCAAATATCTACATCTCAAACAGCACCACGAGTTCATTTGATTTTGACGGCGATACACGATAACACGTGGCAGTTTCAGTAGTTTGGTCTGAAGCCAAATTTAAAATACAGGTAAATATCTTGTAAAGATGTTTTGTCACTTGTTCAGTGTCAGTTCTGTAAACGCAATAAGAAATTATCAACTTTGAAATGCTTATTGATCTATGAATGCTGGCTCCAGTGTGGTATTCACCCGACAACAGGAAAGAAAAGCACTTGTTTGCACATCACAGGAAGCGTGTTCTGCTGTATAATTAAATGCATTTTCTGTCAAGGTGATAAACATCATTTGAAGAGGAATTTATTTTGTCCATTTGTCCTATTTTGCTCCTCCTCAGTCAGAAAAACAGACTGACGTTATGGTAGTATCATGTGATGCCATTTTTAGATCCCTTGTCATATTGTTCTCCTACACTACAGAAAGAAACTCAAGTTATCCTTTGTGTCAGTCATATACTTTAGATAAGTGGAGTTTAGCTAATTTCAGCTCAGAGATGTTTCTCAGTCATTTTAAAAGCACACCATCTGTGTTTGGTCTTGATTTTTGTTTGGTGGTGCATCTCCAGTTTTAATCAGTGTTATTAAATCAAATTAGATTCTGCTAGTTCCTAAATTTTGTTTCTACATTTTCACCAAAAAAATCATTTGTTCATCAGACTAACTGGGATTTTTTTAGTGTGTTACGTCAGTTATTTCTTTGGAAAACACAAGACGTTCCCATTTTAATCCAGTAAATTCATCCTCAGAGACAGATTGCATACATTTATAGTGTTTTATGATTTATGATCAATACATTTGTCCACTCCCTTGAAATAAAAATGATTTTTTTGTGATATAATATAGTACTAATTGATCTTTAATTCAAAGAGAAAATGATTTCCTAATAAAAGATCAACACTTGTTGTAACTGTGCTGCATTATTAGCTTTTGTTCAAAAAGCAGTACATGCAATATGGATCATTGTGATAATTAAGCAGTTACTTTACTATGTTATTGCCCTCAACATATCATATTTATTAATAACTAGCTTACAGAAAAACTCAAAAATGAAGAAAATAGACGTAATAGGTTTAAATAATGATCAAGGGACCTTACACAGTGCAGGATACTTTCATCTTAACTGTTGCACAATTAACGCAGGATTCAATGAGGCAGGAAAACGGTTAATGGAAGTTAATGATGAGAACACACAGTGCTCTTTGTGTCATTAACCAACATGCAGTCAAACATGTTGGCGATTGCGGTTTCTATCTCAGCACTCGGGCAGAATGAGGACCTAATTGTAAGTACGGTACTGCTGCATCTTGCTGCATTTCAGGAACACGAGCTACAGGAAGTTGCACTCATGAGAGTGATAATAATCATAATGTGGTTCCAGTTGAGCATTTCAGGAATATAAATGCATGTGTGACATGCAGCAGTGTTGCTATAGAAATGAGCAGAAGGGTATTCTGGAGTTCTGAGAAAAGCTTTGAACATTTCCAGTAGATTTTAGTCCTGTCAATGTGATAAAAGTGCTGTTAAATTATCTTGTTGCTTAAAGGTTTCAACTTAGTCTTTGTCCCTCCTAGACCGGAGACAGGAGTGGGGAGCTGACGGCCTGTACTCATCTTTGAATTGTTCAGGCTACGAATGGTCATCTCTTTCAACTAGACACAGAAAATACTGGTGATGATGAAATCCTGGAAACTCCTCAATGCCAGAAGACACAGAAACACGGTCATGTTACAGGTACATATTTAATTGTCTGTGCAGATGCCAACAATATGCAAAATAATATAAACAATAACACCTTTTTCAGTCTGAAAGCTTCAATAGTTAATTTTTATTTATCAGTGAAGGAGATTAAAATTCGTCTCTTGGTGACAATTCAGATAGGAGTTCTTCTCTGTAGCTTCACAAGTTATTCATTTCTAATATCTAAGATTTATTAAGTAAAGGTTTAAGAAAATTCCCTTTAAGAGCCTAAACAGCATTTCACTGCATCAAAAGCACCCCTCAAGAAAGGAACATGAATTATCTGAAATACTCTGCTCCTTTAAAGACTGGAGCCACAAGAAACACACAGCAGCACTTCCACAGAAGCTATATTTAAAAGGGAGAACGCCGAGAAATGAAGAGGAAGAGACAGCAGTGGCGAGAGGGAGAGAGAAAGAGAGCGGTGGGTTGGAATTGGATGAAGGACATATAAGCTCCCATTGAGCTGGCACCAGTGAAAAGAGCCCTTGGTTATTGAAAAAAAGAAGAAATCAAAGGCATAAAATTCCTGCAGAGGGATGGGGGCAGAGAAACAAGCCTGTCTTCCTCTTCTTTGTCTTTCCCTTTCTTTTTTTCCACTGTGGTGAGAGTAGTTAGCCACTCAGCAATAGAGAAGAGGTGCCTGGTAGCCAGCAGGTTGGCGAGGCCCTTAAGCACGAGGATCTAAGAAGGAATGGGAGGCGAAACAGCACAAATTGGTTTGTACCCTACACTGTGGAGGATTTTGCTGGGTGTTGAACGCTGCTTTTGGAGAAAAAAAAACAGACACTGTATACAGACAGACCATTAACTTGAATATTTACATTGCAGCATAAAGACGGAGTAATTTTCGAGCATGATACATTTTGTGAATACAGTTTCAAGCTCGGGGTCAGCATGGTTCTGTGGTTTGTGGTGTATGCATGCATACATTGTACATAAAGCTTACGGGATTTCTGTTTGGCAACGATGAATGACAAGCACACAGTAAAGCACAGTGTGTATACAATACTCCTTTTTGCAGAGCAGCACCTCGAGGAACAACAAACATGCCATCTTGTGGGATGACGCACTAATTATTCATGAAATGTTAAGTACATACTAAAGGACATGACCGAATATGTAATATGTTGTATTTTATACGGTGTGTGCCATGTATGGTCTCACTCTACCCAACTGAGAATGCAGATATTGCACATGTTAAGACAATAGCAGCAAGGTCGTGATGTAGTGCTGCACTGGATGCAGCATAGAGTAATGTGTGCTACATGACAGCTCAGGAATAGACTCTGGTTTTATGGAGGAGGTCATCTCCCGGTACCCAGCTGTTACTGATGTGAGTCAGTCGTGATGGATGCGATGGACAGGCATTATCCCTCTGTTTCTTCCTGCCATCTCTGTCAGCGTTTTCCCTCCAGCAGATTGGGTTCCACAAGTCATCCCTCACAGACCATCACTGGGGGAATCTGCTGTTTCAACCGCGCAGTGCATCCCATCAGACAAATGGATATTAGCTGGTTAATTTTTAATTCCTGAGATGCAAGGGAGCCGCGCTCTTTCATGGCTGGAAGGAGAGCTAATGGGCCTGGATTAGGTATCATGGGCGGATATCTGGGAACGGCCCCCTGGGAATGTTGTGTGGGTCTCTCCATTGAACACCATTAAGAGTCTTGGAGTAAGGCAGAAAGCCTCTCAAAGACACACTGTCCAGCTATTGACCTTTCAGAGGCACAATGGAGGTCCTCACTGTAGAGATATTGAGTGGATGCTGAGAGAGGTTCATTAAGCCATGGTGGGAGTAAAAACATGGTTGTTGATAAGGTCTGTACCCCGTCCAACACAGCCAGACATAGATTTCTGTTTCCCACCAAGTTGCTCAAGCCCACCAAAAGAGATCAAAATGCAGTATCTGCATCCTTAAACAATAGCCAGTTAATTGCAAGGCTGCGGCTGTCTTAGCATCTCTGAAGAAAACCCTGCTGCGATCATCAATGTATTCACATGAGACAAACAGAAGATTGAGACTGTAATAGGTTGTCTGGCTAAGTGCATATCAAGCCGATCTCTGAACAGATAGATTCAAACACCTCAGCCATGTTTTCCTTGACCACCTAAAATAATTTCCTTGCTTTCAGTAGGATTGACAGTGATGATTGTTTTTATTGACTCAGATGTTCCATTAGGCGGGGAGCTGCTTGGGGTAAATGGCTCCTGACAGCAGCACAGAGCAGGATGATGATGCCCCGTCACCAGACCTCACACCAGGGTTATTAACTGGCTGCCACTGCTGCAGAGCACCAGCTCTCCCCTGACGCATACACGGACAAAATATACTGCTGTCTTGTGAGGGCTGAGGATGAGAATGACAGTGTTTTAGATTCAAATGAGGTGTAACAAAAGAAATTAACAGAGATCTACGGGGGGAAAGGACTGTGGCATATGAGTTAACTTTAATTTTCTTGCTGTGACTACAGACACAAGAACAAGAAACTCAGTTCAAACGTGCATTTATACTGAGTAGTGGTGTGGGGGTTTGCACAGCATTAAAACTGTTTTGTTGTTATGTGCAAAATTGCTACATCATTTTATTTCATGTTACAAAATGCTTGAAATCATTTCTTTAGGTGCACATATCATCTGAGGAAATAATGTTGCACTAGAAATTAAAATTTCATAAGAACTTGCAAGGCTGCAACTAAAAATTATTTTTCATTTGTTTGGTCCAATTTATTAAATATTCAATTTACAGCATTACAAAACAGAGAAAGCAGCTAATCTTCACGTTTGAGAAGTGAGAACCCATGAATGTTCAGCTTTTTTGTTTGATGAATAAGATAAAAAGAAAAAGAAAACATAACAGCATGTTTGGATTTAAGATTACAAATCAAGTACGCTATTGGTTTCCATTCTTTTTACAATGAATACTGTATGTAAACCAATTAGCAGGTTGCTGAAAATGCTGATTGATTGGAAAAGTCATGGCATCATTACACTGTCATACTAAATCACTGGTGTGACAAAAATGATTGCAGACTTGATGTTCAGCCAATTGCTAATCGATTTTCATGGTGTGCTTACATGAATGCAAGTCAATGGAAAAACATATAATACAACATACAGGAATATGGTTAGCAAAAAGCTGCAATTGAACCTTTATGCGATCTGCGCTTGGTTTTATTCATTCTTGTTTTCATTCTTGTTTTGTCCAAATGACTGATGGACTAATCAGTTCAGCACTACTACCTTATTTGTTTTCTTCTTCACAAATGTTGGAATGTCCAGTCCCACAGGAGGTGAAACAGAAAATGCAGAGTATGGAAAAATCTGTGACCTGCAGGGAGGCTGCAGGAAAGTGAATTTGATTCAGTTCAGGCTCATCCAGGAAGCAAAAAAAAACCTAGAAACTTCAGTGACAACTGCCGTGAAAATCTGCAGTTATGTCCACTGCCATTTCACGTCAGGGTGTCAGCTATAAATCGAAATGCTGAATAGTGTGTTTACCAGGACCACCCGATCCTGTCAGCTGAACTCTGCTTGAGAAAACAGACATGAAGGTGTAATACAGTGAGTGACAAGGCGGATGACTGTTCCAATTGGGAAACACACACACACACATACACACACACACATGCCTCGTCAGCATTTCTTAATTCACAGAAGCTGTCACTCCATGAATACTTCACCTGTATGTGGCAGTGTTACAGCCTGTGGTAGTAGATAGAGCCATGCTGTCACGCAGGAGTGATTAGAGCCTCCTTTTATAATCTCCCTCCTCTGTCCTTTCTCCACACATCATTACAGTAATACAGCAGGCTCTATTACCCCTCAGCACCCTGTCAATGCCCCCCCCCATCCCATCCCCATCCCCAGCCACAGCCCACAGGCAGCAGGCCTCGGAGGGGTGATGATGATGGTGGGTTAAGGCAGGGCCCAGGGTCCCTGCAGCATGGCAGCTTTAATTTCACGGTTTGTTAATGTCCCTATCGCAAGTGCTCGTCCTGCCCGATGCCCTCCACAGCCTCAACCAGGGTCGCATCCGTCCTGGCTGCCCCGTGGTTGGCTCAAGGACTACATGCAGGAGGAGTGGTGGAAAAACCCCCCTACACGCACACACACACACACACACACACACACACACACACACACACACACACACACACACACACACACACACACACACTCACACACACTTTTTTCTTTTTTTCTACAACTGTCGCTCATTTGTTGGAAATCTCTCCCTCACAACCTCCGCCCCCTGCGTACCTTATCTTATTCCTACCCGCTGTGCACTCTGTCACTGTCCGTTTCACTCTCGACCACCCCTCTCTCTCATTCCCTGTCACCCACGTCGATTATCTATCTCCTGTCTTTTGCAGTCCCTTTCTCGTTCACTGCCTTCCCCTCTCTCTGGTAAACAGCTCTTTCTCTTAGCTCAGCCCACTCTTTGCCCATTCACTGTGTCTTCCTCATGTTCTCTCACTCCACCTCGATAGCTGCTCTTCATCTCTTTCCCCTCTCTCCGTCCCATTATCTTCCCCTTTAATTCCGGCGCACTCTGTTTTCATTCGGCTCTGCTCACTGTCTCAATTTGGATGAACACGTCTCATTGCATCTCTCCCGCTCTCTTTTCCTCTGTGCCTCCATCCTTAAGCCTTCATTTACACACTGTACCATCTGTATTTGCTAAGCACTGAGGGGCTGAGAATCATCATTCTGTCAACCTGCTCCTTCTGCATGAGTCGGCAGCTACTTTCAGATGTCCCTAAAAATGCCATCGTAAGCACAAACTTGTTGAGGCATAGTTTTTAGAGTCAGCTTGAATACTTCACTGAAGGGGTGAAACAAAAGCCTGCAACCTGATACGCCATTCATCTCAAAAACGAATGTCCCTAACTATGCTGGTCTTCCACACTGTTAGTTATTTCTATTTTGTTTTGTTTAACATGATGTTAACATCAGCACAACATTTATATATACACATTTACACATACAACACACATATATTACACTCAGGAAAGAACTTTAGTGGGACTAAAGTTTGTGTTATTGTCACAGGGTAAATTGGCTATAAGGAAGCATTCCACAAAATATTAAACCGTTTAGAGTCCCTCTAAGCCAAACTGATTAAACTTTCAAGGCTGGCATATGGAGTCACTTAGGTACTAATCATATAAGACACTTTTGAAGGATAATTCCAGTTTATTTAAATTTGGGTCTTATTTTTGCAGCTTTGGTCCTCATTTTCCATCATATACTTGTTTAGCTATAACTTTGTACTGAAGCTTGTTGTTGAGATGCAGCAACATTACTACAAAATGCAATAGGGCAGAACCTTCAATAGTTAGCTGACCAGGTAGGTTTTAAACAAACCACCAGGTTAGCCAGGCCTTACTTTTTAGAAGAAAAACATTTGAATTATTTCACAAAGTGCACATAGTAAAGCAACCGTGGCTCCAGCCACAAATTTTCCTGTGCAATGAGAGATCATTACAAGCAGTTTGACTGCACTCACTATTTTTGACTCACAGTTTTCACATATATCAACAATTACTTTGGTGAGTAGCTGCAGTATCTTAGAAATGATGGAAATAATAGGAAAAACAACACAAATATATACAATATGTAAAATATTTAGTCTAAAACATAAAAAAATTAATAAAATTATCAACAGAAAGTATTTTTTTTTTGAACATTTTGTCAAAGTTGTTATGGATTGTGCTGAAGTTAACATGCTAACCCAGGTAGCCAGCCCATCCTTTCTCATAATACCACCTTTACCTCAACAGGTAAGTCACTGTAGCATCCTTAGTCTTTCCCGCTTCACGCCTCTCATGTCCTTATATATTTCTTCTTGGAATTTCTTATACAAACTGTGAAAATTGCATTGATTGTACCTCAATGCACTTGGTTTGGGAGCCCACTGATGGACAGGAGTCTTGGTAGCATATCAGGAAATACAA
Source organism: Scatophagus argus (assembly GCF_020382885.2). Classification (NCBI taxonomy): domain Eukaryota; kingdom Metazoa; phylum Chordata; class Actinopteri; family Scatophagidae; genus Scatophagus; species Scatophagus argus. The sequence continues at coordinate 6,220,296 of NC_058505.1, read as the reverse complement.
TTAATTATTGGGTCAGAGCTGCTGGTGAGCTATTTTCACAAAATTCTCACCTCTGCTCCATCAATTTTGACAGAGTGCCATGTTTGTGAAGTTTTTTCACTTGCAGTGAAAATGTCATCGACCATCCAGGAAATGTCAATGCAAATATGCAATTTATTGAAGTGATGAAACCGGGTGGCAATTCGACTGCACCTTGACGAACCTGATCAACATTTCACAATACATAAACCAGCATACATAGAGACACATATAATTATATTATTTAAAGGAAAAAATATACTTTTATTTGTTTTGATTTTTTCCTCTTCCGTGTATGTACATATTAGCAAAACCTTCCATCCAGATAAGTAAAACTGGATGATCAGATGCAGGCTGCCAAAAAGGAAAATAGTTGAAAAACAAAGAAGCTTTTTGGTTTGAGCAGGGTCTTGTTTCCTCGACAAACGCGAGAAGGTAACAGAATCTCTCTGTGAGTGAAGTCATGGGGTCTCCTGTGGGAGGCCATTGATTGGAGGTGAAACACTGAGGAGAACAGGAGCACCTATCAGATTCTACTCATGCACACACACACACACACACAAACCCAAGTTTACTCATAAAAACTATTTACGCACACACTCTTATTGACATTCAAGCCCACAAACTTTCCCAGTTTTCTTCCTACACACCACATACACACTCACATTCACAGCACAAGCACAGTTAGACGCTAATATTCATTACTGCTAAAGTAATCAGACAAAACATCTATTCATCTATCTATTCTAGACCCACACGCCGAAGCTGACATCTTTGCCACAAGTTACATTTTCACAAACACACCTAACACCACAAAATTGGTGATCATTTGTAACAATTTCTGATTCCAATCTATCTGGAAACCGTCCCACAAAACAAAACAATAGCTAATGGTTTGGCTGCAACAACCAAGCCATTAACACCACCATGATTGTTTGTCTCTGAATTTGACTTGCCTTTGTATGCTTAATCATGACAAATGATACGACACTTGCCCGCAGAACATAGGCCATAGCTATTGTTTGAGTTCACTCTAAGCTGCTTGTTGCTAGGTAACCAGTATTCATCAACCACCTCTACTATTTTTTATTGTACTTTTTAGTTTTATTGCACATCTTAAGTTGCTGCATCCCGCAGTTGCTACAAGGCCTTCCCCACATTTCAAATACTGTCTTTTGCAGTTATTGTAACAGACACCAGATAGAGCTTCATACCTCAGGCTATGTGACTGCTGTGACACATCAATACTTAATCTTATATTATAGTTGTCTTAGATGAGAGCACGCATGAGTGTTTTCATGTCTGTTTGTATGCTTGGCCCCATGCATATGCGTGTGTATGCATGTTCGTGTGTATTGTGCACACAGAGTCTAATCTCTCAGGCGAAACAGAGAGCAGGCAGTTTTTTTTTTTTTGTTTTTTTTTTTTATCTCTGGACTGCTGTGGCAAATATTATTGTTTTTGCAGAACACTGCAAGGATCTGAGTTTATCAGTTTTCCACTATTTATATTGATACACACAGAGATGCTCCGGCAGGTAAGATATATGGCAGAATGAAGTATGGCCTTGTCCACAGTGAGAAGGTACTGAACGCTATTTTGTGATGAGATGGGGACCGGGCCAAGGTGACCCTTCAGTAATATATGGGCTGCGGCTGCCAAGGCCTCCCAGGAAGGTATTTGTCATCAGTGTCCCCCAAGTGTAAGGTTACCAGCAAATCAGGTTATCAGTCTACTGTTTTTGGCAGGAATGGCACAAAAACACAGATTATCTTTTCAATATAGCTCAGTGTTGCAGAAACAGACACAGATGCACACAAAGAAAAACACACACACACACACATGCATAAGGATGTTCTCTGCTGGTGTATATTCATTGTTTAACCCCTCACCTCCAGGATTACATGCTAACCTCAACCTTTTCCCTTAACCCCCAGGTTAATTCTATTTCCAACCACAGCGCTGTACAGTATGTAAGCCTTTACAAACAATCACAGTGGTAATAATCTGTTTGTGTCAAAAAATTGATTACACCTGAAACTGATATGCTTTCCGTGTACCTGTTTTAATGTGCTGTATATAATAACAAAATTTTCCCACAAAACAAAGGTCAAAACTGGCCAAATCAACATCAGCAGAAATAAATTGTATATGCCTCAGTCTACCATAGATTTAAAGGCTGCTGAAACTTTTTGACTTTTAAGGTGCTGACGGAATATTGAAAACCCTGTTCTATTAGATCCGATCCAATACATTATTATTGCCTTTCCTGGGAGTCATCGATTATCGGTATGCCAAGTTTATCTCTTCTGATATCCCGGGGCACAGAGCCACAAAGATAAGAGTTGTGGTCTCATAATTCTGGATATGTAAAATGTTTATTGAATAATGAATATGTCCACCAGTAAACACATCTGCCCCGCACTACCGTGTTGCTATAAAAGTGAGTCTGCCACTCCAAAGAGCGTGAACTCTCCTGCACATCAGTGGCAGAGCGTGTAGGCGGGAGCGGGGGTGACAAATGTGCAGCATTATGTGAGAGGAGGCAGGAAGCTGCACAACATGTCAGGATACAGATGTCTGCATCTCTCTCACTTCGCCTCTGGTGATGTATTTCAGCCCACAGGTTTAATTGTGTTTGCCTTGCAAATATCTATCTCTTCGCTTTGCCGGGGTTAATGCAAGGGTCAGGTGCCCTTACAGTAAGTGCTGTATGGAGCTACTCAGGGTTGTGCAACTATTAAGTTACATATCTAAAGCAGGTATCCCACATGTGCAACTGAGTTCATTACAGCATTCCACGGCTATTATCGTTATATGGCAGAGAGTATATTTAGCTAATAAAGCTTTGTCCTGTGGTTGTGAAGTTTGAAGAATCTATAACGAAATTAAGATCTCTAAAAAGATTTAAATTGCTACTGTGACGTTTTGGGAAATGTTTAATGTTAATAATAAATATAGATAATAAAATGTTTCTGTTTCTGCCCCCAAAATAAGATGAGAAGTTTGACACAGCTCTTATGCATGTGTGTTAATGGAGCCAGAGCCTGGAGGTGATTATTTAATATTGGAAAGAGAGAGAAAATTTTCATATTTCTTTTTGTGTTTAAAAAAAAGAGATACGGTCTCTTACTTACTGAACTTTAGTGGCATTGGTTGGCATGCTCTTCAACTTTGGACAGAGTTAGACTAACTGTTTTTATGCTAAGTTAAGCTAATCACCTCTGGTCCACTTCAGCTCTTTACTTAATGCACAACCTGAGGACTGGTATAAATGTTCTCATCCAAGTGTGTTTCCCAAAATGTCAAGCTATTCCATTAAAATCTGTCTAAAAAAGAACAACGACTTTGAGTGTCTTTTTGCTATTAAAAGAGAACTGAACCAGATCAAAACTACTGCTGGTGCCTTCTGAAGATATTTTATTGCTTTGTAGTGTCCACTCTGGCCTTGTGAAACACTTTAAAAAAAAGAAAACACACACAGTGCCTTTTCAAATCTAAATTTAACCAAAGCCAAACCTTGATCTCAGTCTCACTGCTACAACCGTCAACAAAGCAGCCAAAGCACCCAGACACTGTGCCCTGTCTGCCGAGTGATGAAGACAGAAAGTCTACGATGGCCTTTGTCTCTCCAGGGATGTGAGCAGTGGCAACCTAAGTAAAGAAATAAGCCCTTTTGCAAGCCAAAGCTGACCCACAGCCAGCTAGGTGACAGAACTAAATAAAGACAAAAGCTGTCAAGAGGCTTTGTAATGAGCAGCTGACCATACAATCGACTGAGCGGGTCATGAGCTGGGCAGGCATGTGTGTCTGTGTACGTCTGTGTGTCTCTTCAGGTCCTGCTCTGGGAATGGCGTCTCCATCTTTTGTTGTTGTTAGGTATGGCAGTCAGGTCTCTCTCACCGCTTTTATTATAAAATGAAGGATGAAAAACGGGTCAGCAGGCGCGAGTGGGAGGTGTTTGCCTTGAAAAGTGTTAGACCTATAATTAATTTTATTTAAAACATAAAGTGGTTACTGAATAAATCCCTGTTAATTAGCGCAAAATAGGAGTATAAAAAGGTTGTTGTTTTATTGCTGCAGATGCCTGACCTCTCTGCTTTCAATGCATAACATTACAGTCAAACGTTTGTTAGAGTACTTATTAAAAGCATCACCCAAATGTAATGAAAATTGCTGCACCATTAGACCAAATAAGATATGGCAGTTTATTGAAATTGACTAGCTGGATCACCACACAGCAACAAACCAGACATGCCGGAGCTATGAGGAGTAATATCATCCAGAAAGTGGGACACAGCTCTGGAGTCATGGAATATGTCTAAGAGGCTTGGGGAGATCCTATTAAACACGGCTTCATGACACCTGCTCCTCTTGGCTCTGAACAGGAGACGACTGGCTCTGCTGACCTGTATCTGTGTCACACAAGCCTGAACCGTTTCTTTTCAAGTCGTCGTTCTTCAAATGAAGAGCAGCTCGAAGAACACGCAGAATGAGTAGAGAAAAGCTACAGCCAGTATCGCAGAAGGAGGACGAGTCTGAAATCTTGTGATCCTAGATCAGAGCCTTTCTTTCTGTGTATGATGAAACTCAATGGGGTAACTCAGAGCCCTTTGGAAATGGTTCTTTTGGTTTAATTCAAAAGAATTTGGGTTCCTACAGTTCTATGAAGACAAATTTTCACAATTAAAAAAACTGTGGACAAATTTTAAATACACTATATGGACAAAAATATTGGGAGTCCAACCCCTGAAAAACAGCCCCATAAAAAGGTATGTCTGGATGCTTTTGTCAATATGTCGCTTGGATGTCAAAGTATGACTCTCAGCGATCTGGATTAATATGACATCAAGGTGATTGCAGAAGCATTTGTTGGACTGAGGAAACATTAACTGCTCTGATTTATCAAGTTAATATTTAAAGTAATTTGCCCAGCAATATTGCTCTGCAGTTATTTCCTGCACAGTAACCATTGTTCCACTTGATATTAGGGTATTTCTTTTGCCGTACTTTAATCTCAGTTAGCTAACCCTTTTCCCACGGGGGATGTGCTTGAGTTTGGCACACACTGTCACAACAAGCTGTTTACTACACAAACACCATTATGAAAATTGTCTTGAAGGAGGCTACACACAAGATGGTGGGAGATTCAGAAAGGGGAGTCATGACTGTATATGAACGGCCCACTGTGGGGTTAAGGGTGGGATGAAGTGACTCGGAACAAATAGGATGGCGGGCTCAATGTCATCAATGTCTGCTGTAATTGAGCCAATGACATATTGATCTTTGGGTTAATGAAGACAAAGCACACAAGAGATAGGCTGTTTAAATCCACCATGGTTAATTCCTCTGAATCATAGCATGAATCTTAATGCATCCACTGTGCATGAATGACTATTATGAAATCTGGACATTTTTGTCTGTGCTGGAGGACTGCAAAAGAATGTGGACACATACTGATTATGATTCCTACCTTATGCTGCACATGCCTTGTGTTTGTTACATCCTAGGTTGCGAGAAAAAAATGTGACACTGCACACTTTTTTGGAGATAAAACCTAAAGTGAGTGTCCTCTATGTGTTGGGTCAAAACTGAATCTGATGTCGGCCTAGAAACTGTGACAGATTTTTTCACCAAGGACAGTCTGGGTAGAAAGTTTCCCATTTGCCTTTGTTTTCTCTGACAAATAAGCAAAACCTGTATGATCATCTGACTGTTTGTGTTCCTAACACGATAAGACTGACTTTACTCCAAATTTTAAAACTAACGATGACTGACAATACTTTTCGCTTCTACAGAGGCTATTTGTTCCTAAGAACAACGCAGATATACAGTTTAACTTTTTTTTTTTAATATTTTATTATTTTTAAAAAGGCTTCATTATTTCCTAAAACAGGTGTGCAGTATATTTTTTAGCAAATGTCACCAAAACAGGAGTAAATAATGTGATTGCTGGGAACTATTTTTAGCAATGGATTTTTAGACATTGTTCTACTGACTACTTACAGATGGTGTATCTGTAGTTGGCTCAAAATATACTACAGTGTCTGTTTTCATGGCATTGAAACGTTATGTCTTAGTGGAGAGTGGGCCCAGGAAAACCAGAAACCCTTTGTATCTAGGCAACCACGAAAAAGTAACCGTGTGACGACAAATTAAGGAAGCATCATTCACTTTACTCAATTCATCTTGGATTTTAGCACAATGACTTAGCAAACCAGAGCAAAAGAATGACTACTGTTATGGTAAGTAAATCAAAACATATATATTTTGGACATTATTACTTGTTCATTTTCAAGTCTTAAACTGAGGCATAACTGTGGATCTTAGCCAGGCATCCAGACCCTCAATTATTTGACTATTTGTGAAGAAAAAAAATCATTCTTGCACTATAAACTGACGACCTCTTTACATGTTGGTGGTACAATATCACCTACCTCATTGTTTAACATTTGATGAGCACAATGCTATTACTCCAATAAAAATGCCAATGTTAAAATTATGCCAATAGCCTCAAACATGAACTCCATTTTGTAATAAACAGAAATGATAAAACATCACTTCACGGCTTATCTGTTAGTAGAAAACACTTGTCTGAGCTGTACAGGAAAAGACAGAGTGCTTCCATCTCTACCACACTAGCCTACATTTTAGCACATGGCTTCTGTCACTGGCTGAGAGCTGGCCAGTGAACAAAGTGTCACAGAGTGCGGCCGTCCGCGGAAGCTCCCAGCAGCAGGAGCGATGAGACAGAGATGAATCACAACGATGTTCATTCCTGCAGCTTTCAGCAGAGATCAGCCCACGACTTATTCCCTTCCTTGTGTGACTTCAGCAGGGGCACGACCTTCAAAGATCACAAATCTTGCGAGTGTCACCAGTCATTAACCAAAGCAATATGTCCTGAGTCCTCTCTCAGTGGCCAAGTCCACAGCAGTTCACAGACAGAGCCCTGATAGCCACTGTCGAGATCCCACTTTGTGCATTTATCTTTTCCATGTCTAGCAGAGGCCGTAGTGGTGTGTAAACTATGACCTTCAGCCGGCCATCACGAGAAGGCATATAGACCAGAAAATTGTTTTTCATTTATATAACTTCTATCTGTGCAATGTTATTTTCTCTGGTTTCATGCATCTTGTGAAGATTTGCATCAGCCTGAACTGGTTAGTTTTGCAGCCACCAAAGTCAATTATGTCCATATGCTGAAATAAAACTTAAAAAACTTGTTGAAATTTGTCACATGACTATTTGTTAAACTGTTTCTCGAGCTTTATCAGATCCTCTAAATATGTCTCATTAATAATTCATTGCAGATATTCCTAATCAGTTCATCAAGCAGCAGAGCAGAAGTCCTGTAGATGCAAGCCTGTGCATACAGCAAATGTATTAAAATAAAAAAGTGGGATGTCTGTGCCCCTCGGTTTGGTTGAATAAATTGCTCGCTTCTTATTTTGTACTTCTTAATTAACTGTTTTGGGAAAAGAGTAAAAGTTATCAGAGAGCTGAGGTGAGGAAGAAAAAAGCTTTATGTAATTCTATCGTCAATATTTGTCTCTTTGAAAGATGCTAACACAGAAGGTGAAGCGGGACCATGAATTCTTTCTGCATCCTGTATTTGAAGAGAAGGGAATTTCACAGCAAATATCACCTGAACCCCCCCCCCCCCACACACACACACACACACACACACACAGGCACACCTTTTATTTCTAAAATCCAGAGTCAGTTTTTGTGAGACTATTGATTCTCTTCCCACATTGTGAAAGCGAAGACACGTATGTTGAGGGCCATGTCTAATCAGGGGAACGTTTACCGAGGGCCAGATTAAGATGAGAGGGGAGTGAGGTCGACATGTTGGATGCACTTCACTGAGCTGAGATGTGGGTAGTCTCAGTTAGCCACAGATAAACAGCCTACACACACTGCACAATGAGACTGATTAAAACAGTAGCAGATGGAAAGAGGTGTTCACATCAGGCATTCTTTAGTGTTTAAATGGCTGCCTGCTGCTGTGATGAAGTCAGAAAATGCAGCAACCTGAAGCTAATAAACATGCTGTACCTGCTCAATAGAAATGTCGAAAAACCAAAGTACTGCTGCTGCTTTCATTACACCATCATCACATTACCAGGCCGTGTATTTGTGGACAAACATGCACTTGATAGAGTGTTTAAACAACCCTGCTTGCGACATTTTGTATGCATTAAAGCTGGAAATGGACCCAGAAAGGACATATTTCAGTAGCACTTTGCATTAGTTTGTGTGAACTGACTTTTGGTAATATTGTGCCACCTCTAAAATTTGTTTTGTGCTCAGTCAGTTTGATCAGCTATTTCCTTATTTCAATCATGAACTTCGTTTAAGACAACATTAAACACAGATGCATGTAATATGTTTATTTCCTTAAAGCTATCAGATGATGTACATCAGAACTTTGTGTTTTGCAACAAAGCAACATGCTGAAAAACGCTAAAATGCTCCACAGAGGTGATGAGAACTGCTGATTATGAAGGTTCGTTACTGTGAGCAATCGCCTCCGGACTACACTGTTGTTTGTATAACATTATACATACACGAACTGATGAGAGCAGCTTCAATGATGGAATAATTTGCTATTGAGATTAGAACTCAAAACACAGAATGCCAAAATCAAAATGTGGTTACAGATCTTTAAAAAAAACACTTTACTTTACTTGACTTATTTCTTTTTTTTCCCATGGACTCATTATTCCTCTTAAGATACCACATCCAGGCCTCAAAACTCTCAGGGAACAAACCTGCAGCCACTTGAGCAGTTTTTAATTTATATATTTAATTCAATTCCTTGTACACATGTCTCCTGGACAGCTTTTCAGGCTCACACATTTTTCCTGCTTTACTCCTCGGATGATGTTGTTCCACACAGCAACATTTAAGTATAACAGAGCTTTACCATACTGATTTGTTCTATAGTCTGAAATAATATATTGCCGTGTTATGAGGGGGCAAAGGTGTGAATTACAGTACACACTTTCGTGAATTACGCCTACTCTATTATTAATACTTGTAGCTGCCACAGTGACTCAAATGTAAGAGAATTACTTTTTTCCACCAGTGGGGTTACACAATTCCAACAAAGTAAAAGATTTATCTGTGTGCCAAGACCTTGTTGCACTTTTTTCTGATCATTGCAAACTTTCTGAGATTTTTGAGCCGTGTGAATAAAGTCATGTCCCAACCATCCTGACTCAAAAAGGATAAAAAAAAAACTTTTCCTCCCCTTAAAGCAGGTGTATTTTAACTGGCTGGTGTCATCAAACTGAGATGTGCCGAGCCTTTGCAGAAGACAAACCATAGGAGGGAAAGAAAAAAGATGGATGTTTGATGACAGATAGACAGAGACAAAGCTGGAAACATGCAGCAGCTGAGAGACAAAGAGACCAAAAGACACGTTACGTGCATGTGTCTAACAATGACAGCAAGCGCCCGTATGCAGTTTAAAAGCAACTTGGTTGTCAAAAGTCACAGTGTTGTACTGATGTGAGATCAGTCAGGTCACCAGCTGGTTCCTCTCTGGCAGAGCTGGATTTCATTTGACAGGCCAGCGGTGACAATGGCATGACAGGTCTGTTTCCATGGGAACACATTTGTCACTTGTGAGGAGCGCGGCCAAAGTGTTGGAGGGAAATCACCAATGAGGATCACAGGACTGGAGGGAAAATTAATCACACTAATGATGATTCAAAGCGAGAACTGTGGCGGAATGCGAAAATCGCTTCTGCACCTCCAGTTTCTCTCTGTTTCCCCTGAAACTGCATTCTGGCGGGTTTCAACTGGATTTTCTTTGGGTGGCTTGCTGCAGACATAATATTCCAAATAATTTGATGTGGACGCTGGAAGTGAAATAAAGTGGACAGGAGAGGGAATGCCAATGCTGTCGAGAGTTGAGAGGATCTTGTGGTGGTAGTTTGGCTTTGAATTAGAGAGGATGACCAGTAAGTTGAAAGACGTTAAGATGTTAAATTCCTGGAAAGGACTGATGGGTGTTTTTCAGCTGCACTATGGTTGGATGGACTGCTGTGCCCTGGCAAACCCTGTTTTTAGTAATTGGATGCCGCATGTGTTGCAGCATGCTTGTTGAGTTTTGTGTACAAGTAAATCTGTGGAAAGTGGTCATTATTTTTGGTTTTTATTTTTCAAATGCAGGTGCAAGATTTTTTCGGTAGGAATACAAAATCATTGAGTTGCAGACTGCCATTTGCAACAAAGCCACTCTGTAGTTTAGCTATTCATTTTTCTAACTTACTTTGAAGGACTTATTGGTTCACAATTGACTCTAATTGAAGGCCTGCTTAACAGCTCTTGCTGTCTGGCATTGGTAAAAATCTTTTAGCAGTTTAGAGAGGTGACTTAAAGAGACATGCTGTACCAAAAATATTCAGTTTCAGAGTATTTTTCTTTTTACAGTCCCACACACTAGTTAATCATGTGGACAAAACCAAAGCTCAACAAAGCTGTTGTGCCTCATTATGATTGCAAAGCTATGATTGGACAAGAGTTCTTGATTATGACCGGTCAGTTAGCCGCTCATAAACATTTTTTTCCTTATCTCTATCTTCTCTTTCAATTTCCAGATCTGTCCTCTTGTCTCTTGTTTACTGTAAAATACTATAGACAGGAGATTCTAGGAAACACAAGCTTGTAAAGCAAATACATATATATAAATATAAATGTATATATATTAGAAAAATAAGGTTCTTTTAAGCCTGTGAAGAGGCCATATGAAAAGACAAATAGAAATAATCTACTGTTCATGACAGGCACCCCTGTAGAGACCTAAACCTAGCAGCCTCTTGCTTTTATAATATATTGTGACCAGCCTAGCAATATCAGAGTCCTTCAAGGCCATTTAATCTTAATGCTTGTCTGTCAGAAAGTGGTCCTTCTAACATCATTTTGATGGCACTCCATGCTGCCTAGTGCAATCAGCTTGAAAAACTCTGCTGCCATTGTCCTGCTGTATTGCATTACCCCTTAAAGGCACTTCACCGCTTGGAGAGCCAATGCACATTCATTATGTAGTTGTGTGTAATTTATGCTAACTCTCCATATTAATGTGATGCAATTGTCACAAAGCAAGTGATCATAAGAATACTCATTCTTCACGTTTGATCCATGAATACTAAGTAAAAATAAAGTTTGATGCTTCAGGCTTCATAAAATGAAAGAAGTCAATAAATAATTTATTGAAAGCCACTGAGCTGACCATCTGGATGGTGTCTATCCTCCACAGTAGTGCTCTCACTGAATCATTTCTGCCATCTTACCATTTGTATCATCTCCTCTCTCCATGTTCCTAAGTTGGCTTCTCTCAATTTGGCTTGGCACTCCATACTTTGGCGCTTCTGGTTCTGCTGGTGAAGAAAATCCTGGCATCCCTTCCAGGGACTGCAATTCCTCCGCCTCAGTCTAAGTCCCCACGTTCTTCTATTTTCCCAGACATGTTCCCAGAAGACTGTTCTTTAATGGCAGGGCCAAGCTTTCCAGATTCCTCCATTTGGTCTTGTTGAGAGCTGACTCGGAGCTGTGCTGAGAGGGTGGTGCCGTGGCCCCTCTCCAGTTGCCAGGCCTGCCAGTATCCACAAGTCTTTCCAGTTAATGTGCTGGTGCCAGGCTGGATAGGGAGGGGGCAGAAGAGGAGGTGGGCAGGAAGACAGAATGGAAAGCAGGCAGTGGGATTCTGGGATCACTTTGCTGTGACCCATATCGCTCCGTTCTGCTCTGAATGCCTCAATATGAAAACAACCCAATTACTGTTGACCCCAGCACCGCCTCCAAAACACAGCGGCAACGACTAATTAAAACCGAAAGGGTTCCCATTCCCTCCATTGTTTTTGCTCAGTGTGTAAGTATGGATGTGTGTGTGTGTGGACTCGTATTCTGCGTTGTTGTGGAGGCAAAAATCTGTTTACACAGCCACATTGTGAGGACAAAATGCAAGTTCCCACAATGTAAGTCATAAAATATTGGGGTTGAAGACTTGCTTTAAGGTTGGGCTGAAGTTAGGGTTAGGTTAAGGCAAGGGTTAGGATTAGGCAAGCAGTGTTTGTTGTTATGGTTAAGTGGTGGTTAAACCCCCATGAAATTAATGCAAGTCTATGAAATACCACAAAAAAAGTGATGGAAACACGACTGTGTGTGTGTGTGTGTGTATGTACTCGTATTTAACGGAAAGCCCTCCTTTTTTGTGCCCGTGAGGAGATGGTTAGATAGCACACAGGTGCTGGTGCTGAATATCATCCACATGTAGTTTCCCTAATCAAAGCGGGAAAGTTTAAAGGCAAACACAAAGCACAGAGATATCCTAACAGGCTGTTTCTTTCTCACCAGCCAGACCCTGGGGGCCTGGGGCGACGAGTCATCAACCTGCCGATGTGTCTGGCAGTGACAGCAACTTCCAATCCAATCTCTATTTCATTCAATTATCATCCCCTGCAACAGGCCTCAGCGTCGTTTGCCCTCAAGAGGAACTTGTGTTGCACCGACAGTAAGTTTTTTTTTTTCATTGACCAAAATCCATTTCTGTTCAAACACCCAGCCATGTGATTCAGATAAACAAAGTTTAATAGAAACAGACCCTCTGAGGGACGGCGTCTCATAACAGTGAGCCTTCGTACGGATCCTTGCTTGTTAAAAACATAAAAGAGGAGAGGAAAAAAAGAGCATATATACTAGTTGTATCATGTGGGAGTGCAATCATTAATGGCCAAAATTAAAAAAAGTGTACCAATTCAAGAAACCATGTGATCTGTAATAAAACTTGGAGTTACTCCATTTACAATTAATTGGTGCCTGCACTTTGTTGGCTCATGAAACGTTTGTGTGAGCTTTTACACCCAAAAGATTTCACTGTGGTGGTAACAGTTGTTAACAGGAAAAAGTGCCCATTTCCACTGATAAGTACCCCAGGTGGTATCATTGCAACTGCGAAGTCGTTTCTATATTCATTGTCAGATGAACATTTTTCTCTTATTGGCAGATAATGAACAGAATCCTTTTGTTTTAAATAGGACAGACTTTCCAAAGCTTATAAAAAAAAGTTTTAAGAGTGGATTTCATTCACGGATTGATCTCTCCTTCCCAGCAGGATTCAGTAATAATCTAATCTAATATTCAAGTGCAGTTCAGATCCAGGTGAATAAGTATTTGCAAAAAATTCTTGGTGCTTAGCCTGCTTAGAGTAGCTGGTGGGATTTGCCATGTTGGGATAACTTTGATGGAGACATAAATTGGTTTCAAACAATTTTTTTCTGTCATGACAAACAAGTTTTTTTATGGCATCTCAAAAATATTTTCAAATAATCGGTGCTCTGTTTATTTCTGTTCTGTTTTAAATGATCTGTTATCAGATTATGTGTAATAAACATGAAGTAGGTGAGTATTTGTAATGTATGGCATTTGAATAAATGGTTTAATACTTCATAATATAAATGTGGTTTCATGTAATAGACAAAATGATGTAACCACAAGATCTGATTTGGTCACATACATGGAAGAGGAAGATTTGATTATATCACGCAGCAGATGTGGTTGCCCAGCTATGGAACTGCAAATGCTCAAATTTCTGTTTCTTGAGAACTTTAAGGCCTTTTCCAGGTCAAGATGATATTTTCAATCCCAACTTCTAAGCCAACATTTATTAGAAGTCCTTAAAAGTGCACAGAACAACAAAAAATTGAAGCAACGTCCATTCTGTGAAACGAGATAAACTCTGTTTGCTGAGGAAGATCTAATATGAATGGCTTCCAGTAGAATAGAATAGAATAATTGTATTGTCACGGTAAAACCACATGTTGAGTGGAATAGTGTGACAGCATTGTTGGGAAAGTGCATCTTGGCATTCAAGTGCTCAAGATACAAACGACCCACTCTTTGACCCTTAAACATTGCCAGTAAATACTTGCTGCTTGCTGTTTGTTCCCCCATTCTCAGAGGAAATTTGTGAGCAATATCGAATCCCAAAGGTAAGTTATCGTGCCTCCACAAGACCTAACATGTGCATTGGATTATTCGCTGCATATTAATTCCTGATTTGAAGAAGGGTTACATGAAGATAGTTACACATTTTTAATATCAAATATTTTAGGTTTTCATGTGAACATCACGCTGTATTTGCCCTCCTTCCTCGTCAGTCCATTTGTTTTTTCTTTCTCCTTCACCCTCAGCAGCCCCTCTGTCCCTCCTCTGGGAGACTTCAGCCCCTCTCTCTCCCAGCAGATGGTCAAGGTCGAGCACTTGACTGGAGTCTGCAGCACATCAAACTGTGTCGATGTCTTGAAAACTATTAAAGTCACTATTAAATGTATCACAGTCGTTCTCTGGTCAATGACACTTCTGGGAATATAACTGTATAATTTATAATGAATTCTTCTTTGAGTGTTCGTTGCTTGTGTCCCTGTTTTCTTACATTAAGTATTTGTGATGCTCAGACATCAATAAATGCTACGTAGACAATTATACCGGGACACAAATCTTTATCACTGAATTAAGGCATGGTTTGGTGCTGTTTTTCAAGGGTTGGGCTCTGCCCCTTACTTCCAGTGAAGGGAAGTCTTCATACTTCAGCACACCAAGACATTTTGGTCAATGCTATGCTTCCAACTTTGTGGCAACAGTTTGTTGAAGGCCCTTTTCTATTCCAGCATGACTGTGCCCCAGTGCACAAAGCAAAGCTCCATAAAGACATGGTTGGATGAGTTTGGTGTGGAAGAACTTGACTGGCCCACACAGAGTCCTGACTTCAGCCCCATCCAATACCTTTGGGATGAACTGGAACACAGACTGTGAGCCCGGCCTTTTGGTCCAACATCAGTGTGTGACCTCACAAATTCTCTACTGCATGAATGGGCACTGCAAAATCTTGTGGAAAGCCTTTCCAGAAGAGTGGACGCTGTTATAGCTGCAAAGGAGGGACCAACTCCAGATTAATGTCTATGTCCCTGTTGGTATAATGGTCAGGTGTCCCAGTACTTCTGTCTATATAGCGTACATAGAGACACGTTTAGTTTAAGAATGATGGCAATATTAGCAAAAGCAAAGGAAACTCTTAGACTGGCAGAATCTTCCGGCCCCTACACTGAATTTTGCTTGATGTGCCACTGTGTTGGTGCTGTTTAACCAGCACAAACAGAGCTGAAGATTTAGTGATTTCACAACAGCAGATGGTGGAATGAGAGAAAGGCAAAGTCAGGGAAAATGTAGGGACAAACAAGAACATTTCTCAGATGCTTATCCTGTTCTGTACTGACAAAGAAGGAGATTTTATTCGAAGAAGCAGCAACATTATTCACGAGAGATGAACGTCTTAGTTTTGAAAAACATCACTGCTGACAGCACCACCGCAGTATGGAATGAGATACCCATCATCTTATCCAGAGCCTTGTTAAAAGTTAGAACATTAATGATTCAAACAGGGAAATGCAGTCAAAGTTATGGCATGAGCCAACAAGTTAACCTGTTGCTTGTTAAATGCTTCTTGTTTCTTGAGAGAGAACGAGGGAAGATTGCCTCTTTGTGTGTGTGTGTGTGTGTGTGTGTGTGTGTGTGTCAGATCCGGTCCAGACCCCCAGGAACTGAGGGCTTGCAGAGCACAGTGAGGACAGCCACATCAGGGCAGCCCGCAGACAGCTGGCTCCCTCAGATGATGCACTGGCCTTGGCATCCTAATTGGCCACGCTGTCTCAGCCAGTGGGACTGTTGTTTCTATATGTGTGCACCCATGTGTGTTCATCCATGTGTCTGTCTTTGTCATTCTGGGTATAAGGCTCTGTGTTTATACTTGCTTTCTGTGTGCATCTGTTTATGTGTGGCATACATCTGCATTCTAAATTCTGGATTGTGTGTTTGTGTGTGGCTGTTGCCCCAACTGTCATTCTGAATGTACACGACATACAGCGCTTTGGGCTACCATGTACTTCCACTGACCTTTCATGTTTTGCAGAATCCACACATGAACATACACACATGTTCACAGAGAACATGTGGTTATTTTTATTTTAATTGTGCATGCATGTTAAGCACGAAGTTTTATCTACTATATGTGTGTGAACTGTCATGTGCATGTGTTTGTCATATTTTTTGTCACTTTCTTTAACTGTATCTATGAGCTGTGGCAACATATTTTTGATCAAAACTTTGAGCCAATAGAGCTTCATTTAATTAATTGAATTAAAATGCATGTGAGCATAATTTCACTGCATGTGTGTACGGCATCAAGCATTCAAGTGTGAGACTGTGGCGTTTGTGTGTGTGTGTGTGTGTGTGTGTGCACTCTTTCTGTCATGACTAATATCAGTCAAGTTAAGGATTCTAAGCAGGAATGGCATGAGACATTTACATTATGCTGAACTATGTAAAGAATGGAGTTAATTATATTTGTCATCTTGTCTGTGACAGAACTGTCCCGTCACTTTAAGTGTTAACGCTGGCCTGATGGGTAGTAAAATAGTCCCGTAAATTAAAAGGTCACTGGTCCAGTCCCCACAACAGTTCATGTGTGAACCACTGCAGAGGAGGACATTTAAGTCATTCTTGCCGCAGGGAACGAGACACATCATGCATGTACATCTCAGAGGAATATGCACAGAAAAGAAAAAACACTTGTCATTACTGGACTTTACTGTAATGTATGTGGTGATTCACTGCTGGTAAAAAGGTTTTCTTGTGCCACAACTGAAACTGCGTCAGTCCACCGTGCATCAGTATTTCACAGCTGATCACTGTGATCACTCTTGGTTGAGTATTTTGCTCCTCCACAGTTCTTGTTCAATCTCTGGACCCCATCGTGAAGCTGCAGGCTATAATAGCAATTTTTACATGCACCAGTGTCGACCGACTGGAAAAATAGGCTACAACTTGCGCGGAATTGGAAGTATATAGTGGACCAATTACCCCTGTGGTGATGGCAATATACTAGTGTAGCTATAGGCTGTGGCTGTTGTGGGTGTAATTGATGTTGCTCGGTGGCTGCCAGAGAGGTTGGAGGCATGTAGACCACAGAGACATTTCCTCTAATAGGCCCTGCCAGGGGTCACAGCACTCGCTACAGACCAAAGCACTCACAACCTGACCAGGTCTCCAGTGTCTCCTCCAATATACACTGTATCACACGTATGGAGCTGTGCTGTTGTCGTGATGGTGACATAAACCCACTTTTTACACATAAAACATTAAGATCCAGAACTTTACTTACCTCTTCAGGTTAAGGAAAGCAGTATTAGTTTAAGATACGGCTGACCAAAGTGGAGCAAGAATTGGTGTTGATGTTTTCACCAAAAAAAACAAATCAAATAGAAATAATAATTATAATAAAATGATAATGATTGCTTTTATACTGGTTTATATTTTGTGAGATAAAATGCTCTTTACATAAAAACGCTGGGCAAGTACACTTTTGCAGAATGGGTACAAGTTGCAGATTCGCACTCCCTCTTCGACTGTGCGTGAAGAGAAACGACAACAAAGCAGCAAATCAGTGAAATGAAAAATGATGTCCTAATTGTTACGTGGTAAGCAGTTACATTCTGCCCACACCTCTGCACAACCCAGCAGGAAGATTCCACATTCCCGGATACTGCGTGTATTCAATCAAAGCCCACGTATTGAAATATCAAAGCAAAAATTGACAATGAATAGTTACAGACACTGAGCATCAGTTCAGTTTACCATGTGCAGCAGGTCAGCACTATTTAAACACTTATTTGTGTAACTAAATTTATAGCCCTGTGGATTGTTATCAGATACAAGAATTTCCATCAAAGGTGTGATTGTGTTTGTGAAAAGCAGCCTTTCACAAATCAGTTTGTCCTACTAAAAAATTAAAAACTACACAGAATACACAATTAAAAAATGATTGCTGAGCTACCTTTAAACAAACGTTTTCGTTTTCCAACATAGAGGATATCAGTATGTAGTACGGAAACCACACACTTCTATTCATCTAATTACGGTTCATACTATCATTTGCGCTGCAAGCATTGGAAACTATTCTTCTAAGATAACAATGCACTCCCTGTTCTTATGAGGACATGAATTATCTCGATACGAGACTATGATGGACTGTGCTTATGTGCAACCTAATGAGCCACAGATGATAGATATCATGTTCATTAAGAGCGAGCACATCTGAATAACTCGTTTTTGGAAAGTGATTGATTCCACTCGCAAAACCTCCACCTCAGGGTTTCACAATTAGCATTCTGTGTACTGTACCTTAGAGAACACTTTACAGTTATTGGTTGAGCACCCAGGTGAAGTGTACCTCAGATAAGAGATAAAATGAAAAATTCTAGCAGTGCAAAGGGATACGAAAAATCCTTGCTGTTTTTGCTCATGGCGGGCATATTTGTGGAAGATTCAGTGCAGCGTTATCTCCTGGTGTTTGGTACCGAGATGCACTGAGAACTTGACCGACCTTTATTATTCACCAATTAAAGCAAAAACTATGGGATCAAGAGCATGTTGTGGCTATAGCTGTGTTTATCCACATACCTCAACAGCATGTTGTGTTCATATATCAGTATTCCAGGCACAGTGTCCTGCCACGGATAACCATAAACTCAGTCTGCTGCATAGTTATAGTTCTAAAGGGGCAGTGGTTATAGAGAGAAAATTAAGATTGTAGATCTGTCGAATCAGAAATTGCAAATCACAACTTATGTGCTGTTTACAGTAGCAGGTGAATCAGAGTTCATCAGATGCAACAGTGTAGTAAACTAATCACTATTTGATGCAGTGGAATATGAGAATCTTGCAGCATAAATAAGTCATAATGTGCTCTTTGTTAAATGTAATGCCATTTTACCAAAAGAGCCTCCACTTACAATTCTTAGTTCAACTGAAAATGTCAAACAAAGTTCAAATCTGTCGCATCTCTGTCTGAAATTTCACATACTAGTTTGTTTATGTGGCACATCTGACACTTTGAAGTCCGCGTTGGTGCCCATTCAACTTGTCGCGCAAAGTGATGTGGATTTTATGTACTTAAATGGACCATGAAGTTTTTTCCTGTGTGACTCTTTTGGTACACACATTCACCTGCGAGTGTGTGTGAAGATATAATTCTGATATATATACTCCCCAAAATGATGCTGGTGTTTGGGAATTGTTAATTTTGGCCTTCATTTTGCACACATGGCATTGATGTTAGTGGATTCAGGAAATGAAATGTAATCTTTGGACTTGGGTGAATGTATCAGGTATTTTCAAGTGAAAACACCCAAGTTGAGCTGCAAAACTGTCCAAGTACGTCTATTAATGTGTGCTTGAGCACTTTATTATCTACAGCATCTTCTTTGATTCAGTGTTATTCTAAAACCACTTATTACCAGGGCTGCAACTCTCAATTCTAATATTAAACTAAAATGCAATTAATGTAATGTAATAATGTAATGTAGTGTTATAATACCTTGAGGTGATAAAGCTTGGGGGCCTTTGTTTGCGGACAGTAGCTGCAGAGTGGACATGTGCAATGGAGTCGCGTACCACCTGCAAAACTGCTGATGGCCACCGAAGGTCCAGAAAGGTCACAGTGTTTCTATGACGTGTCCGTCAAGTGCTGATCAAATGACTTGCAATGACACTTCCTTACCTACTGCAGTGTGAGGAAGATATGATGTGACATTTAAGCGAATTTGTCCTTCAGAACGCAGAACCTTCACATGAGAACTTTACATCATATTGCCTTGTCATTTTCATAGACAAACCATTGTTCACTATCGCATCATCAAATCTGAATCTCATTTGCAGAAAAGGTTTCTTTCCTGGCTCTTTCTACTTTCTGGCATTTCTGTCCTGTCTGTTCTGTCTAGTGGCTCTCACCTCCGCCTTCCTCTCTATTAGCTGCACTGCTGCTAATCTAAGAGTCACAGCTTTTCTGTCAGTGTTCGGCAAGCTCCTTCGCACGAGAGTCAAAGTTTAAATGCTTAAAAATTAAACGTTATTTTGTTGAATCTCGTTATGAAAGTGGCTTGTTAAAAAAAGCTCCCAAATAAACAATTTCAATCTGTGACCATCCTGCCATATGTTCTGATATTGTTTGTTTTCGGCGGTTGTGGCAAAGAGAGTACGCCTCAATTACTGTGGCGTGTGGTATTCAAGCTTGCCTCTTTCGAGCCCTCCTGCATTCTGAACCAGTGTACTGTTCCTCATTAACATTTTACTGCGGCGGGTGACCCTGCCATTCATTTACAGACAACTGCTTCCTGACAAAGTTTTTTTTCCCTCCCTCTCCTCTCAAAGGAGGGGAGCCCATTCTCTACAGAATGTTAATGCCTTGTAAATCCAGAAGTGTGGCTGAGTGGAGAGGGAGCAAACCACCTTCTCTTCTTTTGGTGAGCGATATTAAAAAATTCAATTAGGTTGCTGAACCATAGACAAAAAAAACATTGGCTTCAGTATTGGTGTGCAGTCTTCTCAGAACACAATGTCGTTTTCTCTCATCTGAAAAGAAGACATTTGCCAGGTGTGTACCTGACAGAAGATCTGGGCGACACAAAGAGAGATCGATTCACTGTCGTCTACAGGGTGAATTTACAATCAATGTCTGTTCTGGGCCTGCTGGACATCAATAAAGATGGCTGCTTGTGAATTCCTGTGGATCCAGTCATCATCAAATATTTTTGGGTTTCCTTAATGTGCGCAAAATAATTTGAAATCAAGCAAACACAGTCAAGCCAAACACGTCAAGCCAAAACACTACATGCCGACAGCTGTGGAAAAAAACGACAGTATACTTACCCTGGTACTACACTTCAATACAGTACAGCACGACAACTGCAAACATCTACTCATCTACACATTAATGCACCGATAATAAAGAATTAAAAATGTGATATATGATGAATAAACGATAACACTGACAGGAGTCCTTCTGCTCCATAATGAGCATGAATGATACTTGAAAATGAGTGTTTTTAAAGTGTTTACATAATAAATAAATCAGTCACAACCACTCGTCTTCCACTATGCAGCTTTCTGTTAAGTCAAGGTCAGCTTAATAAAACCCAGCCTTTCCTGATTCACAGAGCCGTCACACACCTCCCTGGTCTGCTCAGCTGTACATGATGAGCAGTCCCGAAGAGTTCGGCCGATCGATCCGATGTTGTACTTTCCATACAACAGATCAATGTGGAGCAGCGGCGTGGTGTTTGCAGGTGTGAAAAGGCAAGCAGAAAGCAGACCTCTCTCTCCAGATCAGACTCTGATGCATTCATACCGCCAGCATTACCTTGGGAGCAGGAAGAGATATTACTATGGTAGTGATTGAAAAACTTTTTCATAACAACCTGGAATTCCTGCACAAAAAATATTGGACTGTGGAATGTTTACAGGACGGCTACGGGCCACGGACAGCCTCCTGCAAAGCTGCCTGTGATGTATTTTTCTTGTCTGGTTAGGTGCACTGAACGGCTTTTTCTGCAATGTTTTGTTTTTTGCTCGTGCGGGGACTGAGCAGGAGGCATCCTGTGGCACCTGTGTGAGATAAAGTCGAAACAAGGGTTGGTGCTGATTGGCTGCATGCATCCATCTTGATAAAAGCCAGCATCTCTGTTTCCTCTCAGTCTCCCACCGTTGGCCAGCCTCCTCTTCTTTCCTCTGCCTCCTAAACCAAATCTCCCTCCGGGGGGACTTCACCAGGCAGCCTGTTGCTGGGTAACCAGAGAGGATTGTGGGTCAGAGAAATTATCAGTTGAATACCAACAACAGCTCCTCAGCCCTCAGACTGGATAATGATATCAAACCTAAATCCTGAAAAATAGCTTCACCTGCCGGGGGTGTTTTGAGAGCAGTGTGGTGTTAATAGTTTAGAGTTTCCTCAATGTTCTTTCTCCTGTTAATAACTTTGATACACACAATTAGAAATATGTTCAACATGTCAACATCAGGGAATAAATAACTTAATATATTACATAAAACCTGAGAGACAGAGAGAGAGAGAGAGAGTAAAAGGAATCAGTGATTGTGCTGTTGAGATAAATAATTTAATGAATTAATAAAGAGAAGTAAATAAGAGTAAAACAAAACCTTATAAAAATATCTCTGGTTTAAGATTTAAATATTTCCAGGAAATGGTGTGCGGTTATTAGGTTTATAAAAAAAAGCAAAACAGCAGTGAACCAGTTTCCAATCGGCTCTATCCTACTGAGATATGAAGCAACTTTGGCAGTCATCCATCTGTGAGCTGTTTAACACATGTCTAGCTATTTCAGAATGACAGATAAAAAATTAATGGCTTTAAATAAATTTGGGTAAAATATTATACTGAGCTAGTGAGTATATTAATATCAGTTATGTCTGAAGGCATCAATTATTGATGATGCATCCCTAGTTGTCAGGTCAGCAGCAGCTGAATAACTCTGGCATTCACAATGCACATCAACAATTGTAGGCCTGAACTGGAAATGACTGATAAAAAACGAGCAAATGTAGCCTCTCCTTTCGTCAAACACATTTCACAGCTCCGAGCTTTGTCAGAATAGATTCCTGTAACTTCTCCCAGCTCAATGGCCTATGTAATCAAGTTTAGGTGATCTACCTTTATTCAGGTGATGCACTGCAAAATCAAAAGGCATATTATACTTTTTTCCCTGATACTGATTGATGTGATATTACAGTAATATTATACGAGTGGTTCAGTAATTTAGGTAAATGCTGTGGACTAAAACAGACAAAGAATTTGGGTTTTCAGAAGCCTGTTTGGAAAAAAAGTTGACTTGCTAGTTACTCGTGGTACATTGATTCCATATGCTAGATAAGTAAAACGATATATATCTAGTCGCTGTAATTAACAAATGCAGTATTCATGCAGTAGAGCATTTGTGAGGTCAGACACTGATGTTGGACCAAAAGGCCTGGCTCACAGTCTCTGTTCCAGTTCATCCCAAAGGTGTTGGATGGAGTTGAGGTCAGGACTCTGTGTGGGCCAGTCAAGTTCTTCCACACCAAACTCATCCAACCATGTCTTTATGGAGCTTTGCTTTGTGCACTGGGGCACAGTCATGCTGGATTAGAAAAGGGTCTTCCCCAAACTGTTGCCACAAAGGTGGAAGCATAGCATTGACCAAAATGTGTTGGTATGCTGAAGGAAAAACACAGGGTTCAAATAATGGGGGAAAAAAAGTCTGCAGATATACAATGTTTCCCATTAGGTTGTCAAAATAAAAGATGATGAAAGAAAGCATGCAAAGACATCAACGTTAATGTCATCAATAATTGTAACAACCCCATTTTAGAGGTCAATCAGTGCATCAGTATTTAAAAAAAGAAAACAAAGCATACAGGAAAACATTGTCAATATCAACAAATTGTTTGCCAAAGAGTTCTGGAAATCCATCAAGTGATGATATGTCATCGTAATAAAAACACATAGACTTTTCTCAGGACCGCAGTATAAGTTATTGAATGGAGCTCAGTGTCTTAGCCAGTGCTGAATGGCATGCAGACACAAACAGCTTGATGCTAGAGCCAAGGGAAGGTGAATCATCTGCTGATCCACTTCAGCATTCTAATCAGGGGGTCTTAAATTGGTGATCCCATCCAGGGAGCCGGGCTCAGCCAAGCGCAAACGGCCTGAAACACGTGACTGAAGACATTTGAATAGAAATGGACCCGGCTCGGCAGCATGCCACTGCACCCAGCGTCAATGCATTAGAAACGATTGTGCTATTTACCCCACAAGGTCCACTTTTCTTTCTTTCTAATAGCGCTTTAGTTGGGCACATTTGGGTCAACCGTTTAAACGCTTTCACCTCGCTGAATGAGCGCATTAACAAAGCACTTCTGTTTTTTCCGACACCCAATCCAAGAAAGAGGTTGATAAATGCTCTTCAGTTCAAGACTGTTTTTATACTGGGACATGCTGCCGAAATCATCATACAACAACGACGATGTTGTGTTGAGTTCCCTGGAGGATATTTGATACTTTTTCTGTGGATGCCATTTTGTACAATGCTTCTGCTGTGAAAAAATAGATGGCTAAAATTCCCCTGTGAAGATACCAAAATTAATGAGGCTAACTGAGGGCTTTTTTTTTTTTTTATTGTGACCAGACCACAAACCACCAGGACTCTGAACTCCCACCCGCTAATTACTTTGTCAGCGTGTGTACACATTTATCTGTGTGCATTTCTTACCAAGTGTACGCGTGTGTGTGCGTGCTTTTATGTGTGCTGGGCCACATGGACAAGTGTGTGTGTGTGAGAGAGAGAGAGCAGGAGAAGAAGAAGAGAGGGAGAGGATATGATAATATTTGTCTGAGTCAATGAGTTACTCACCAGAGTTTCTCAAAGCCTCATAGCTAAAGCGTGGGAGGCTCTACTTGTGTGTGTTTGGTATGTACAGTATGTGGGGGGTGGGGGGTTGAGCAGGGGGCACTGCTCGGTGAAGCTGAAAGAGGAGAGATGACGTGCTGTCAGTCTGAGTTGACGGTCACCGCTCAATGCTTTAGCGCCTCCTGACACTTTCTATTCAGACTAGGGAGACCGCAGAGCGCCTCAGGCATGCCGAGGGATCCCGCCTTTTAATTGAGCCTTTACCCAAGATTCATTTCACTCTGCACCTAGGGCCTAACTGAGAGCCGACAAAACCGTGAGAGCGACAAAACTGGGCCTCGCATTGTTCAAGCTTAGAGGCTGGTGAAACCTAGACCTACATAAAAAAGTTCACCTTTAGAGACATTATCCCAGTTTCACAGGCACTGAAACCTCACTAATCTGAACCTCTAGCATATGAAAGTCATTTTATATTCAGACCCCATTTTAATGTAGTAGGACCTCCATTAACCAATATAGGTTTATGACTCGAGTTAGATCCCCTGAGTTGAAAGATTTTCCTTGTTAAAAGACAAATAAAAGGATGAGATGACCTTGTGCAAGACACCCCAATGCTGTAATATGACATTAAGATATAAACACTGAATGTTTTTGACATTTTACATAAGGGCTGAAACAATGAGTTGACTGACAGAAAAATAAGCCAAAACAGCCTTAATAACTACATAAATCATTTTAGGTGATTTGACAACACTTCAATTGACACGACTGTAATTTCCAAATAATTTACTAAGACATTTTCCTGGAAATACACATTCAATTTGGTGCTGATTATAAGGAAAAGAGGCACGGCGTTCAATTAGTAAATTTTCGGTTAATTAATTTCAGTTATTTATTACCATACAGCAGGTCAACTGAGCACGCAAAAACGTCTAATTTGTCAGCAGGCATGTAAACAATTTAACGAATTTAATGAAGAATACGGTTTTCAAAAATGAATGAATATGATAGTTCTTGTGGGAAAACTTCAAGGATGTTGTTAAGAGCTGTAAAATAAAGAGTTTGTCAAGCAAAAAATACTGATAAGTATTTGTTGATTTTCTCTGTGTTATGTCATTGTAAATCGAATGTCTTTGGTTTTTTCAGTGTTGGCTGAACAAAAACAAACCTGAAGATGTTACCTTGGGCTCTGGGAAGTTTGTTCATGGCAACAGTGGCACAAGCAGATGCAGCAACTAGCAGACTTGTTACATTTTTGTTTTAATCTGTTGTTTTTTTCTGCTTTACTGCTGAAACACATATTACCTATGAGAGAAATTCACTTATCGGCAGTGGAGAAGGAGCCTCAGGGTTTGGAGCACCTTTCGACCATTCATTCAGACAAGACCGAGAAAGAGATCCGAGGTGAGAACCACGCTAGCACAGCTTGAACTTAACGCTGTTCCTGGCTAACGTCCAACCACAGAAAAATAATGTGGAAGAAAGAGGACTCAGACTGGCCAAGTGAAGGAAAACCATAGACTGTCTGATCCATACAGATATCTGTCTCCAACACAGCATCCACGATCAAGATGTTGCACTTGATGGATGGTACCGTGTCGCAATCAGACAGAGCAGCGCAGGACTCTGGCAGAACGAGGCCATATTTATAAATATATAAATAACATTGAACTATCAAGGACAGTTTATGTGCAGTTTCATGCATTTTAAGTTTTTTCCGTTTTCATTCAAATCCACTTCATGTGTCATGTGGCCTTCGCCATCTTAGTCACATGAACCTTAGATGCAGCTTGGTTAAATGCTATGTTAACTGTTAAATAAGTTTGGATAGTGAATGCCAAATTGCTTGCGATGATTGCTCCATTGGTTTGTGTGAATAGCTGAGCATAGGAATATCGTGGGGCGCTTTGATTGTGGAACCATGTCTTGAACGCAAAGTCTCGTCCACGCATCACTCATGCTGAGATACTGACATTTTTATCTGTCACAAATGTTCTTTTCCTAATTATTACCTTCATCATGCTCTACACTAATTAACATTCCATAACGTTACATTAAGCTACGGTCCATTTCAGGAGAGTAACTGTGAGCAGGCACGGGTTGACGGCACGTGGTTTTGCACTCGTCTTCTTATGTAACTTCACTTCAAAAAGAGAACTGAATCTTTATGTGACTTAATCTCCAAAGCCTGTTCTGACAGTGGAGACAAGAAACCACAGAGAGTCCTAGCAGGCCTCATTAGCACCAGCTGGAAAGGAGGAGCCTCACCTGCTGTGACAGATCTCCTCAGACTCAGAGGAAACAGTGTGCTTCATTATTCTCCTCCTATAGTGGCTCCTCTGGTCCGGTGTGATGGCTGGCTGCTAGAAAAAGGATGAAGTGAAATGCTAAATGAACTTTGTCCTAAAGAACAATTGTATCCAGTGTGAAGACTAAATGAAAAATAAAGAAAGAAAACATGCAATTTTGAAAATGCACAAAATTTAGAAAATTAGTAGTTTTGTAGATACTGCAACATACAAATGAACAAGTATTGATGTGATGAGATGCCAAAATGAGTCTAAACAGGATACACCTGAGATCTTGTATTCATTATGGTGGACAAAAGACTGAAGTATGGAATGAACAAAATTTGAATTAAAACTCTTTGAGCAGAGAGCGAGACTGGATGAAATAAGAAAAGTCATTTGGATTTTTTTTTTTTTTTTGTATGGACAGCAGCAATTTCCCTGGTGACAGACAGCTCAATAGTGATCCCTGTCTCTGTGTCTCAGTGTGTGTTCTGACTCCCTGCCTGTTAATAAGCAAAACTCCCCAAAGGCACAGCTGGCTTCTCTGTTTGCCTTGTTACCAAGGTCTGTCCTATCAATGCTAAATTTAATGGCCTGGTCGGCATGCAAAATGCACAGCTCAAGGATGCAAATGTAGAATACAACACACGCCTGGAAAATATACATGCAGTTCAATGCAATGTGCACAATGGTCCACCAAGAAACAAACTGGCCTTGAATATATTTCTTCCAAAGGGACATGAGCTCTGTGAGACCGTACCTAAACACAACAGTGCTTTCAGTGACTAATATGCTCACGAAGAGAGAAGCTATAGAAAGTATATTTTTCACCATGTTCTCGATGTTAGCTTAGCATTTCGTTATACTAACATTTGCTGAGCTGAGGGTGGTGGCTTGTTGTTAGTTTTTCAGATATTAAGTTTTAAAGTATTTAAATTTTCAAAGTATGGACAAATTGAAAATTTGATTAAATGATAAGCAGTAGTGAAGAACTGTAAGAATTGTGAAACAATTGTTTTTTCTGAAAGACACATAAAGCAAACACATTAACACATTTTGCAAGCAGAATCAAACGAACTCTTGCTTCTATATAGCTAAAAAATGTAAGTTGTCTTACGTTTGAAAACTACTAACACACCACAGCAAATACTGTCTTTACTCTGTTACTTTAAGAGCGATGTACTCTGGGTTTTTGTAGCCTTAATGTTGCTTAACTAGTCTCTACCTGTCTGTTTACAAAGTACCTGTTAGTCAGCCTCAAAAATGTCCAGTGAGCTAAACGTAACCTTTTACAGATTTCTTCCGGGTCTTAAACTCCTGACATCTTGACCACAGAAATGGACCAGACAGAGTTATCTTTCAAATGGCCAGGAGAAACAGTGTGACAGCACGTCAAGTTAGACCATGACAAGCCCAAAAAGAAATTTTTCTGTGGTCCCAAAATAGACCACTTGCCAGAGCAGCCGTTATTCAGCTAAAAAGTCTGGAAGTCATCTACAGTAGATGGTAAAATCAAAAGCCGACAGTAGGCTACAGATTTTCATATTTACTAGCGCTTATTCTCTTTAAAATCTTCTATTTAAATTGTATTTCCTGCATAGTTTTCTTTGTTGTCCACTAGTATTTCAGTTGTTTCAGGTGTTTCACGGTAAGATTTTAGCCTGCACTTTGTTGTTGTGATGCTGTATTGACTGCACTGTGATGAATGACGTAATGCAGTCAAACACAAGTGCAACATACAGCCTTGAGAGCTGCCACAGACTGGCATCAACACAGTGCCAGTAACTCTTATAGTGGTAATATTTATCATAGGACTGTTGTATTGTAGCGGGGAGGTTACATATACACATCAGACTCATCGCATTTACTCACATAATTTAGAATTTAAAAAGAATGAAATCCCAGCATCATTAACAGTGAGGTTATTCACCAGCAGACACATACTACAATAAAAGTAATCGAAATTGAAGGCTTTGGGTTGTGAGACGGCTAATTACTTTATTATAATACACTGTACAATGCAATTTTTACTTTTATAAAAATGAGTGACACTCTTCTAAACAGTATTTCACTCTGTAATGAAACTTTCCTCTTTTCAATACCACAGACTTTTCCGTGTGAAGATTTTTCATTATGATGAGTCATGAAGATGGGCTGTAAATGGTTGCTTCTGGCAGCCTGAGGTGCTGAGACAATTCATGAGGATATAGCAGTTCCTTTTCTGCTAACAGAAACAGCAGGTCTAGCAAAATTCATTTTTCCTTCACTTTAGCAGTTTTGTGTGTGTGTGTGATTCTTCACCAGACACACAAAATAAGACACACGCGCAGACGAAGGCAGGAATGAATGTCTACCTGCGTGCTGTCAAACACACAAACACAAGCACTAGCTTTGCATGTTGCATTGTTGTCATACTTACAGAATTTAATTGGTGAGATTCACTCCCTGACCTCTTAACCACCTCTTAAACTCAGCTTAATCCTTCTTCTAAAGTCAACCTTAAACTTAAATCCTGAACGTAAATTAATCCCTCAAAGAATCCCTGAGAGGACACTTCAAGCTGAGAGGGAGAAAAATAAAAGAGAATACACACACCCACACCCACCTACCTACCTACACACACACACACCGATGTTAATGTTTACAATGCGGCACGGAGGTGAGGATGATCTTTGTTGAGTGTCCCTGCCACTGCAGTGATCTACTGTCCTCAGCTGACAGCGGTGTGAAGCTGCCAGGCTGCCCGGCTATCCTTGAGACGCTGCCCATCTCTACGGAACTCATGCCAGTGGACATTAGTCTCGGCCCCATCCCTCTGTTTGGGATTTATACCCATTAATAATTCATTCACTGTGGCGGACTTATGAGTCCCCACCCCACCCTTCCTTGCTGCACCGCACCATTTACACGCTCCAGAATGACGCACAGTGGAGTAATGTGCAGAGCTGCTTCAGTGGCAGTAGCATTTAGGCTAAAAGAAAGAAAGGAAAAAAGGAAAAGAGAAGAGATAGAAAGTTCCCTCTTTCTGCTTTCTGTCTCTGTCTCTCTTCTCCCACACACACCCACGGTTGCTAGGCTACACCGCAACTAATCACCGGGAAAATTATCTTCATTCAAAACCATATCTATAACTTGTCTGAGGGCATACAGTATTTACCCCGCAGTTTAGATTGAAGATATCAAAAAATGGAATTGTAAAGCAAGCAGGAGCGTGTGTTTATCAATATACTTGTGTCCAGTGGTTAAGGATGATTTAGTTGACAATACGTCTAAATAAATCACCAATTCAGTGCTTATCAGTGTTCTCAAATTGAAGTTTAATATCCTCTGCTCCCAGCAATTTCCTACGTCCTCGAGGCCTGTGCACTGCCAACCAGACACCCAGGACTTGCATGGAAATCTTTCCTATCACCGTTCACCACCTCTGAGGGGGAAGATTATGAAGATTAGATTTGCCTTAAATAGATTTTTTTATGGCAGGCAGAAACAATGCTATCTCGGAGTCACTCTATATGCAATTCACCCTGCCGAATGCCTGACAAAAGGCACTCGCCTTTCATTGTGCGTGAAGCATGGCTTTGTGCGCTGGTGATTGAATCTTGCAGGGGAAGTAATGGCAAATGTTATGACCACTGACGTAAGGGGATGGAGACTAATACGGTTCCCTGCCTTCCTCAGCAAACCACAAGTCTACGCAATCTGTCTGTGGGCCATAAAAATGTTACACCTGCAATGAACTACTTTTGGGATTGCACCACATGTGTGTGTGTGTGTGTGTGTGTGTGTTTGCATGTGTGAGGGTGTAAACACAGTCACGACATGCACAGGAACATGAAAGCAGATGTACTGCACATCTGTGTAAATGTGGTTTGGGCTTTGGTGCTTCTAGATCTTTTTGAGACAGGACATTTTTTGCAATGTTAGGCAAGTGAAAGGCTGTCTTTGAAATCTGGACTATGTGGGGGTTAAAGGACATTTCTTGATTAAAAATAACACCCAGATTAATTTTTGAAGGCAATATAAAGCATTTCAGAGTGGGAGTATCATTAGATAATGTGAAACTCAATGCCAGTTGGTTCTACAATGACATGAACTCACTCACAGCCACAAGTGGGACTCCCCCATTGGCTGCCATATTTTTTGATTTTGATGTTTTTCCAGGGTTCATTTTTTCTTTCATACTTATTCAAATGACGCCCGATGACCTCCTTTGAAGAACAAAGGCTCAGTATTATTTTACTGGATGAAAATATTGCTGGTGCTTTCATACTTCAGTGTAAGTGCATGGCTCAGCCTACTGAGCTTCAACAGACCAACACAGATCCCATTGTACATTAAAGTTTATCGGCCGTGGTTAGCCAAGTGACATGTTGGCATTGTTTATGGTCATCTCATTTGAGGTAATGGTCTCAAAAGCTGAACTTCCATGCTGGTAGCAGGTCTCACAACCGTTATTCAAATGTTGCAATGGTGAGGGGGCTGTTCATTCTGTCCCACTGGAACCCAACTGTGTCAGCAACAAAGGTGACTGGCACAACACCTATTTTCTATCCGGGTGCTCCCGCGCAGTATGGTTCAGTGAAGGCAGCAGGGTTTGTTAGCGTCCTGTGGAGGCAGAGACAGGTAGACAAGAGCTGGTGAGATGTAATGACCCCCAACCATCAATGACTAAGCCCCACCAGCAGCTCTGCATGGTTGAGAAAGTACACTTGATATTAATGACAGCAGAGCTATAATAACCGCCGCTGCTGCCGCCGCCACCGCCACGCTCTCTTCCCTGTCACTGTAAAAGTCAGGTGGACAGGCTGCTGAGGTGGACATGCGTGTATGCACCTGTCTCACCCAAGCACACACACATCCACCATACACACATCCCCTCCAAACGTTCGGAGTAGCAGTGCGCACCATTTTTCTCTGTTTATATCAAATTATTATGTTGGAAGAAAAAGTGTTTTTATTTTTCAATGCATTCACATTAAAAGCGATTCAAATCACTGAATCTCCCGCAGGAGAAAAGTGGTTTCATTTGGACTCTAAAAGGCGATATATAAATGTTATGTTCACAACTTGTTTCTGCTGCCAAAAAGTTATTTCTGGTTTAAGAAAGCTGTAAAGCTTTGCAAATTTGTGGATTAAAGAAAAGGTTTGACATTTCTAGGAATATGATTACTCTCTTTCTTGTTGAGCGTTAGATGAGAAGGTTGACACACACTCATGTCAGCTAGATAGAAAAAGCAGGATAGAAAAAAAACACACCTACCAACACCACTAAAGCAGAAAGTAGTTTCTCAGTCTGCCCAGCACTTGGATATCTGACAACCTGAGGAGTCACTCTGTGAAGTCGGTGCAGCTACTTGTGTTTGCTGAGAAAATGTTTACCAAAATGTCAAACTATCCCTTAGAGTTTTTGGTTAATTAATGAAAATCTTTCAGAAGTGATTTGAAAAAAACCACAATGTTTTAGGTGGAAACACTTCATTGAAATGTGGTTATATTTTCTTAACAGGTTTCCAAATTCAAATAAATAATGAAATAAAATAAAATACTAAACACATTCTGAAACAACGAATATTTTGAAAACACCGGTGACATTTATTCTAAAATTGAAAGGATTATTTGCACATCTGCCAGAGAGATGAATACACAGCGAGAAAGTAAAACATGTGAGGTCAGTTATTTGATTC
The DNA here is from genome assembly GCF_020382885.2 of Scatophagus argus. Classification (NCBI taxonomy): domain Eukaryota; kingdom Metazoa; phylum Chordata; class Actinopteri; family Scatophagidae; genus Scatophagus; species Scatophagus argus. Next base: position 6,187,995 of record NC_058505.1, on the reverse strand, counting down.
ATTTTACTTGACCTTACAGGTCAACATGTAGGCCAAAGTCTCACTTAAGGGATATGTCTTGTTATCACGTTTTCCACTCCCTGAGAAAGTCCACGAGACGAGGGGAATAACTATGTAAAATTAAAACCAAGGAAAAAAGAATTGGGGAAAGCAACAATATATTCAGATGTAAGGTATTAATTGGTAAACAGAAACAAAACACACATAAAGCTCTCCATCACTTGACAGGATAGAACCTGAACAGAGACAGGAAAAAGAGGAAAAAATGTTTTGGCATGTAACATAAGTTAAACTTGCAGCTTAAAGTTGCTAAAAAAAGGTTCAAGAAAAGAGTGGTGTTTCTCCCCGTATAGCTCGCTGTCTTGTAGATAAACTGAGTAAAGCCCAGAAGCCTATGATTACCCGAAACCCAGAGAGTTCATTACTTCAAAGTAGAACCTCATTAGTTTAGATTTGCCTTTCAAGTTCACTTTCTCTCAGGATCCTGACTTTAACTGTTAATTACTGTTCAATTAATTAAAGAACCGGTACCTCAGAGGCAGGTGCTGATACCATATAAAACTGATCAAGTTCAGCTTATTTCCATAATTTTGAGTAATATCACTTCTGGGAATACAAAAGAAAAATAATAGAGACTATAGCCTATCGTCAAACTGATAGGGCGCAGTATGAGCAAATATTCATGCGGCATTCCCGCTGTTTGATGTAAGTCTTGATTAAACATCACAGTTATTAATTTCCAGGCGGACCCTGAGTGGATAGTTAATTACGCGAGCTCTGTTTCAACAAGACTTATGTTCTCCCACAATTAATCAAGGCAGTCATAAACCAGGACATATACAAGGATGCAAGCCCGCCCCTTCTTACACATCCCAAGCGCTGACCTGCTTCAAGAACTGGGTTCAACTCTGAAGGGATCTAAGTGTTGTGTGGGTCAAACCACACGTATGGGAGGGTGAAACAACACTCCTTAGCTAAACCCACTAGAGTTATGATGTTAGATATGTGACTGTAATCACATGAGCCTCAGCTGCTTGTTGAGAAGTGCAGTATTATTCTCATTTCGGGCACTATCACTGCCCCCCATCCTCCTGTCACCTCAGGTTGGAGATTGCAGAGAGACCTGGTTGAAAGGATGCATGTATTGGTTTGAAAGAAAGGTGCGAGCTGCACTGAGCACCAAATGAATATACAAGGCTGCATGCTTGCCTGGGCATACGGCGCGTCCACGAACACAAGTGAGCTGCAAGCTGTCATGGTGATTTTACCTCCTCGTTTTTCATGTACAGCACTGTTGAATGTGCTGCTGCTCAGCACGGGAGAGTGATTACGTGCAAAGATTAGATGGGGTGGGTTTAAACCTCAAGAAAAAACTATTTCCCAAAAACTCTGCATCATCTGATGCATCACAAGAACGACTGTGGATCCAATCCTTCCGGCTACAGGATTTTTCACTTAATCAGACTTGCTCTTCTTCATCCTCGTATTGTGACTTTATGTCAAAAACTCTGAGTGGAGCTAGCAAGGCGCACAGTAACATGTATCTCCTCTGGGATGCTGAACCACATCCACTCCCTCTGTTTGTCAGCCACAAGGTCTGCAGCTTTTCAGTGATGGAAAAAGTACCTGGGAAATTTATACAATGTACCGTATTGAGTTGTGCGACAATCATTTCACTTCACTGATAATCTCAGTGACATGTCTCAGACTTGTGGCCCCAGAGGAGAACATGAGGTGAACTCACACAGGTGCAGAAACTGTCACAATGCTTTTCTGCCTTTGAATGTTGGTATCTTGATTGCTCCCTTGCACACACACACACACACACATTCAGACTGCTAGAAGGACATCGATTAAGTGGTGCAAAATCTGATGCCAAAGAGCTCTATTTACTCAGGCAGATGCAGAATCTCAACACGTTACCACCGTGCAAGGTATGGAATCCTAATGTATGTATGTATCCTAATGTAGGCTTTGAATATCCCATTTAAGGATAAAAATGAGCATCATCTAAAATGAAACAGACATGGCTATTAAGCCATTTTGGAACAAGAGAAGCATGTAAATTGCATGTGTAAATCCAATTAGTTTTTTTTTTCTTTACATTTAAGACGTTTTAACATGATTTAATCTAGATGTTGGATTTAGGTTGCGTACAGTTTGTTTGGGCAGAGGTTGATGCACTTAAGCGACGAACTAAACTATGCTCAACTAAAATGCCCTTATGTTTAGGTGTAATGACCATCATCCATAACTCCACTTAGTTTTTGAGCCTTACCTCAGGCTTCACTGCGTTTGCTTTAAAGTTTCGCAATGCGGCTGTCAAATTAGGGTCCTCAGTGCCCTGTCTTTGATCTGCACCGATGATGTGTGGAGAATAAGACCTGCAATTAAATAAGGACATGTTTAAAATATGCTACAGTAACTCACTGTAGGTAGGATAGGACAGTGCCAGAATTAAAACCAAGACTCTATGCTGGGGTCAAGTCCAGTTGGGCACTTCTGTCACATGTCATCCCTGCCTTTGCCTTATTTTTTGTCCAAGGAAAGCAAAATGCTTAAAATAAAAAAAAGACTTTTACCACATATGAACTGGTGAAATCCCTCCCTCACTAGAAATCCTCTTTAGTGCTGTGAATGCATCAAATGGTCTGTCTTGTTGAATTGATTTGGCATGTGACAGGCTGGAGTGTATTAATTTGATAGATTCTCTGAATCACTGCTTAAATCACATTTCTTCGAGTTGCCTTGAGGCAATTACCGGACAAAAGTACATCACAAAACCTTTTACAGCGAGCTGAAGATGAAGCACTATTTACTAATTGCCATCTATAGAGCTTCTTAATTATTATATTCTTATCAAATGCATTAAGACTGTCAGATAGGCAGAGTTTACAGTGCATTCCTTTTGAGATAAATTGAGCCACTATTAACAATTAAACCTTTAATGGTCAATTGCAGGGTCAATTAGGCTCCAGCTTATCGTTGTTCCCATGATTCAGGTATTAGTGAGCATTGCTCTACTGCAGTCTTGTGACAAGCATTTCACTTTTCAGTAATGGCCATAGCTATCTCCTGCTGCGTTTTAGATGTTCAGCTTTTATTCAGTCCCACAAGCAGGGAATGCAGCCGCACAATGCACATCATTTATCAGATAAAAAACATGAATACCACGCGGCAGTAACAGTGCAACGGTCAGGGCCAAAGCACTCGGACAATATTCAAATGACCATGAAGTGATCAGCCTTCAAGCAATTGCCTGGGTTAAATTTACAGTATTTCTTCTTTTTTGTCAGATTTTATGAATACAGATTGCCCATATGCCCTCAACCTCTTGACCACTGTCTGTGAGGACCACGCAATCCATAGCTCTGGCCACCTTCAACCAGTGACCTCATCAGCGTACAACACAAAGGAACAGGAATGACAGGCTTTTCATTATTGCCCAGCCATTGTGCCGGAGGGGGAAATCAATTATAAAAACACGACTAACAGCAAAGATAACAGCAGTGTCCTCCATTGTGTTGGAACGAGCAAACTTTTTTTTTTCCTCAAGGGTCTCTTGACCAGTCCAGCATCACCTTGGTGCAATTTGCTCCCCATCTCAAATCCCATTGCCTTTTGGAATTGGATTTACCTGACTCATTCACACAGTGAATGGACTCTCCTTCCAGTGAAAAAAAAAAGATTCTGTGTGAAATTGCCTGAGGAGTTGGGAGGTTTTGGATTCTTCAGGTACCTCTTTCTGTCTGCCATTAACCTTCCAACAGGAAGAATGTCCTCATTACAGGGAAGGACTGGGGGCTTCTAGGGGGGAAGTGGAGAGGCGGGGAGGGGAGATCATGAGCTGGACACTGAAACAAGGAAGGGACAAGGGTGGGAATGCTAGCGAAGAGAATTAATGTGTACCATGAGCTGAGGGAGGAGGCTCACGATTCATGAAGCTTCACATCCTCTTGTAATTGCACAGTCCACAACTGTGAGTTATGTTCTATAGTAGGAAGCCATGACTGAATATTTCTAGGTTTACCAATGAAAGATAAAGCACTACTAGGAAAGAACACCACACTTCAGAGTTTATGAAGAGATAAGAAGCACACAGTTACTAGGATATAAGAAATTAAGGTGTAGCAGCACCACAAGTTGTGAAGTTTTGTTTCAAAATGAGAAACTACTAACAGTCGGCTGTCCCTTTAATGATCAACACAAATGAGAATAAAAATAAGAGGGCTTTTATCACGCTCTGGGACATGCACTCTCAGATGAATAGCTTCTAAATAAGACAATGACATCCGCTCAAAGCTGGAAATTGGGTTAAATCAGCACGAAAACAAATAGGCACTGCAAACCCAAAAAACTGAAAAAGAAACAAGACAGAAGAACAAAGTAAAACTCATGATACAGTTATACTGAACCTGACACTTGGCACTTTTGTTAGAACAAAACCCAAAGAAAATATATAAGATTTCTCCCCTTTTGCTGTAGAGCAGTCATACCAGAGTGTAATAAAGTACTGACTTAAACAAGTGTGAAGAACAATATGTTCAAGCTCATGTTACAGTTATATTAAATTTTCTAACTCTCATCAGTGTTGCAGTCATTCTACTGCAATATCGCTATATTTAATTGTACACTCTGTAAACAGTAATACTAATCATGGCAAAAGCACCAGGCTCCCAGTCAACCATGTTGGAATAAGCAGTCCAATACATTCATATGAGGAATTGCCAATATCTACAAGGCCCACTACCAGTAAGAGATTTACAGTACCATGTGTTCTACAGTTAAACATTATGGAGTTTAGAATAACAATATAGGCCTAACAACAAAATGTTTTCTCATACTTTCATCCTACACACTGCTGTACCGTTCATTTACTGCAGACAGTAATCAACAGAAATGGGACCACAAACAACCACAAAACAACAAGTGATCCCCTTCTCCTAAAACAATCTATTCCTTTACAATTGATTTAATCTATTTATTTAGGTAAATTCGAGAGCAGTGAAACAAGCTGAAAACACAACATTTGAGTATTACATTTGTGTTTACACATTCAACAGACATGGAGCGACATTATAGCATTCATTTAGAGCGGTGTATTTTGTCCATTCACTCTCATTTTACTTTTATTTTCCTCTCAACCAGTTCTTCATATTAATATGTGGCTGTTTAACTTGCTAAATGCTTCCCCTCTGATAACTTTTTCAGTCAAGTAGCCTACAGTCGGTTCATCAGTGCAAAAATGTTTTATGTACTACTGGACATACATCATGCTCCCGCCAGAGTTAATGTCTGAAACTTTGAATCTGTTTGTGTCGATTGCATTTCAGACGTGATAATCCGTCAGAGTATGTTGTACTAAGTCTGACTGCCATTAGATCCTTTTAGGATCTGATCTCTTCTTTAGACATTAAATTTATGTGCTTCATATTAATGTAGGTTTGCCACTGGTCTACCTCTTCTTGAAATCTGGCCAAATGAGCATTCGTAAAGGTAGGTAAATATGCCTTTAACCGCCGAAGCAAGAAAAATGAATATGGTATGAAATCAGAACAGAGTCATTATTATAACGCGGGCATGTGACCAGGCCACATGTGATCACCATTGTTCAGCTGCAGAGAGAGAAATCCAGCAGAACAGGCACCCACACTATGGAAACTTGTGAGAAAATATGTAGATAAGGACTCTCATTACAGTGCTCTGCTGAGCTGGTGGAAATACCTCATGTCGATCTGCCCTGCACAAGAAAGCATGACCCTGTCAGTTTTGAGTGCATTTTATTTTGAGGTTGTTGTAACCCATAGCAATGGCTCTCTCTCTACCTCCCCACCATCCACCATCCGCCTCCCACCCTGCCACCTCCTCTCCCTCATTCCAACAAGTTTGATCCCTGTGACCTGCATTCATCAACTCGTCCAGATCTTTCTTTTAGATTTCTTGCGGTTTTTCCCATGAGGCCTTTTTGTTCCTGTCTTGTTCACACTAGCAGATTATCATGTTGTTTGCCAGCAACATTCGCAAATTGTTTTGAATAAAAGGTGATTTTCTGGCAGGCTTGCTGTGTTACGTCATCTACAGGGAAATATAATTGAAACAGATTATTCTATAATCATCGGGGAGGTTACTTGTTGTTATCCCACCAGGAAAGTCCTGTCAGATCAATCAAAAGGTCACCCATCAACAGTGGCTGCATGGGAGGCAAGCAGCCCAAAAACAATAGCCGTTTCCATTAGCATTTGAGTTAGATCTGGATTGAAACCCATCATCAGCTGTGAGGCTAATGCAGGCTGACAGGATGTGACAGAATAAACAAAGAAGTTCAATAACACTTCAGAGTAGAAACCTATCCAGAGTCATTTGTAAAAGCCTCAGTCATTGTAATCCTTTAAAAGAAGATCTAACACAACAGTAAGTCGGTTTCATTTCTTGCAAAATTGAATTTCACTGCCAAACAATCCAGCACAGCTGAAGAAATCAATGTGATTTTAAATGTATTCCATTATATTTTGGATACCAAGTGAGGCAATATGTTCTGTTTCTTTAAGGGCTTTTGGTTCAATTTGCACTGCTTCCAAAAGAATCGTGGAAGAGAAATCATGCTGTGTGTTTGAATTGATACATCAAAAGACAAACTTTCCACACTTGTATCATCACATATCAGTTTTTCACTTCACAGCCTGTGTGCTTTTGTCACTGCACAAATGATAAAAGGTACAGAAAGGTGACATTTATGAATGACTAACATCTTTTATTTAGCTGTACACAGCCACTAATGTCACCGGTTTTATATGTAGAAATATCACACTAATACAACAGTGTGTAGTCTTGTTTTACTGTATAAAAAGCATAAAAAAAAAATCAAAGTTTTTCTCAAAGTTCTGGCATGTTGTTTTGCAAAGCTCTTCAAGTGCACTTTTTTAATGCCATCAAACAGAAGTCAGTAGTTAGTGCAATTAATGTCATTCTTGGCTTCATATTGGTGAGAATATGACAGGCAAATTAGTTTTATTGTATGTATGTTCATATTGTGCTGCTGATCTCAGTATAATCTGATCAAACACTCACACATACATGCAGGCCCACGCACAGACACACAGCCACAGGCCCGGCACAAAACAAAACAGATGTAGGACTAATGACCCACTCGCAGAGTAAATGACAGTTGAAATGGGTTTAGAGCAATCTGGAATCAGATAAATGGACCTAATCTTGTTCTGGTCGGGACCCTGGCCGGGAAATGGCTCCTGACACCTGAGACCCTGCTACACGTCAAGGCTCAATCGAGGCTGGCGGCACAAGCCCATACATCTCCATTTTAGATGACAAGACACAAATCTGAATCCTCAAGCAGAAGAAAGCCTGGGAGGGACAGTTGTGGTTTAGTATGAGATTAAAAGGAGGAGAAAAAAGAGGAGGCGGTCTTGATCAACAACGATGTAATGTGTACGTTTCCCTAGATAAAGGTGACAAGAGAAATGGTTCTGATTTAGCTTTTATTAAGCCAGGCTAAAGGCTGACTAAAACCCAGTCCTATTTCTGAGAGTGCTGCTTATTTATTTCTCCTGCCAGAGTTTAGCGGTCAGAGGATTAAAACTAGTTTAATTTCTCCAAACTTTAAACGTCAAGGGACAAAACACAAAGCAGCACTAATTTTAGATCCATAGGGAGGCAATCTTAATTTAAGCGCTTTAATCCAAACTTTTCTGCTTTGCCATGAAACATTTCTTATGTTTTGAGTTTCAAACCAGAGACATCCATGTATAATCCATCCACAAAAACATTTATTGTTCTGTCATCACGTCAATTAAACTTTTAAGTAAATGAGCCCATCAGAGGTGCAAATAACTGCAAGAGAAGCATAAGCTAATAAGAGAGCTGTAAAAACACTCACTTTCCACAAATGTAAGGATTTGCTTTTCACTACTTCCCTTTACATTTTTATAAACGATCATTCACTTGATCATCAATTAATCAAAATCAAAAAGAAAAAAAGGAAAATCAGAAAAAGTCATGAGTCTGCCCTCAGGGTCTGTGAAGAGTATTGGAGAGATATGGAGGAAACGCCACCTGCACTGACAACACGGAAATCTGCCGCCTGTGATGTCAGATGACAGAGAAATGTCGGTCTCTGATATTCACCCCATCACCTTCAATCATCACCCCAGACACACCTCATAAGATGAAGGCCAGATAGCAAAGATCAAAGTGGGAAATTGCTGGCCGAAGTCATGCTGTTGAGACAGGAAAAAGAAGCACAGGTCCAGCAGGAGAGTGAGAGTGCACAGCAGACTGTCGGTCACAGGTACTATATGAATCCACGTCAACACAGGCAAGATGTCACAGACAGGTCGCATTTAATTGTGATATTTACTGTTGATATTTTAATTTCACCAAACCAAAAGTCACAAACCCCCATTGATACAGAGTTACAGTCCTCTGTTTTGGAGTCGGAAATAAGGTTATGTTGATGTTAAAAATGGAGTGACTGAGGGGTAAGAATTTGGGGTTTCAAACATCAGTTTTTTACCTTTTTTCCCCCCGGTAGTTTTAAAATTCTCTAATTATAAAGGATTTGGTATGTACTATCAAGTTAGTTTATACTGAATAGCATACACTCTATAACTGTCGAACGTGATTTTCTTAGCATTATGAATTTTCCATGAACTTTCACAACATGGAAAATTGCCTCCTATAAATATTTACCTATTGATATGAGTTAGAATTAGATCGAGTGATTCAAATGTAATTTGATTTAGATGATGCAGAAGGCACCACTTTATCGATCAGGAAGCGCCTGAGAGTGTGAACAGTTGCAAAGAAATGGGATCATATTGCTTCCACAACCCTTCCATCTATCCCCTGGTCACATGTCAGTTTTAGGGCAGATTTTTTAAGATTTTCCTGGTTGCTTTAAAAGAGCAGTTGGTTTTATCCCTGAGCTGTATGACTGAACGTTGAACTTGATGTGATCCCATGCGCAGCTCCTCTCTCACAGATCTTCAGATGAGGGCCCTCTGGTCATTCCAACATCTCGGTTTGAAGAATAAAAGTGACCCTGATTTTGCTACCAGAGTAGCAGCCAGACATTCAAGCAGCCTAACGATGGAGAGCAGAGGAGGAAACACCAAACCTTGTTTTAAGTTCCATACTAAAAAACTATTTTTACAGAGACTGGATTATTCTTTTTGTGGACAGTTTATAGTGCTCCTTGGTTTTGTTTTAATTAATTCATTCTGTCTCATTTTGCTGATACCTCTTCACCTGGGTATAAAAGTGCTATACAAATAAAGCTTATTATTTGGTAGTGGACGTGTGCCTACAGTCTTCAAAGCAGTATTGTGGTTTGCAGTTGTGAGGTCCATCTACTGGCTGGCTTATTGGATATTCTTGGTGGTGAGGGATACAATGGCACAGCAATTTTTCACATGTCATTTTCAATTTTCACTTCACAGGGTAAAACCATACCACTGATAAACTATCATTTAATTAAAGCATACATAATAAATGTGCTCTTCAGTTACGACCATTTATCACCCCCAACACGCCAGTGTCGGTAAATGTTTGCGTATTAAATGAATTTAAATGAGAAGAAAAACATCCCTTTGCTGCAGGTCATGGAGATGTGCAGTTACATAACAGCTTGATTTGATTTTTTTTATTTCTTTAAATTGAGTAACAATTGATAAGGAAACCATTAAATGCACACGCAGAAGATAGCTCTTTGAGATTTAACAAGGTTGGAAAAATACAAGGCGCACACATTAACACAGCCATAATCGAGTGTAAAACCACAGTTCTTATCAGATAGAGACACAGCGACGTGTGCTTCACCCATAATGCATCAGGGGTGACGACCTCTGAAACACTCTCTCTTTGTTTATGATCAAGTAAAAGGACCTAAAATTGTGTGCAGAAATAATACAGATGTTAGCTATTTTCATTCTTTTTATGGTTACCTGTCTTCAGCGATTTCCATTAAGAGGCCATGACACCTCAGAAATGTATTTAGACAGCTGGTGTGAGTCGAAAGATAGAGATCAAATTTGTCTCATTCAGCAAGGGGATGGGGTTTGATATACTTTCATTAGCTTTGTTGGCTTTCCGATTTGTCACACAGGAGGGTGGATTCAAGTGGTAATAGAGAGTGCGACACATGGGGATATTATGATTTATTCTTTTAATTAAGATGTTAAATGTGACAGATTAGTCACGGCAATTACATGCTGATTTGAACATATGTAAAGACGGTAGATTGCTCTATAGATGCGTGGTGTTGTATGCACAGTGTGTGGCATTATTAAAAACGGCCTTATTTGGAAAGCAAAGTAAACATTCCCTACTCTAATGTGAGCTGCACATACTCATTCTTAGCACAAACATAAAGCAGAGGGGTTGATTGTTTGCTGACCAACTCTCAGTGGCTCATTAGCTTATGTTTATGAAAAGTGGGAAATGCTATCCTCCCCCATTTTCCTTCGTCTTTACTGTTCAGTGTTTTATCTTCTGGAGTGGCTAATGTACAGCAAAGTATCACATTGCATGGCAAACAACCAGATATTTTCCAGTTGCTCATTAGAGCTAAACAATACCGGGATGATAACTCAGGACTAATATCACCCTCCAAGCTAATTGCAGTGGAACATTCAGCTGTCTGGAGGAAATGGATGACATTTTGAATGACATCTCATACCTCCCCTCACAGAACGAGACGTGAATTCATGGACTTGGGACAAGACATGTGACGATCATAAAAATTCAGCGCCTGTTCCCCCAATTTCACGGCCATGAGTCTTGCACAAAGTTTAAGGTGACAGTGTATACACACAGACATCAATGTCACTTTTCTTCCCACTTCATTATAATTAATCGCATATCTCTAGGGAACACGGAGTGAGCAAGAAAAGCTAGTAGAAGCCAGGACGGCTGTAATCTGACATTGATGTACAGCAAAAATGGAAGTCCTGGTTCACCTTCCCTTTGTTCCAGGGAAAGGGAAGTGGTGTGTGAAAGGGTGTAATTAATGAACCTACAAATAGCTCCAGTTTCGTTTAATGACAATCTATGTGTTAAGAGGCAGTACCCTTTGTTACTGTGGGTGTGGGAGTGCTGGCAACACAGGCTCCCAATAGAGCCCTGACAGGTAATTCTGCATTTTGAAATGGTAATGAAGCAGAATGCATCACTGGATTACACCTAAGGGACTAACATGTTGAGCGTCCTTCAGGGTGTAAAAATGTAATGCTCTCGATCATCAACGAGGCCACTGGCAACAGAGTATCAGTGGGTGCGAAGGTCGAGAACTGTATCTGTGTGACTTACCCGAGGGCCTCGCCAATGCAGCCAATTTCTAATTGCTGCTTTAAACAGGGCAAATGAAGCTGGCATGACAAATTGCGTCAAAACAAGTCTGTAGGCTGGCGCTCAGTTCATTTGTGAGACACAGAGATGTATTTGGTGCCAGGAAGAGCTCGAACATAATGAATATCATTTCCCATGCAGCAGCCTGCAGATGATGTATTTTACTCCATACCCTGTGCAATTCAAGACTGGAAGACTACTCTTTGTATCATTTAAGGTGAACCTGAACAAAGCAGCATCTATACTGCTAAGTGTTGCATAAAGGAAAGATTACTGGCTTCTCTTTTAGTTACAAATGCCATGATTCTGATAGCCGGTCAGATTGCATGCATAAAATAAATGCTTTTCTCTTCAGAGTGATTTTTTTACAAACTCAGTGAGTTTAATTAATTTTTCACATCAGACCAATTCTAGGGCCCTATCTTATCTGTCAGTCCAAGGAAAAAGAAAAAAATCCATGCCCATCTATTTTCACAATATGCTTATCTCGACGCCTGAAAGATTCTCATTGTTCTTCTGCTAATCCTCCAAATCTGCAGAGTGACTCAGAAGTTAACCACACTCTCTTGTGCCAATACAATTCTGTTCTGCATTATCCTCCAACAGGAGCCACATGTCATTTTCCCCTCTGAAACAATGCGCCCCAAAACGACTCCTTGTCTGCCAAACAGATGATAAAATGCCCAGCTGTGAGTTTTAATATTGCCCACTGGCAAACACAAGTCAAAGGAGCAGTGAAGATATAATGACGCACTTTGTTATAATGAAGCTCATTGTCTTACACAGCAGCGGCTGACCCAATAAAGAAATGGTCTCCTTGTAGTTCTTTCTCTGTTGTGTAACTAGGATAATAAAGACCTTTTCCTGGACAGCCCAAAAGATAAACATGTCTACGTCTCCTGCACAGTTGGAAAACTAAGGAAAATTTGGAAACAGCAAAAGTTGGCAGAATTTTTTAAAGTTTTGCCTCCTGTGTTATATAAAATGCATGTCACTGACAGCATCCATTGCTATTCCTTATCCTTGTCAAGACCAAGTCATTCAAAACCTTCAAAGCAAATTGAGAGGAATCCATTCAAATGTAATACATTCTTCAGGAGGTGCTGGCTAGTGCAAGTTACCTGTTAACCTTCACGGTCACAGGAATTTAGTTATTAGAAAAAAGGATGCTGGCAGCCTTAATACAAAACCATGGCAAGCTGTCGCATTCCTGCACAAGTGTGGGTGCTTTTCAGTGTGGCCCCTAATCTCCGAGGTCTATTTTGGACATGCATTGGTCCCCAAGGTCCCCTTACTCCATGTCTCTCTATCTCCATCTGACCAACTGCACACTGTCACATAATACACTGTCTGCCTTTAATTACTGTCTGGAAGTATCAGGGTTAAGGGTCATGCATTCCGTTGGGAGCCTCTGTGGGCGTGTACGTGCTGCATTTGAGCGTGTGTGAGTGTCTCGCCTCAATGCGCAGCACGTCCTTTGTATGACGACTGGAGTATTGAGGGAAGTGCTGAATTCCACACCACTTTTTCCCCTTGCTCATCACGTATCACACACCCTTGACCTGCCACTACATCAGCCCCTCGACCTGTTTTAGGAGTGCAAATGGCTTGCAAGGAGCCACGGGGAAGCACTGGGAATGTGTTGGAGCTGTGATTGCGAGTGTCTAATTTAAGTATGAGACAAAATTCTGAAATGATATCGGACACAATTTAATCCACTGTGATATGCAACCCAAACCCAAAAAAGGGTTGTCGCCCTTGAGGTTAAAGCCCTGGGGCTCAACTTCTTTCCCCGACAAGAGACAAGATTAGCCAGCTGCTCTAAAGTCCAAAGTGCTCTCGGCAGAAACATCTAATTGGAGTTCTTATCTGAAAGTCAAAAAGGTAAAACTATTTCCAGATGGAGGTAATAGCCCTTAGCTATTGGTCTGAACAGAACAATATTTTCAAACGTGTATCCGAAATCCTGTCTATCTGAACAGTTAAGGACAATACTGTATGCATATGTGAGTGTAGAAACCAGAGAGGCTGGTCAGAGATGTGAACAAACCCCCAACACCCTACTCTGTCATTTGACTACAAATATGATTGCATAAATCAGCCTGTAGCCTTTCACCATCACCAGGAAGTCATCGGTCCTGCCCGGATATAAATTAAAGTAAACACACTTAGGTGTCGGGCTGCAGTAATTGGGTTTTGCTGTCTGTTGTTATATTTTCCTATCTGGTGAGTTGTTAGGTGTAATCATAAAATTCAGTGACTAAACATAATAGTGTTTTCATGATGGGAAGACAGGCGAGCACAGGGGTGGATTTGAATACACTTTAGCTGAGATTTAGCAGCTATGTGTTCTGTGCTGTGACCAGCATCATTTGTTATCGAGTTTTTATTAAATGCTCAGAGTCGCCAGCGCAATTCCACACTGGCAGAAATAACATATTGTTGAATGCTGATGTACTGCTCCCTGAAAAAATAATCTAGCAACTGGGGCAAAAATAGGCTGTTTATCATGGGATCTGTTGACTAAACTGTCTCAGACCATTAAGCAGATCCCTGAGATACTGATTACCAGGGGGGACAAAAACATAAAATGCAAATGCTTACAATGACTAAGGTGCAAGGCCACGAAGCACGCTCCACTCAATCAGGCAAAACAATGATGTAACACTTGGTGATGGAGCCAAAAAACAAACAAACAAACAAACAAAAAAAAAACACTTCACACTGTCTTCACACTTGCAGTTACGAGTTGGACATTTTCATTTTAAAGAGATGAAGAAGAGGGCATCAGTCCCGTTCACTGGCCATTCAGTACAACATGCATATATAAAGCCGCTGAATTATAAATGATGCACTTAAAGTGAAAGCATGAGGACATCTATTGATTAGGCCTCTTACATCTGTCATATGACCCATAGATTATCACATGATCTGCACAGATTGTCTTACTATCAGTACTCCACTGCAGACACATCTGCACACATTAGCGAGCCTTCCAGTGAAAAAATGTGTTGATGGGATGATCCTTACCGTTTATCGAGTTCCCTTGACCTTGACCATGTTGACAATGTGCAACGTTGTGTAAAGAAGCATACGCTACTGACAAGAATGACAACAGGAATACTAACAGGCGTAAATACAGATCAGGCTCATGGGGTGGGGTGGGGTCATATGGAGAGCAGGCCATCCAGTAATGGGATGATATCATCTCATCTGGCCAGTTTTGGCCAACAACCACACAAGAGCCTGCTTGAGAAATGATAAACGATAAGGCTACTAGAAGTACTTGGTTAACATTTTTTGTTGTCAGAGTCTGACACTAAATCTTTTGTGGTCCAGAACTTCAGTCATTATGTACACATGACCACAAATGGCCCACACATAACTCCATCCTACCCTGACACTCAGTAACAGCATTGACTCTTGTGGATTACAAATAGATTAACAATAATACAGAATGCAAAAAGTCTTTCACTTGCCTAAACATAACAAACACTGCCGCCAGCACTCTTCTCTGATCTCATTAAAAAAAGAGAGCAATCTGTCACTGACAGTATGATAACTGTATTTCAAGGAGGAAAAAGTTTGAGAAACTACTGCACATTTTTTTAAATTTGCAAAGTAGTTTATTTTAAATCCTGTCAAGTGTGTTGGCTGTTTATTTCACCAATGAATATGAAAAATCATCAACATGTCACAATATCTACATGAAATAGTGGTGGTGACACCTGGAGCAGCACATGCCGTTCTTATACAGACATGGGTGGGATGATAACAAAATACAATTTCCTGTGAAGTCCCATCTAGCAGATATGGTACACTGTAAACCTGCCACTTTTTTTTTCTTATCCAACCAAGGCTTAGGTGCCTTCTCCCCTACTGAGTTGCCTTATCCTCTTCAAGCATCTGTTTTTGAAGCCAGGCAGCTTAAGAACAGATTAATGGAAAGTCCTAGAGTTTTTGCCGTGAGGGCACAAAACAGAAGTCTTGGCTTGAGTTTTGGCACCAAGACCTGCATGCAGTGAGTCTCCATTATCAGCAACAGATCTGTTAGACTGCTGAGACAGCAAGTCTCTTTGACTTATCTCAGCATTGTACTTTTCAGTTCTTCGGGCAGCAACACCTTGAACTGAAAACCAATGGGTGTTTGCTGTATAGTAATCACGCAAGGGCCTGCCTTCTTTTGTTTTACTGGTGGGTGATACATTTGTGTAAATGTGTTGCAATAAAGTAGTTTTCTTGTACTTCCATTGCCTCTTTCATTATCTTCAAGAAACAACTTCTGTTGTAGATGGTGCAGTAGAATGGGTCTACTAGCATTAATTACCCAATCAATACTCACCTTAATCTAATTTAGTGGAAAGTAGTGAACTCTTTCACTTGATCTCCTCTCCCTTCTCATGGAGCCGAACTTTGGTAAAAAGGCCTCTCATTCTCTCATTCTTTTGCTAGGCTTTTCATCCTACACACAGATACAATGTTCCTGAAGCCCTGCAATGACTGTTCTCACGCTTTCTCCCTCGCAGCTCTACGAAAAGGGGGGAAAAAAAGAGGGTCTTTTCCCGAGCCCTTTTTCTTTCCCCCCACCCCCAGGAGAAGTGGCTTGGAGCTGTGGAGAGGGGGGCGGCAATGATCCAGCCTCCACCCCTCCCTCAAGTGTAGCCGCGACCCCGCGGGCCATGCCCTCTCCCAAATCTACCCAATTGCTATATAATGTGACAAATGAAACAGTTCTTTTTAAGAGAGCCAAAGTGAGCAGAGTATGAAATAGTAGCTCTGACACAGTCAACGTGCCTGGACTACCAGCCATGATGTTTAATCACAGATTAAATACACAGTGCGTTACGTTTCCCAGCTTGGCACAGTGACAGCTCCCTCATCATTCTTCGCTATTTCCAGGAAATACAGACTGCCAGACAGACAGAGAAGCCCCCTGAGGTCAGGTCTAACTATGTTTATATCTGTTGATTATCTTTTTTTTCCTGTTGCTCTTGCTGATTTATTTACCTCCTGTTATAATCTAATTTGAATTTTCTTTTCATTTGTATTTCTGACTCTCCACATTGCACCAGCAATCATGAGGCCACATGCTGTGCGACTTCCAATTCAAACTGGTAATTCCTACGCAAATCTTGTATTAGAAGTAAAGCCATTAGGCTTAATGCATTTGGACACATTTGGATACATCCAAACATCAAACCCTAATATCTCCTCTAATCTTGTTGACTGGTTGACTTGTTGACAATTGACAAGCAAAGAAGATGCACGGTTATTAGCCTGTAACCTCATACTTTTAATGCTTTCAAATTCTAGGAAAGTGTGGGCCCACTGCCATCAGTTTGTGTTTACTGTGTGATATTTCCCTCTGGGTGTCTGTCAGTAAGTGTGTACACAGTAGGGAGCCAAACTCAAGAGTAATAGAAGCCAGCCTGAACATGGTCTATTCATCCACAATGGCTAATTTTCCTCTCAGTTTCCCCCCTTGTCTTCATATGTGGCAATTTGCATTCGGGATGGAAGCATGCAAAAGTCTGATTTGGTCTGATTTTCACTGATTTCGTTCCCAACTGCAGCACTTAGTGGATGCTGATTGCAGTTCAAATTACCACCACACACTATCACTACAAAAACTACCATCCAGAGTCATTTCTGAAAAGCTCCGTGAATGACAATATAGTGCATATCCCATTTACGTTTTTAAGCAATCACTGAGCTCAGTCTTTGCAAACAGATTACCCTCGTAGTTGGTGTGACTGGGAGGTGAGATTTATAGCCTAGTGAAGCTGCTGAATGAACAAATCAATAGATTTGTGTTTGATATAGTGTGTTGCATTCAGAAACACCTCCATGCACCTTTGTTCGACGTCCACTTCTAAGACAGACAATTCTTCATTGTCATTTTGCAAGATGTGATATTTGCAGCACACCGTCTACAATGCGCCTTTGTGCCTTTTGCAAATGGATGAAAACACTTTGAGACGGCTAATTCTGATATAGATATGAACGGTCATTCAGCCTTACATTGAAGGTTTTGCTTCAGTATAAAAGCATTCTTATTAATAGAAATGTACCAAAGCAATAAATGAAATATAACTTCCCACGCTGAAAAGGTGGTTAAGTATTGGCACTTAATTTTGATCTTTACCTCAGACGTTCCTGCCACTGATCACCACCTGATCACACATACTGGCTGTGCATGCTCTGTTTGCTATTACTTTTGACAGTTTTCACTAAACTCCACCTTAGGTTTGTGCGATTGATAATTAACTACTATTATTTATCGATTTATTTAGCATAGTATTTTTGTACTATGTAAAAATCTAAACAGTCCACTGTGGTGTTCTACTAATGTCAGTGTCAGTACAAACTATAGTGAAACCCAGCTTGGGAAAAGGACAGCTAACAAGGCTGAAGGATGAGCTATTCTGCTTCTTAAATTGTTTCAGTTCAATTAATAAATAAAGACGTGCACTTTCGTCACAAACCAGGCCACACAGCCATGACGAAAATGGGAGATGCGCACAACAAAGCCAATTTAATTATTTATTGATTAAATAAACAGAGATGAATCTACAGAAGAACTTAAATGACGGCATGTGTATGAGTGAAAACTGGTGGGAAGGAGAGACATAGACTGAGCTCCAGAAGGTGTTTGAAGGAACACTGGCACAGGTGTGCTGATGAGCCCAGGTGTTTCTACTCTGCCGTTCACACTCTGACCCCACCCACCCCCAGTACCCATAAAGTGAGCAGCACACAACACAAGCAATGGGTAGACCAGACATTGTCCAAAAAGCTATAGAAACTTAAAATTCCTGAAATTAAACATCAAATACCTAATGTCATTGAACTTTCAGTGATGTTGACTTTGCATCAAGCCAGTCCAGGGCTGCTATATGCTGGTTACACTTCTTATTTTAAGTTTGCTGTCACGTGTATTTGAGCATGCCTTTATATCTGGCATGCAAAGGCATCCAGATCAAAATGCTCAAGAGATGAAACAAGAGCATATCCATCTGTTGCATATACTGTACACCGTTCACTGTAATGGAGCAGCTGTAATGCCTGTACCAGACACCCTCCATATCTCATCTCTATTAATATGCAAACATCTGCTTGCTCACTTTACGAGGTGTGAATTTTAAGTTTCTTCAACAGCATTTGCAAGCCAATGGTGCTCAGCTGGGGTTTGGTCTGCTAAACATTTACCAGCTGGCAACCCAATGGATGATGGCTGTGTGTAACTGAGCGCCATACAAGATGACAACAGTTACCACACTGGTCCTCTGTGTCCACTTTCACAGGAACCTGTTTATCTGTTTCACTGTCTTGAGCTGACAGGCTACTCAGTGAGGGAAGTTCTTCTAATCCACCAATGTTGTGGAAGACACACTGAGAGACCTATTAAAAGCTTAGGGCCCAGATTGCAGACGTTTTAAAAAGGTGCTCTATCTTTGGCTAGAAGCTGGAACTCTTTCCTCAAGGTCACATATTGGTCCCAGACATAATCACTCAAATCACTCTAGTCTTTTCATTCCCAAGTTGATGATCAATTGCGTTTTTGACAAAGGGGGAGAGATTGAAGAAGAAAAAAATCTTTGCGTATCTTCATTGTCAGAACAAGCATGTAGAATGCAATACAAAAGGGCTCTATTCACTGGCCACAGTGACAAGCTCCTGCTCTTTAAAACCCAAAGGAAAAATCAATACTGTGTGAATGTAGCCCTCTGTCCCTCCACCCCTCCACCTGTTCACCCATTTATCCTGTCATTTCTGTCTCGGTTTGGAGAGTTTTGTTTGCACTAACGCCAGCTCCACTTCTATCATCCCCCCAAACCACCACCACCGCTATGTACTTCAGATTATGGGGGCACTCCAGGCTCTCTGCGTAGATCATCAAGATGTGATGAGCATGCAAAGCATATTAGAAGGTCTGTTAACCGTCTGATTGGAGAGAAATTCTCCTATTTGTTGATAAGTATTTTGTGTTTGTTGTTCCTGCTGATTAGACACCTAAATTCATGACTCTCCAGTTTTGATGATGATGAATATGATGCACCACCAGCAATTCAGGCTGGAAATCTGTATGCTAATATCGCATTTGAGATGAGGTAATTTGGCCTAATGCACTGGAAAAATTCAGATTTAACTCATTCAGGGACAAACACAAAACTGAAAGAACACGAGTGAACAAGTAAAGGCTTGTATAGCAATGGTAAGAGGAAGAAGTATGGTGAATGAACGCACTTAAATTACCCTTTTCAGTTGAGGTTGCAGAAGTTAAAAGGAGAGAAGAGTCTAAAAAGAGTCTTAACGTACTGGTGAAGTGGTTTGTTCACACAAATCACAAATAAAAAAAAGGGGGGGAAATTTGAATTTGCTGTTATTTTTATAATGATCTGAATGGTATATTCAGCATTATTTACTTTCTTCTGCTCCAAGTCTCTTTGTGGTTGAGTTGCTTTTGCTAATTTTTGTTAATGAAGCTAAACTCTTGAGCTTACAGAATATGAACCAACCTCTGCCCATTCTTGACCTTAGAAGTAGTTTGATTTAAAAAAAAAAACATCCTGCTGCTTTTTTCCATGTGATATGGTTGTAATCTGGTCAATGTGGAAGGACTGTTAGGCATTTGACGTCACTGCGTTGTTTATAAAACTACCTTTCAATTCATTTTACTGTGTGTACTGTGTGTACTGAGGTGCTACTTTCTTCCAGTAGAGGAATGTTATAAGATAACAGCTTTTGCACCATAGGGTGCTTCAGTTAAATGGCATCATATTCCTTGGCTGTTATATGACCGTGCAGAGCAATCACCTCACCTAATGTTTCCCATGGCTGCTTATATCACTGCATACCCCCCCCACCATGTTTAACAGCTAGTAACAGACTTTGTGAGCTGTTGGCATCCTCGACTGTTCCTGTCCACATGTAATGGTAATAGTAAAAACCAATCTGTAGACCATGTAATGTTTTTTTCCAATGCACAGGATTCATGTTTTATCTACTTCTTAGACGAGGGTTTTGGGCGAGACTTTGATTGAGTTGCGTGGCTCTCTTTGAGGCTGTATTTTTTGGTTGTTGTTTTGGTAAATGTGCTGTTAAGTGTCAGTCTCTGTCAGAGCTTCAACTGGTGACCAGTGTTCCGTTTTGTTGACACAGTTTGTCAGTATTTGGCAGATGATCCTGAAGCTTGTGTCCCTTGTCACATCTTGCAGCATTCGAACAAATGTTCCTACAAATGGAGAATTGTTTTTTGCCTCTTTGGGACGCTAGTTCATTGCCATTTATCTTTGAAAAGTTGAATATAAAAGGATGATGTCAGACTTTTAAACTCGAAAGAGACAACCTGCTATATGCTGCTGTGGTAATTGCGATTTATTGAGAGAATATGAGAATATGATTCATGTTTTGGGTATTACAGTCACTTCTGTCCTTTCTTTGACCTGCTGCATGTCTGCCTTGTAATTGTGGTGCTGGAATTTTTGAAGGGATTCATTCCAAGTCTCAGAGGAGGCCAAGAACCACCAAGGGAGTTTCCTCCTCAAAATGCCACTGATCAGAAACCACATCAGAGTTCATCAAATTTCACTGAAACACAGAAAAACAGAGGGCCTAGAATTACCCTTAAAATAACCTTTCAGGTCATTTCAACCCCCAGCCCACACCCCCAGATGTTTTCAAGTGGTATTATTGTGGGTGCTGCTGTTGCAAAACCAACCGGATCACTTTCAGTTTTGCTCAAAGTAGGAACTACCAACAACAGAGGACAAAAGCATGAGTTTAACCATTAGCTTAGTCTGTAACAGACACGTGAAATCAGATAGGCGCTAAGCGGCCAGCCCTCATTTTCCCAAAACTACATAGTCGAAACAAGGTTTATAGGGAAGCAACACTGCTGGTGTCATTATTATATAATCATTACATTGTGGAATCAACATTTCCTATATGATATGTTAAAGCAAAACATATTGTCTATTTCCAGTTTAGGTATCAGGGTTGACAACCTGGACATGACTAAGGGTGTCACCCCTGATGATACCAGGATTGTTTAGGAGTAAATCTACAACTTTCAATGAGCATGTACAGATTTATACCAAATTAAAGGGAAAGAACAACAGAAAAGGCCCCAGAAGAGCTTCAGTGCTGTTTTGGTAGCTCTGGCATCAAACACCATTCTTCTAAAACATATTCCATAATTTGGTGCATTGAATGATGGTGAAGAGAGATCTGGCGACTTCAACGACCACAGCATAATTGATTCACACAATTATTCAGTGCTGCCAATGTTCAGCAAACCATTCTGTGACGCTTGTGCCTGATCGATGATGTTGCCCTAAAATAATTACCAGAACAGGAATGTTTCATTGTAAAACGATGCAGTGATTTCCCCTTCTAAGGCTAAAATTATAGTGTCCAAATATACACATCAACATTTCTGCAGGTCTACGCAGAAGGGTTTTTTTAGGTAACCTCAGGTGCAGGTTGGCAAAAGGGCTGACATAGAGGGCAAAGGTGCTCCAAGCATGCTAGAAAGATGCAGAAATGAATCTTTTTTTCTTGCTTTCTTAACCACTTCTATCTTTTCAAAGCTAAGTGTAAACAGGTTCAAAGAGGAAGTCATGTGGCAAATTATTATAACGAGCAATGCTCCCTACAGGCACTGTCTGCACTCATTCTGACCTTGGCTCACTACTCTTTAATTTACTTGTGACATATGGGTCATCAATTCTGAATAAAGATCTTGCGGAGTATAGATACAAGGGTCTGAAGTTAAATGACGCCATCTTGTTGTCTGGCGATTGACAGGCTTCTTCTGCAAATAGCATAAACATAAGAATGTCACCGACCCATTTCAAAGACATATAGCACACTGAGAATGTTCGGTTTTCTAGCAGCTGTGCTGAGCCCAATAAGCATTTTCCTATTTATATACTCATGTTTTCTGATTTGAGTGGATATATGAAGTATTCTCCAGCAAAAGTAATGGGTTCTGTCAGTACATGCTCCCTCCATCTACTTATTACCCCTCCATGCACCAGCCCATCAACATCAAAGGCATCGGTCTTGAAGAAAAATACAACGGTAAACTTTCTCAGATGTCCCTCAAACAACTTCAATCAAAACAAGTCAATGTACATTATGTCCCTGTTCCTAGAGAAAAGTTGAAGCTTGCTATTTTATGTACAGATTGCATGGGGGGGGGTCATAACACATCACATCCACAGAGCATGCAACACTTGCCACTTTTCCAGTCAGCACATTTAGGTGAAACGTGGTGTGTGATGGAAATCTGTTGATTGCATAGTAGGAGGTTGTTCAGGAAACATGAGAAGTTTGTAAAGCGGGCAACTTCACGATCAATTCATCATGTTTCTGTCACAGAGTTCGATTTGAAAATAATCAACATGTTGGGGAATGGGGGAAAAAAAATCAGGGAAGAAAAGAAGATCTGAACTCTCTGCAGCCCCCTCGGCATTAGGGAGGAAACCGCATGAGAATGACAGTGCTGATTTCCTTCGATGCCCTGTGTTTGAGGTTGAGGCACATCTCATTAGGTCTTATTTCATGTGTGAGCACACAGCGAATTGATTCATTGACGTGATGACCTGGAAGCCCACCAGTGGTGTTCAGGTCACTTCTACAACTGTGATTAATCAGCTGCCTCACATAGCTTGACAGACATCACACCGACAGAACAGTAACATCCATTTATTCCTTACAACCTGAAAGAAATAAATGGACTTTACTGCACTATGTATCTGTGTTCAAAAGTTGTTACGTTTATAGTCATGCTTCAATGACATAATGTCACAGATAATTTATAAGAAGTCATTAACTCTGCATAACTGCCTTCTTTGCATTGTCATGTTCTCTCTGAATGTCTCTGATAAGACCATATACTTGCTCAAAGAATAAATGTTAACTTTAACGTCACCTTCAGTAGAGCAGTTCGAGCAAAAAGAAAAGGAAGAAGAAAAGAAAGACTTATTGGAGAGAGCCAATCATATCAGCAGAGATTCTGCCAAGATGAACAGCACCGTCTCAATAAATTGTATTTTTGTGTCAGCGAAGCACGTGGGACCCCTGCCTAATGTACCGTAAAAGTCTCTTTTGTGCAGCCTCCAATCCATTGTATCTGGCTGTCAGGGCTAAACTAGGGAAATCATGGTGAACAATAGTAACATGAAGGAAGAGAAGTCAAGGCGACTGAGCTTGTTCCAGGAAACAACATGTGCTCTTTCCAAAAGATGACAATCGGAGCTCAACTGAGGCTATTTTCTTAAGGTTATCCTTGAGAGACAAAATCTGGAGTTAATACAACAGTATCAGTTTTGTGTCTGTATCTGTATTAACTTTTAATTGAAAGTGAAATAAACTTTGTGGAGCTTTCTTGAGCAAAAATATAAATGCAACACTTTAAACTTTATGTGCACACAAAAGGCCAATTTCTCTCAAATTAGCACAGATTTGTCACACTGTACAGGTGTGGCTTGGGCTGCTTGCAATGAAAGGCCTCTCTGAAATGTTCAGTTTTGTCACACATTACAAAGCTACAGATGTTGCAAGCTCTGAGGGAGGGTCCAAATGGTGTGCTGATTGCAGAAATGTTCACCAAAGCTGTTTGTCTTTTAATTCTGTTCATTTTGTTTTTGTTTACTTTTTGGTTTGGTTATTTTAAGCTATTTCTTAATTAACGTTATAAAACAATTATTATACAAATTATTGTGATATATACATTGATAGAGAATTACATATACTGTGATGGATTTTTTGCCAAATCGCCCATCTCTATTGTCAGTCAATTGTGTGTTGAGTGTCAATGTCCAACCATTAGGGATTTATATCAAATATGACCAAATAACACTTAATTTCTATTTCAGACACATGCATTCAAGAGTCATCAAATATAAATATTTTTTTTCCAGAAATGTATTTAAAGACTTTTGATTGAACATTCTGGTTCTTGTGTTTTTCAGAACTCAATCGATGGTACAGCCACATTAGCTCATTAAAAGTGGATCTTGTCCAACATGACCCCCATTACAATTCCAATTTATTTTCCCACCCACAATCTGAAACAAATTGAACCTATTGACCACGCAGATAGAAGAAGACTGGTAAACAAAACAAGATGTTGCACACTTCCCCCTCATTAGATACTGAGAGTTCATTGAAAATCAACAGCGTATTGATGGAAACATGCTACATGTTGCCAAACAGTCGGCTTAAAGGATTTAATCTTGAATTGCTTGCTGTTGTTGAACGCATCTTTGAGTCAATGGCTTTGTGGAAACTGTCTTCCTTTTCACTGAGGATCATGGGGAAATTACGAATCCTGTAGCATATAATGTCACTATATGCAAGTACGTGGTAGCTCCAGATCCCATGCCGCTGGTATTCCTCCCTGTCCTTATTATTTGAATATAAAACCCATCAGCTTAGCTCAGCATGCAAGACAGTGTTCTTTGTTGTGGGCGATTGCCGCCATGCCTGGGACTGATATGGTTGTATGCTTTTATTTTATCCGGCACTCCAGTGGGTCCGTTGTGATTCAGCAGTCATTATCAATGCCCAACACATGTCAGCCTGCCTCTAACTGTCCTAGTAGCACACTGACCACAACGGGGAACCAAACACACTAATCCATTGTGGTCTCCAAATGGATCACGAACAATTGCTTGGCATTTGCAGCACTCACACGAGGTTGCAAAGAGTATGTCTTATTCTTTGCTAGAAAACAACAGTGAGGACAATGAATCTATCCTGTTCTGAATGCAGGATGGATCAATCTGGTGATCCTCTTCAACTTTTAAATAGGAACCACACTCCAGTGCACAGGAAAATTAAACATACATGTAATACTAATCAGGACACACTCTTCACTCCTTATGCAATACCAAAGGGGATTCCATTATATGAAACTACATATTAATGCATCTGGCACTGTAGACAATGTATCGAGCTGCCCTTCACAATCCATTTGCCCTGTTCCTCTCTTCCCGTTTACACATTAGGGAGGGTGTCAAAACCGAGCCGATTATTACACAAGGAAATCAAGCCATCTGACACGCCGATCAATGGCCGCCTTGACTGATGGGTCTCCTATCTAGATGAACGGCCCCCTAGAGGGATGCTTGCTCTGCCGCACCACTGCTACAGAGATGTGGGGATGCAGCAGTGCTGATTGTCAAGGTCACCTCGTGGCCACAGTGATGATGCAATGCATCAGACCAGCTGGAAGGAGATAATATAGAGTGATTTTACCACAGAATTGAGAGTATGCAAAATAAGAAAGTCAAACACCCTTCTTTCCTTTTACCAATGTTCATATTTCGTCTGTGTAGAATTGTTCAAGGATACACTGCAACGCGCAGTGACTGTGGTTCATTAAAAGAGACCCATGAGAGATTGGGCAAATGCCCTCGTACTTCCTTGAAAGATCCCCTTGAAGCCTTTAGGGACAGACTGCTCATTGTGATCCCCTCCAGCAGCAGCAGCAAGCTGTCTCTCATTCTGGGGAGGAAGTAGATATGTGGAGACGTTGACATTGAATACAGCCTGAAGATGTTTGGATGGCATGCTGATAATGCTGGTCATCTGTTGAACTGCAACTGAAAGGTCATATGGGACTACTCACACCCAAGTGAAGTCAGTACATGTTATATTACATACTGATAAGTGTGCAATATATTATATGTATTCACACATGGGCACTCAAGACTTTTTTTAAAAAATCTGAAATAGATAACAGAAAATATTTATATATTTGCCTAATTCAGAATGTCTCTGTTAGAAATCAAACCCCGGTGCTTGTATGTAACTGGGTTGGCCAGTCAGCTAGTTAGTTAGCCTTTCAATTAGTGCCATCATCTGGTCAAAATTCTTGATTCACTTGAAATGAAAAGCTGCTAACATCAGCCTCAGGTGGACTTTGTGTCTGGTGCTAATTAGCAGATGCTAGCATGTCAACATGTCAGACTACAATGATGAACACGGTAAACATTTTACCTGCTAACTTTAGCATGTCAGTATTGTTGTGGTGAGCATGTTGACATTAGAATTTAGCTTAAAGCACTGTTGTGCAGCCTCGCAGAGCCACTAGTGTGGCTGTCGGCTCTTTTTGTTAACACAGCCAGTGAGCAAGAAAAAAGTGTACAGTCAAGATGAGGTTTACAGATGCCACCCCCTCTCGGAATCCACAAACCAGGACAGAAACCTTCATAAATGCTAAATGTTGCTGTCTTGATCTAACTGCATGACTGACAACAGCAGTGTTAACAGGGAGGAGAAGTAAGTGCACACTGTTTGAAGAGATATGGTTTGGGACTCCCTCTGTTCAGCTCAGTACAAGTGCTGCTTAGTAATTTACACGACATGAATTATACCTTATAGGATTCTTCAAAGCAGCCACCTTAGTAGAAAAACAGGCCCTGCTACAAATGCGTGTTGACACTACAAACAATTCTGTTCTGCTTCTCAGTATTTAATGTGAGTTGCGCTCTCTTACAGGAGCAAATCCTGGTCTTCAGTGCTTCTGACCATGTTCTTTGTTTCTCTTCTCCCTTTCATTCTCCATCAAGAATAAATACATTTATCTTATAATGGGATCCCCTCTGATAAAAAGCAGTCTTCTGTCATTCTGTTGGAGGTGCCAGAGTGTTGGATGGTGAGAAACTCCAGGTTAAGTACTTTCTTTTATCACTGCTCCTTTTTATATGCAAATCATCCTGCCCGCCCATCTATTTACTGTTGCAGGTATTCAGACAGGGCCTCAAACCGTGCCAGCCACAGCCCGCAGCCTGCCATCCGGCGCCAGCATGGGACTTGAAATAGATTTGATTAGGATTCAAAAATACGCCTTTGATCTCACGTTTGTTAGGCAAATGCAGCCACATGACAATATGCTTGAGAGGACGGAATGATTCTGCTGGCATTTACAAAATAATGGACAATCTAATTGTACTGTAATGCAGGGTGTGCACAGTTATTAATTTGTGAGGTGCAGTGAGCCAGAAATCTGGTTCATTTGCATCCAGTTCTGACAGGCTGAGAAAGAGGCAGTGGTTTGGCTTCAAACAAATATGCTGTTGCGTATAGATAATCAGCACTCTGTTGCTGTATGGCACAAACTCTCTACCTGCTGTCAGGATGAATAGACTGTCATTTTGTCAATAAATATGAAATAGGGGGCAGGGGTTTTCAATAATTGGATTTACCATTTCATAGTAGTGCTCATTGCTGACTACACTTCTGTAAATTCACAGCTGATGAACTGATTTGGTCTTTCTGAGTGAGGAAAAAAAGGCTTTCGGTTGCACTCATCTAAACTGAAGCCTGAATGCTGTCAGAACTGAACATAGATGGACCAGTATACAAAAGTGTAATCATTCCAGCAATTTCACTGCTTCCATTAAACAGTCTTAAACTCTGACTCTTTTGCTTTTTTCCAGTCACTTTCAAAAGTGCACCAGAAATGAGCCTTGTCATCTTAAATGTTGAGTCACACATCCAAAAGACCTCAATGACCCACATCAAGATCAAGCTAGACATGCATTATTTAAACCATGTTGAATGTGTGTGATCTGAGTGCTAACACACTTTTAAAAATACAACCACGATGCTGACTTTAATCTGAAAGTGCATGTATAGTTTTATAGCAGATTTAGATTTCAAGGATGATAATGCTATATTTGCACTGTGCTAAGCCCCATAATCATCTTTTACTAAACCAAGCCACAGCTATTTATTATTTATTATTAACTACATTAGGACCCATGTCATTATAGACTTTTTCCTCTGGCAGAAAAGAGCTTGCAGGGAGCTAGAAAGCACTGGGGTGAAACTTGTGCAGTGAGAGAAAAAAAATCTGCTCACGGGTTTATTTCTATGACAACACATCACAGCTCTGACTGCTGTTGCATGAGAGACGAGTGTTGCTTTTGCTTTTTACTGTTTGCATCTATTTGTTTGACATTATTTTTTCAACATGAGCACCAACCGAAGGATGCTTGCTGTCAAATGTTGTATGGATGAGCTTAATATTGGTAATATTCCGCCTGTCACCACTCACTCTGACGTCCATAGAGCAAGGAGAATGTGGATGCATGACATGATCTGCAGGGGGACAACAAGACTGTGAATACCATCTCCTCATCCATGAGCTACAGTGAGACAGAGCCCAGTTCCATGTCTGTTTTAGGCTAAGGAGCAATTTGATCTGCTCCTCCAGAAGTTTGGTGAGCCAGACAACACTCAGAGAGATGATCAGAATGTCTGTGCACATGTCTAAGGTGAACTGCGGTGTGTGCCTATTCACCAATGATTGATTCCTTGACAAGGAGCAACAGTGATGATACAAGTGCCTTTCTGAAAAGATTTTCATATAAAATGGCTTAGAATGGTCGGACCACTCTGGAAGAACCACTCAGAAAAAAATGCAACAGGCCATGGAGGCTAGCCCTTACGTACTATTGTCTGATGAGCTTTAATTCTGCTTGCATAGGCACAGCTGTGGGGCTCCCGTAAATGTCTTAACTTAGCTAACTTCATGCTAGTTGAATGTGCAGTGAGAGTCTATTAAAAGAAGTCTACATAGGTAAACATTGTGAGATTAGTAGCAGCTGATCAAGTCACATAATTGAATTGTTGTTTTAGCACAATACAGTCAATGTTCTTTTTCCATTCTCAGTCAGGGATAAACAAGAGCCTATTTTTGCTCTTTTGGGCATGGGCTCAGACTGACTTGAGAAGCTTTAAGCTTTTTCAGGCAGTAATTGACAACACTTGATGCTCAGGCTTTGGAAAAGTCCATGGATTTCCCTGGATTAGAGTGTGGGGGCCAAGGCTATCCTCTGCAACTGGATTAAATCGCTTGATTGGTAAAGAAGCTGGAGAGACAGCTGTGGTGGACTGCCAAGATATAAGGTGCTTGCTGTGCATTCAAGGTGGAAGGTCAACCGTCCAGTCCAGGAAGGGCTTCAAACCGTTTGGCCTTGACCGTACGGGTCAGAGGATGGCAGTCATAAATCACACTCCAATGAACTACAATCAAAGTGCAGCATCAGGCCACTTCACATCCCATTTTCACTGACAGGTGAAATAAAGATTTTCTGTCTGCGTATTCCAAAAAGAAATATTTCTAACACAGGAAATATGGACAAATGCATAAGCATAGGCATGCCTTCCTTCACTCTGCACATAAGCAAGATATGTTCAAACACACCTAAGCATGTCACTTTTCACTTTTGAACTTGTTTCTTCCACATCACTTCACAGCATGATAAGCCCCCCCCCCCCCCTTCTCTGTCTATCTTCCTCTGAACCACAGCTTCCCTAAGGCCTGAGGCTTTGAATGGTGTGGGTGAAAATGTGGAGTCTTTAAATCTCATTTCATGACTTATAATGCATTGGGTCCTTTAAAGTTCTAATCCATAGTTGGTTTACAGTAATATTTCTATCAGTGGTCCAATGGCACAATTTCTGGCTCATGCAAAAGAGTCCAAACAGTGCACATAATCACCACAGTGTACACCCTATAGCAGTGGTTCATGTCAAAGACACCTAAACTAACACAAATGAGACCACAGACCCCATCTGATCAGTTTTTGTATTTCTTTTTTTTTACTTTATTACTTACTTATTATTGGAAAGTGTATGAAACCAATGACCAAAGAAGCTATTATAGTGAAAATATTTTATTCCCTTTTCTGCCGGGAAGCCCCTTAAACGCCCTCAAGCACCCCATGTGGGGTCCCTGGATCCCACTTTGAAAACTACTACTCTACAGTATATGGTCAATAATTAAAATGTGGTCCACATGGATTGGTGCTTTAGCAGATTGCTGAAACAACCTGTCTACATTCCAGACACATAAGACGAAAAAACCTAATTGTTATACTACCTGTCCAGCGCCAAATTGTGGACAGACACAAGCTTGGTGTTTGGCAAACATTGTGGAGCATTTAGCAGCTGAAGAGCCAGGTATATTTTGCTGAGGGGTTAGTGGAGAGCAAAACAAAGCAAAATAGAGAGTCACTATTAGATTTATATTCATTGGGTGGACACAAACATGACTCCAGATGAATGCTAATGTTGCTTCGTATCTGCTGGATTTTTAAATTGGCAGCTTCTTGTTAACAAGTTTGCCATTTCAACTTTATAGAGAGAAACTATGTCAGTCTTGTGTTTACAACTTGCTTTCCCTAAGCAGTCAAAAATCAGTTATTGCAGATTTACATGAATAAAAACAAATCAAACACATGTATACAGATTTGCAATTCTGACATTAAATCTGCCAGGTCTACTTTCCAGCTTTAGCAGAGGTTTGAACTGAGCGTTTCATAGTCAACTTTTTCTCCTGAAGAATTTCAAAACCGAGCAGCTGCCTGCCCCATTCATAAACTACATGAGCAATTACCCTTCTCTGCTGAAAATGAAGCTATTGCTACTACCACTATTGACCCTCTGTCTTTGCTATAATATTGTTCATCTGTCAGGAGTTAAGGAGACAAATGCCAGTGAAAACCTGACAGTAAACTCCCATGATGCCTCTGAGAGCCATCGTACTGTCCAAAGCTGCAGCAAAAGGAAGCAATCACAAAGCCTTGATTTGGCAGCTCTTATGCAGTCATTGTCTCGGGGGTGATGAACGGCCTCCATCACAGCCACAGCCAACCACAGCCCAAACTAATTACTGGACTGGCAGGTCCTCTATTCATTGCGGGCCTTGGAACAGCACATGCCCAGTTTTCTATCTGCTCCTCATTCATGAAAAGGCCATTACCACAAAGCCCTCAGAGTCAGGTGAAACAAGAATGATGTAGTATGATGTTTTCTCTGTAACAGTGGAAACAAATTCCTGCCATGTTGAATATAACCATTTTTTTTTCAATCTTGTTAGCACCTGAGGGAGAATTAGATGTCATACTGCTCCAACCTGCAAGCCATCATTGGCTGTTTATGCCTCACAGAACCAATGTTAGGTGAAAATCTTCAAAGGGACTCACTGTGCAGCCACTTAGACAGATAATGTGTTCCACTATAAAAGGGTCTTTCATTGACATTTAAATATCCTTCCATCCCTATCATTCAGCACAATGTAGAGAAAATGCAGTTCTTTAATACCACCTCCTTCGTTGCTTCCAGTTTTCAACTGTACCAAAATATTAGTATTAAACCCCATATTCATGGAGTATATAACTGCTCCTTTTGGTCCCCAT
The DNA here is from genome assembly GCF_020382885.2 of Scatophagus argus. Lineage (NCBI taxonomy): Eukaryota > Metazoa > Chordata > Actinopteri > Scatophagidae > Scatophagus > Scatophagus argus. The sequence continues at coordinate 6,156,412 of NC_058505.1, read as the reverse complement.
TTTTTGTCGGCACTGGAAGAAAGTCACATTTAACTTTATCTTCCATGGTCAATCTATTTAACACTGTAAGTAGACCGAAATGGTTGGAACGAAAGTGTCTGGGGAAATATCAGGGGCTGGGAAGATGTCCAATGATGCTGTGATTTATGGTGTCATTACAGCATCTAGTAGGAAAGATTCCTGTGTGAATCTCTGCTCTGAGCATCTCTGTGCGTCATATCGCCTATTAACATCACTCACACAAGAAAACACTTGTAGGCCAGAGAGGAACGTATGGCACCCTTGTTCTTGACTTAATCTTACTACTGTACAAAACTTCACAGGCCTAGTAAACTAATTAAAAGTATTTCACCCAAATGGTGATGTAACAATGATATTAAAATATCAAACAATATCTGCAGAGTCCCGTTAGCTTGTCAAGATTCCTCTTTATCATACCACATCTCAGAATCAGAGCAGGGTAAGAGGAATATGCTAACTCAACCGGAGTAAGCCATATCTGACAGACTGCATTTTTTTACCCATAAAACATTCATGCAATGAATCACTTAAGATATCAAAATACAGGAGAGCTGGCTGGGTGCAAAGAACAGAATTTTATTTCATTCCTCTGAAAACAGACTGTCATATAACTTACTTTTGGAAATGAAAGGAGTGAAGACGAATGCATAATGCATCTAAAATGGGCTCAGCAAAGGGGAAACATATCACAGGTATTCATGTAGAGCTATTAGTTTCTTATTGAATAATGTATCAAAGTGCTTTCTTTAAAAGGCCAACAGATAATGCTGTCACTGTGATATACTGACCTATAATTTGGACATCCTGTCTAGACTGTGTCATGGAGTAACCAAAAGTTTCCACATGCTGAGGAATAAATTACACTCACAGATGACACTTTCTTTTTCACCTCTGAATCGTTGTGTCTTGTGTTTCTGGTTGTGGTGAAACTCAAAGCTGCACTAATTTATATTTCAGTATTAACAATTGATCAAGTAATGTGTAATATGAAAGGGGTTGTTTGTAATGACCAAACTACAGAAAATTATTCCTCTTCTCTGCAGTTTGCCTAAGCTGTCAAAAAATGCTTTTCAACATTTATGGGATTTTGCATGAATTGGAATGGCCCGGATTATTTATCTTTAATATTTCAGAACATTTGACACCAATTTTCCAATGTTTTACTCTACAATAGACATCCAAACACTCTGATGTTAAAGTAGCCACAGCAACTACACAGTCATGAACTGTGAGGAGATTAAGAGGAAGCTAGGTGATGTGTGTACCCCCAGGTTATCACACTTTACAATAATACAGGAAAATACAGCCATTCCACATAGGAGATGAGCACCTAAATGGATTTACTGTTTCACATTCAACCTGCAGAGGATATGTTTCATACGAGACAGCTGTCACTCTGTTTGTCACTGTTAACAAAGGGGTTACTGTAAACTAAAGGTGTATGAATCGATCTGGGGTCTATTCTGAGACACAGACAGGACGTGAACATCACACTGTCACCACAGGCACTTTGTTGATCTGGGTTCAAAACCCTGAGAGATCATGAAAGACATTCAGAGTGGTAATGCACATGAGCTCGGCAGAGAAAACAGAACCACAGTCCTGTTGGAAGAACTGGTATGATTGAAACCCAAAAACTTGCTTTGCAATAAAGATTACATGTATACCGCGTAAGTGAAACATGACTGTGTGAACAGCTTCATTAATTAAAACAGAGTGCAACTGTTCTGTCAAACACATGTGAGGCTGAAACACTTCATGTGTAGTCAAGCTTTTAACTATTAGGCTGTTTCAAGTTATTTATCAAGCAGAAATGCTGAATTTTTACTAGTTCCAGCTTCAAAACAGCAACATTTTGCTGCTTTTATCTGATTCATGTAATAAAAAAGATTGTTGTATTATGGCTTTTATCTGTAAAAACATAACTGTCACGTAAGCATTACAGCAGACAATGTCCAAACTCTATTAATTAGGTGAAGAAAAGAAGCGTAATGTTTCCAACAGGCCTTGTCATTGATTCAGTATTATAATTTCTCATCTCTTTGTGGCACATTGTTGCCTTGAACATCAGTTTGGAACTCATCCCACCTAAAAGCCTTTTAGACAAAGTTGTTAGAGCTACAGCATAAGCAGCCAGAATCTGACAGTCATTTTTAATGCCTTGCAATGTTGGTATCGGACATCACAATGCATTATGAAGTCTTACAGCAACTTCTACAATTTATATGAGTTTTGGAGGTGTTAGATTACAGATATGAACTTCAAACAGTGTGACAGAGCAGTTAACGCAGCTTGCGAGCCAGGCAAGCCTCATGCTGTGATCAACTTGTCTGCCCTGGGAGGCTATAACTGTAGAGCCAATTTTAACTAAGAGCTACAGAGATGTCCCAATGATAAAGACTGGCACTTGACTTGAGCTGTGCGTATTAGCATTTCTAAATTTGTCTAAGACTCCTCAAGGACGCTGTTTCTTGCAATAAGTCATCCATCTTTCAATATGAGCAAATCCTTTGACACAAGGTTATGTTGGTTTTACTTCCTTCCGATTTAGCCCAGAGCAATGGATCCCACAGACACGGAGGACATGTGTAGGCATGCTTCACTGTGACAGCCCCATCTGGACTCACCACACGGACCTTTTAATGATCACGGAACAGGATTCCCTCTCAAGGACCCAAAACTCCCTTACTGAACACCGGCCAGTGTCTACTCTGCTATGCCTTTAATCACGATTTTCTCTAGTTTGATATGTAACCTTATCATAGTCATCTGTGATCAAATTTATATGTATGGGAAGTTTTGGTGCTTCATCTTCATCTGTGTGAAATGTACACAGCAGGATATTTTTTCCCAGTCTGTCTGTGTTTGTGTGGCGGTGGGTGTTGGCTGTGCAGTTTGATTGAGATATGCGACAGTAGCACTGGTTACGGTTGACCATTAGATGAGTGTCCTTGGGCTCTGGGCTCCTCTCATCACTCTTGGATGTCTGGTTGTCCCTGGGCGATGTGAGCAGTGCAGGTCCCTGCTCAGGTCCATTATTTATGACTGTCAATCTGACGTCCGACTCCCCCACCTGTGCTATTCAGCCAAGGGAATGTGTGTAGAATGTGCTGCAAAAGATAACAGTTCTGACGAAAGCACTGCCTCATTTTGCTTTGACTTCTACTACTGCAGATACCAAATGATTGCAAACACCACATAACCTTTCCTATAGAAGCTGTATTTTGCTGTTCCGAGAAATTCAAGGATGTTCTGATAACATGACAACATTCATTTGCCTTTCACCCAACTGTAGGAAGGCTTATGTGGGCTAAAACACTGACCCAAACAGGCCAGGACCAAGAGAATGATGTGACTAATGGGTAGTGATAGAGAAGGTCTGAGGTCTTTGGCAGGCTCAGGTCTCTGTTTGAGTGATTGCTTCGACCTGCCCATCCATCAGTCAGATTGTGACAAGGCAGGAGCTCTTTCCACCAAGGGACAGCTCAGTCCTGGATTTGGCCTCATAAGACATTCACATCTCTATACCACTGGGGAGAGAAGACAGTCCCCCTGAGATGAGAGAATAGGTGTCCCTGCTGGATTCTAATTTGAGATTTTCAAGTGGCTGTGGAGGCCCTCACAACTGCAACTACATCTTGCATAAAGGATGACACAGACAGATAATTTGACAAGCAGTGCAAACAAAAGTGACACTGTAAGTTCAGCGAATATATTCATGTTATAAATGTCTTCTATGAAAACAGCTTTGGAATGTTGATGCATTTATTTCCATGATGAATCATGCCACCATCAGCTCAGAGAGTTCAGTAAAATTACATCTGCACAAGTCAAGACGCAGTAGGGCCGCATGCAAATGAAACAAGGAGTATTAATCAATACTGTATTTCCCCCACTAAGCGAAGCGTTAACTATCGCACTATTTCAGGAACACGGCATTTGAATAAATATTTGATTAAGCTGGAACAGAATACATGCATGTTTGACAAGAAAAATCCATCACAATTTTGGTTAATGCAAATGGCATTTACTCTCATATTAATGAGGAAGGCTTTTCTCTGTACGCCAGCAGAGCAGTTTAGAACCAAGAATCACAACACGTTTTTTTTTTTTTTATATGACTGTGTGACGCCTGTTGACATGAAAACATGAGAAGAAAAAGAACAGGGAACTTAACTGTGCTAGACTGTGTAATAAAAGAGAACATAGAATTCGAGGCTACAATGACATCCAAGAAACACTTTACACTGTGGATGAACTCCAACTTCAGTTTTTGTTGGCTTGACCTCAACATGTTGAACGGCTTTGCTTTCAGTATGCCTTGAATTAATCATTTTGTAATTGTTAGTGAAGAGTGATTGAAGGAGGGTGGTTGAATGTTAAATGAGTCGACTGTAAGCACCCAGACGGCTTGTGTTTGTACAGGATCAACTGACAAAGTGGATCAAGGGTAATGTCACTTGCAGTAGCTGAGGTTTGAAGCAGATGAAGATGTGTTTTTATTGAGAACGTTCGCCATTTCCATTATCGTTAGGTGATTCACTGTCAGTTACAGCAAGCCATCTCTCTAGCTACACTATATAGACAAAAGTATCCAGACTCACCTTGTTTAGGGCCTGTTTTTCACAGATTGGGCTCTGCCCCTTACCTCCAGTGATGGCAAATCTTAAAGCTTCAGCATACCAAGACATTTTGGATAATGCTATGCCTCCATCTTTGTGCCCCAGTGCACAAAGCAAGGTCCATAAAGACATAGTTGGATGAGTTTGGTGTGGAAGAACCTGACTGGCCCACACAGAGCCCTGACCTCAACCCCATCCAACACCTTTGGGATGAACTGGAACGGAAATTGAAAGCCAGATCTTTTGGTCCAACATCAGTGTCTGACCTCACAAATGCTCTACTGCATGAATGGGCACAAATTCCCACAGAAACACTTCAACATGTTGTGGAAAGCCTTCCCAGAAGAGCGGAAGCTGTTAGAGCTGCAAAGCTGCCTATGTATTTAGAATGTGATAAAGTCCCTTTTGGTATAATGGTTAGGTGTCCCAATACTTTTCTATACAGTGTATGTCTTCCTCTATCCACAGCATTTTATTCCATGCGTTCAGGTTTTCATTCATTTCTTATATATGCTGTGTGAGTTTACTACACAAACTGTAACACAGATTGAATGGCACAAATTACCATGTGCATAAATAAGCCTCACAGGACAAAACCATGTAAGAGGAAAGTGAAATTGAGGATGGGTTCTTGTCTGAAATAAAAAACACAAAATCCCGCCTTTGTTTTCACAAGCTTAGTTTAATTCATGATAAAATGAAAAAGTCATGTTTAAATGCCTGTCAAACATTTGCTATTTATGTTATCACTCATTCATAATGTATGAGGTAATGAAAATGAAAATGTTAGACTGAGACACAAGCGTGTAAAAAGATATTGCAGCACGGAGTGAAACATGCAGCCATTTGTATGAGCATGATTGTGCATGTATGCATGTGTGCACATGTCACAACAGCGACCCAAATCTTTATCTAGAAGAAAACCTGACAGTATGTAGCAGTAAGTAATATGAGTAAATACACAAAATGTAGTATAAGCCAAGCAGTTATAATGTAAATTAAAAGCGCAGAGTGGTGGAGGGTGTGAATGCATCATCACTCTTTTAAATGTTCATGTCTGTGGTTTGCGCACAGAATGAGACAACAGATTAGAAACATTCTTACATATGTAAACCGTTAAGCAGCAAAGACATAGAAACTAGTATAACCCAAAGGGACATTTTGAAGTCTGCAGTTTTGGTTTACTGCCCACTGTGTTTTAAAGCTCTTGGTGGACTGAAAATTAAAATTTGGGCAATTAGAGCAGAGCTGAAGCAGACAGGCCACAGGAGCAGCTACCATGACTGCTAAAACCTCAGAGACCTGTCAATTTAAGCAAACACACTTGGAATATGACCCTTCAAAAGCTTAAAAAAAGGAATTCCCATTAAGACACACCTTAGAACTTGTGAAATTAGCTATTGATCTACACTGTATACATGAGCAGATGAGAGTCTGTCCCATGGAATCTTAAGGCATCTTTACCATTTGCTTTAGTGCGACAGAATTCTAAGTAGCTTGGGGACATTCTCCATGCAGACATTAAGTTAGTGCTTGAAGTACTGATAAAGCCTGATAGACTTAAAAAGGCATAATACAGAGCTCTCAGAAGCAGTTATGTTCCTTTATTTCAAAGCCACGGTGGGCCAAACACAAAGTAACACTTATGTAACCTGGATTCAACATTCAGCCATATTCTTCCCACAACGAGTGCGGCTCCTCAGTTAGCTTAATCGGGATTGATGGTACAGCACATTGGGTCTAAATTTAGTCTCCCCAAGAACATTCCTCTCCTTGCTGTTGCTGTGGGGCAAAGCTGAGGTTTTCAGATCCTCCACGGTCACACGCACAGGATGGGAGGCAGCGGAGCTGAAATGCACTCCTATGTCACACTCTGCCCTCCCCCCCTTCTCCCCATGCAACACTCTCTGTTTCTTTTCTCTCTCCATCCCTTTATCTCTCAATGCACTGGGATTTTGTGGATCACTTACTCAGGGAAAAACCCCTGAGGAAACAGGATTCTGTGTTCAGAGGTTCAATTTCTAAAATCCACTCTTACGCGTGTCAGCTGAAATGTAAAGCACAAATCAGACTGGATCATTAATAGCAGAGACTTGCTAATTTCCAGAGTTTGACACATCATACATTCACAAAAAAACTGTTAGAACCCGACACATTATTCCACATGGGCATATCATACAGCACAGCTTTAGTAGCACTCTGGGGAGATATTCTCTGTTTTTCTAATTTGCATCTGTGCCTCTGTAAAAATTGCAAAAAAGAAAAAAAGTATACTGAAAGAACCTTCAGGCAAGCCATCATTATTTTTGCCATGATTTGATTTTCAAGACAGAAGCAGCAAGACAGTAGCAAAAGCTATCTCATTACTGTACACATTTTATATTTTAAATGTGCCTCTGGCCTACCGACTGACTAGCAGTAGTGACAGTAGTTCTGTCACTGTACTGTGGCCAATGCAACTGCAACTTGTAGCATATAACAAATTCTGTTTCCCAGAGAAGTCAATAAGTGCACTGAGGTAGTTTTGCATTTTCAAGTCAAGCTGAGTCCAACTGTTGTTTATCCCAATCAGAGTCCCGTTTGTATTCCTGCAGGTTTGTTGTTGGTGTGTCAATATGCTTTATATCAAAGGGACCATTAGCTCTGATGCTAATCACTTATTATAATCATGTCAGGACTTTTTTTGACACAAGGAAAAACAACATGTAAACCTACTTCTTACGACAAAGGCTGCTCATTAATTGGGTGCATATCATGTTGCCACCAGTGCTGGTGTTCTGTCTCTTTTTGGCTCTGGCCTGTTCAACCACATTTTTAATCAGGCCTCATTATTGGTGGGTGTAAACTGCCAACCCAGACTCTGACTGCAGCTGGCGGTCCCTGTCTAAAAGTGTGCAACTGATGTAGTTTCACAATCATCAGTCAAGTCAAGTTGTATCTGCAAGCAATTAAACATTAAACAGTGTTTTGAATGTACTTTTCCATGAGAATTTGTTTATTGTTAATCTTCCAAAATTTAAAAGTTAAAAAGAATAGTATAAGAAAACTATGAGAAAAATAACATTCTAGTCCTTAACTCATATGTTGGGTCTGTTTGTTGTTGGATCGTCCACTGATCCTATTTGAGTTTATCTAGTGAAAGTTTTGCCACTGCGGATAATGGTTATCACTGCTGACTGTTTGCAAAGGAAAGCAACTGTGGTCTTCAATATTAAAGGTGAACATCCAACCCCACCTTCACAACCTCATTTCTTACTGTGCAATAATGTCTTCAGCAACTTCATGCTTTAGCAACTGGATGCACACACTGATTGCTTTAAGCTGTTTAAATAAACAACAGTGCTGCATTTTTCTGGAGAGAGGACAGTTTCAATATTAAATGTGATTTATTTCCCGTAAAACGTAAGGAAAAGACAAAGCATTTTTAAATTCAGTTGGCAAGAAAGGGAGAGTGTTGAGAACAATGGAGTCGGCTCAGTAATAAGCTCTGAAAGCGGTATCCAGCGTTCTCCTTTATTATTAAAGTGCCTCTTGGAAAATTAAAGTCTGGCACATGTGAAATGGATTTTGTTTCAATTCATATCCTTTAAAATCTACAAAGCAGAGGATTAAAAAGTGAATGTAATTTGGCAGCAGTACCATATAAAAAAACAGACTAATGGGCTGTTGACTCTTTTCTTGCAACGTATGAATATTATTTTAACGTCCTTTTTTTAAATTCACCTACTCTGAAGATAATAATTATTTTCTAAATAGTGTGAGATATGTTCAAAATGCACTGTATTCAGTGTATATGTTTCTTGTTTGGTCAATAGGATTAGAAGCTGCTTCTGCGAAAGAATTTGCTTCTAACGAAGGCTGCGAAATAAAGACTAGAGACACTGATTTTCTTGCCTGCAAGGTAAAACACATATATTTTGACACAGGAGAGTGAGTGACTGTGCTCTCTTTAGTCTGTCCAAGAGGAATATAAAGTAGGACCAGAAGTGCCCCTTTATCTGTCGTTGCAAGATTAGTAAACTGCATCGTCTGACATATAATCCAATCTCGATCCCAGTCTCATCAAAACATGTCATGATCTTAAGGCAACAAAATATTGGGAATAAAATTCCCATCATGGTACCGTAATAAAGAAGAACCGATGGAGGAGGAAATATTCTGAGGTTAAAGGTACCCTGTGAAAACTGTTTCCTACTTTAGGGAGTACCCGAAGATGCAAATGAAAGCGAAAACAGGTAGACCTTGGTGGTTCCTAGGAAAATGACAATCGCACATTGTATTAAAGTACTCTCCACAAACCTGACAAGTTGAATCAAGAGTATTAAACATAAGATGGTGCATCTGCAGGTGAACGTGGAGAATTTTCTACATACAATAGGCGAACTCCAATAATACTGTCCTTGAGGCTGTGAATGCCTAAAGAAATCTATTAACTGCAGTTATCCAGTAAAACCTTTCAGTAAAATGTCAAGCCATCAGTGAGATTTTATATCTGCTGACTAGGTGAGTGAACATCTACACACAGATGCATAGCTATACAGAACTACAAGACATATTATAAAAACTGAAGATAATCTTTATTGTCATTACGCCGACACCGATACAAGAAAATTGCAAAAACTTGCCGCATTTGACCTGGCTTGTTGTTTGACAGATGGACCCCTTATTTCTTCTTAAAGGCCTCCTTAGCAGCTCTAATGCCTATCAACAGGGACATTGTGATGAGGGGACTGTTTCCATTCAAGTGATTGGTGGCCCCTTTAAAGTCTGGTACATCTAGTCATGATGCACAGGGAATGCAAGTGCTAATATTTACTGTAATAGCATTTTGGGAAACAAAAATGCATATGCTAAAAATATGTAAACAATGCAAGTTTCAAAACATAGAAAACATTGCATGTGTTTTATTAAAGAAAAAATGCATTCAGTTCAGTATTTGTTGAGCCTTAAGGATGCACAGAGGGCATTTTGGTGAGAAATACTGAATGTAAATAAAACTGTGTTTGTTTACAATGTGAACTCCACAGGGTACCTTTAAAAAGAAAAACCTAGAGATCCCTTTGAAGAATGTGACACTTGGAGCAGTACGATTAAAAGTATAAACCCATATTGCGGTGTTGTGTTTCTTAGCTGAGAATATAATCATTGTTTGTTTTTCATTTCAAAAAAATAGCCAAGAGAGGCTTAGATTATTTTGTCTTTCAAGCAAATATCACTCAGGTTTCATATACTCCGGTTATTAACTTAAGCAGGATATACCGTATTCCTTCTTGAAATACTCAGTTGGGTTAGATTCTCCCCATAATATTTGATACACAAGGCATACGGATGGATGACAACTTTTAATTATACCCTTTTTCAGATTATATTTTAAAACCAATTAGGTTCACCCACTACTCTTGCATGCAAATTTAAAATAACTTCTCATTAACCAGTTTAATGATCATTTCTTGGGGGTCATGAGGCCAGCGCTCCTGATCTCATAGTGAATATAAATTCCAGTGAGGGGGGCTAATCAATGATAAATTAATGCAGAGATATGATTTGATTGCTCATTTCTGGTCTGGAGGCTGGATTTCATCCTGGCATACTGTATGTCTTTGACCGTGAAAGCAATCTATTGGGCACACACATGTGCTGCCAGCCTAACCAACACACACACACACACACACACACCCCTGTTGTTTCATCTAGGGATGTTTTTCTGTTGATAGGCTGTGTAAGTTCCGCTCTATCGTATGATGCAGCATCCCAGAGGCTGCTAGTCAAGGTTATTGATCAACACTCACCTCCATAATTGCATTGCCGTCTATTTAATTTGCTGTTAAGCTCCTCATTAATTACCCTGTTTTCCATCTGGGCATAGCTATTAATCTCTTAGTCTTTGATCTGTTTAATATGCCTTGGGGACTAGCCTTGACATCTACAGTTGTCTGAACACATTCGGAAGTCCACTGACTTGTTTTGATAATGTCAGTGGACAGAAGGAAGAGAATTGTACGCGACCAGAACACAGAAAGTGCCTGTTTGGAGAAAAAAAAAAAATAACAGAATACTTCTGATTGAGAGATCTTTGAGTTCTGACAGCAGAAAATGCCTCTGAATTTTGTCTGTGAACTGGCATTTACTAAACAAAAGCACAAGACCATGGAATTCATCTAAAATTGAGATCTTCTTTGAGATGTTTCATACTTGAAGGGGGAAGGAAAAGTACAAAAATTAGTCTGGTCTCTGTCCAACCTTTCTTTTGCCGGATCTGAAGGCATCTACACATCATTTTGAAAACTAATCTTGAGTGCCGTATCCGTGGTGAAAACTAACTTTCTAACTCAATCTCCACAGTAATCAATCTTCCCCTGGCAGGGTAAGTCTGTCAAAACTCTGAGCCTTTGCTATGAAAAAAGTAACATTTCAATTTCTCTCTTCAACTTTTAGTGGCACCCAGCATATGTTAGCCTTGGCACCGTATGGAACTGTTATGAATGGGTGACAGGGTTGTTCTTGAAGAAGGAATAGAGGAAGGAAATAATTTATCCGAGCTCTCAAACAGGTAGATGAGAAAAGAACTCTGTGGAGGTTGCAGTGACCGTGAAGTTACAAAAGGAGTGTTTGAACCTGCTGCTTCATGTTACCACAGTAACATTACCAGAGTATATTATGCATGCGGGTCTTATTGCATTTCTGGCTTGATAAGATATGATGCCTCACACTGTTCAGAATTTCTCAACTCTGATTCAGGTTGCTTCAGGCTGCCAGAAAAAAAAACAGGAAAATCAACAAATTTGATGAAAATGTCATACTTACCTGCAGCAGTTTTTGTGAGTTATTCAGTTTTGCCTTAACAATTTCTGAGAAAAGAAAGAAAGCTTTAATCACAAGCAGCACTGAAATGCTAAAAGGAAGCAACTTTATACCAATAAGAACTTTTATGTTATAGAAAACCCAAGTGAAGTCTCCATTGGTTAGTGGACTAGCATTTTGAAGCTTCATGTTAAGCATTGTGACCATTAGCATGATGCTAAACCTGACTGACAAAATAAACAATTTCAAAACTTGGGTGGGTATTTTTTCCACCCTATTTTATGACATTTTATAGATCAAATTAATCGAGTGACCTACTAATAGGACCTAATGAAAATAGATATTCCTTGCACTTTTAATGGTGTGCATCTATGCCTATAGCTTTTTCAAGGGTTTGCTGAATAAATTGTCAACTCTGGTAAGGTTCCCATGGTGACTGGCCAAATCTGAAGAGACAAAAACAATTTATCAGATATTGCCTGATGATGATTTAGGATGCGCTCCATTTGTAATCATAAGTTGTTTTTCAAGTTGTTTTCTGAGTTCCGGAGCCAGAAGTGACAAATGGAAAGCCTCCCAATGTCGGAACTGTCAACTGGATCGACCTCAGAGGACACAGAGCTTTCAAACCAAGATGCCTGCCCAGAGCACAGACTGTAGCAAAAGTTGTGGTTTTCCATGTTTTTCAGCGCTTTTGTCTTTTTTGTGTGCAATTTAGTGAGTTGTATACACAGAATTGTCTTACTGTTGCATATAGGCATGCAGCTATGGTCTTGTTATGTGTGAAATACTGCATAATGTGTTGTTTATGAACTGACGCCGCTGACTTGGCTTGTAACCAGTCATTGCAAGTACAAATGGAACGCACCATGACCTCTGGGAGACATTGTTTTGGGGTTTCTGGTGTGGCCAGCTGATATCAGTTCCAAGACTTTCCCTTCTGTGCCCTGGTCATCACTCATTGTTGTTGGACAATAGCTGATAGATTCTGAGTTTACATTTTGGACAGTGTGGTCCACCTGTTTTGCATTTCGCACAAATTGTTTACGTGCATGCAACCAAAGCCTGAATAGCCTCAAATATGACTGGTCAGTACTACTCAGTGGTCAGTTCTGTAAGCCACAAATGAAGTCCAGTCTGCTTCAGATACTAAAAGTGTCCCTTTCCAAGAAATTCTGCATTCATACGCAGATATCTGTTTTTAGAGAATCAAAGGAAGAGGGAGAGAAAATCCCTTCCAGTATATCCATCTCAAATGAGTGACAAAAATCAATGGGTTAGATGCTTAGTAGGGACATGTAAATAATTAATTGCGAGCCCACGGCAGGTGTATAATTGATCAAGGGGTGATAAGTTGTGGTGATAAATATTTCAGGGGTGGCTGAGAGAAAAAGAAGGAGCCCTCGCTTGTCAACAGATCCCACAGTCAAGCATTTTCAACAGGAGACCTCTCCAGAGTCTGCTCAGTTGTGCAGTCATTTTCTCTGTGTGTATGTGTATTGTGCTGATAGCTCTCCCAGAGATGATGGTGGTGGCTCCCATGGTGAAGATCAAAGGGCTAGAGCATGCACAGGATAGCTAACAGTGTATTGTTCATGTCTATGGATCAACTGTAACATCCCAAGGGTCAGACCCTTGGAATTGGTTGGGCCACAGGGGGACATGGGCACACTGATAAGACATAGAGAAGTCACTTGTAAGGGATGGATTCTGACTCTCTACCCTTCACTGAATGTATTTTCTGTCAAGAAAATTCACAACAGGTAACATACTATGAGGCGAAAACCTATTTTAAATGTTGAAAATGTTGTCCAACCTTTTCTTTCCTCTCGCCTTCGTTATTACAACAGCTTCTTCTTTTGTCTTAATCAAAAATCTCTGAAATGACTACAGAGTCTACAGAACTCAGCTGCAAGGCTTTTAACCAGAACTGAGAGGTACGATCACATCTCTTTTAGTTTCTTTACATCCCTGTTTTTAAGATCTTATTGATTAGGTTCCAGATTCTGTTTTCGATTCTTTTAATCCCTTGTGAACCTTTGTGATTTTGCATTAAAGTTCTGACATTGTTGGGCAGAGGTCACTAACACTGCAAGCTGAACGTATTTTTGTAATGACTCTGATGAGGAAACTGCATTTTAATGCAGAGTGAGCTCATCATTGTAGGTACCAGATCCACTCAATCAAGTCAGTATTACCACTAGTAGCGATCAAGTGGATCTGATTAGTGCATGAAACAGGTGGGTGGAAAACCTTCACTAACTCAACATGTTGCCTTGAATACAGACCACCTCCAATAATACTATAAGGTGTAAAGCAGTGCTGCTGGCCGCTACAATGTCTGCCACTAAAATCTAGTGGAACAAAAGTATGAAGTTTTAAAGTCTACATATTCAAGTTAAATGCTAGTTTATACTGCATTGCTTCACACCTGTGGCAGCGTGGTAGGATTGGAGTAATTCTGCAGAATCAAATTTGCACCAAAAAAACTGAACACAAGCAGGAATTACAGCAGAAAAACACTAATGCATCACACAGCAAACGATCATTTCCGCACAGAACTGATAAATTTGCTGTCCTTTGTGTGTTTGTGTTCATGACACGTCTTATTACAGATGATTAATTGCAATCAGACAGTGAACTGTGGTGTGAATGCAAGAGACCAATGAAAAATGGGAAAATAATCTTCATAACACCTGCACAACCCTGTGTTTTATGTGGGAGTGCATAAATATTTATTTTATTGAATCAAATTTAACACCTTAATCCATCGCCAGTACTCATCAACTGAGAAAACTATGAATATTCATCATTATGAGTGAACAGAATTTAATTCATAAAGTTGTTTCTGAAATTTCCATCTTGATGAGTTCACAACGACCTGAGTGGGGACAACAGCAACAATGTAATTCATCAACATGGAGATGAAATCTGAGATGAATCATATTGGCATCACATGTGTCATCCTACAGAGAGTCTTATAGGCTCACAGCATGTTGAAATTTACATTTGAGAAGTGAAAAAAGGAAGGAAGTGCAGCCAAAAATTTAAATTACTTTTGAATATACACACAGCTAGGTTACTGGCCTTGTAATTTATCATTTCGTAAAAGAAGATGTACCTTCTTTTTTTGCAAAATACTAGATATTCACTAAATTCTTGCTATACTACTTAATGTGAGTCTGAATGTTTCACACAGCACCACATTGACCTCTGACGCAACAAGCTAATCCCTCATTGTTACTGGCTTTACAAAGACAACAATTTCCCCTTCAACTGGAGCATTCATTGAATGAATCATCCTTCATGAATTAAACAAATATAAAACAAACACTCATAATTAGCTGCCTCAATAACCACAGATTGAACCTGAACGTGTACTTATGTTTGTTTTTTAATTAGAATAACATTAGTAATGTTCAGCTTTCTTTAGCATGAATTCTCTGTGGGGGGGCAACGTCAAATAAAATAGCGAGAGGATTCTTTTTCATTGAGCAACAAACAGAACTTGAAAAAAAAAATACAAGGTAACTCAGATGTTGCACAAGATTTTATTTGATTCATGCATTTCAAAAAAGAATCTGCTGGCTGGTAATTAAGCGCAGGATGAGTAAAAACAGTTTTTCAAAACATCTCCTTATACACAGGCTTTGTTATTGGATGCTGTTGCTCTTGCATAGACTTTATAAGAGCATGGAGTCAGCGAGTTTTTGAATATCTTCAGAAAAGTCAAGGTCACCTACGTATTATAAACACAATAGAGCTTTGAATTGTGAGAGTAAAGCGTTTATCTTTTACTGACATTCTATTATATTTACACTATGACAGGTGAAGCCTCCATTCTCCAGTGCAGTAACACCACATCAGCAACCCTTTGCTAAAGTCAAGTACAATTTTGTCACATATAAGTAGTTTTAAATGCTTCACAAACACGTAGAACCTTTTTTTTAAAAAAAAAAATAAATCATTGTCTCAGATCAAACATAATGTCAAACCATTGAAAGTAATATGAGATTCTACTCACACCCACATGCTCTGATTAATCACTTCCATTTATTCCCAACTTTCAAAGCGTAAAAATCTTTTAGATGTGTATGATCCCCGCAACGCTTTCACATGCCACTGGATTAATTTCATATTCTAATCTGTGAAGTTGAGCATCAAGGCTAAGAATCTTTGGCTGTTTCCGTCTCTGTGCCCACATTTGAATGACCCTCCCACTGTGCGAGAGTGGATTAAACTGGAATATGAATCCTTTAGTCAATTCAACTCAATCATACACCCAACCTGGGCAAAATTTTTATGTTGTAATATAATTGTGAGATCATAACTCAGCTGGAAGACGCAGATGGAGATTGTGAAGTACCTGACCTTACCTGATGCCTATTGACAGAGCTCCCTTTTTAAGATTGAATTATGACTTTGCCATTTGTGCCTTGGATCCCATTTTCTAGAGCCATGGGCCATATGTTAATGGATGATTTTAATTAAATATTTCCAAGTTTTAACTTTTTAAAGACTTTGAATGACTTCAGCTATGTAGCTACAGGGAGAGTAATATTTTTTACTGCTGTTGGTGGGATATCTGAATCACTGGAATCCTTCTGGGCAGGAGAATCAATATCTATCTAATGGGGCCACGTAATATGATAATATTGAGCAATTATCAGTGCAGGGGTATGATTAGTATCATCATTGTTAACCTCTCAGCTTTCAGCAGATAAAAAAAAAAAAATCTGGCATCTCATTGAATATTTCAAAAGTGTGCCGGAGAAATGCAGGAGAAAAACTCATTTGACTCGTCCCGAAAGGACCATATCTCTCTTTCTCTGCCTCTGGATTTGATGCTGTAATTAAAATTTGATTGAAATTGAATTTAAATTGGAATTTGGGGGCAGATAAAGATGTTGAAAAAACATATGATACATAATTACACAAGATAAACAAAGACTGTGAAATGATTTTATTCCTAGCTGTTACAAATCCATCGATTTTAGGACTTCTCACCAATGTTGACTAACAAGTACATTCTTGATGTTTAAAATACTAGTTTGTTAAAACAGTCCTAACTGTTATGGCAAGCTGATACTGCTGAAAAAGATTGTTCTGTCAGACCAACTTGAAAATCAAATGTAAGTCAAATACGCATGATGTGCAGTTAAGGAAACATTTACTACTGCAATTTATCACTGCACTTTACTGATATGGATAGATCTACAATTACCTAACGCTGGCTGATAGGATAGATAGATATCAGGATGCTGGTGTATTGGCTGGGCTCCAAAATTGGCTCAAGGAGGCTTAATAGTGACTCCGAATGCAATACATATATGTCAAAAACAACGTGACCTTGTGATGGACCGGCAGTATAATACGGTGATAAAATAAAATGCTTTCCAAGCACATTGGAAAAGGAGCAGGGGTATCAATAAACCTTGCACCCTCCTTCTCACTGCAGATGGCCACCTAAGTACATAAATGGCTACCTATTTTGTGCGCTCTCATAAACCTCTCTCTGACTTTTCAGTCATGGATGACATCCAAGCACAAAGTATCACTCAGTGCCTCTGTATCCTGTTGGGCTGAGATGACTGATAACTATCTCCAATTTCCACAGGACTTCTCAGATCTTTTTCTTGGATTGGCCATGATTGGATAAGTGGTGGAGAATATGATCAACAGTCTCTCTTTACCAATAATGCCCTGCAGTGAAATAAAAGAATCACAGGTAGGACCTCTCCCCTGTGATAAACCTCAGCCATAAAAGGTTCTCTCTGTGGGTAATTAATCTTGCAGGGGAGGTTAAATTTCAAGCTAGTGCTTAAGTTCAAAAGACAGAATTCACTGAGATTACTGACCTCAGCAATTTCTGTACAGCAGTGGCTCTTTTTCTGTCATTGTCAAATATGCTGGCTGAGTCTAGTGCAATAAAGAAAGGAAACTGACAATGCTCAGAGAGAAATATAGGGAATAAGTTGTTTTGCTGACCCGAAAGCTTCTATTGTTTCTAGCAGTCAGAGAGAAAAGTTTCACAGTTTTCCTCTTATCGGCAATCATTGAACATCATGCTGGGAATGAAGCTGTGCTGTGCTCCAGACATTTTTGCAGTTGCCTTTCATTCATTATTCACCGTGGTTATAAAAGTGTAAAATGACTGCCTGTTGCCAATAACAATCTTCCTCACCAGTTTTCACACGCTCACACTAATACTTTCACCTCTCCCTGACCCAGGCTCGCTGGTCTGCTCTAAAATAGCTTCAGCAACACGCCGTGATAGAAGTGCAACATTTTCTATGTGGCATATCACTGGAGGTGTCTGGTGCCACTTAAACGTTCACACCCTCTCTCAATGTCATGGTACGCTTCATCCAGCTCCCAGCTGAGGGACAAGTCGACAGGTCAAAACGTCCTTCTGTTTATCTCGCCACCACTTGTGCTGCCACTGTGCAGCTCTCGAGCGTGGGCGCTCTGTTGAGCTAGAGAGAAAAGCAAAGACACTTATATTAAGCGTTACTGTTGTGTCAACTTTGCTGAACGCCTGCCAGCAATCTATCTCAGACCACCTTTTTCAACTTGACAGAACAACATCACCATATCAGTGTGTAAACCCCACGTTTTACCATTTGAATATTCGGCTTAATTTCTTAAGACACAGCACAGTACAGTATAGCATATTCACCTTGAGATGCCCTTGTTTCTGTCACTATTCTGCCTGTTCAATATTTTTGTGCTGATGTATTTATGAACCACTTTATCACTATTATTCTGAAATGGCTTATATAAAGAAATCTTACTTATTTTCATTCTCATACCATGTATAGCTTATGTTTGCAACCTTTATCATGATATCAATAAGGATATTTTCAAATGCTGATATACACTACAATGTGGCAAGCGTATTCAGAATCACATAGCAGATAATCAAACTGTATTCGTTTATGTATATACACAAAAGGAATACTGACCAATATATCATCATTGGGCTATAGATGGGGCAAGATGTCAGTATCTATGGATGCTGGTGGATGCTGAAACCATACACTGGATCAATTTCAAGACTGGACAAAATGCTGGCGCACTTTGATTGAGGTAAGAGAATCCGTATGTGTCTGGACTGTACATATCTATCAGCCTAAAAAATCCTGTAAATGCTGGAGCAGGACTGAATGCAATCACACAGCCCTAACCTAAGGAACAGTGGTGTTCAGGTTTGTTAATAAGCAGCTGAAGCAGTTGTGGATGCAGAGTGAGATGCAGAGCTAAACGTGGCCAAAAAGCTTATGGTGGAGTTGCAGATAATACACGGCCGACCCTCCCTTTCACCAGAAGGGAATCCATCCATCTCGTCCGATTAATTATTTATTTTGCTCCTTCTCTTTCCAGCACGCTTACAAGACAAAAGCTTTCTCTTGGAATTGCGGCTGAAATAGGAGAAAAGCTTTTCCCCTCAGTCTGACAGTTTCCTACAACACATGTGTAGAGGTCTCTCATAGTAACAGACTCAACACAGCACATGATGAGCAAAATATATGGAACAACTTTTAATAAAGTTAATAACATTAAAAAAATGCTAAATCTATTCAGCTTCCAACATATGTGTGATAATAAAAAGTTCATTATACCATATATATTTGCATCAGCAAGAGAAAGCCAAGAGCTTAAAATGTAAAGCCCATGCAAATTTCCCAGAACAGATCAATAGGTGTGTAGCCCACAGTGGGCGGAAAATGTGGTGGATTTTATTCATGGGAGATAATGATAGCATGAAGTCTACAAAGTATGATTTGCATTACTGTATCCATTACATCAATCATCCATAAATAATGATGCAACACCCTATATAAGCACTGAGTGCCAGATATTTACCATATGCTCATATCTGATGTAATTGCCCTTCATTCTCAATTGTTGAACCGGTCATTATGTAGAGAGACGACTGAACCCTTCACTGGGTGGATCCTGTTGTCGCTGTGGACATAATTAACACAGTCTTGCTGGATAATCCTTAATTATTCGCCAGTGAACTAGATCATACTCGCTTATTGTTGTTATGGAAGAGCTGTTGAGATCAATCAGAGGATCAAGAAATCGCCGATAATCAGTCTGGCCAAGAAATAAAGTTAATTCCTAATTTAATTGGCATTTCAGAGAGAAAGGAATTAATCCATATTAGCGAATTTCTTACTGGGGTATTTTATGAAGGTTATTCAAGGTCAGTATCGTCCAGCGATGCGCCATGCCTCCAACTGCTTTCACGGGCTTAACTACCCTTTCAATTAAAATCCCCTCATTAAATCTGATAGAAGATCTAGATTGTTTATACTGTAGTAGGTGAAACTAGCCATAATGGCTTGTGCTTACTGAACAGTAAAGAAAAGGCCAAAGGTTCGTATATACAGTATACACAATGACAAATGCAGCAATATATCTATAGACATGCAGCTATTAATAGATACATACTGCATGATACAGATAAAAGTTATATTCAATATCCAATATATTCCTATGTTACTATCAGACTCCCCCTTCACAGTGGTCCAACAGTACAACCTTAACACCAATAAAAACATCTACACAAGACAATTCTGCAAAACCATGGCTTACGCTTAATGCAGGTTTTGCAAACCTGCATACCTGCATTAAGCGTAACAAAGTCTAAGTCAGTCCAATATTGTTTTCAAAATTCTCATTTTCTAGATTATCTATGAATTGCAGCTAAGGCATAGGAAAACACTGCAGTTATGGCAAATAAACACAAATAAACTCGAGAACTGAAACACTTGAACAATTGCTTAACGCTGGTTAAGAGTCACAGTCACAGGTTGACATTTTTCTTACTGAGTGGTTGCCAAGTGTCAAGAAGGCAGGTCTCATCTAATCTGGGGTTGTCAGAGGGCAGAAGCCAGAAAAAGAAGGAATGAAAAAAATAGACGCAGAGAGGAGATACCAAGCGAGAAATCTGGGGTTCTGCAGATATGGGAAGAACTCTTATTTATTGCCCATCACGGTCACAGCAAAATAGTACTTTGGTTTGGCTTCCGACTGAACTGGAACTGACGCCGAGCTGTGAGCTGTCAATGCATGGTTTGGTGACAGACCAGAAGATCTTGTCAGGGTCCCACCACGTAGCTTGAGTGAGTCGACACTTCAGGGTCGACGAGTGAAGGTGACTCGAGGCAGGCCCACCTCCTTGCTCTGATGGCTCAGTGCATGTTGTAGCCTGCTGGAAGCTGGCATAGCTGCTAAACCAAGTGTTAATCGATCCCCATGGATGCATCAACAAATCATTTCTCCAGCACTACACGTTGTTGTTGTTGAGACCTTAATAAGAAGGTAAATTTTAATTGGTGGTTTGTTGTAAGTCCTCAGCTCCAGTCATTTGCATTAAAGTCAGACTTGCTACTGCCCATGCTTATACACCACTCCTCAGACCTCCATAACTTCACCTTTCACCTCACTTCATACAGAAAAGGGCAAACTAGTGCTGTCTTGGTTGTGGGTACACCAGTCTCCAGTTCTATTCCTACTTCTGTTTCTACTTTGAAATCAATTCAGAGGGAAATATTTAGAATCCACTACATCTATTTGATAGCTTTAGTTACTTCCTTTAAAGATAAGAGTGTAAATATAAGCTTTTACAGTACGATGCACTGTTATGGTAATTCAACTGTAGAAATACAATTGTTAACAATTGTTGTTAATTGTTACCTTTGACACTTCAAGTATATTTTGTAGACATTTTCAAAGCAAGAATTTATTTGTAATGGAGTTTCTTTAGGTTATAGTACTTTTAGAATTTGAATACTTCCTTCCACCACTGATGAACACACAACCCCACAATGCTGCAGTTAACAGCTGTCAGAGTGCTGCTGTCTAATGTTATGCTCATTTCATTGTTTCCTTCCGGATATGCTTCTGCAACTGTCCTCAGTGTAATTGCTATCATGTTCTCTTTTTTTTGTTCATGAAGTTTTAAAAAGCCCTTGAAGTTGTGTGTCCAGTGACGCTTCAGGGTCATAGAGCAACAGTAAGTGAAGAGACCTTTGTTCCCCAGATTGGTTGTTGAGACAGTGCTTCTCTTCAGGCCTGGTGACCTTCTGGGGTACTTATGTTGACTAGAAGGAGGCACTGCCTTAAAGACTAGACACAGGGGAGTAAGGTCTCGTGTGAGCAGTTGACATCGCAGATTACTTGAGAGACTGTAACATGACTGCCTTCAGCCTTTCTCTGCAAGGTGAGCACTATGGCTATATTTAGGAAGGCATATGGTAAATCACCCTGCACAGAGGTGGGTAAACGCTGTATACCTGCATATACACACCATCACACCTCTGGGGAAAACTATTTCATGCATTGGCACTGAATGTTGGCACTGGACATAAAACAGGAGGTAGTGAATTGTCCATTATAGTCACACTTCCCAGGGATGCTGGAGCTGACAATGACACCACTGTGCCTTTTCTCATTTTCTTTTATCAGTTCTTTAAAATCCCTATTTCCCTTGCTATCATTGTCTATCTGTACCTTCTCTTTCCAGTTTCCAAGGAGGCCTACCAAGACAAGGCTAGAATGAAGAGAGGAGACAGAGCAAAATGCTTTTCTGTCTCAATCTGAGAATCCTAGCAACAAGGAGGTTTGCAATTCATCCATCTCATACCCCTCTTAAGTCTCTCTGAGGATGGAAGGCTGTTATTTCTGCACTTAGATTAGTTGAGGGACATTAATCCAGATGGATTTACATGCAGTAGCTATCACTAGCAGTTTATCCTTTATGTGGCAATAGCTCTACCCTCCTTACACATTGCTTATTGCCCTTGATGGGACATTAAGAAAAACCTGAAAGATTTTTGTGTTGAATGTGGCATGGTTTTGAAAATGTAATAACCAGCTTCAGATTGAGAGGTCCTTCTTTCACACCCTGACCTTTTGACTATTATACATGTACAATGACTCAGATACATGAAGGGTATATTTCAGGACTTATCAACACATCTCTTGGATCCAGGTCAGAGGATCACACTTTCTGCAGACCCCCCACCCACTTCAATTAGTGACCTCCACAGGCTTCTCTGAGCATGGTGCTGAGAGTCTCTTCAAATCCTCACGATCAAAATATATGATTAATACTTGGTGCCCATCCCACCTAAGGCTAATCATCCAAAGATTCACAAAGCCATTAATACCTCTCAAAGTGCAGGATGGGAAAGCTGCTTTAAGCAGCATTTTACGATACCTGGTACAGCTATCTTTGCACTCCATATTAACATGGAAGAGATGCTATGAAGCAAAATGATTCATTAAGAACACAGCCAACTACATCTAAGGTAATGGACCCTAAATCTTTAAGACACTTTTAAAGCATCTTTGAAGATGCATGAATATATTAAAAGCAAAGAAGAGGAACTACAGAAAGAAGTGAGTTAAGTAGTGATATATGTAAATCTGACGCTCTAGATGCATCACCATTTTCTAAAAGCAGGTTTGTCTGGCTGCATTTGGCAAAGAAAATTAAGAAGTATCCTACAAAGATGTTGTTCGTTAGCATTGAGTTACAGCTCTGAAGAGTCTGTGATTACAGTCCTCATTTTACATGGGGGCCTCAAGCTCCATATCAATTGGTGGAAGAACAGCATGGCCTTCAGAACACTTCAACTAATCATCCATCTGTGGCCATTGTCTACCAGAACCATATGTGACTGTGATGTCTGTTTATTATAATGAGGATGAAGATAAGTAGCATTTGATTACTTCCTCACAAACCGTGCAGTGTGAAGGACTGTATGTGCCCAGGCACTTACAGATCGTTCTGTTCACAGATACAAAAATTGTAGCCACTCTTAGCCGACAATATTCAGAAACTGAAATTATGAATTTTGAATGCCAGGAATTTCATTACTGCTATCTTTGTTCCATCGTGTATCTAGCATACTGACACAGAAAGAACAAGAAATCACTTTCCACTATCTGGTTTTGCTCCAGAAGTGATTAGATCACTTGATACCATCATTTCACTGCTTCTATTTTCTCCACCATAGGACCTTCCCCAGGGGAATACACAACCATAATGGTTTTCGAGAAATATTATCGACCTGGTCTGATGCTGAAGGTGGCTACTACTGTAATGATGCCCCTGTCTTGTGTGGCGATGAGGCACAACTTAAAACATGAAAGTACTGCATTTGAAAGTAGTTTGGTGTGGTGTTTTATAGAGATTTCAGACACGTCTGCTCAGAAATGAAAATTCAGAGACACCTTTGTTCCAAGAAGCTACAGAAGAACATTGTGAATTTCATGGCTATACTAAATACTTTTGCTTGTGTTCTTCTATGTATATTGTTTCTTCTATGTAATAATAATAATAATTACTGTTATATCTAGTTGCACTTAACATTCAAGAAATGGCCACAAATACAACTTTAAATGAATGTTAATGTTTCTCTCAGCTGCTGTAGGCGTGAAAGAAGGCTGTTGCTTGCTAACATATCAACTATAAACCTTTATAAAGGTGATAAAAAGAGAAGTTATATGTCTGTTACCTTGTGCAATTTTTCTTCCAACTAGTGACAAAAATACTTCTTTTTTTCTGTCTTTGCTTTGGACAAAATCTACCTTCATATTGCTGCAAATTATCCAAAATTAGCTAACTAATTCTAGCAAATATGAAACTTAAAGATATCACCACACTTTGTCCCTGAACCAGAGTGCTTTGAGATATACTGAATCTGTTCTCCTTATTATATTTCTTGTGCAAGTGTCAGTGGTTACTGAGCTTGATGCATATTAGACGGGTACTTGTAGAAATTACACTGTGATTTGTACTCCACTTAGTGCTCTGCAACATGAAGAGGCCTCTGCACTGTAATAGGCTATCAGGACCTAAAAAGCCAATTACATATAACTGAACCAAGATGTCACTGTACATTCTAAATGTTAGACCACTCCTGCCATTACGAATTCTATTCACGCCCTTTCATGAAGTCCAACTAAATATAATGTGCATGATAGTTCTCAAACATTACATTAAATATTGAAAACATTGTAGGTTCAGCTTGCTATACACAGTGGATATGACTGAGAGCTGAAAGGTATTCTTGCATCACTGGAAGTACAACTGATGACAGATCTCTGAAGATACAAACCTCCATTTTCTTCTCGATCTGATTAAAAAAGAATGCTGCCATTGTCACTGTCAGGCTTAGCGGATACCCATTAAGGATATCCATTAAGGATATCCATTAAGGTCTGTTTCATTTCATTTGAAGATGCTTTTATTGGGAGAGACTTAACAGATAGGGCACAAAGAGAGGTCTTATATGTCAGCAAATTTAAGGCATACAAGACACCAAGTGTCAGAGAAAAAAAGGGGAAATAATATTTTCAAAACACATTACTTATCTAGAATCACTCAGAGCACACAACTCCCTGAATCCCATTGTTCTTTTTCACCTAAAATGGCCATTCACTCGTTTTTCATGGAACAATAAAATGTGGGTCTATTTAGCAGCCACAAAGGTGGAATGACGGCAAATCAGTCTTTGTTAAGGAGCAGCGCAGTGTGAAATTAAGAGTTGTTTTTGTGTGCAACAGCATCTATTAGTGTTGATGCCTGCTATCCTCTGTCAGCTTATCAGGGCATCATAAACATTTCTCATTTACTAAAAGAGCTTTAATAATATGAATATTCACGAATTGAAATTACACACTACAATTACTTAGTATAAGAAATGAGCACTGACCGAGTGATGTGTTAAGTTAACAATATTACAACACAAAATGTCAGCTGTGATTCAAGAAGGCACAATGAGAGAAAAGCAAGTGTAAATATAACAGTAAAGTGTTTTAACATGTTCTCTTTGGGAAAACAATTTAATTGCTATAGATTAATACAATTTTACCATTAGACTCCATCCTGTCTTTAAACGATTTGCTGACGTTAGTTGCAACAAGAAGATCCCTGAAGAGCCATTTAAGTAAGGACACATTCATACATTCAGAAAATTTTGAATGTACAGAAAGAATCTCTTGATGTCACAACAAGATATGTTTTCTACCTTATGGTAATAATGTATATAGGAATAAACAAATGACAGCCAACATGCAGTTTACTTTGATCTGTGGGCTGTGAACTGTGATCAATGACAAAAAAGTTGAGATTCTTTTAAGATGAGCCAGCTGGATCAGAGTGGCTCCGCAATTCTTCTGGAAACTTCAGGCTCTCCTCATTATGTCGTAAATAATCGCAACAGCAGCTAAAATGGCAGTCTGTGTCCATGCAAGCTCGGTGCATCGCATCCTTTTCATCTGGGGACGTCATATAGTCTCCTGCAATGATAAAGAGGGATACAAAGATTCTTTGTGCATGCATATTGAGGTCTGTTTAGCTCGGCTGTTAAAGCTGTCTTAGCTCCTGCCATAAACATTATACCCAAATATAAAGGGCTTAATATGAAAGGAAAAAGAAGGTGCATAATACACAATATCCTGCACAGTGATGGCAGAATTGACCCTATAATTCCCTGCACCCCAACTATTGCAACTGTCACATCTTACAGCACATAAAAAGAGCCTTGACTGCTGAAATTAAGTGAAATTTTACAGAATAGGTCAATTGTTCTGGTTTTACTCAGGCATGAGATGCTTATAGTACATCAGCACATCATTATAGTAGGCATCAGTACAATGATTAAAACCTTGAGTCTAAAACTAGTGACATACTTTTCAAAGCAGTGTGATTCATTTCTATAGAAAACCAAACAAGAAGCAGTTTAAAACTGTAAGCAGTTCTCTTTTCAATAACTTGCCTCATTTTAACCCTATAACGCCAAACGTATCATATTTGATACATGAGTTTTTCAGTTCTCCACATGAGTAATGTAATATTTTTTTCCCTGAAAAATCTGATGTATACAACCAGATACACGCAGTGCACAGATATGATATTTGAAAAGTTTTTTTGTTTGTTTGTTCAGAGGGACCAATAAAGGCTCCAAGTTCAAAGAATTGGAATAATTCTGTCAATTATTTAATGGTTTGGGCTTTACTGGGTTGAAGGTTTTTAGGTCTTCCTCTCACACTTAGGATACTTGAATGTGCTGACTGAAAAGTTACTCATAAACAGTTAAACAGAGGGGAGGAATTATGGCCCAGTGAACAGTAACCACAGGATGCCAGGAAGCCTCCAAAACAATTTCTCAGCAACAAACTTGTGGCTCATCAAGTTGTTATAGCTAATTCTCAGCTCATATAAACCAGCTTTGTTTTACTTTTATTGGTCTAGTTGTATAGGTTAGAAGAGGCTTCATGGTCAACCTTCATTTGATTTTCTGTAATATAGGAAACACTTCAGTTCAACTTTAAGAACCACTGACAAGAATCAAAGCCCTTTAAATTCTTCATATATCTTCTTCTGCGTGAAAGGATGTAACATTTTTCATTAAGTGGATCATGCAAACGTGAGAAAGTCTAAGAAGGTGCCTCAGTCACTGCCTTTGAAAAGTTTGTATCTCAGAGGTCACAACAACACTGAATACATTACATTCCTGTGCTGTTTGAACAGAAAGAGTGGAGAAACATTAGATTTTGTATAGCATTATGTGCACAAAAAATACAGTCAGGAGGAAGACAGCAAGCTGAGATGACATACTGAATGAAAAACCTTTTGTGACAATGAATATTGTCACAAAGATTTATAGGAAATGTTGGTTAAAATCTCACATAACCATTTAGTGAATCCAGATTCAACATCCAGGTGAGGGAATGACAGCCAAGACAGAGGTTTCTGGGCGGCTGATGGTTCAGCTGAGAGGAACCTGAATAAAAAGAAAGGAGGAAAAGACTGGAAAGATAGAGACACAGCCTGCAGCTTTAGAGAAACAGATGCAAAAAAAACCAACATAAAGTTTGTAGTGTTCTTGTCTGCACAACAAACACGGGCTATAAGTACTGGGGTTAATTTAGTGATTTGTGGAGACTGAGACAAATTCACTGAAAAAGTAATATATAATATATACCGCAAATAGTTGAACATCATCAGCGTAGTACTGAAAATTTATTTCATTAATTGCATATGATTTAGCCAAGAAATGAAACATACATATACATAGAAGAGCAAAGAGCCAAGGAGAGGGCCCTGATGTACTGCATAGTAATCCAGTAAATTGTGATGTATTATTATTATTAGAGGATAACACTGTGTTCTTTCATATAGGTAGAAGTTAAAACAAGTGAGAGTCAGGCCAGAGACACCAAATTACCTTTTGAGACTGAGTATTCCATGATATATGGTATTAAATACTGCACTGAGATCCAGTAAAAGAAGCCCCAGGGTAGAATTTGACTCACTATTGAGTAAAATGTCATACATCTCTTTAGTCAGTGCAGTTTCAGCCGAATGACAAGCCCTGAACGTAGACTGAAAAGGTTGAAGAAGATTATTATTAACTAAGTTGACTGAAAGTTGGAGAGAAGCAACTCTTTTTACTACTTTTGAAACAAAAAGGAAGGCTAGAGGCAGCTGCAAGTAACGTTACAAACATGTTACCACACATTAATTCTGTAGCTGATGTTTTTCCAAGTCATGAAATTCATAAATGTTCCATAATAAGGCCATCTTACTGTCACATCCTCTTGAAAGCGATTTCCAAAGTTCTTTGGTCTGAAAAAAACAAAAACAGTGAGAAAACCTGAGAGAAACCCTTACTTTTAAAAATTATTTTGGGTCAGTGTTCATAGTAAACAATTTTGTGCTGGAGTATGAGTTTCAGACACCTCTGCTGTGAACCAGGTGGAGGTTTGTTTTTCCAGTGCTATCATAAAAAGTGTATTTGATGGCAGTTTCTGCCACTGCTGTTTGACAAGGGCCACAGTCACCTCACCCCCATTGTGAATGTGTGTGCAACTAGCTGGCAATAGAAGGTGGCACTATAACTGAGTCAGAAAAGGCACTTGAAAATTACACGCAAGACATTTTAAGTAGCAGGTAAAAGCGAGGTCGCTGCAGTGCGCTCCAAGTGAAGGATCAGGTATGTGTTAAAGAGATCTATCACTTGAAGGGAAAAAAGACATAAAAACATACTGAAGTAGAAGCTTTATGTGGCAGTCCCCATATAAAAACAGCATACATTTAGACACATAGAAATAGACAGTCTGTCCTCCCCAAAAATATTGCAGTCGCCCCCTGTTGGCTGGCTGCACTATAGGTCATGAATCCCATCATGATAACCACCCAGTATATGTTAAATAATCTTTCTCAAAGGTGGTTCCTGTCATTTCACACTGATGTATGTTCAAGTTTTCAGCAGGGCTCACAATCGAGCTTTCGTAACTGTGTCTCACAGTCTCTCACACAGATTTACAGACTTGCACAAATAGATAGAAATACCAGAAATACCAGCTGGGGATGGTTATATGAGACAGTAAAAGTCCTTTTCATTTTTCCAAGAGACACTCTTCTTTGACTGGCCATTCAAGCATTTATAACATTTAAATGGACTCTCCTAAATAAAGCAGATGTGCAAAACTTTAGCAGGTGAACTCAACAACATATTCTACTTAAAAAAATTCCCAAAGGTACAATACTTTGTACATAAAAAAAGTCAAGTAAGGTTTCCAAGGATCTGTGAGGTGAACACAGGTGAGCTAAATGTTGACCTGAAATGTGTTAAATCAGTTTAGTGGTAAATTTTGATTCAATATTGTATCAGGTTTTTCTTTAGCCAATTGCACTGAACAAAAATATGCAAACACCATGCTTGCTGTCATTCTCCAGAGGAAAGCTGAAGATGTGAGCTGAGATTCTTATTTGAATCGTTGCTGATGTGTTATGAGAATGATTAGCAATTAGTTCCTTATGATCACTCTAACTTAACAAGTGCATCAGCAAAGTGAAATAATAACAATTAAAGGAAAGAAACTGAAAGTCAGACAGTCAGGCAGTAGATTGCTAGTTCATGCAGAGGTCGCATAAAGCCCAAGACTTTCTTGTTTAAGTTTTATTGTTTGTGTTTGGTCCAAAAAGAGAAATTCATCTAGGTAGTCAACACAGTTCACAGGAAAAGACAAGCAGGCAAAGATGTGCAAGCGCTCTCTCAGTCCAACAAAAGTCGACACTGAATACTGCTATGCTTATGCGCTTGGTTCACCTCGGTCTCTGGGTCTTTACTGGATAAGCCCTCACCCTCGCCAGTGTGAAGGACATAAGAAAATGATAATGGGAGCCTAATACGCAACCTAAACTTTGAAAATAACGAGAGACTAGTTCTAATTAGCTCACTATGGTGTCTATATTTACAAACCCTAAGAAGGGTCAACAGAGGGGATAATAATTTAGCCAACAGAAAAAATAGTTGAGAAGTCAGAGGACAAGCTTGACAGTTCATTCTTGAGATCTTCACCATGTTGGCTTACAGTTAGATAAACTTTAAATCAATAAAATATAACGTTTTATTGTTGGTGGAAGATCTGGGGGAAAAGACAACTCTATTAACTGAACCCTTTCACACTGTGAACTTTTATTTTTGTGGATGAATCTACACCCACATCCCAACTTTCCATGTTATCTCTTTCATTTGCCATATATTTCAGCTTTATTCACACACATCTGACACTTCAGTCCACGTCCACATTGGTACCGGCTGCTTCTGGGCGATTAACTTCAAAAGGTTCTATACATCTTTAAGGATCCCTTTTGTGTGCGAGGAGAAAACAAAAACAAACTGCTTATCCCACTGTGTTACCAGCAAGCGTCCATCCACAGCAGGCAGACCATGGATAGAATTCTTATCTGCAGTGGTGCAGTCTGGTCTCTACACAGCACTGACACTGTGTCTAGATGAAAGATGTGTTTTGATGAGAGCTGTGTGAGAATTTAATGAAGCAAGAATGAGTGAGCCTGCAGCTACGGACACCTATTGATGTGAAATGTTTTAAGGGGATTCCTCCTCCTTTGCCTTTATAAGTTGGATACCTTTTTATGGGATTCAGCAGCAGAGTCTCTGTTCATGTATTGTCAATGGTATATTATGATTTGTTTTCAAAAGAACTGCAATCTTGTAGGAATGGCTGCAACCGTGATCTGAACTGTGTCTTAGCCATAATTTGACCTTAAACACCACGACACAGATATAACAATCTAAAAATATCTTCGTCAGATAACACCATTGGACCTTCGCGAAATCCCCTGATTCATCTTTAGCTGAAAAGCGAGCTGATTCAAAGGCATGCCTCGGGCAACACACATTTGAAGTAAAGGAAAATTAGCTTCTCTAGCTACCCTTTGATATTGGGACAACCCACTGTAAGTCTTGGTTTCTTACTGTGTTTATTAGTTGCTTTATTAGATCCTTGATGGTCTCAGATCCAAAATGGAAAGAGCGAGAAACCTCCTCAGGGGTGAATATGTGTGTTGAATGGAGTAATGTCTTTTTCTAATGCGCTTTCCATTCACATCCTTGCAGTCCTCTCAACATAAGCTCTTAATGTTTCTGTCTGTATACAGGCATCCTCTCCAGTGTTCCAGTAACAGGTCTCCAAGAGGTCAATTAACGGTAATGAGGCAATAATGTGGTTTACTCCAAACCTAATTAGATTTCGCTTAGCCAATGGGCTCTCAGATGTCCCATGTAAGAGGCTAAACTATGCATATCATTTACTGTGTGTTTTGTTTCATTTCCCTTCACTTGGACTGAAAGTGCATCTCACAGAGGCAGCAGTAACACTCACCCATCAAAGATACAATTGTTTGTCTATTCAGTCTTCAGCATCTTATTCCAGTCACAGCGAATGTTCAAAAATCCTTTGAGTCTGTGCTCTCTTGTGTCCTGAACATCCAATTACATGCCCTCTCCTTTGCGGTCAGACATTAGCAGTCAGATATATGAAAGAAATTCAATCAAAGCTGTTGACATCTTTTTAAATTCCCCTACAAATGTGTTTTAATGTAGCATTTTGACCTTATTTTGACAGCTACAGTGTTATTACTCAAGATTTGGTCCAGCTGGGGTAAGAGACAAAGTCAAAAACCTCGTTCTGGTGGTATTATTCAAATAAATGAAGAGGTGGACAGAAAAAGTGGTGCTTTAATGCAAATTCGATCAAATGAAATATTACACACTCAAATCTTAAGTGGCCTTTGAGGTCAATTGACTGGCTGCTGAGTCGAAACGCAGCAGGGGTGGTGTCCATATTTCACATGCCATTCCACTGCATGGAGCTTATAAGTTATCACACGTGGGGAGAATAGCTTAGCTCCAACCCTGTGGCCCTCAGCGGTGGCAACGGCGTAATGCAGACTGCATCCGTCATGTAACAGAGCAGAAATGAGTTTTTGGAAATTGCACGACTAGGACTTTTTTAACTTATAGGGAACTATAGGGGACTTGCAGTCTCACAGTGATAATGAATAATAAAGAGCTGATGAATATAGATATTTAACCCAATTCAATTCGAGCTTAATATCTCACTTAGAGCTAATTTCACATGTAGGAAATGACATGGTTGGGGTTCATAGAGTGCAGAATGAAAATTTTGCCCCAAGACGGTGCTGCGGCTGAACTATCTCTTTTATTGTTGATTAGTTGCCTCTTAACTTCCTTGGAGTGATTCCTTTCTAAAAGATGAAAGGACAATTTCCATGTTAAGTGGTTTGCTTCCCTCAATTGTGTCTGCAGAGGCAGAATATCTATATATGCACATGTGTGAGCGAGGGGCTTTTTTCAGCAACTCAGATTTGATAAGGCTTTGCGACAGCTCCCATCTACTGGATTTCTGCCACTCTTAATGTAATTCTTTCAACTGCGTTGTGTTTAATACAGGCCACACAATTACATTATTCTAACTGCATGAGGAGATGAAAATAGAATACTTTAATCCATGTGCATTGTTTATTAAAATATGTATGCTTTGGTTTGTTTAGACTATCCTCTAAAACCAAACAGATTGCTTGGTGCATCTGTGTATAATTTAATTCTTGTCATATCAAAACTTTGCAGATGAATGCCACATCCTCTCCATGCTCTCCATGGTGACAGAAAAGTGAAGAATATCAATTCATTTTTCTTTTTTCCCCATTATGGTTTTCCATCTGCTCCAGCAAAGTCAGAAAAGTATTAACATTCCTGGATGTGACATGTAAAAAAAAAAGAAAGAAAAGAAAAAAGCCTCTTAGTTATTGGCTGAAGTACAAAAGAGAGGAAGGAAGAGGAACTAAAAATGAGATCTCTGTAGCATTAAAAAGATCCGCTGTGAAATGCACGGTCCAAGTTTTGTCTTTTTTTTTTTTTTTTTTAGCTACCCAAGAAGCCTTCTGAGAGCTATTTTCTCTTTTACTTATTACAGAAACATTGTTCCAGCAGCCACCACTTTTTCGAAAGTGGACTGTGGAGAACACATTTGGCCTTATTCTTAAACCTGGACTTCACGCCATTTTATAAGGATAAAGTGATGCAAGTTAGTACCCCCCATCTCTTCCCAAGGGTCACTGTGTTTTATACCTCCCACTTTCGATCTGGTGAGGATAGCTGTAATCCCAACTGTGTCACCCGTTGTCTATATAACTATTCCCGCAGCCATGACGAACAGCGCCAGCCTCTCGAATCCCATAGCAGATGTCAGGGGGAACAAATTATTCACTCATACTGACAGGTTTATCTTTCTCCATCGCAGCCTGTCAAAAAAGCCAATACATCAGGGTTCCAGCATGAGCTGTTGTCTTACTTCTCTCTGAGTTGGATTTGTAATGATAATGAATGGGCGACAGGAGAAATTTGAAAAACAAATGTCATAAGGAAGTGAGGAGATGCTTTGTATGGCTGCTCTTAATTTGCTTTTCCACCTTATTCTTTCTGCACAGTATCTGTATTTTCAAACTATGACATTTTTGGAAACTTTAATATTTAGAGGTGTGCATCAAAATTCAAGTTCAAGCATCTATGCAAACATGATTTAACTTTTGACCTTTGAACTTTGGCCTCAGCATGCCCTCGCTGACAAAGCCATTATTCTAGAGGAAGCGCCACTGACACAAAGAGCATAATTCATAGAGCATGAGCCTGGAGCCAACTAATCAGTGTTCAGGGCGGGTGTAGCTCTGCCTCATACACATCAGGCGTTTGCCAGAGAAACATTTCCCAGAGGAGAACGGCGGCACTCTGACTGTCAGTCACAGCCTTACAGTACCACTACAGGAATATAGTTAGGAAGCAGAAACAGATAAATTGGTGGCTAATATATCACATTCATTTGTTTGTCTGTGTAAAAAATCCCCCCTTTGAGAATACATTAGTTACAACAGCATAAACACAACTGGGTACGACTTTATATTTCTTCCATGTGGATATCGGGAAGTGAGTAATATATTCCATAGCTTTTCCTTGTGCTCCTCATTTGCATGTTGCATCTAATTAGAAAGAAGTCATCACTCAATATAGGCCGCTCTACTGATTTAGAGTCATAACAAGCAACGTGTTGAGCATAAAACATGATTATTGTGGCTTGTCATGAGTGTGCTACTCCAGTTTATTATATGTACCCAATTAACTGCAGCACTTCAGGCATTAACATTCTGCAGAAAGCACGTTTTGGACATGAATGAACTCGGGTTGCATCTTTTCCCGGTGACGAGATCGATAGGAGGCACAGGTCTTTGTTGTGTTTTATTCTTTGTTTGTGGAGGGTGGGGGTTATAATCACGTTCAAATAAACTGAGAGATGAAGCAAATATAGACGACGTCATTAATATGCTTCATCGATTATGTAGCTGTGATGCTGTGAATTCTAAGCAAATTTGATTAAATCCGCCGATGAAAGGACAAAAAAAAAAAAAAAAAAAAAACATCTTAAGACCTAAATAGTTTTCAGCATTTTGCATGTCATTACAAAGGAAAAGGTTCAATATATTTAAAGCTGTATATGTTATGGTTTGGCGTTGTATGTTTTCTGTTGTGCTTTTCTTTTTGTGCTCTCTGTTTACCTTTCCATTTTCTGTTCCTTTTGCAGAGCCTGTGGTGGCAGGGGGCGTGGCTGACTCCTCCTGTTGGCAGCTTAGACACACCTGAGTTGTATCAGCCCATTCTCTCCTCTATTTAAGCCTGGCCTTCACTCCTGCTTGCTGCCAGATTATTGCTCGCTCTACTCATGCATGCGGCTCATCCGAAGTTACCTGGAATCTCCTGTCGAGGTTATCTTTCAGTCAGCCAGCTCCCTGCTTCCACAGCCTGCTTAGTTTCTGTATTTAGTTTGTGGAGTTTATTAAAAGAACCTTTGTTCCCTCTCACCAGTGAGTTTGTCTCTGCTTTGGGGTCCTGGTCTTAAAAGAACCTAACAGTATATATGTGTTATGTGTTCTTGTTAACAAAGGAGGAGGATGTCGCAATAGTCCAAAGTCAAAATTCAATCATTCATTTTCTTAAATTCCAGTATGTGTTGTGAGTATTATATGCTTCTCACAGAAAATGAGACAATGAGAGACCCCAGTTTACATCTGTCTTTCATTTTTGAATATGGAAATATCTAATTTAGCTGTTAAAAAAAATTAATCACTACTGAAAAAAAAAAAAAAAAAATTATCACCTGACCGAAATTTATCAGTTTAAACTCACACATAAGTGAAGAAGGAGTTCCTGGGGAAAAAAAATAAATATTCCTGCTCCACTAAATTTGTGTCTGTGAAGTACTCTATAATTGTATCAAATGATTCTAATTAAAGCGAATGTGCGAGTTGAAATGGTCACAATTGGTAAACAAATGCAACCTGTGGGAATTGTGATTCAGCCATTCGTTTCTGTTGGTGTCAGGCACAGTCCAACTTTTTTTTTTTTTTTTTTGGCTTTCCACTGCAGAAGAAGACAACATTTGTTCTGTCTCACATCTGAACTAAAACATACTGAAGTGCCCTCTTCCTGTCAAATAATAAAATATTCTCAGAAAATCACAACTGGGAGCATAACCAGGACACAGTAGTGTGTTACTGCAACAAAATAAATAAATAAAAAACCCCTAGGCGCCAGGGCTACATAAAACTGCAGGAAAATCTTACAAACTGTATTTAGATTTATCAGATAACAGTTATGGAGTCAGAGCAGCCTCAGTAAATGGATAGTTCAAACTGAATTTCCCCATCACCATATTGCCAGAGGTACAACAAAATGGCCAGCTTAGGGAGAATTAGGCAGGGTTACAGGGTTTGCTGTGTAGAAAAAAAATGAAAAATACAAAATATTTACAATGACTTCCCCCTTTTGTTCATACATTCCTCTTGAATGCCTACTTCAGTCAACCAAAGAAGCCTTTAGGTCAGATCACAGGGAAACAAAGATAAAGTGGCCATCAGGAAGTATGGCCTACAATTGACAGGTGATGTACTGTGCTCAGGTGAAGCATGAATCTTCCCTCCAACAGCCTGTCAACAACTCCTCTACCTTGATAGTTATTTACTCTAATGCACTGTTGACAGTGTAACACATTTTATAAGCCCTGCTGAGCGTTCTGAATATCAGGTATTGCAATTTAAATCAGCAGTCACTCCAGGATCGGAAAAAAATGTTAATCTTCACTATTCAGTAATATGCCGATGTTGCCTTTGCTAGATTTGCGAGCCTTGCGTGCTAGGATGACAAACTGCAAATGCTTTAAGGCCGGTGTTACTGCAGATAAACGGCAACATTTAATGGTGCAGTTGCTTCATATTACCTTTAGAGTGCTTGCACAGGGTTGACATGTGCAATTTATTTATGCAAAATGTGAGAAACAGTATGTGTGCGATACATGTCATGGAAACTATTTCCTGCGCTGTAGGTTCAATACTTAAGTCAGAATAACCTTAAGTGGAGAATATAACTGTTGCTATCTACAGCACAGTTCAAAGGCTTCTTCTTTGAGGGCAATAAGTCACTGCCAGTGACAGTCACATCCAACGTGACAACAAAAACCAACCCTGTCTCCTGTCAATATGTGTTGGAGCAAATATATTTGCTGCATAGATCATGTTTACTGGCAAGCATATTTTTTCCAATTAAAGCACATATGAATTTTGAAAAGTGCTTGGAAAATTCTCTTGCTGTGCTCCCTCTGACCATTCACACGTAAAACCCACATCTGAAATGGCACCAGTTCTCAGTTCTCACTGGCTGCCAAATTCAATTAGGAACTCACCACACTGCAATAGAACTAAAGAAAGCAGTGCTGAGGATCACCAAAAGCTAAAAAACAAATCTTAATACAACTAAAATAAATGAATGTCACAGTGTATTTAAATATATTTATACTGCTTATGTATGGGCAAGAGTCCAGGAATGAGTTATTTTTCCATTAAGTTTGCATTTGCACGTTAAACTAACCTGTTTGCTGCAGGCACAGAGGACACCAAAAATGACTTTTGAATGTTGCGGGAAGCAGCAGAGAAAATTGCATTTGCAGCACATAAATCAAATCTTATTTAGCAGTCACTTAGTCATAGTGTAGTTGTTATTTACTGTATATTTGTTTATAAATGCTTAACTCCGCACTTGGACTAAGGAGCCCTTTCAGAATAATGATATATTTCTCCCAATGCACAAGATCTTGTCGGCCATTTCTTCATTACTTCCAATTAAGTTAGCTTGTGTATCAGCATATTTGCTCAGGCTATATGCATTCCCACAGGAGTGCGTTAGATCAGACAATCTGCTTGGTTATTCATTTTCATACGAATGACCTCCCTTTCGGTGAAGAGAGCGGTCTAAATTGGAAAGCGCCTCATTTTGGCCTCAAACTTCCATTCTGCTGCAGAGGAAAGAGAGGGGAATTAATTTGCAGTGAGTGAATGGGTTTTGACAGGGGGCTATTTCACCAGTCAGTGTCAGTGTTATCCTGGCTGTGCTATAATGCAATAAGGAAAACAATCAAACAGTGAGCTGCAAAACATCTGACCTCAGATTCTGTTTTGATATCGACTATAATTGCATCGTGCAGTGGATTTACACTGGCCTCTGTGTTCTGCTGCTTCCTTAAAATAAGTTAGACTCAAGCGCAGTGCCAGAAGCATGGTTATTTTCATACTGCCTTTGTTCTGCGAGATCAGTCAGAATGTCTCCAACATGGAGAGCAGTTCTCTTTGAAACACACGGCTAAACCTTCATCTTCAGATTGTTTCCCACTTCTCTCTCGCTGCCTCTTCCCTTTTCCACATAACCCAAGAATTTCATAAAAGCTGAGAAAAAGAACGCATGTCATCTAGTTACTGCACTGAGTTTTCATGTTGCTTTAGGTTTTTTCAGGAACAACTGTTATTCCATGAGTTGGAAACAAAATTACTAATTGCTGCAGTGATGCTACATCAGCACATCCACTCATCAATCGCTGAAATGCAGAAACATCTGTAATAAGTTTGGGGTTCTAAAATGTTTTATTGGGTTTGAATGTAGTATCAAATTCACTTGAATCCTCTTGCATCCTTAATTGAATCTCATGAAGTTTAGCTTTCATTATTTTCAAGTAATTAAAGTTAAGATAACACAACTCAAAGCCTCAGTTTGGTCAGGTGTGATCACCTGCTTTTGGGCGAGATGCCAGAAATACTAGTTTTTAGTGGTATCTGATAAATTAATCAGAAATAACATAATTTAAGTCAACCTATTTCATTGTCACAACCTGCACAGATAACCTCAGGACATGAGAAGAACAGGAGAGGATATTAAAGGGATTTTTAATTGATTGTTCTAGCACAGTGAAATAACCTTTACCCCTGATTTCCAGCACTGGGGTAATAGGACAAACAGTAAAAATTTCCCCAAAACTACTGTATCTCTGAGCTACCTCAAATCACACATATTTTGGATATCCTGCATGATCCTCTTTTGATAACTAATGTAATAATTAAAGGGTTTTTTTTCCACTTCCAGGCAGTAGGCCTCCACTGAACTTTTTGAATGTCCCTGGGGAGGCCCTCCTCCTGCTCTGAATATCTCTGAAGGCTTTTTAATCTTTTTGCCAAGTAGCATGTATTTCTGAGCTACATTATATAGACAAAAATATTGGGACAAACCTCTTTATTATTGAATTCAGGTAGTATGGGGCTGTGCTTTGCCAATCAGGAGCCAAACTGAACCAAACCCTAATTTTCAGTATGTTTGTCACTTGTCATTTATTAGTTTTATGTTTTTCTATTATGGGCAGCAATGGAAATGAATGACTAAAACTATAACTATTTTAGCATTTTAGAATTTGGAACAAGCTGACACCCTTCATGTCACAGAGGGAAACAGTTTATAGTTATAGTCATTAGACGAGCACTTTCCAAGCATCAGAGACACTGCAGAAACAGTAGGTCTAAAAGTGGATTATACTTAGTAGAGCAACAGTCTCTTTCTGTGTCTCTAACATTTCCTCTCTTAATCCAATCATGTCCCAATTACAAAAACCCAAAATGAAGTCAGTGAAAGACAGAAGAGGAGAAAATCCAAATGTGAACTTAGCTTTCTGGCAGCAGTTTTGAAAGATGAACCCATGAACTTTACATTTGTGTACTCAGAAGAAACCTAAAAGAAGCCAAGAAATAAGTCAAACGAATGTAAAAGGGGTGAGTGAAGTACAGAGTAAATTCAGGTCTCTGTTTGTGTCATTTATCTCTGACTTTAATAAAGACAAAAATAGAAAAAACGCAGAACTGCTAATCTTAAAATTGAGTCCTATGCAGTAACACTGTCTGAATTGCATGATACGAGCAAACAAGAACAAAACAAAGCTTTTCATCAGAGATTATAGAGATTGTTTACAGGTTTATAGTCCTGTCGTCTTAACTGCTACCACTCACTCCTAAACAGTTTGTTTGTATTGCTTTTAAGAGGCAAGAGAGTGCTTGCTGTGAAAAATAATTTTATTTTATGGGACCTGATAGACATCATTTGAATTGATTAAAACAGTTGATTAAGATCTGTTTTTAGAGGCTGTTTCTGCTCCAGGCAAGGCGATTTCCCGATCAGGTGCTTACCTTTGCACATGTTGTGCAGCTGACTGTCGAATGACTCCGTGGGTCAGCCTCATCCCATATCTCTCTAATGGCACGAGTAATAGTCACACTCAACACGACAAACATTCAGTCTGTTCACTGAAAGGCTTGAAATATATGTTGCCTCGCAAAAACAAAAAGAAAATAGAAATAAGTGCGATGGGTTATGTTCAAAGGTGAATTTTCTTCTGATTTTCTCAGTCATGGAAGTTGGGTGGCTGGGAGTTTGGCAACTGGGAGCAGAGTTTCTATCCTGCACCTCGAGTGAGTTTAGGTTCAGCTACTAAAACACTTTGCTAAACTTAAGCAAAGTCCGTGGTTTTGGTTAAATATTAAAACCGCCACTGACTCTTGTGTAGTGCTTCAACTCAACATTGACTTTTTAAATATTTAACTAAAACCATTACCACTCCCTCACCTTCATCTCTTGCTGCTTGCAGTTTTCTAAATGTAACTGTAAAGAGAGAGAGATACTGTAGGAAAAACAAAATGGAATACATTGATAGTTTGTGTTATTCATCGTTATGTTCTTATCAGCAAGTACTTGCATACTAAACATACAGCAAGTACAATATGCCCTTGTTGATAGAAATTAGTCATAAATGAACATTATTTTTTTAGGAGACGGAGCTGTAGGATTGGGTGAATGAGGCTATAAAGTAATTTCATGTAATTTCATGTAATCCTTGATTTGTATAGAAGGGCTGTAACAAATCATCATATTCATTTTCGAATGATCTGTCAGTGATTTTTGTGATTGATCAACCTATGAGTACCTTAGTGGCACTGTTCACACTTAGTTATTGTACTTGACAAATAGAGTTGCACTGCTAATTATTCTGCGTGGGAGCCCAGTTCTCGAGGTTAATACATTTTGCCAAAACCTACGAAGCACTTTGCCCTTGTTGTGCATCTGAGCCATTATTCCTAACAATTTAAGTTGTGAAAGACAGGAAGACTTTGGTTTATGCGCCTGAGGCCTCTTGTTGACCTGAATCATGAATTCATTCTGCTGCAGCAACAATGGTTCACTGTGTGTGTGTGAGAGAGAGAGAGAGAGATGTTTAAAACAGAGCCTTGGGTAGCACAAAATGCAGGTCAGTAATTATGGTTTGCTCAGTTGAGCGACACTGTTAATCTGTATGTCGCTGTTAATCCGCTGCTGTCGATATATGGACGTTGTTTCATCGCACCTGAAGGCACAACAATTACTCTTTTCCTTTACTTTTAAATTGGGTCGTTAAACACAACAGGTTGAGTGTGAAAAAATGTCTAGATCTTTAGAGTTGAAAAATATTTTACAAATGACACTGATTCTCATCTGAATGTCATTGCCGTGACAGTCTGTCATGTTCATTTAAAATGTAAAAGTCTTGTAGAGATATTTGTGGCTGCTTTTGACAATAGCATCACTAATTAGATGAATTACATGCCCTTATTAGTGTGCAAGACAGCATTTTTCCAAAGCAACACTGGTAGTCAGATTTAGAGCTCACGTCTCTGACGGTTCACCGTTCACTCACCTACCCTCATCCTGCCCCCTTTTGTCTTTGACATCACCTCTTTAAAGATTCATAAGCAAGGGCAATTTACATAAAAGTTAAAGCGTCTGATTAGTCATATTACAACCCACTCTGACCGGCACGAGTCCTGCAGGGACTGGAGGACTGGCCAAGGTTACAGCTCAGGTATGTGCTCAACAGCACGCAGTGGGACCCACCGTGACTCCAGGAATATGAGCGATTATGAACTTCTTTGAGGACAGAGCTTTTCTACAGGGTTTTAGAGTGTCTTTTACCTTTATGCTTCCACTAATTTTATGTGGGGCGGCACGGTGGTGCAGTGGTTAGCACTGTTGCCTCATAGCAAGAAGGTTCCAGGTTTGAATCCCGGTCTGGGCCCTTCTATGTGGAGCTTGCATGTTCTCCCTGTGTCTGTGTGGGTTTTCTCTGGATTCTCTGGCTTCCTCCCACAATACCAAAAACATGCACATTAGGTTAATTGGCTACTCTAAATTGCCCCTAGGTGTGAGTGTGAGAGTGTGTGGTTGTTTGTCTTTGTGTGTTGGCCCTGCGATTGACTGGGGACCAGTCCAGGGTGTATCCCGCCTCTCACCCGTAGTCAGCTGGGATAGGCTCCAGCTCCACCGCAACCCTGAAGGATAAGCGGTATAGAAAATGGATGGATGGATAATTTTATGTGGCTGCTGCTTAGTAATACTGTTATTTTGACACTTATTATACAAAACAAGTTCCACAGTTGAACCGTGCGGGGAGTAT
Organism: Scatophagus argus; assembly: GCF_020382885.2. Classification (NCBI taxonomy): domain Eukaryota; kingdom Metazoa; phylum Chordata; class Actinopteri; family Scatophagidae; genus Scatophagus; species Scatophagus argus. Next base: position 6,114,710 of record NC_058505.1, on the reverse strand, counting down.
TTGTGTCTATGACACTCAGTATTTTTTGCATAAATAATAAAAGACTGTAGGCAGATTCTCCACAATAAACACACCGCTAATTTGTTCTCACTTTGTTTGTTTGCAGACATAGGTGACCATGATGCAATGCAGGAACATTTCATTGTTTTCATACGCATAAAAAAATGCACCAAAACATTGAAATTGAAACTATTCATTGCAATTCAACTGGGGTCATTAAGTCAAAATTTGCATTTAAATAGCAACATTAAAATGTTACATGGAATTGCTGAATAATGTGCTCATTCATACCAGTGCATCATAATTAATGGACGTTTCCAAGGAAACCTAAGAAACCTAATTGCTCACAGGGTGGTCTCATTATAGCAGCAACACAACACTTTGCACTAGTCTGGTTGGCCAGAGCATAGAAACTTAAGCAATTCATTCAAGGTGGCTGTTAGGAAAGCAATCAAGATCAAAAGTCACAGATTCTACAGCAAATCTGTAGGTTTCTCACTCTTCTTTATATTCTCTTTATAGGATTTATATTTCTCCATTCCTTGGGAATGTCTTGTAACAGCTTCTCACGGGCTCATCCGCCATTTTGGAATAATTCTTCACTTTAAACGTGATGTGTGTGTTGATGAATGTTGAAGAGGACCCTCAAGCTAACTCGTGCTCAGGCAACATCCCTAAGGCTGGGCAGAAATGCATCAGGACTTATAATAAGAGCCTCTACTTGTTTCCACAGACATGCCCGCAGCAGTTCACACCATGTTCTACAGGCTTCAAGAGAGAGCCTCTGCAGGCCAATACAGACCTGTTTTATAAAAGACAAAGAAATATAGCCCTCTCTCACAGGTAAGGCCTTGGGGCATTCCTGCATGCGTTTCTTGATAAGGAAAACAGTCATGCTCGACTGTTACAGTTTTTAAGGGGTTTATCAGAGCAACACAAGGTGTTTTCTTGGGGATGATGCAATAAAACTCATATATAAAATAATACTTGATGTAAAAATATCAGAGGCAGCTAGATAAAACTTTTATTTCTAAAACATGTTTTTAAAACAGAAGATAAAATATACTTCTCCTATTACATTTTCAATCTGATGCAAGGGCAGCACAGTCCCAATTTATCAGTCATCTTCCCCATTAGCCGCAGTAATGCAGGCTATTAAAGACAAGAGGGCAAACTGGAAGCTATGTGGCACCTATGGGAGCACTGGGTGGCACCATTGCGGTAGTGGTGACATTTTGTTGTTTGTTTTGTGGGATGGAGTAAGAGGTGAGGAAGGTAGCCATATGGCTGGTATTTATCAGCCGATGGCTGCCAGAGTGATTGAATGTGAGCTGAAGGTGAAGCTGCAGACAGCTGAGAGGGAGAGCAGGGCCTGAGGCCCGGGGTCCGGTACCAGGCTGTTCATCATCTCCCTTAAAGGAAGGTCAACAGTCCAATGAATCACGCTCACCAGCAAACTTACAGCTTGTTCTCTGTCAGCTTTACTGCATTGCTCTGCAGTTCTCAGTGTTCAGCTGGAACCTAATCCACTCCCTGTGTCCCTGCAGAGATTCTTTAGAAGAGATTGGAAGATACCAAGACGCAAAAGCCTTTTAAATCTAATGGTCCCATATTCCTGGACGTCACCAGAAATGGCTACTGACGTCAGTGAAGCAGCAACAGCACAATACTGAGCATTTGGTGAATTGGTGTTATGACAGGAAGGAACATAATAGAAAGGACAATAACTAGAATCATATCTGAAACAGAGTAGCTCCATGAACACACACAACCCATTCATCTCGGGAATCCAGTGGGAAACCTGCAAATCCCATGGAGCTTAAAGTTTTCATCAAAAAGTTCTTACTTAACCTTTTTAACCAATCACCAACACCTCACAAAACACATGGGAGGATGAGGCAGGGAAGTCAGGGATTTGGCCTAGAATACTGTAGCTTATGCAAAATATGACAAGGGCACTCATGTTTGAAGAAAAGTAATCCTCCTCCATATGAAATCGGAGCATTCTCTCTCTCAGTGAGACTCCAGTCTTACAACTTGGTAAAAATTATGAAAAATATATAAGTTAATTCCCAATTTGACTAAGTCATCTCATTGTTGAGAACACCAAAGGCAGATTTGGGTCAGTTTATGAGGTGCACCCAGTCAGTGAAGCAGTTTCAGATCAGCAATAGAAAATAACTAAAAATAAATAAATAATATAATAAATAATATCATAATAAATAAAACTAAGCATGAGCAACAGTTTCTTGTTTCTGATCATGTTGGCTTTTGGTATCTAAGACAGAAAGAAGTGTTTCAGATCTTGTTGACATAAAGTGATATTGAACTTGAACATTAGCTGAGTCTTCTTGTCCCTGTGGATGGAAATGTCCCTGCCAGCCAAAAGCTTGTCAAACACAAATGAACATGACGACTGGTGCCCACTCTGTCACCTCTCTTCACTTCCACACTCACCACTTGTACACAAGCTAATAAAAGTAGGAATGTCATGAAAATATTATTCTAAAAACAGGACACCCTGATATGGAAACGCATCACTTTCATTTCACTTTGTATGACACTATCACAGTTGCACAGACTGCTTGTTTCATAGCAGGTGGTAAATACTGCAGCTCCACTCCCAAGCAGCTCAACCATCAGCCCCTGAGGGTACAACAGAAAGACTCACACTTTATATGCACACACACAAGCACACACGCGTGCACACACACACACACACACACAAGCACACACGCGTGCACACACACACACACACACACTACGTTATCTGGCACACTCTGGAGTTTGCTCCTCCAGATTCCTGTGTGACTAAAGTTTAAGTACAAATAATGCAGGGATAAAATATACAGTTACTGTTTGAGTAAATGTTAGAAGCGGCAAGATGTCTGGTTCAAGTGACCTTGAATGTGTTATGACAACTGATGCGCCATTTTGAGCGATTTAGAAACAACCAACAGTGGCCAGAAATGAGTGCCCTCAGGACAAGCAATAAAGTCAATCAGAATTCTGGTCAGTGCTGTGGGCTAAAATGCTGTGTTGATTAGAGATGAGGGGAGAAAAGCAAGACTTCAGGCTGGCTGCACACACACACAGGGGGACCAGGTATGTAAATACTAGCATTGTACAGTAATGGTGTGCAGAGGAGCATCTCCAAACAAACAACTCATCAAGGACTCAGACTGGATCAACAGACAGCAGGAGATCAATGCTGGCTTCCAGCTAAGAATTTGAGGAGGGTACAGTGGGCACACGAGCACAAACACTTTCCTAATGAAGAGCTAGAAAAGGCCACCTGGACCGATAATCACAGCAAATACTGTAGTACTGATAGCAGAGTCGAGTTAACATGAATCCATAGATCTGCTTTGTCTGAGATGATATTCATGAATGTAGTCTTGTGCATTTGAAGGAAAAAGGGAACACAGACTGCTCTGTGTCTTTGTAGTGGTGTATTCACGTGCTGGTGTGAAGCCCTGGACATCCCAAAACTCATGTGTAGGCATCCTGGCTACTTCTTCAGAAGAATCAAACTCAGAACACAAGCAACAAGTAAACATGATTGTCATCAAAAAGACTGACTTTGCTAGCTTATCATACATTAAAAAAGCTGCTCTTCCCACAGCTGGCTGTCATGTTTTGTAAGCTGGAGGTTCCCGCAGCACATGAACGCACTACAGCACAAGTGTCAGTTACGCACACAGAGCAGCCTGCAGCAAACTTTCTCAACCAAATCTGAGAAGGCATGCAAAAATACAGAAGCTGTGTGGTGCTTGAACATCATTATAAAAGATGCAAGAGTGAGGGAGAAGAAGCAGTGAATTCATCATTCTGAGGAGAAGGAGGGAGCTAACAGAAGTAAGCAGAGCAAAGGAAAGCTAATTGCTAAATCAATCAACCAGTCTGTCTATCTATCTATCTATTGATCTATCTATCTAGCTTTGAAAACGCGATGATTTGCTGCTGTTCTTAGGTTTATGTTTTTAGCTTGTTACTTGGACAAAACAAGCAATTTGAGGGGCTCTGGGACATTATGAAGAATAATGACAAACAGAAAAAACAATCTGAAGATTAATCAATATTTAGAATACATTAGTTTCAGACCCACACGTGGGAGGCTGAAGCTTTGTAATTATTGTTCAAACCATCCGTCCAACAGATAATGCACTGTTACTTTGTATTCGATGTCTTAAGGACTTCAACAGCAGAATATAATGGTGACTTTAGGTCAGTCCTCTGGCATATCGTAAAATGGGAGGTCAGAGTAAACAGTGATCCCTGTGCAGTGTTTTCAGCACTTTGCTGACTCAATGAATTAAAGAATTCATACTGTTTTGGTGATAAAACGATTCTTTTCTGTTTAGATGTCTTCAGTAAAAAGCCTATGGAGTGTAAAATGTTTTGAGCTTTATACCTAAATACTAAGCTATGTTGGAGGGATCATTGCTTTGTTCCAAAGGCAGAAAATTACTCTCTCTACTCTGTTGGATATATGCAAAGTCCTTGTCTCTTTTTCTCTCTCTTACACACAGTAACACTAACGGGTTACTGATTTTCCAGCCTCCCACTGTGTTGCATAGTCAAACTGACACCTAACTCACAGCACAGATTATGCAGAAATCTCTGCAAATGGTGAACGAAAGTGAAAGACAACAAAAAAAGACAACAAGTTGCTTGTCCCTTTGCTGGCCATCCTTAACTGATTACCAGGGAATTACAGTAAATAATCTTAAAGATTCTTACATTTCTTCTTGCAAGGACTCAACCTGGTTGAAACCTGAAGAAGAAGAAGAAAATTGCTCCAGTTTATTAAGCTAAATAAATTATTAAAAACCCCTATTGGGTTATTTGGAAAATGAATTGTCACAAAGTGGAAACAAGCTGTTTTCTAAACCAACTAAAAAGCTTATTTTTTGAAGGTAATGTAGTTCTCACAGGACATTTCATCATCTTATGGAATATGATGCCCAGCTGTAAAACTATCAAGAAGTATCCAAAGTAGCAAAAATAGCCTAAACATTAAACAACTATGGCAGTAAAATGCAACACATTAATACAGCAGTATTATTAATCCAAAAACACCAGATCGTAAAACTCTGACATTTTACTGCACAATCAATACTTTTACTTTTGATACAGTAGGGTAGTGGAATATTTTCAGTGTTACATTTAGTACTTTTACTTAAAGGAACAATAGTTCCTACATTTATTCAAACTTATGATACTACATGGGCTATTATAGCATACTATTAGTCATTACTACAGGAACAAGTCAAGTGCATCCATGAGACCCATGAAAATAAAGTTCATTATAAGTCACATTGTTTTATAACTGTTGATATGGTGCATCAGAAAGCATGTGTGTTTCTGAGTGTAGTCATAAAGCATTCGTAATGCATTATAATAAACTGTGACTGCATCATTCATGTTACCTTTTATTTTGTTTATCTGACTGTATTCTCCTTTCTTCTATAATTTCTAATTATTAGATCTCACTGTTGCTCTAAGGAGTTGAGCATTCGTGAGAGAGAGGAAGCCTCTGTTGCATAAGAAAGGCTTTCATCGATACATGAGACCAGAAAAAGGTGAAATGAACTGGACAAACACACGGGGTTAAGCTAAGCACATGAACTTCACAAGGAAGGAGGATGTTCCTTGCATATTCTGCAATGTACCATACACTTATAAGGCCGTGGCTACAAGGTACCTCAAACATAATTAGGTATATTTCAAGTGAAAATAGAAGAATATTCCAGGAACAGTCACTGTTCTTGTGCCAGGAAAATGTCAGGTACACAGCAGATACGTTACCATGCCGTACATTCTTTCACCCACTCGAATAAGCCCAGAGATGCTTAAGGGTGACAGCACGCATAGCTAAGTTGCAGTTAAAAAAAAAAAAGGACACGCTTGACAGCATGTATCGTGTATTCACATGGACCATGCATGCTCTCACATGTCTGCCAAGACCAGTAGTGCAGAACAATGATGAATGTTCAAGGATATGGCATAAAGCTTTTTACATGTAAGCTCACCATTGTTTGCTAAGATAGCACACTTTGCTTGAAAGCATCTAAATAGCAATGCACTCAATGTATGTATAGAATAAGAATGTTTGGTACCCAGAAGAAAAAAAAGGCAGTACAGAAGTAATTATATGCTATTACATCAGACTGCTTATGAAAGCAGAGTTCTGAAATAAGCCAAGCATCTAATGATTCGAGAGCAGGGCAGATTTATAAGGAGCACTTGTTGTGATTTATTTTAAAATACATTATTTCACTTTTGGGAGAAATAAAATTTTGACATGAAGGTGAGTCTCACTATATAAGTTACTGATGAAGTTGAGCACAATCACATCTTGGTTTATAGAACATTAAATTTTACTGACAGTATTATTGTGTTTTGCAGCAGCATTTAGTTACTCTAAGTCTGAGTCAGGCCTGAATAAGGACAGCGAGTGCCCAAAATGAACTATCTCCATCCACATCTCTCCCTTAACTCTGCACGTGTAGCTGGATCTGATGATTCTCAGTCCAAGCATTCAGATTCCTGCCTGTCTGTAACATGGCCTCAGGATGTATGCCACAATCCTCCAACACACATGGGGTGGCTCTGGGAACAAAGAGCACAGAGCACAGTGACAGTGTTGGAGCCTACCACTGAAACCAGTCCACAAGTGGAATGGGACTGCAGGTGAGACATTGCCCCCTAGTGGCTTGTTTGCCAAAAGCAGAGACTTGCAGTTTGAGTGACAGTGTGACATTTATTGGGCAGCCTTAATAAGAAAAGCTCTAAGCTGTAGAGAACATCTGCATTTGACTGTTCATCAAACTATCAGTGCACACTAAATACCCAAGACAAACACCCTGGAAATCAAATTCAAATTCAGAACTTGATTCCTTTCTTCCTTTAGGTAAAACAGATAAGGGTAAAGTAAAATGGTGGGAACATGAAACATGCTTGTTCATCCAAAGAGAAGAAAATTAAATATATAAAACCATATGCTGGAGAAAGTTGAGGATTTTCTCCTTCTGTGCTGGCAGAGAATGTGCAGCTGTTCGGGTAATGTGCCAGCAACACGCCAAGGTTGACTCATTTCCAGAAGCTGCTGTGCAGAATCATTCAGAGGGGAGTGCTGACTGACTAACGGTACTGATTTCTTTATGAAATCCTCATAATAGTTTATAGATTTCACTGCAGTCCTCTGATATTAAAGAGAAAGCAGGACTATAATGCTTTGTTTTTCACCCTATAATTTTCTGACAGGATTTTAACAATCAGAACATCAAGATACGCAATAACAGAGTGGGACAGATATGTGCAGGGGAGCAGTGCAGACTCCCAGATGAAGAACAACGGAATTCTTAAAAAGAAGCAGGCAACAAAATAAAGCATACAAAAATAACAAGTGCAGATAAAGGACACAAAAAAATGAAACTCAATCAAAAACAAGCAAAATTTCCAGATAAGACTGTCAATCAGAAGATCACAAGAGCTTAAAAACCTAAAATCTGTTCTGTACAATTGTACTGTACTGCATTTCGGTAATAATTTTACATTTTCTCTACCAGATTTTACACAACATGGAAACTGAATGGAATGGACCTTTTTCGTTGATTTGTTGTTGTTTCCGACTGAAAAGTGCGTCTGTGTATTTGTCACTTTTGGTTTCTAAAGAAGCAATAGCAGGAAAAATGGAAATGGTAAATGCTGACATGCTTGTCAGATCTAATTAGAGAGCCACAACAAAGCAGTACGGTGTCCTGTAAAGCCATCCATTTTGTTGCTAAGTTACGTTTCTCATCATCTGAGCGACAACAAAATTACAAGTGACAATTGTCATGATCCCTTGGAAACTCTCAGATCAACTGATAATTGGAAGGTTCTTCACAAGTAAAGAACAAACGCCATAGAAACATCCCACTTAATTGCTTTGTGTCTCACGTCGAGGATTCATTAATGCTGGCTGGCTCTGCTGCCACTGTGTTGATTGGTTCACTCTGTCATGACAAGAGCATTGTGATCGGAAGGAACATTTTCCATTCTGCACTGAAACCAGCCACACAGGCTGTAATTGGAAACACAAGGTTCGTGTAGCGCCGTTTGAGGTTTCATTGACAAACACAAAAACTCGATCCAAAGACACCAGCAACACAGTGCACAGCTTTAAGTTAATTCCACGGCATACTCCCTTAAGAAAAGTGTCTAAACTCAGAATGAATAGTTCACAGAAGCTTTTGATGGCAGGAATTTTGAGGCTTCTTCAGTATAGCGGGCACAATTGAATGAAAATAGGATCTACAGAATGCTTTAGCTCAATGGCTGTTTGGGTAATGTAGCATGCATAGTACAAATTGCTGCAGAGGCCTGTCTTTTATCCTCTCTATTCAGATGGTGCTTTTCTGAGCAATCAAGGTCCCTTTCAACGCATATTCTCTAAGTAAAGTCTCGATGGTACAGAACCTCACTTGCATGTCCCCCATTCACTCTCCCAACAATCCACCTTGCATTTGTCTCGAAATCGGCTGTATTTTTGTCATCCATCAGCCACAATGGGGCCAATTAACCTTTTTTGTGAGCCCAAACACATGTTGGGTCAGGACATGAAACACCCGTTTTTATGGGAATCACGAAGAAACGTTTCAAAAAAATCAAAGTTTTGTGAAAAATGAGTGTGAATAATGCGTGAAGAATGTTGTTCATCTGACAGAAACACGTACGGTACATGGAGAGACGAAACGGAGAGATAGAGTGGGAGGCAAAGAAAGTAATTTCGCTGTAATGTAGCAGCCAGGAGAGTGGTCACACTGCCATGTCTGACATGCCGCAACAAGTCCAAATTGTGATAGATGACTTAAATGCACATTTCTCCCCTTACTGACTCCAACATTTCTTGTGCAAAAAATGAAAAATAAAAATACAACACATCTTCTCTTGGAGGTGTGCAGGTAGTGAAATTAAAAGGAAAAGAATGGACCCGTTCTGGTATTTTTATTATTGTCAGCAGATCTCAGAACTAACACCAAAAAGAATTGATTGTACCAGCAATTATTTCAGGTAGCTAAAATTTTCTGACACTTCTAATCCTCTGCCGCAGACCTCTGCTGTTGTCCAGAAAAACAGTACAATATTTATTGCTGTCCACCTTAGTTTGACGTGTTATGCAGCTGTAGCCGATGGGAATGTCATTAGTTTATTAGGTCCTAAACCAAAGTAATGCACAACTAAGAAGTCTGACCTCATGGCGGCAGCAGATGAAAAGTTATTTCATGGTAATCCATCCAACAGCAGTTGGTACACTTCACTCAAAGCCACAATGTGAACCTCATGTTACCACTAGAGGATGAATATCTGTAAAAAGTTTCATGGCAATTCAAACAATAGTTGTTCTTATATTAGTACAGACCAAAGTGGTGGACCAGCTGACTAGCTGTGGACCAGCCATAAAGCCATAACATGAACAAACATTATATTGGACCACGTGGGACCACACCGGGTGGCTTATTCCTTCATAATGATGGTCATTGGTACTGTAGTTATTTTGAGTTAATGCATCATACACCACATGTATCAACCCAAGGCCGAGAACAATCTTCAATAAATGCAGTATGCACCGTTCCGATGATTCAGAAAGCAAGCCTATGAAAAACAGTATTTGCAGTGCATTTCTAAAGAGTTACAGTTTAGGGCTGACAGGAACAAACAAGGCAGCAAAGTTGGAAAATGCTGACAACAACTAACAGCATTGCTGGTTTTGGTTTTTTCGTGGATTCTGTTGACTTTAAGAAAAATATGGAACAACACCAATCTTATCACTTAACATATGCAATGTGAAAATGTTATCCATGGTAATCTGCTGCTTCTCAGTGAGGATTTAATCACAGATAAAGATATATTTTAAATCCCTCCAGGAAAGATGCTGAGGTTGCCTGCTCTTTCTCAGCTATACCTTCAATTACGCCCATACAGGCTCTTTCATAATGTATATTTCTAGCTGTCAGTACACCTGAGAGTCTGTCCTGAGTGTTTCTCTCCACAGAACAAGCACTGAGAGTGATCTAACATTACAGAGGTGCCGTGTATCGGAGGAAAACACAGAGCGTACACAATATAACAGCCTTCCTATAGGATCAACTGAAATTACAATATGTGCTCACCACAGGGTAAAACAGCATCCATATCTAGTGAATACAAATCTGCTGCTGTGAAAACATGCAGGGACGGGAAAACAATCCAATTTGTGTGGGTTGTTAAAGATAACCTCTAATTCAGTATTTCCTTCAATATCCAAAGTATAAAATGCAAATGAAAGAGAGGATAATAAATGGAGCATGATAAGCGGTGGAAATTGCTGATAAAGAGTAAATTGTTACAGAGACTAATATGCTTGGAAGCAAGCCAGTTATTCTGTACGTCGCCATCTCATCCCTTTAGACATCCATTTGCTGTTGTGATTGATGCGTGAGAGAATGGCTGGCCAGAGTTTGCGCCAAATGTTGAAGGAAAGAGAAATGGAACTGGTGAAACAGGGCAGCAGCTCATCAAAAGTATGATACACAATTCCCAGCTCTTCATGGAAACCCTGGCCTGATGGACTGCTGATGAGTGGTGGATGTTGTGGCGGATGAGTGGAGGACAGAGAGAACCCGCTGAGAGGTCAACAGTTCTGCGCTGACCTGTGAAGAACTCCATTATACCTCGATCGCATCTCTGACTCACTCCTTTTTCCAACTGGTGCAGCCAGCCAACAGTGAGCAGTAACAATATCATTGTTGCAAACTGGACTGGAGTCCTGATTCAATCACAGCCCTGTACAGAAATATATCACACAAGCGTCCCTTGCTTTCAGCACAAGTTTGCAAGCACCTTGGCTGCAATATAGGTTGCAATCTGGTGGCATTTCAGTCAGTACTTTGCCCTTCTATTTGATCTCAAAACCTGCGATCACTTCAAAATCGCAGTGCCTCAAAGGGTGCAAGATCTTTTGAAAGCACATCCACACTATTGCAAGGCTGATTTATATGATCTGTTACAAACAAGCAAATGGCTGCCCCACACTTCTGATGAAACAAACAAAAAACAAACAACATGAGAACAGAGTTGATTGAATTCCATTACATAACACCTTTGTCTGTTGCTCAGAGGAGTAATCTGTTATTGCCGAAGCTACGCTTTGTCACTGCCATTACAGCCAAACAATTACATGCCTGATTGTATTCACTTTGCCCTTACACACACCCACTGCAATTCTTCACGGCCTTACAAATGACTGAAATGCTTTGCATATGACACAGCTGCTATGTTGCATATTCCATTTAGGAGCAGGAAGACCATTAAAACCTTCAGCAAATACATGAAATTAAATATGAAATGTAACTTTGAGCACTTCGGAGATTCAGGGCGTCCAAAACACAGGACAGGTATGGAACACCTACTTATAAGCAAATTTAGCAATGCCACAATTTAAAAATACATTATTACGAGGAAATTCTACTGCACTGATTTTTTTCAACTAAAAATAAAAGTAAAAGTCAGCATAAATTCCTCATGCAGAGAGCAAAGCTTATTGATGCATTTGAAGTCATTTATATACTGATTGGCAATTAATCTACCACAGCGTGTTATGTTTTATGTGACAGTTATACGTGTTAGATGAAGATTTCCATCTGAAATGTAAATGATACTGTTGTTTACAGCTGCCTACTAAATGAGGAAAAGGCATCATGAAGCATTCAAGCACCTAAATAAGTACAGTTAGTTAGTTACCAAAATGCAACAAGTAAGCTGTATTTTGGTAACTGTATGACTTGGTTACAAGTGAGTCAAACTAACACAATTTTTTTGGAATCATTAATTTGTACACTTACAAATTTATAATAAGTTCAGATCTTCCATGTCTTCTTGATAGTCTATAGAGAATAATATCAAATTATTGCCCAGCCCAGTCCAAACCCTGAGACATAAATCTGTAGTATCATAATCTCATTCAGTATAGAGAACTGGAAGCCCTGGGCCATTACGACTGGTGTTGTGGTTGTTGTAAGACTAAGAGCCACATGACAGCTGAAGATTGACAGTCTGTCCCACAACAGCTCTTGCGTATTTGGCAGATAACAGAGACTCCTTTTGGCAATAAGGGCATACAGAACACATGGCAATTTTTTAATATCCCGAACAGCGCACACAAATCGTCAGTCGCCGCAATTATCTCTTACAAAGCCTTTATGAATAGGAAATTACAAACAGTAAACTGATCCAGAGATGTCTGTACAGCTGCATGGCATGAAAGAATAGTGATTCATGGTGTTGTATTTGGTTGTAAGGAGATGAGCCCATGGTAAAGAATGAGCCGTAAGGAGGGCTTGGTCCCGATCATTAATCTTACAGGAGTGGGCTACAGAGAAACGTGGAGTCACTCTATTAACACAAAAGAAGACATCCATTCTGTTACGCTTTGTTGAACTCACCTGAAAAATATGCAGATTGCTTCAAAGCAATTATATGATTCCAGTATGCCATTAAATGGTCCTCTAGGAGCAAATGAGAAGGCAAAACTAACCCTCAAAAAAACATGAAGGGTGGATAACAGGTAGAGGACATATCTGGTTGAATTAGGATTCAGAGCATTTAGTCCTGTACCAGAAGAGTGTAGGAAAAGGAATGAAAATGTGGACTAGAGTACATGGTGCAGCTACAGAAAATGTTTGAGTAGGTGCTGAGCAGTTATAGCAGAAGAAATTCTGCCTATGGTTTATGTCACAAGGCGATTGATACCACCATCCATTACACACCTAAGCTTCTTTTGATGAAACAGTTATCTTGGAAAATGTGTCTTCTTCCTGACACATTGTGTGGGATTTTTCAAGTCTCCCCACTTCCGAGCATGATGGGAAAATACAGACAAGGCTATGACAACTACGAGACAGGAGCCTCAGTCACATGTTTCCCCTCATTCGTTTTCACTGAGCAAAGCCCGAAAACTTTGAAGACCTACTGAGGGATCCTTGAGGTGCTGTAGATGAAGTTTCAGTTTTCAAAAAAGTCTGAATTTCTTGCATAAAATCCACCCAAGCAGCTGTTATGGGTTTCCCACTTTATTCATTTTCTATCTTAAATTCAATATCGTGATAGGTCTTTGACTGTGCAGGTCTGTAAAAGCTTCTTTTTCTTTTAACAAATCAAGTGTTTTTATTTGACAAAATCAAAGTGTGAAGTTAAAACGCTACTTTTCAGATGTAAAATAGAGTATCTGAGAGTTCCTTTTGGCAATCACAGGCCTAATGGAGTGATTTATTCAATAGCACTTCGTGTGAAATATGCCTTAAAGTAACTGTTAGAAAAGCAATCATTTTTGATGAAAGGTCCGCTTTACTGACACGCCTTTTCGTTCATGATTGGTTCATTTGATTTTTTTAATTAACTAATCATTAGCTACTCAATTAAATGTGATTAGGAGTTACTTTCTTTCTTCATATGTTCCCTGCAACTACCCAAAATATTGTGTACCTTATTGGAAAGTGTTATTTTCTAACATCATTACTTACTAATGACCACTCAAATTTGTCTTAAAATACTTACTTGAGAACTACAACACTCAGTCAGTGTAGTTATTGAATAAAAGGTGTTTACAAGTGATTGGAAAATACATACCATAGTATCAACACCTTTCCTTCACCATAGTGTGGGTGTTGAAAATAAGGATTCAGCTGGGCTCAGGTCCAGACATCAGACTGTCCAAACTCACATTCAAGTCCGTCAGTCTGTGTGGATGATACAGCTTGGCAGGAATCCTAATTATTTTTGAAAGGTGTGCATCAATGCTAGTAAGCACAGCGTGTCTGATGCAATGAGACATCAACAACCGAAGTCAACATTTTGTTTTCTCCGATAAATCCCTTGATTATTTTTCTGTAATTACTATTTCACCACACTGGATAATTGCTTGAGTTTAATTCATCTCTAAGTATTCCAGTTTCAGTGCTTTCAGTTTTCATTTCTCACCCACACCAAAGCTACAGCGCATCTGTCACTAATTTTGTTTTAGACCACTTGGTCTGCACCAGGGACTGACAGTGAATTAGGGTGGAGAGAGACGAGCTCAGGGTGGAAATTGGTACAATTACAGTCATCTTTTCAGAGCATGCTTCAGTGAAAGGTGCTCCCTGGGGAATTAATCGCCCCAGTGTTTGAGCATCTTACCTGTTTAATAACCAATTTAATCACTTTCTCCCAAGGTTCAACACTCCTAAAAAGATACGAGCGCTTGATTTTTATTAACGCACTGTGCTTCCATTTAAGGCCAATTAGAATCCATGATTCAGTTGTGCGCTTGTGTGCGTGCGTGTCCACTGTAATTCATCTGCTGTAAACAAAATGAGATGGGACTATTGATAGTAGCTCAACATACACATATAGACAAAAGTACTGGGAGTGTTTCTGTGGGAATTTTTGTCCATTCATGCAGTAGAGCATTTGCAAGGTCAGACACTGATGTTGGACCAAAAGGCCTGGCTCACAATCTCTGTTCCAGTTCATCCCAAAGGTGTTGGATGGGCTTGAGGTCAGGACTCTGTGTGGGCCAGTCAAGTTTTTCCACACCAAACTCATCCAACCATGTCTTTATGGAGCTTTGCTTTGTCCACTGGGGCACAGTCATGCTGGACTAGAAAAGGGCTTTCCACAAAGTTGGAGGCATAGCACTGTCCAAAATGTCTTAAGATTTCCCTTCACTACAAGTAAGGGGCCGAGCCCAACAATAACAGAAGAAGAGAGAGAACAGAAAAATAAAATGCTGGTGCTCAGTTGTCATATGCTACATATCAAATGTATCAATAAAATCCATAATCATCATGCATTTTTCTATTTCTTCAGTTGCTGTATGTGCCTCTCAAACTATTTATCCTCAAGTGACTTGAAAGGCTTAACATTCAAACCAGGAACCAAATTTAAAAAAAGAGCCCCTCTCAAGGTCAATGACACACTTACAACAATCCTAATTGAGAATTTGATCTAGTCGCTCAAGGGGGTGGACAAAGTGCTGCTGTGAATGTTAAAGATGAGCTATCAGGATTTGATCAGAAGTAATCAAAATGCTGGCCTACTTTTAGGTCACTCCCTTCTTTACCACCAAACTATGCAGCACACCTGCTTTTCTGTAGCATCTGTATTCTCTACAGCTACAAAGCAAACACACAGAGAACTCCTGGTATATTGGCAGAGTTAGATATAAATCATGAAATATTTTTTTCAGACATCTGGACAGCAGAACAATACTAGGGCTGATATCCCTCATGGAACCCAGTGGGAATACGATAACATATGATCAATACATGTGCGACTCCGAACAGTGTACAGTCGTTAAGCAATCCAAAGTAAGTTAGTCAAACATAATCACACACAAATACATCTTACTTAAAGTTTGAAAAAAGTATGTAAACAAACACCTCTATGATTTAATACAGAACGACCGACAACAACAACAACAAAAAAAAAACGCAGCTATATCCTCTTAAAATGAGTGGACCCTCATGCGCTATGAAGTCTGTACAACAAAACCAAAAGACTACAGTCCTGCCCATGACTCTGGGAGGAGGTGTTTTGAACTAAACGCTAATGCTAAGCAGATCATTTTGAGCAGCGTACAGTGAAAAGATGTAGTGTGGTGTGAAGCAAACTAAATAATTTCATGATGCCATATTACAGGAGTGTGCTTGAATTACACCAGTCGAATGAGAGCAATGGAGCTCTTGGTGAAAGACAGCTTGTTTGGAGGGAAACAAACTTTTTGCAGAGAATAATGCCACTCTGTTCTGATTAAAGGCAGGCAGACACATTGAATATTTCATTGCAGTTTCAAAATGAACTTGTGTTGTGAGTGGCTTTGATGTAAACTTGCCGTTTCAACCTGCGGTGGCTTGTTTGACAGGCAGCAGTCACACAGAGACGAAAACAGCCCAGAGTTGAGAAATGTGCCCCCCTTCTGTAAGCTGGCAGAGTGGTAATGATTAGTTCTCTAGCAGGATTCTCCTAAGGCAAGTGATTACGACACGCTCTGCAAACTATGACACCTTTTACCTGGAGCCCAAACAAAGACAGCATCCAAAAATATTTCTAGAATGCTGCTTAGAAAAATTTGAGTTCAATTCTTGTTTTTCCCTTCTCTCTGCAAGAATTTATGTTTATTATTCAGGCTGAGGACTTGGGGAGGGGGGATTAGTTTTGCTAATGAAAATTACTTCCTGCAAAAACAAATGAACTCTAAATGCCAGCCACAAAAATTGCATACCTGTTTTTTGCGGGTTTTCTTTTTTTCCCTGCTGGGTGCTTGAGTTTGATGAGGGCTGTTGAGTATGAATCATTTTTCTCAGCGTTTCGTCCTGTTTTGCCCCTTACCCGGGTTGTGAGCAGTGCTAAGCCTCCATGAGAGGAATAACCTGAAATGGAGGAACACTTCAATGTCGCCCTTTCCCCCTCTCCTCTACGAGTGATTATACAATTGATTTTTTTTTTTTTCCACCAGTGGTTCCTGCTATAGCAGTAATAACAATTTATCTTGGCTCCTTGTTCCATTACAGCAGAGCTGCAGTGAAACCAGAGGAAAAGTGCTGTGTTTTATGATTTATGGATGCTATTTGACCTGTGCTTATTAGAGGGATCTACGAATGTGACGCCGACTTCGGAAATAGACTATGAGCTTTGCTCTGTGATGGGAGTGTGAACATGGCTTTCAGGGAAGATGGAATAGGTGTCCCAGCTGATTGAAAAACAAACATGACCGAGTCTGAACAGTGTTGTTTAAATATATCAGCTCTGTAGCCACTTTTCAACACTCTACTTGTTATAGTTTGGTTTCAGTCTCATTAAGAGTTCAAAGAAAAAGAAAATCTCACTCTTAATCCCTCTGAATGTCATTCCCCAAAGTGTTTAAGAATATAACTTTTACAGCAGCATCAGCAATACTACATTAGCCCTGATATAATTTGGCATAGATGTAGGTGAGATGCTTTTTATCATGTGTCCTTGCCTTGGTCCTAATTTTGGTTAGAGTAATGTCTGAAAGAAACAGTCATGGCTCTAAGGGGCCGTTGGTTGTTCCTCATTGACCGCCGTTTATGGAGCCGTTTAAGCATGGCAGTTGCCTCCCTGCCTCCCATCACCAAATCCAGGTTTCTCTCCTGTGGCCAGCGATAATATTTAACTACTGACCTTATCGTCTCTCGCCCACATCTCCTCTCTGCCAGCAAATGGAGAGCATGTTAATGTCTGACACAGCTCTACATGTAGCATGCTAATCCATCTGTGGCCTGGCTGATTAAAGATGAATATCTGTGGGATGGTAAACACAGGCATGCCCCAGGCGGCTTCACCGATGACTACATCTGCACAGGACCGTGTAAATGGTTACACTCCAACCAGCATATAATATTACAGATCTTGGGGCTAGATGAATAAATCAAGGATCTCCACTTAATAGCAAGTAAACAACTGCAAACTTTCATTGTCAAGTATGTAAACGACAGAGCTCTGGTGTTGCCATGATTCGTTTAGCACAAAAATAACTCATTTCCATCCACCACAAATAAGCAAAATGTTTATTATGCCTGAAGCATCACATATTTTACTTGTCAAAATGTAATGCAACGTGATTAATAATTGAAAAATTATAAAAATAAATATATAAATAAAAGGCAAACTTAGTAGAGTCACAAATTTTTGGATTAACTTTATAAATAGCTTGGTGTTTGAGGAATGAGATATCTAATGGGACATCCCAATATAGGAGCATTACAGATTGTCTGTTAAATTAAATAAACCCTCAAATAGATATTGGTTATATGACAGTCAACCAATCATTAATCGTTCTCCTATTCATTTTAATCCCATAGGAACAAGTATAAAATCATTATGGCAAGCTGGTAGTATAGCTAAAAGAACAACCCTTTTATCTAAATATCATTATTATCATATAAAAAATGTTGTATCAATGATTTGTACATGTTAAACATAAATGTGACTGAAGGTTACCAGGCCTAATTAAAAATGTGAAGGCTTTCATTAAAGTAACAGCCGCCCAGTGTGGATTAATTACATAATAACTACATTACATTATTATTTGGACTCTATGTTGTCAAGGACTTTTATAGCTGCACTTTCACACTCTATAGAGCAGTTTGTATAGCAAAGTGTATCCCTTGTTTTGTGATTAAACACAATGTGAATTAGGCCCTACTGATACTAAAATGCCCTTTTATTATTCAGCTCACTCGATGGAGTATTTCCACTTTAAGGAAATAAATGTTCATGAGTTCTTTAAAACAGACTAAAATACAGTAACCTTTACTTTCATGATGATTGGATATTTTTTCATATATATAAGTCGAAGTGCCATATCTTTGCCTGGTAAAACACTGTATTTGTTTCCAGAGCACTCATAGGTCCCTTTACATGCTGTTACAAAAGTCTTCTGCGGCCGACAGAGATGGAATATATGCTGCCTTCAGCTGATCGATAGTGGACCACCTGAGCGTTGTGCCCTTTGTCTGTAGGCAGAGTTGTCACCATTAGCTGGATGAGAAGCACAAAACTGGAAAAAGAACAATAATGCTGGTTGACAGGCTGCACAAAATACCTTTGAAAACAACAGAAGAGGGCGAAAACTGAACAGTTCTGCAAAAGTGATGGCTTACTTTGCTTTATAAATATCATCAGAAGCAATCATTATCTCTGCAATGCCGAGAGGGAGAGAACGGCGCTCTGCTGGCAGCGCATCAGGTGTAGTTCTCTTCTCAGACAAGCCATGGGGTGGCTAGACAGGAGAAGCACATATTACTGAGCGAGACTACTAATGAATCTGAGCAGTCGTGTGCCATCACCCTCGTGACTTGTTTTGGCTCATGTCATCATCTTCCCCAAACAAACATAAAACTTTGCACTATAGATGAGATAGCTGTTTTCAGCTTGTCATTGCATATCTGTCCCTATCAAATAAACCATGAAATAATAAATAAATTATAAAAATTCATGCATTTTGTCAAGCAAAGCAACCTTTCCTCAGAGAGGGCTCACAGTGATCAGCAACTGAACCTTTTGAATCGTGAAGCTAAAAAGGTTAAAACTATACTGGATATCTTAAACATTTCATGTTATTGATATGAAATTGTTTCTGTGACTTGTGAGCAAGAACATTTTGGAATAAATAAATAAGTATGCCCACATAAATAATATAAGACATTTACTGAGATTTTAAATACGCTGTCAAGGGCAGTTCACTCATGTTACACTCAAGGAGAAAATATTTTGACTGACATCTTTAAGCAGGCACAGATGCTGCAGTTTGTGAAACCTCCCACCAGAACATGGAAAAAAAATACCATTGCTGATTTTATTTTATTTTTTTAAAAAAGCAAATAGTTCTAACAGGATTAATATACAATTAATGTCCTTACTTGCACCTCTGACAGGCCTTTTCTCAGTGACAATAGCCCGAGGCTCTCTGTTATGCCAACATTACAGAGAAAACCTGATCTCTCAGAAAACAAGAGAAATATTTAAAACCAGGGACTGTTACATCATCTCATGTTTCTATAGAGATCATTTCAAGAAAAGATTTAAATGGGAGACACAGAACCCTTTCAATGCCCACCGTATATCATGAACTGAGCGAAGCCGTCCCATTCATCAAGTTTTTAACATTACAGCCACATGCATAAGATAGTCCAAAATTGTAATTTTTCATTTCTGCAGATAGGGACAGTGAGCTGAGGGGGATGTATTGCATTCAGTTTTATTTATGTGTCATGGACACTGCACATTAATCAACATTAGAATATAAATGTGCCAGGGTTAGCTTATGTTCATTCATTTCCATCATCAGTGTCTTTTACAGAATGTTAAAATGGCCCCTACCTGCAAAGATGAAGAGTGTCACATATCAACTAGCAAAAAACTGAGCAGACAGGATTGCCCTCCTTGATTCAAACCCAAGTCAACGCACTATAAAAAAAGTTTAACTTTTTAATTAAACTGGTAATTTCCCAGCCTGGGATCAATAAAGCATATCTATCTATCTATCTAGTGTAAGTTACTCAAGATGTCCAGGGATTTTTATTGTCGCTACATTTGTTCTATCCTGACTCGGAGACAATTCTGCTTTATGACTTGTGGCAGTGATGGCTCCCACTGTGTGTGCAGTGGAAGTGAATTTTTGGTTTTGTAGGTTATGTCAGCACTGGTAATTTGGTTCAGTGTCTGTGTGGACGGCTACTTAAAAATGTGCATTATATCAGCTCAGTTACAACAGCTTCACAGACAGTTGTTACCCATCGTTTAGTCCCATCTGTGAGTTGAGCAATCTGTTCTGTACTCCACATTGTGATTGAGGTAATTTACTTGTTGCTGCTGTTTTGACAGCGGGGTCATTTTCTATAATCATAACTGGACCCCCTGGGGAAAAACTTAGAAGTATTATAGTCAGGAGGAGAGAAAATGTCTACATTATCAACATTTGTGGGCGTTCTGCTATGACTTCCTCCAGTCCACTGCACACCACACAAGATTCTGTTTCCATGTGAAAAACTAAAAATGTATCCTCTTTTGAAGAATGGCAAAATAGCTGCAGTGGTATTTTAGCTTATATTTCTTCATACAAAAAGTGAGGAGAATTCAAAAAAGTTCCTTCAATTTTAAAATAATCTTTTGGAAATAAATAATATGTTTCTAGATTTTGGGGCTTTGTGGCTGCCCATCTCTCTACTTTCAGCTTCCCTTTACTGTGTGCTCTACATTAATCTAAAAGCAGCCACCCTCTAGATACCAGCTGGCATCTGGAACATGCCCTTCTGTTGGTGTTGGCAACCAAACCAGCAGGCTTTTGCTGTTAATTAGCCTCTCCACCACTAGGCCAATGAGCAGCATCCATGGCACAGCATTTATGCACTCAACAGTGCAACAGATCACACTGGTCTATTTTCATTTTATATTTCAGGCCTTCTCTTGCCCCACACACACACGTGTCAAAACCACCAGATGCCAATATCTACAGTGTCAATTTGGGAGGAAGGGCAGCAGCATATTAGCATAAATCAGGATTACTATGCATGACTGTCACTTCAAAGATAATCAAACAAATTAGAAAATTCTTCAAGTGTTCACGAATGTTGGAATGAGTCAGAGATAATCCACTTTGCTCTGATTTAGTTATTTATTTTTATTTTTGTTTTTTTCTCCAGTCAAGAGCAACTCACAGGCTTATGTAACTTAGAGTGGGGTGCAGATACAGGGCAGCAGCTGCAAGATGCAAAAGGACATGAAAAAAATATAATTTGTGTTTGTGTGTGTGTGTTTGAGGGGGGGGAGCAACAAGGGACAAAGGGAAAAAGGAACACACACACACACACAGAAAAGTCTAGACAAGGTAATGCATACGGTAAAAAGCAAATAATCAATACACACTTCCACTGCCATGTGATCATTAGCAGCACCTTCAGATAGACCTCAGACGCAGAAGAGATGACTTCTTCAGACTACCAGAGGATGAAGAAGCAGACATCTTGTCCTAAACACGCGTTCAGGATTGGACAAATTATTTTTTAGCTTGGAAATATAATATACATAAAAATCCAGCAGAAAAAAGGACAATATTTTAGACTTTACTTCTAACAGTGACTTTGAAAAATGTTCAATAAAGAAAGAAAAGTCATGATTCGAACCAAACAGAACTAATCCATTACATTCAGCCTGATGGTAGCCTGAAGATCAGAAAGATTGTGAGAGGTGGGTCTCCGTTATTATTTCTAGCTGGGAATAACAGGAATAACAGGCAGGAGAAGTTATTGCTGATCCCTTAATCAATGACAGTTGCTGCTTGCCCTACTGCCCCAATAAAGCTGCTCACTCTGCTGTACAGCACAGAATTGCTGGGATTTTTCTAGGTTCACATGAGAGTTTAACAGCTAAACCTTCTGTTACAACTTCCCCTCAGGCTGTTACTGTAGTCAGCTTTCACAATTAAATGTTTGTATATTTTTAAAAAAAATGGAGAATTAAAACTTCCATCCCCCAACACTGTAAACTAATAGCATCATATCTGTCAGCCCTGGGCCTCATCAAGGAGTCATAAAGTTTAATAAAGCACAATGAAATGTGATTTTCACATGGTGCCATTCATTTCCATAAGCCTCGCCTTTACTACCCTCCCGTGTCGCCTCAGCGTCTCAGCGGGGTTGTAGAAAGTGGGGCTCGCGCAGGAGCGGAACACTTTCACAGCTCCATTTTCATTTAGTATCATTAGAAATTCAATTCCCAGCAAATGAGTTTTTAGAATTTCACAGCAGTCCCTTAAGATGTTCTTGCATGACCCACTTTTGTCTCGAGCTGAACAGTCTTCTCTTCATCGTAACAGTTCACAGTGTGCGTGCATGTTTCTAAACTGCTCCGTGTGACTCCCAGTGTTCTTGTTTAAGTGACTGCCTCTTGCTGTGACTGCCGGGGTCACTGCAGGGGAAACTGGTCCTTTGCTTTAAAAGTCCCACAGTGACTAAGGACCGCAGTGGTGACCAGCTATTTTCAGCATGTACATAATGACATCTGCAGCCTATGTGACTGTCAGATAAGTCTTCATGGCAAGACATGGAAAGAGGATCATAACAATGACATTTTACATATTTACCCTTGACTCCAGGCTATACTATATTCTCTGAAAAGTCCTAATCCTGCTTACAGTGAAGCTGATTCATCCACATCGCAGGGTGATTTTCACCAGTGTATCAACATGAATCCCTCTGATGGTTCTGCTGATTTGTGACTTCAGGTGCAGCGACTCTCTACATCAACAGCTAAGCATGATGAGATTATGCTCTGCGATCTGCCCCATCTGTTAAAAGGCTGATGTCAAAAGCAGCAGATCTGCCCCCTTTCAGAGTTAGGAAGTGGGTACAGCTGACACTTGTAACTTTAAGCGTGAAATGAACACACTCACTTTTCTGTCTGTGCAAACAAGCCCTAATAAAAGGTGATGGACTATAAATCTGATGCTCCACCTTTTTCAATTTCCTGCATCACTGAACATTCTATGGAGGCAGGGGGGCACCTATTCCCAGGAAATACCCCAACAAAGTGACATCACATGTAGAAATGCAACACATATGAAATGTGCAGAAAGTGTGATTTCACTATTGCGGATTTGAGGCGTTGACCAAACCCAAATGAATTCATGCCAAAAAAGCAGATATGGGCCATCAGCCAAAAAGAAAGTTGACTAGAGGAAAGATTGGTCTCCAGGATATTAAGTGAATGATGATTCTAACTCAAATCGCTCCATTCAGGTCAATGACACTGTTACCTTTGAAAGGATAGACCTAATGAAGCTAATGAATGCTCTACCATTGAGTTTATGAAGCGTACATCCTTGAAATGAAGTACACTGCCCCCAAGTTGATCTTAAACATCATCAGTTGTGAGCCTGCTGGCTCTGACAGGTGGTCCTGTGTTGGGGTGCCTGTGACCCTCCCTCTCTCTTCCCTCCATGCTGTCAGTCACAGTGACAAAGGTGACACCAGGAGCAGGTCCTGTCATGAAGGAAAGGGCATCTGCACAGCATGTACATCTTTTAATAGCCTCTACCCAGAAGACAGGCAGATAAAGACACGCAAATCTACCCACTTTTGAATGAGTACACACACGGTGAGATACAGGGACCCTCTATACACACAGCACTAATTTATGAATACAAGGTGCCCTCCTGAGAAAAGAGGACAAATAGTTTGCGCTTGATAAGAAGTGATGAAAGTATCGCAGGTGACTGGTTGGATTGTACTCAGAATTTTTTGTGACTTAATTTTAGTTTATTACAACTTATTTTTGCCACCTGGATCTGTAATAATAACCACACTAGTGCTACACTATATAGACAAAATAAGACATTTTGGACAATGCTATGTGTCCAACTTTGTGCCAACAGTTTGTTGAAGGCCCTTTTCTATTCCAGCATGACTGTGGCCCAGTGCACAAAGCAAAGCTCCATAAAGACATGGTTGGATGAGTTTGGTGTGGAAGAACTTGACTGGCCCACACAGAGTCCTGACCTCAACCCCATCAGACACCTTTGGGATGAACTGGAGCAGAGATTGTGTGCCAGACTCTTTTGTCCAACATTGACCTCACAAATGATCTACTGCACGATTGGGCAAAAATTCCCACAGAAACACTACAAAATCTTGTGGAAAGCCTTCCCAGAAGAATGGAATTCTTTGTATACATTCATATATTTAGATTGCAGTGTCATTAAAGTCCATATAGTGTAGAATTTAAGATTTAGCTTTGATTAATCTGTCTCAATATTATTTTTCATTATATATGTATATATGTGTGTGATGGATTTCTAAAATAACAACAATGTCATTGATAATTTTACCATTCACCTTACCATTTTCTCCTCTGAATAGCGTTGGGGTTATAACTTGGGGAAAATTTGCTGCAGGCGTTCCCTGCCTTTTCAGTTTCCTTTTCAGCTATGTAAACCTGTTTTGGGAACTCAGACATTATATTCAAAAATACAAAATAACATCCCATTTGTAACAAGCCAGAATGATCCTCTTAAACATCAGGACTATGTTCCACTTTACACATATGGCGCACTCCAGTTAAGATGTGAATATGTTGAATCTCTTGCAACCGCACTTTGAAAGAAACAGCATGCTTTGAGGAAATGCTAAATGGCTGATGTGTGAGAAGAGATACTGTGCAAGTCTGCAGCACAGAGCAAAATGGTCTCCCCAGAGTGACACTAGAGACAACAGCAATCACTTCCTCCTCTTGCTCTTCCCGTTGTCATAGTTCAGATCTGCCACTGTTGAAAACATGCTGCAGGCTTTAATGGACGTCTTTCATTGTTGTCTTTGTGCTAATTGAAGCAGAATCTGTGGGTAAATAGATCCGTTTGGTCAGGCTAGGCTTTTAACCCCAGTTGATGCACAGAACTCTTTGTGTGAGCATATTCATATGTTAGGCTTCTTCCATCATGAACTGCCAAGATTCTCCTTGAACACAACAGCTGATAGCATCTTCACTTTAGGGATCATTTGTGTGTCCAAACTACATTGCCAGAGGTAATAGAAAGCCAGAACATCTAAAGTTCAGAAATAACAGTCCTTTAACCTTGAAATGACACACAGGTCTCTTAAAATATTTTTTAGCCTTATGGTAATGTGAAATTTGTATCAAACATATTTCATTAAGCATGTGATGAATACAGAATAACCTTTTCTAGTAGCTTAGATTAGTGGAATGTGATAATGGAAACTAATGTGTTTAACCTTACAGAGTTTTTTTCCATCATGTAGGTAAACATCACAATTAATAAATAAAAGATTGTGTCACGTATAAAAGATTAGTTGAACATTATCCACGACTAACAAACATTCATTCCAAAGGTTCCATGTTTGTCGAGCCCATATAAAATATCCAGCTGATAAAGTTTGATGAATATTTTATAAGAGCTGAGCTGCGTCAATTATTCATGTTTATTGTAATGACATCTTGACACGAAAGCCTGGACAGAGTATATGGATTCTTCCAGGTTGTGTGAGTGCAAGTGAATGCAACAAGAGATGACATTTCATGCAGGTTTTACCCTACCCCCAACAGGAACTGTTGGCGACTTCGCATGCATTCAGAGTGAGTCTAGGTGAGAAGTTGTGAGGACTGCAGAGAGACAGAAGGTCAAAAACAGATTTTATCCCCATAAAAGAAACAATCAAACAGCCACAGTGCAGTGCCAGGAGCCGGAGAGGACATAGTGTTTGTCACAAACTGCTTCCACAGAGCTGCCGCTAGTCGTCCCTGTAGCAGGCAGCAACTCCGTCTTCTCGTGGCAACTTTCTGTGCCGATTCTCTTGGCCACACACAACGACTGATGGTGGCTTCTTCTCCTGCTCTTTGTGTGTGTTTGCCAAATTTCACTAGTAGAAATATAGAACAGCCGCAGATGGATAGTGGCGGGCAGGCCTTGACTGGCCATCTGGCAGGCTGGGCATTTTCCCAGGGGACCGACGTGCCTTTTGGGCCAGTACAGCTGTCTTTATCTTTTTTTTCCCCCTTTTTATTCTCTTTTTTTTGTAGTCCCTAAAACAGGTAATTAGACTGTCACTGCCTTTCTTAAACAGCACATCTTAAAAAGAGTGCAAATTGTAAGAACAGCGCAAAGAAACTGGGGGCAAAAAAAAGACGGGCCTTTCAGACCGATGGTTCCAAATGTGCGAAACTTACTGATTTGCTGAATGACCTTCTTCAGCACCCATGGGTAATGGTAGTGGTGGTGAGGAAGAGGAGAGGAAGAGAGATGAGGATGAAAGGGGGGGGGGGGGGTAGCAGAAACTAAGAATGGCTGCCTGGCTCAGCAATGTGTAATGAGAGATGCTGAAGTGGAATGAATGGTGATAATGACAATTAGAATACAATAACATAACATAACTGTATTTGCTATCACAAAGTGAGACAGCTATTACTGGTGCTCACTCAGCAAGTCACAGTAAGTCATAAGCTATTTGGCATTGTTTTAGCAGAATGCATAGTTTCTTAATGTTTCTTAATCTGTTGCAACTTCAGCTGACTGTTGTAAAATTAATTTGTGTTAAAGGGGCTGCATAAAGCCAGTATTATATTCATCAGATCATTTTCAGGTAATCTTGGAGTTCCACAAGGCTTTGTGCTTGGACCAATTCTATTCAACTTTTATATATTTCCTCTGCCCATCTTCCGGCTGAGAAAAAGGCATAATCAGACAGACTTGTGAACACCTGAGCGGGTGTACATCAGTGAGCCATATTGTTGGTTATTCCTTCATTACAATGAACATGGACACTGTAGCACAGTGAATGTCTTTTAATTCCTGGCTGAAATAGTTCCTGACGAAAAAATGCATTATTTACTTGAGTTTGAGTATTGACTATTTCAGCAAAATACTGAGCTTTTTATTTAAAATGAAACTATAAATTTGTGACTTGCTTTTAAAGAATTTCAACTTCGGAGAAATGATAATTGGGCTTAGTGCTGAGAGAAATGAGAAAACACTGAGAACATTATTAAGGCATTGTTGGTTTGGGTCTTTCCATTGGCTATACTGACAATTCAAACATAGGGAATAATGCCAGCCTTGTGCTTTAAGGGTCTGCAAACATCCACTTCTAAACCCCCATGACCAAGACAACATCTTCTGGGAATTAATGTAAAATCATACACTAAAAAGGCAGATGGTGTCAAAAGAAAGGGGCTGTGAAAAATAAATGAGGTTCATGACCCTGTTTTTTTTTTTCAGTTTTTACTCACCAGTACATATAGTGTCTGGTACAATTCCTCTGTGTCACAAAGCGCAATTTAGCCACAAAGGACCCACTGAGAAAGCACTGGCAAGCCAAGGACATCCGCACAAGCTCTCCCAGTGGGAAGTCGTTGAAATGGTCATATCATATAGTGAAACATCATCCACACATGAGCTAAAGCACATTTCCATATTCCATTCCTGGAGAAAAAACAAATTTGAATGAGGAAGGGACATGTGTGCATAAGATGTAGAGCAGGGAATGGAATAATCTAAGCTCAGTGACCAAACAACCTTTAGAAAATAATAAGGTGACTGGAGTTGTAGGTAGGCAGGGAGGATGATTTGCAAGATTTTATCACATGAGCGCAAAGGCATATTAATCACAGTCTAGGTCCACATGAACACGGCGGTAAGGAAAGAACTCGGGAAAGGTTAATGTGTGGAAACGGGTGTAATAATGTGCAGCATTGGAATACTAAAATGGTATGTTCAATATGCAGGAAAGCAATCCCCACACCTTGTCGCATGTCATTGTACATAAGAAATGCTACGCATATACTGCTGCCAAAGAAATATGAGGAAAAAATGTGCACGATATGCCAAATAGCATGAATTCAACAATAAAAACAGAACTGTTTGTGTGTGGGAAGCTCAGCTGGTTAAGGCTGTCAGTTTGAATCTGACTCAGCCTTTCCCACGTCACCCGCTCTCATTCTCTCATGTTTCCTGCATCTCTACATAGACAAATAATCTCAAACATCATCATAATCATCATCAACAATCTGCACTTAAGGTAAATAATCCTTCCCAAAACTCTCCTCAGACACACACAGAGAGGAGAGAGTCAAGTGTTAACTTATTTCAGTTCAACTCATTTATGACCTTGACGATGAAGGGCCGCTGTCGAAGGAACAAAAGCAAAGCTGATAAATTCAGACTTAAATGATTCAGCTCAGCTTCTTTCTGACAGTCCAGCGGGCTACAAGCTTTGCATCTCTGTTTCAAATGCAAAATCAAAGAGACTGTGTACTCATCAGCAGGCTACAGAGCTGGTGAACTCCGTCATTGTCTCATGGCATGGATGTCTTGGCAGCTGGCCCTGGTACTCGTGGTGTCATTGCTTCCCACTAATGAATGCAGACAAGAATTAAAAGGCCACATTGAAAAGTAGCAACAGAACACAAGCTTTTCAATAAATGCAATTTTGCTGACACAGACAGTACCAGAGGAGAGGAGGAGGAGGAAGAAAGATCACATGAGAAAAATGTTTTGATCAGGGAAACCATATCAGTGCCTGAAACTAACCAATTTATGCTCTTCAAAGCTCTTCATTTTAATAGCACCTACAATGTCATCTTTGTGCGATCAAGAGTGTTTAAACACAGATGCTGAAAATTTGATTCAGTTGATCAATGGGCTTTCAAGTTATCCATTTTATCTTAAAAGAGAAAAATTAATTTCCTTTTACGTTGTTTCAGATAGAGGAGCGGACCTTGACTGTCGCAGCTCCTGCAACAACAGCTTCAACAAAGCAGCCTTGTAGCATTTCAAGACATGCACCGGCTCAAATGTAACCACTTAGCAGCTCTGAATAATCTGAATTACGGCAGCATGTGCAGTTTCTCAGTCACAGTTCAGAATCATTTCACATGAAAGAATTTCTTTCTTCTTTCTTTCTGTTTCTTTCTTCAAATTCATCGAGGAAATGGCCTATTATCTAAACTGCCCTGTTTTCAAAAACATTATTTTTACACGGAAGCATGATACATTTGTGAACAGACGCCTGAAAAGCAAATAATTTTAGATATTTGCTGAGCTCACCATCAATGCAAGTCTGAGTCCTTTTTCTGCGGTGAAGAGGTGTTGTAATAAGCATGTCGCTGCTTCAGAACAACAATCCTCGCCTTCCAACACAGTATTGTGTAACATCAATCAGGACTGTGGGTACTAATGGAGCTTCAGTGGCCATCAGAGAAGGGCAGCCTATTGATAGATGAGGGAACACGGCACAAACAACCCCATCCGCGCACAAAAATACACAAACACACTGCCTTCACGTCTGCATACGAGTAATGATAATGTCTTATGAGAGGCACTGATGATCCACCCACAACAGTGAGATTCACAGATATGAACAACACAGGAGTGATAAAAATTGAGAAAGAATAAGCAATATTATCTTACTGTTTTATTACTCTGAAAACATCAGTGGCAATCTTTGGTAGGGATACTATTTAATTAGACCCCTATTAATCACAGTAATTGGTTATTCTGCATCCCAGGGGTGTAGCTGGCCAATAGCTGTTAACCTTTTGTCTCCATCGCTGCTGCCGTTGTCCTCCTAACTCTTAATATACTGGTGGGCGTCATTTCCAGACAAATCCTAGTAAGAAATTTCATTGGTTCAATAAGAGGTTGATTATCTCCTACTGTTTATTCATGCAAGGTGGATTATTCCTCAAGAGTACTCTGAACTGGTATCTCACACAAACGCACATGTTCCATTTAGCTGGCAAGCAAATGTGTCACGGATTACACTTTGCTTGCTGAATAAAGCCACATCTAATACTAAAAAGAGAAATGTCACAGAATAATTAGATTGCTCTGTGCTTTTACCACCTTGTTTTGTCAGATTACTGCAACCTCATGTAAACTGTTCAGATGGAAAACCACCAGTATGGCCTTTGTCTAGCACTGTGTCTTGCGAAATTGGTTTTCATATTGTGGTGTAACACAAGACTTCACATTATTCGCAACTAAATATCGTGTGAATGTTGAATTAGAGGTACATTCTGCCCATGCCCAGTCTTAACGTACAGCTGGTGCCACCCACAGACTGGGAAATGACCAGTACACTGTGCCATCTGTCAGGAAACAACGAGCAGATTCAGACCCAAAAGGCCACCAAGGCCAAAAGGGTCGGCAGCAGGGAGCAGAACCGCGGCCAGATATGTCTTCTAATGGCAGCATAACACAACACGTCGAAAAAACACATTGTTTTGTGTTCTGAAGTTTAACCCCAAGAGACAAAAAAAAAAAAAAAATCCTCTCAGCTCTGTTCACATGGTAATGAGATATTAAATCTCAGATGTTGAGTCACAGATTCTCATTATACCGTATACTGTGGATACTTAGAATGTATTTTTAAGCAGAAAACACAACTTAGTCGTGGAGTTAAGCTATTAAACATCAAAATATGTTATTTGTAAATGCCCTCCAGAACAGATATAAGTTTTTTTTCCTGATCTGACACCCTTGCTGGTGTTATACATTTGGGGAAACAACATCCTTTGGGCAGGACAGGAATGATTGTAAGAAATCAGTGTTGACTGTTGGCAGGAAAAGACAACAAACAACCATCCAACCATCCTGACCTTCTCCCTCTCTAGACCTGCCACATCATTTCCTCCTTTACTGCTGATGAACAAGAACAACACAACTCGTACGGCTGTGAGAGGAGTTTTTACACATGTACATAAACTTGTTTTTGAAACAGGCAATAGCGTTCTTTTTCTCGGGAGTACAGGAGTCTCACTTCGGTTAAACTGACGGGTTACAAGATTTTCGCTTCAAAAGATCAATGAAATGCTACACAATTGACATAATAATTCCTTTGTGTTCAAGCCACTGCCCTCATATTTGTCGTTGCACAGCTGAGCTGTTTGTGTCACTGATTCCTGTACCCATCTACTTCATCATTCCACTCTTTTAATTACTTCTGTGAATATTCATGCAGATCATAGCAAGAGCAGTTTTCTGATATAGCTGATGCATTATGAGTCAGATTGTTAGTACCCAGTGAGTAAAGGGTAGTAAACAGCTTAATCAAGTGCTCTTGCTCAGGGACATAATTGTACTCTGTTTATTTGCCAGGGTGCTTTTTTTCTTTCCCCTCCTTAGAGTCCCTGTTATCCTGAGTATTTATACTGCAGCATCGCTACGAGAGTGATTAATTAAAATGCTGTCACTTTTTGCCCAAAACAACGCAACCATCAAGACAACTCAGTTGGAATTGTTTTACAGAGCTCTGCTCTTCGATGCCGTACTTTCATGTGTTTGCTCTATAAAAAGCTGTGACACTGTATATTATATTATACAGAAATACTTTGCTTGTCACTGATGAAGGTACATCTCCAACATAATTATTTGTACAATCAGCAAAGCTGAAATGATTGATATTGAATGCACCGATGTAAACAAACAGCATAAGCAAGAAATAGAAACTTTAATCTGTGACTGTGGATTGAAAGAATTGTAAATCACTTTGAGCAGGATATCAGGTTCCAATTGTACTTTAGTCTTGTAAAAAACGGCTGCCATTGTTTATAACAGATGGTGCCAATAAGGAAAGCTAATGTTTTGATAGATCTTAGACAGCATAGATTTCGAGTTAAACCTGTCACTCCCTATAAATATACACCATGATGATATTAGACATTAGATATTACTGTGTGGATTGTCTTTTATCCAGTGCAAACTTACTGCCATCAGTTTATATCCACTGTTTCTCTTAAGCTTCGTTTGATACAAATCATGTGGTGAAGATGTTAATGCCTGTCTACCCTGTGGGTGACAAAAGCCATTTGAGCTAACTATATAAATGTGCTGTGTGCAACAATGATGTTCAAAGCCATTATAATATTTTACCCTCTACCAGAGACCCAGTCTGAAGTAAGAAAACAAGAAACAAGGCAAAGCAGCGACAGAAACTTTTCTTAATGATCAGTCCATTTCATATGCAGCAGAGGCTATTGTGTAAGCACTGTGCGGTAAACACAGCTCCATTATTTCTTCAAATGAGACCCCTGTTTTCAGTCTGAATGTCCGAGACATCAGCTATGCAGCAGACTAACCTGAGCAACTTAAAATTCATTGCTGATCGTCTATGAAAGGTTATCTGTCATTGATAAGCAGCAGCATGTGAAGTTTACGACTGGAAATGAGTGTAGCTGAAATACAAACCGAAGAACAGGAGGTCAGCGGTTTTTAGTTAAAGTAAAGAGACAATCCATCATCTGTGTTCCACAAGCCGCATTGAGCTTCTCATGTAGCCGATATTACAGGGAAATAATTATGTGCAGCAGCTGTGTGCAAGGCAACAATAAAGTTTAGATCTCTACCGAAACATAATCTTAGCCTCTGTTAGAAACACAGGTGTACAGTGAAGCAATAGGAAACCTCGAGAAAGAAGAGCAACAACCTCCACATCCTATAAATATGAGTTATTCTTCAGCTTCTCTTACAACAACTGCATGAAACCTCAAAATGCACACCAAACTAACAAAAAAAAGATAAGAAAAAAATGCTCAGCCGCTGAAAGAAAATAGTTCACAATTGCACATAGAGCGCAGCAACACAGCAAGAATTTGCAAATAGCAAACCCCATGACACTGCAAACAAGCAAATATGTGGGATAGCAAGAAAACAGCTAACATTATAGCAGTGTCACTGGCTAGAGTAAACAGAAACGATGCTTTTGGCTCAAGATGTATTATTAAGTGTCAACCACTTACACCGAAAAATAAATATAAACACAACACTTTTGTTTTTGCTCCTGTTCTGCATGAGCTAAAATAAAAGATTTAAGACTTTTTCTGTGCAGACTTTCTCTCAAATTTTCTTCACAGAAATTCCTGCTGTCAGTATGCCAGTTACATAATCCCTCAAAACTTGCAAAATCTGTGGTACTGTGTTGAGTGAGTGGTCTTGTAGTCAAAGACCATATTGACCATGCTGTCTAATCAGCATCCTGGTATGCCACACCTCAGGTGGATGGAAGCAAAGGAGACACAGAAACAACAAATTTATGAACATGAATGCTTCATGGTTATTTGTTTGGGAAGAGTCAACATTGTGGTCACATAGCTAAGACAGAAAAACTCCACTTGAAGTCCATCTTTGAAACATTTGATAGGAATAGTACTCTAGCTTTGATTTGAAATGCTACATGAGAAGCAGAGTTATTAAATGAGGAAACACAGTTGTAGCAAACGAGAGCCGGTAGAGACTCATTTTTTAGCTTTAACTTATTTTTGGCTTATATTTTAGCTATGACTCATTTTTTCCCTTGCAGGCAGTGGAAACAACAACCTGTGAACACAATATTGACATATCACCACCTTTTAACTTGGTGATTGAAAAAAACAACATCAACTGATTACCTGCCACCATGGCAAGTTTGTTCTTATATTAATAAATGTTATTTTTAAGAAAAGTCAGGGATTAAATTTAGATGATAAGTTCCATATTTCTACTGTCAGTTACCACTGACACTGTGTTTCCATTTCTAAAGCATTCTAAGAAGTGGCACACCGTCAAATTTAGTGGCAGGTAGAAATATTCAGGCAGGTGATGAAATAAAAAAGCTAAAAGAGCTTAATAGTTTGGGAATCATTTGCATAAAAATAAACATAATTTCTAACAGATATGGTTTCCTGATTGGGTGACAAAGGAAAGGTATAAAACTCTAACATATCTTTTGTGAAATTACATTATATTGTAAATATATAAAAGTATAATAGTGACGGAGTCAGTCACATTTCTGACTTTTCTCATTTTTCTTACCTTTTGTTTTTAGGGCTGTCCAAACCCCCAAGGTCATCAGTTGTAACTAAAACTGTTTTAGTTGTACTGTACATCATCATTCAAAATTCTTCTCCACATCTTTCAGTCTTTGAGAGCATTTATCTTTGCAGCAGGTATAATGCCAATTAGTGCTACATACAGTATGTTATATGGCTTGTGATTGGAGGGTCACTGGTTCGATTCCCCTACCGTACGGGCAGGAAAAATTTGGGTGTGGTGGAGTGATTAATGCGAAAAATGCTTAGACGCAGAAGACGTCTAAGCATTTTTAAGCATTCTAAGCAGAATGCAGAAGATGAATTCAGTGTGTGTGTATGTAAAAATATATATACTGTCAATAAAGCTGATTCTTCTTCATCTTCTTCTTCTTCTTCTTCTTCTTCTTCTTCTTAAACACAAAAGATTATTTTAGACAGCCCAAAGATTCAATTAATTCAATTAAAACTGCCTTCTTCTTAATCTTCTATTTAAGCCTAACAGTATTTTATTTCTTGCAATTTATATTCTCTCTGTGACTGTCAATAAGCAATTAAGTGTCTATAAATAACAACTGAGGACAGAACAAATGCCGTGTCGAGTAGCACAGTGAAGGTAGTACGAGTTAGGTCAATTCTTTCTCCTTTCTGTTCCTTAACTTGAATAACAGATTTCATTGCCCTCATAGCTATACAGGGAGGCTTTGCTCATTATGGTCCATAATCCAATCGCTGAGCTCCCTAAACAACGACATATCAATATTGTCCTTGGTTAAGAGAGAAGGTGGAAATGTAACAAAGTCATGCAGAAAATGTTTGAAAAACCTTCACTGTGCAGTAGAAAAAACCTCTCTGGCCATAAGTGAGCATCAGTTGGGAATACAAGGTACAAGGCTGTAGCCGTGTTTCCTCTGTACTCACTCAGTTTGGCAGGTCCACTCCTGCATAAAAATTGCCACCACTACCATACAAATTTGATTAATGCAGAATTCTCTGAATGTCATTAAGCTCTGCTGTTAGAAAAAATACCTTTTAGTGCAAACTCAATTCAAAAGGAACTGAAACAGAAGTCAAAAATGCTAACAGCTGCAATAGAAATATACAGATATAACACTGTGTTGCAGTGTATAGCTAAACAACATGAGGCATAAGTTGATTCAGGGTTGTCTTTGGGCTCTTTCTGCAGAAATACACCATGCATTAAAAATATTAAAAGACAAATCATGCTAAGACACCTAGCAACAGATACATTTGGAAATGGCATAGAGATGTTATGCCAAGCTGCAGGCTGTATCAGAAACATTACGTTTTTATTGTCCTGTGACATGTATGCTTGTATGTTCATCTCATATCCTCCCCTGACTGTCAAGGGCATTCATCAGACTGAGTGGTTACTAACAGACCCTGTATACCCACAGAAGAATATAACATAATCTGTCTTGATGTGGAAAAAGATGTTTTGGAAGCAGATTATGTTTTATTAACATTTTAGCAATGTTCACATCTCTTGCCTTCATGCTATTTGGATAAAAAAAACTCCTGTCAGCTGTCAAGTGACCACACCCACAACAACACAGCTAACTCCTATCCACTTATGATTCCAAGTGTTTTTCTTCCCTTTTTGGGGGACTAAATATAACACAATGTATTGTATTGTATTTTCAGAAAATGCATTTTGTATTTTTGGACCAAAATAATTCTGTTAAGCTTGACGAGCTATCCCTGGTCAAAAGGCTGTTATTTGCTTAACTGAGTTAAGTTCCCTTTCATTTTGCTGGAATTTTCCAATACTTTCAACTGTATTTGTTTTTGAAGTATTTATTTGCTAATAGTTGATTTAATTGTTCTAAACAAATGATATCTTTCTGAAACACATTTTAGCACTGCCCAGTACCCACATCCTTGAACAATGACAAGCTTTCAGAGAGGACAGAATTAAAATTCAAAGGCAAGGCTGTTCATTTTAGTTCCAGGAACTGCTGTGTGAAAAACACTTGACTGATTTTAATCACATTCTTATTTATTTCAGCTTAGTGCTCAGCGTGGCTTTTTATAAGCCAGTGGTGATTTTAGCCAAGTTTTCATAGAGCAACAGCACCATCTAGCAGGTCTCTTTAGGTACTAGCTTTGCTCACTGAAGCCATAGACACTCACTCTCTAAGCCTTGCCTTCACAGCACTGGTGGAACAGCAAACATTTATTTGCAGAATGGGTTTTTACTAAGGGTACTTTATCTCCCTGTCTGTTGTACACTCCACCAAGTCAGGATTATTATTGTCTACATGTGTCTGCGCTGTTGCGTCAGACTGTCAAACTTGGAGGAATGAGTCATGGGAGATTGGCATTTGGCTAATACAACAAAATGTCTGAGAGTCATTGCAGCATTCCTCTGAGAAACAGAAACTACATTGTATACAAAATTTGCATAAAAATAGCTAAAATCTTTGGTAGAGATGACCTTGCTTAGGAGTTATTATGCAGTGAATTCTTCTGTATGTACTTACTATGAGAGTGGTATTCTGAAACAGTGGGAGAGGCATTATTTGAGAGTTACATAGAAGAAGATAGATACACAAGCAGTAGAAAGTTAGCTTAGCTTAGCATTCAGTGTGAAAACAGCTAGCTTGAACTATTGCTTGGCTGGAAGCAGTGACCTCAAAAAAGCTGTTTTCCTGTTTACAGTTTTTGTGCTCAGCTAAACTAACTTCCTCCTAGCTTAACAGACAAGAAAGTAACTGGCTTTTGATCTTGTCATCTTAGTTTAACAATAAAGAGTAAGCATGTTCTCCAAATTATTAAAGTAAAGGGTTTGGATATATATTCCAGAACTACAATCAATGGTGTGTTTGACAAAATAAATAAATAAAAAATCTCTGGACTCAAGTTTCACTTACTAGCTTTTCTCTAGAACTTTCCATCACATGTCACGGTCTTCATTTGATGCAACAAAAAAAATGCATTTTATGTTACCATCAAAATAAGCAAGATATTCTACACAAATCTGACACACATTCCCAATAAAATTTAAAATGTCAATCTCTTTGTGATATGCTTAAGCAGCTTTTACATAAGAAAAGCAAAGTCCATACCTCATCTCTCTAAAGAACACCTTTATATTAGAGATACATGTGATCATCGTCCTCTCTTTCCCCTGTCTTTTTTATCTTTATATCTTTAATTCCACTTGCATCTGGTGTTTAGTGTGTGTGAGACCATCATTAAAAATGTATAGCATCTCTCCAAAAAGTGTCCTGACAAGCCACTCATGCTCATTGGATATCAGTCATTAAAATTTAGCGAAGAGGGCAGCATGTGGCCTAGGTATCAGGTTCTTCATTCAGGCTGCGGATGAATTTTTCAAAGTCCTATTAACTCTACAGGCACCACTGCTGATATCTCAAGGCTGTACACTCTGACACTACTGTTGTCGGTCTCTGCTGGTGTTGTAGCTGAGGCGTGACAAAAGCCGAATCAACAATAACAACATGAGTCTCAGGGTGGCCATACTGATTCATTTACTACTGCTTGTTGACAAGGCTGATTCTAAAAAAGGTGAGTTGCAGTTTGTTATATTGATGGAGCAAAGCTTAAATTTGATCGAAGTGCTTTATCTTGAAGGTACTGTATATACAGATAAAGTTGGACCTCATTGTTCAATGTCAGCTTGTAATGCACTTTCAGAGATTGTTCTTTGTTGCTAGAATAACACCAATAAATAAGTAAACAAGGAAAGAGCCATAACCTTTGCTCTGTATCTTTTTGCTTGAAGCTCAAATTAAACTTTTGTTATTATAAGGTGTCAAATGTGGAGGAATCCATTCTGCTCCATCTGGCAATATCTCCAGTCCAAACTTCCCAGGCCTGTATCCATACAACGTTGACTGTGCCTGGCTGATTGTGGTGGCAGAGGGATCCTCTGTCCTCCTCACCTTTCATCACTTTGAGCTGGAGTACCATGCCAACTGTGCTTACGACTACATCAAGATCTACAATGGCATATCAGAGGATGAGGGAAACCTCCTTGGGATATTTTGTGGCGACATCTCGCCGCCACAGTTCACCTCTTCTTGGAACGTTATGTCCATCATCTTCCATTCAGACCGTCATGTGGCTTACAGGGGCTTTAGTGTGGGATACAGAAAAGGTAACTCATTATATCTGATGCAATATGCAGGGATCAGTTGCATAACTCCCCAAAACTTTTTTTCAGTCCAACATTCAAATTCAGCATGTTAGCATGTTTATTTGTGGCAGTTCCAGCTTGTCCCTTAAAACAAGTTTCATGTATGTCTTTAAAAGAAAAGTGAAATTAACGTGCATCTGAGTTTCCCTCTGTTCTCTCTAGACATGTGTGGCGGAGTTCTAACTGGCCTATCAGGAGTAATCTCCAGTCCAGGCTACCCTCAGGAGTACAGCAACAATGCCGACTGCTCTTGGGCCATCCATGTGTCTAACACCAGTGTGGTCACCTTGGTCTTCTTGGACTTCCAACTGGAAAACAATGAGGGATGTAATTTTGACTTTGTGGCCTTGTTTGATGGCCCGACATTAACCCACCGCCACTTGGGGAGATACTGCGGAGCAGATAAGCCTCCACACATAGTCACCACCTCCAACCACCTTCTGGTCATCTTCAAGTCTGACTTCAACATTGGTGGACGTGGGTTCAAGGCCTACTATTACTCAGGTAGGAAAGTTTTCTTTGATTACATGCACTTCGAAATTAAATTCCTCACATCACTATGCAAAATAAAATACTCCCAGTGTTTGCCCCCCCTGACTTTTTGTGCTTTTTGGTGTAAAAGGACTGTCAGATTTTTGATTGTTTAAACTAAGCAACCTTTATTTGCAGAAACCCCTTTGTATCTTCACGACAGAAATCAAACCAGCTACCATTAAATGCAAACCTCAGTTCATAGTAAAGAACTACAGATCGGCTGAGGGCTATTAAACCTTTAACAGTAGGGCATAATGGAGCCCATGATTAGGCTGATGTTAGTGCTGTGAAGAAAAAAAGAGAACACATTACATCTTACTGAAAGTGTGAAATGAAGACCTTGAACATGGCACAAAAGATCCTGTCATCTGATGAAATGAAAATTGAACACTTCTGCTACAATGTAAAGCACCCTGGGCAGGGCAGAACTCATTACCCATGTTATACTGTCCCTCCTGTGAATAAGAAAAAAATACAAAACCCTTGAGTGGTCTAGCCTGGACTTGAATCCAACTGAAACAGAGGAAAACAACATTTAGACAGCTGATCAAAGACTGTCCCTGGGCATAAACTGATATGCAAGAGGATGACAATTCAGAAGATGCAGAAGGACAGTGACATAAATAGCTTAATCTTCACTTTTTAAAACATTTGTTTTCACACTTTGACAGAAGAGAAATCCACTGTAGATTTGCAGGCTGATGTGCTGGCTGTAGCTTCATTCTTAACACACAAATGAAAGTGTTCAATCTCCTCATCCACCACTTAGAAAAAAAGCGAATAAGCATTTTTCCCAAAATGCAGATTTATTTGTTTACATCGATATGGTATCTCTTTTATAAGGAGACTTTAATTACATAAGCATTCCTACAATAAAAATAAACTTTTATTTTAGTGGATGCAGTATCCTAAAATATCAATGCTGAATTGAATGCACTGTAGTAAGCTAATAATAAAGTTACCTGTCAACTGCACTCAAACAGGTGAATGCCAGCAGGTCCTGTCAGCTGTAAGTGGCAACTTCAGCAGCCCGTATTTTCCAAACATCTACCCAAACAACATCAACTGCCACTGGGGCATCACTCTAGCAGCTGGATACCGCATCAAGCTCTTCTTCCCCGTCATGGATCTGGAGGACCGCAACAGTCTGTCAGACGAGTGCGACTACGACTCTGTTGCAGTTTACGATGGGGACAGTCAGACGGACACCCTGCTGGGACGCTGGTGTGGCAGGGAGCAACCGTCCTCACTCATCTCAAAGGGCAACAAGTTGTTGGTGGTACTCAGCACAGACAGAAATGAAGCTCATAGAGGGTTCACTGCTTCTTATCTTGGAGGTAAGTGTTCCCCACATGAGAATCTGGTAGAACAATTTAACATTTGTAATCTATAGCAGTGTTAATTCCACTTATCATGAACTGAGTCATGAACTACCTACTGTTTACAACGTTCACAGTGAAAATTAAAGCTAAATGTACTCTTGTTAAGATTCTAAAATGCAATATATTTTTCTCTACAAACAACTTTCATGGTTTTCTCCCCACAATCCAAGTGGTACCTGTAAACGTTAGCTGCACAAGATCAGAATTCACCATTTTGATACCCCAGCAGTCCTTACCTCAGCTGGACCGTGAGAGCATCTACCTGGGAAACCCCACATGTGCAGCCCAGTTGACAGCCACCTCATACAAAATTCTGGCTCAGTTTGTTAACTGTGGCACTGCTGGCCAGGTGACTAACTGCAGTCTCATATCACATACTTGTACACAATAACATGCGATGATTTATTGTGTTTTAGCTGTTAAAAATATTTGTGACTTACATCTATGAAAACTGTGACTTCCGATCCCTTACAGAAACATCAGAACATCACTGTGCTGGTAAACAAACTCTACATTGACTTCTCTGATGGAAAGCAGCAGAACGTGCAAGAATACAAGGTTCAGTGTGATGCCCTGCGGAAGATAGCATCAGTGTCCATCATTTCAGCAGAGGAGCGCCGCCTCGAGGAGCAAGCACAGCAAAGTGACAATGACAGCAATGGCAATTCAGGAGATCCAGAGACTGTACCTCACGACTTGAGCGACATTGTTTTCATTAGCATCTGTGTTCTCGCTGTTATCCTCATGATGATAGCTATTGTTTGGCTGGTGCTGCTTTAGTAATATATCATATCATGCGGTTTTAGACAACAAAACAAGCACTCCAACACTGAAGTTGTCATATTTTAAACCATGTTTTGTATAAAAATGTTCACCAACAGTATGAAAACAGATCTGCGATCAGCAAAAAAAAATTCATAATTCCAGTACGTGGCATCGAATTATTGCCACCAAAAACAATAAATTACATTTTCTTGACTAATTTACATGCATGCTGCTGATGTGCCACAAATTGTACAATTTATTTTTTTATCTTCATTATCAAGAAAATAATAAAAAAGATGTTTAAAAAAATGTGTATACAATAAAAAAAAAATCTTTTAAAATGAAATTTCACTTAAACAACCAGAAGGTTCGGCTGAACCTCAGCCGAACTGATCATTAGTTATTTCTTGTATTTAGAAACCAGTTGGTTGACTGGTAATTTGTTGTCCTTCACTTGAGTTCTGATCTCAGGGTTGTGTTTGAAGGCAAACACCAGGGCTCTAACAGTCCGTCTGTATGAGCTGCTGACCAGCCGGGAGCTCTGATGAAACACCTCTCTCTCAATGTTGTCTATAAGACCAGAATCCTCCTGTCAGATAAGAAAATAAAGGGTTTCATGCGGTTGATCTCAGATGTCGTACAAAAACAAATATTAAAGCACAACTGATTGCTTCCTGTATCTTTTCCAAAATATCACACCCAAAGTAATGTAAAACAGAAATTAGAGGTGGAATAAATGCAATGAGTAGAAAACTAGATTAGATTTTTGCTATTTTCGCATTTGACTTCACTTAGTCTCCCTTTCTCACCTTGACCTCCAGGGCTTCACACATGAGTCTTCTAGCGTTGCTCCTGAGTCCTTCAGATTGTTTGTCAGCGCGCACTTCAATAGACGGCTTATTGGAATTCTCCTCAATGAATGTCCTCCAGTCATTGTAAACCTTTGCTGCCACTGAACTCACCTCCGGATCCAGATGCTTTCGCATTTTGTTAACAGTGTGACCTTAGAGGAGAGAGGGATGATTTAATAACATAACATGAACTAATTAGTGTAATGTGAATGTGATAAAGGGGCTGGTGTGTATGAGGTTAGCACAATTTTGAAAGTGGTTTCATTTTTTGAGTTATGCTGCTGCTGTAATACTGCTATGAAAGCCAACCAGGACTTTTAATCATACAGTATACTCAATCTATAGACTGATCAGTTTTTATTAGTTTAAACTGACTTGATTATAACATGTTTCCCTCGGTCTACCTATTTTAGTGGACTTCAGCACCTCCCTGGATGGGATCTTCTTGCTCAGGTCTGTCAAGGCAGTCAGCAGGTTGTCCTTATTCTGTTCTGGCAGCTCCAAGATGGCCTTGTGGCGCATGATATCCTCAATTACAACGACCCTCTGTAAGAAACACAAAGCCAATGAATGACCAAGTGAATCTTTCATACAGTAACAATGACTTTGTTTGGTAACTCACCCGTAACGATTCAATTGTAGTTTGTCTGTAAACCTTTTCGGGGCTTTTCGATGTTTTGGGCTTTTCCCCCTTAGGAAGCCGCACTACAAATTTGTCCATTTTCAAATAGAAAGTTGCAAGCTATCGAGTCAACCGGTTGTTTTTGACAAACTAGTGATTAAACAACAAAGACATTTCGGAGGGAAGGTTCAGGGACAGTCGGTGCTTATTAGCAGTTAGCTAGCTGCCTGGTTAACGCTACCTAGCATACTAACTCTGATGTCCGTTTGAAATTCAATATAGCAAACGCATCACTGGTTTGGTTTAAGTCATTCGTTTATGCTGAACTAATTAATAGTTGCCTTTATTACTTCAACTGAAACAAATCTCTTTGGTAGAGGTGTCTACAGCTGAGTAGCTATAGTAAATAGTAGCCACTCGTGTTGCGTTAAATATCTGTCGGAAAT
This sequence comes from Scatophagus argus, assembly GCF_020382885.2. Lineage (NCBI taxonomy): Eukaryota > Metazoa > Chordata > Actinopteri > Scatophagidae > Scatophagus > Scatophagus argus. The sequence goes on along the minus strand of NC_058505.1, from coordinate 6,072,048 downwards.
AGCAGAGACCACCGAGGGCCCGACCAAATAAGATGCTCAATAAAGGAAATTTGAAACTGTGGAATTAGACATGGTGCAAATTCAGTAAATAATCAATCGTGTGAATAAAAAGAACAAAAATGAATAAATCAAATTAAGAACTGATAAAACATAACGCTATTGTGGTATGAAATATTTCGTTTTCTTTTCGTTTTTATTCGTGTGAATAAAAAGACCAAAAATGAATAAATCAAGTTAAGAACTGATAAAACATAAGGCTATTGTGATATGAAATACATTAACTATTTGATTTGATTTTTTTTTTTGTAATGCAATTGATTGAATGGTGCACTTTCAAACAGTGACAGTATTCCATCATGCCATTGTTTTCACCAATCCTGAATCTTTATTCATCTGCCAAACACATACTTGCAGGATCAATAAGTGCAATTTAATTTTGCTCCTGTTCCTTCAAATAACAGTTATTGAGTGAAATCCAATTTTATATCTGTATTTAGGATAGAAAATGTTCATAGAGTTTCATCAGTGTATATGTATTTCACAATCAAATGCAGTTGTTTGGATTCAATATGTGACTGTTATTGTACGTTGTTTGAAAATCCCTGAATACAGACATTGAAAATTGGTCCATTTTGTCAGAAGAATTGGGGAATTTACGAGGATTACTTAAACAAAGCAAAACATTTGGAACAGTCTCGCGTGGGGCTGAGTTCTCGCGAGACAATAATCCGATTTAGAAGGAAGAAGAGGAGTGTTGTTTGTTTAGGTTTTCGAAGGCAAAATGGGGACTGTATCCTCCTTTGTCTGTATGTGGGGACTGTTCGTGCTGTTTGCTTGCACATCGGCATCTTCAGATGTGTTCGATAGCGTTTTGGGAAGCACAGCCTCCTGTCACAAGTCATGTGAAATGACATACAGTTTGCACACCTATCCACGGGTGAGTGCTCCTCTCGCAGAAGAAAGTAACGCTAATGTCTGCTAATGTTAGCTAACGTTTGTAAGTTAGCGAAGCAAAAGAAGGCCTGTTTATTTCACCTCGCCTTGTGTTAGGTTACGTGTTGTTTGCGACGGGGAGCTCATGACTTGTGTAAAGGTTGAAAGTGCGTCATTTTCACGAATGCAGTTTGTCGTGGCAATCAACTGGTCCTCTTGTTGGTTTTACAGGAGGAGGAACTGTATGCCTGTCAGAGAGGCTGCCGTCTGTTCTCCATTTGTCAGTTTGTTCGAGACAGCGAAGATTTTAATCAAACCAAATCCGAGTGTGAATCAAGTAAGTTATGAACTGAGCATTTGACCTATTTAATTCTCTTTACAGTGTCCTGGCCTCTATTGTCAGCCTTCAGTAAAGTTGTAAACAAGTGTTCATGCTTATAATTAACCGTATGTTTGCACATTCAGTTCCATACTAACTGAACTTGCTCCAAACGCCTCTTTGCCAATTGTCTGGAATGCTGTTTTACCATCTGTTCTGTCTCTCCACCTCCAAACTTCCGCAGCCTGTCGTGAGGCCTACACCCAGTCTGATGAGCAGTATGCATGCAACCTGGGCTGTCAGAATCAACTTCCGTTTGCTGAGCAACGGCAGGAGCAGGTAAAAGTATGTCATTCAGTAGGCCAAATAAATGATCAGTTCTCTAAACAAAGAACAGAGTGCTCAGTATTGCTTCTTTTTTTCAGTTGGAGGCCATGATGCCCAGGATTCACCTTCTGTACCCCCTGACTCTGGTCAGAGGGCTTTGGGAGGATGTAATGAATCAGGCCCACAGCTTCATCACTTCCACATGGACATTTTACCTTCAGGCTGATGATGGCAAAATTGTCATTTTCCAGGTGTGGTACTTTACTGGGAAAAAATAGCTTATTTTATTCTAGCTTTCGGTATACAAACAATGCATTTCATCCTGTTAATTTGCTGATGTGATAAAGAACAAAACCAAACCTTTTGTTTCACAGACTGAACCACAAGTGAAGTTTTTCTCCCAGTTTGAAGTGGACAATGATGTTAAAGAGGAGACACAGAACAGCTGTAAGCAGTCCACATAATTTTCTTAAAATCCAATTAAGTTGGTAATAGATTTTTTGAAATCTGATTTAGTATATTCTTCTGCTGACTTCTTCTGTGCCATATTACCTCTATTGTTGTCCCAAATCCTACATGAATGCTTGTTCATCGTGATGGGCATGGCAGGTTATTGTCAGTCTAACCAACATTTAGTGCTCTGCTGCCTTAAATACTTACCAGCGCACCAAATGTGTATTAATCCACACCTGAAAATAAAGCACAAATAATTGATTATTTACTCATGTTTTGTAAGGTTTGCTAAAAACTACAGTGGTTAGTTGAAAATTGCTGAACTTTTTAAAACTTTTTTATAATCTAAGTATTTTGAATTGCAAATTTCAAATGTGACCAATTGCACTGGTCTGTATCTACATAGGGGCTAAGGCCTGGTTATACTAGAAGAGAGGTTAATCAACATCAGGGGGAAGGAAGGAGCATTGAAATGCCACCCATCACTCAGACAGAATATCATTTGAATATGGAGCTACTAGTTCATGTTTACAGTCAATCTCTCCTGGAAGAAATTCATAGTGTTGCACTCAGTTGTTCACTTGAAAAGTGACAGAAATACTAGTGTACAGATTGTGTATGTGTGTGTGTGTGTGTGGGGGGGGGGCTTGAATGAGAAGTAAAAATCCTGGCTGCTTTCTCACCTACGCATGACTGACCAATCTCGGTGCGAAGTGGGTGTGAATGTCAGATCGTAGGAAAGCAAAGGCAAGTACTGAGAGGCAAACTTAACACATTGCTGCTTGTGGTCCTTTTGTGGGATTTGTTGACTAGAAAAATATAGAATATTGAGGTTTGTCCTTCATAATCAAAGCTTATAAATGTCTGTATCAAAGGGAAACAAACACATTATTAAACTTTTATTTTTACTTTTCAAGTTCCCGGGTTGAGCAGCCCAGTTTACAAAGAATACCATCGCACTTTAATCCAGGAGAGGGACAGAGACATGACTGGGGACCGCAGCTACGATGATGAATACAGCCTCTTTAGCTGCCTCTCAAGGTTGGTCAGCACACACTTTTCTGCGCTGTCAGGGAAATGAAATTGTTTAATTTGCTTTGCAGAGCATGACATCAACAGCAGGAAGAATTTAATCCCTGGCCAAGCTTAATATTTGTACTCCTCTCCCTAGGAACCCATGGCTACCAGGGTGGATCCTAACCACAACTCTGATCCTTTCTGTGCTGGTCCTGATATGGATTTGTTGTGCCACTGTGGAAACTGCTGTAGATCAGTATTTACCTGCCGAGGTAAGGCTCCTGTCACTTTGGTTCACATACAAGATCAGTCCAGGAATGTGTGAATGGAAGAATCGATATGTAACATGTTAATTAGTCAGTTTTTAAAGGGGCTGGTAGGCATAAGTGTATTTCACAAAACGTCAAACCGTTGTTTGTTTTAAGCATCCTTCACTGCGAGGTGCTCAAGCTTAAAGGCTGAACACCTGTGATGTAAAACAGGCTGCCGGAAATGCAAAACATGCTGCACTTTTCTACTTTCCATACTGAACATCTTTCTTCATAATGAAGTGGATGATTGTAGTTATATTCAAGGGTGTTTTTTTTTCTTCCAGAAATTGAGCATCTATGGTGACAAGGAGTACATCAAAGAACAGAAACTGATCCCATATCCAGCATCCTCCCTGGTGATCATCACCTCCAAAGGGGCAGAGGAAGAGGCCGAGCCGCTCCCTTCCAAAGTGAACCTGGGCTAGAAGCCAAAGCTGCTGCAGAGAAGGGATGTCCTCCTTTACGAATAATCTTTAGTTGATTTTTATGCTCTGGCATAAAACCTGTGCTTCTTGTGGTCTAAACAGGAGTAACTACTCGCAGAACATTTTGTATTACTGATATAATGTCTCGTCTCCCTTGAAGCTTTTAAAATTTGAAGTGATGAAAAGGTTTATTTTCTGTATATTTGTATGATTGATAATGAGGCATTATAGTATGGTGATATTGGTACAAGTAAAATGGGTTTTAGGACTTTTTTCTTAAATTTTAATGTGTGCATTTGGTGACTGTTGGTGTGGTTATTGTATTGAACAGTGTTTAAATGTGTGACCTAAATTGATTTCCACACATTGAATTTTACAATAAAATCCTTTGCTCCTAATCTTAATTAATAGTGATGGTACATTCAGTAGGTCCTTCCTGCTCCACTGTTTTCTGTTCTCGTAATGATGGGTCAGAATTAAATACAATGAAGTACAGTTCTTGACATTGGTGTGACTTCTTTTTTAAACAAAGAAGGATTAAAGTAACCAGTAAATGTCAAGGGGACTAATAATAATAAGAACCTCCAGTCTTGCAAAAGCCATCAGTTGTATGGTTTAAAATTCTTATACACAGGTGTGTTTAAGTTAAATTCCACTACAGTGTGACCTGAGGTTAAGGTTACACTCCTGTTAAAAACTTTGCATCTCCGGCATTATGTCACAGTGGGCACAGTGCTTCCCTCTGCTGGAAATGTAAATCTCTGGTGGCTGTTGTCAAAGTTGTTTCAACTTTGTCATTTTTCTCTCTACTCGACAGCCAACCTGTTAAAGCAAGACTGCAGGCAATATCACAAGCTTTCTGTGTGGCGACTGTGTTACTGATTCAACACTCGACTGGGGTAGCGTACTGAGGGATTGCAAGTGCAGTAACGCACCATCTCGCATCTTGTTTACCACTGGAATTGGAATTGAAAGCTCTAGTCAAAATCCACAGCTGCTTATTTCACTTTTATCCCAGCATACCCAGCCACTATCCCACCTTTTTCTTTTTTTTTTATTGGGCCCAAGGGCAAAAATGTCCTGCTGGGCACCCTATTAACCCCCCTTTTTGTGTACAGCTTTTCTGAATAAATAGCCTCCAGGTTTGTTGTGTGGTTATTTGATTTAAAGGTGAACTGCACTGATTTTACACATCAAAGTCTTGTCTCATCTCTGCTCCAGGCTAGCAGCTCAAGGCTCCATTAGCCACTACAAGCATATCACATCAGACTTTGATGAGGAAGAGTAACGAGTGGAGTTAAAAAGACAGATCTGCTGCGTCAGTTTTGATGCATGTTTCCAAACAGATTTGAATTAAACTGACTTATAACTTGTTCACACACTGCAAGCACAGAGCTTTGGGTCAGTTTTCCATTTTACCCAGTTAGCAATCCAGAATTGATGTAATTGGCCTCCAATACTATCATATTTACTCTGATGAACACTTGCCTTGAAAAATCAGCTAGGTTGTTTCCAAACTACAAAATGACAAAGAAGGACAAAGACGTATACAAATTACTTAACTTTATTTATAAAAATATATAAAAACCCCTCACTACATCCAACAAAAGTGTTTGCAGATCACCAGTGTTAATCACCTTGGAAAATATTCATGTTCATGTCTGGATAAATGTTGTTGAGTAACCGGCATACAAACGCTGCTGTCCACTCTACTGTGTGGAATGCTACATGGACACATATCTCAGTAGCTGTTCAGCAAGTCAATGTCCTCTGCAGTAAGAGCTGATGAGGACAAACGTTTTGGAGGAGGGCTTTGACGTGGACAGTCGCACTTTTCCGACTGACGTGGTCTTTTTTTGAGATCGTGCCAGGAAGCCTTCGCATGATGATTTGTTTTTGAACGAGTCTGTTCCTCTGGCGTGTGACTGTTTGTTGCTGGTCTGTAGAAATGCAGCCTCTCTCTCTTGGCCTCTTTGTCACTCTCAGATACGAAGGGCGCAGCATTCAGTACTTCTCGGACAAACTTCTGCCTGCCAACTAGAGAACGACAACACCTTCAAGATCATTTCAGATTCAATTAAAATGTGGAAGTAATAGAAAATTAACATACAAAAGCGAAGCGCTGATGTTCTGGATTCATCAATTTTCTTCTGTTTTGGCATTTGTGAGCCATTTGTTTCCCACTGGTTTACAACCTGAAAATGAGACAATGCATTTGTTAATATGAGATGTCAAACAGCACTGCATCTGCAATGTTTAGATTATAATCAAAGAACGGTGCTTTCATTAAATAAACATATGTTCACTTTCATCATCCTCTAAAAATACATACCTGCTCAGCCCAACCTTCTGTTTTACACATCGAGTGATCAAAGGTGTCCAGTGGTTTCTCAGAATAAATGAGACCCAACAGATCCCATATGGTTGTCTTCAATCTTGTGCCAAGCTGGAGGTATAAATTACATTTACAAGTCAGCATCAAAAGAAGCTATCACCACATGCTGCACTCAACAATTAGGCTATTATCATACCTTAAAATCGGCCCCAGATACATCAAGTTTTTCAAGCTTGGGGAGGCATGTGAGGTATCTGAGTCCCCTCTCTGAGATAGGGTTATCTATATAGAACGTAAAACATTTGATCAACATCTTAATGATGGATGTTGACTTCTAAATGTCAAAAATGATCAAAAAATTTGTGCTGCTACAACAAGATGAAAGCAGATAATATTTCTGGTTACTAACAGGAAACATCGAGTAACTTAAGACAGTCCAGTCCCTTCCTCATCATCCGAATAGGTGCAGTCAGTCTTTGTAGGCCAATATCAGACAGACTGTTACCACCGAGGAAAAGTCGAATCAAGCTGCTGGGAAGCCAGGTAGACGTGTTAGTAACATCTTAAATTATCATGCATTTGGGACTGATAAAATAGATATTACCTTGTCAATGAGCTGGATGTTAGATGCAAGAACATTTCATGATCATCACCCAGCCTGCAGCCAAACAGATCCAGAGACTTCAAACTATGAAATGTCTTAATTTCATCCATTCTCTCATGCAGTAGAGGAAATCTGCACAAATGAAAGGAACAAGAGATGTTGTTGTCTCTGACAAATAAAATTGAGAGGCTGGAGATATGTATGACCACAACTCACCTATTTCTTAAACAGAGAGATCCAAGCACCATCTCCCCATACGCATCGCTGAATAACTGCAGGGCTTTTGTGGAAATATCTACGTTTAAAAACACACGATTCTCCTCTGCTGCTGCAAAGAGTCTATCTCCGATTTGCTCGGGGAAGCCCACCAGTGAGTCCACATGGTGAATGTTGTCAGCTACGAATAACAGAGTGATGTCAAAGAGAGATTTTGTGGTGTATCTCAGACTTCCCTCTGCATTGTAGGTGAAGATGAAGCGCTCTTTTCTCAGCACCAACGGATTTGTCCTCCTGCATGATGACACCGGCTTTGGTTGTGCCAAGATTATGTCACCAACACGACGGAGGTTGCTTCTTTCTCGGACATAAATAGTGCTATTGTCCATATTAAGGTCACACTGTTCCTTTACCTGCGAGAAGGACAAATGTCTTAACTTGGGCACGTTTAGTCAGCTTGCCGAGAACTGAGACCTGAAACAGCAAGGTAGCTCCTAGCTAGCTAGCCAATCTATGGTCATTGACTGAACTAAAACCAAGAGAAAGAGGATCCTCCTGTCTTTAGGATGACCCGTTTACTATATGTTGTAGTTTCTCGTTTTATTTCAGCAAGTTCATCATAACTTGCGCGTTTTCCACTAGTAATTAGAGTTCCTTGTAGTAGCAGCAATTTGTGCAAGTTAATGAAGATGTGGTCCTTGCTTGCTAACTTCACAATAAAGGTCCATCACTTATAGAAACTAGTTTCAAGATCCCAAAAAATAACGTAAATGGCAAGAATTTCACCTGAATAAATGTCTAAAAATGTGATATGTAATCCACATGAAACGATTAATAATATATTACACTTAAAAGAGTTCAAACCCTTACTTTGAAACAGTTTAGTAAAAGGAAGAAGTCTTGTTTACATGGCTGGTATGTCCTGTTCCACGCAACCCAAACCTAGCTGAGAAGTGAAATGATTTTAAAGTGTTTTGGAAGATAATTTGGTAGGCGTACATTTTTTCAAAAACCATGCCTTGGGTTCTTAAATATAACCGAAGCTCTTGCTGTTTTTTTTGCCAGTTCTAATGTTACGCTTGACATTTTAATGTGATTAACGTGAGTTGTTGATGAGCTGTCAAGTGAGGACTTTGTAGCTAACTAAGCTAACGTTTCTTTTTTTTCCTGTATTGCTCACAGTTTACAACGTTTTAAACCACCACTCGGGGATGGAATAATTAGACTTGGAGTCTTAACACAAATGTTGTGTTTCTTTCCTTCACAGCTTGCTGAAATTAAGTGGCTGCCTAAGGGGCAACATTAACGAAGTTACAGATAAGTTCCTGAAATACGAACCTCGTCTTTGAGAGTGAATCCGTGTAAATGGCGTCGACAAACGATCCATTTCAGTTTCAAGGTGAGTGTCCTCCCCAGTCTCTAGTGTAATTGGGAAATTGAGTTACATCGATGCTACAGTTTACACATCTCCTTCTCAATCTCTATGGTAACACACATCTGAGCTCTCCCTGTGCTACACTGCGATGCATTGCTTGCAGCAATTCAAAGTTCATAAAACAAGTCTGTCAGATCTTTTTGTTTAATATTTTCCATTATCCATGCCTTAAAAATAGATTTCGAAGAAGCTGGAAATCTATTGAACAGCAACAGAGATGCAACCACCATTAACATGGAAGATGAAGATGTCAAACCAGACAAACAGAGAAACGCTGCTGTTTTCACTCCTGATGAACATGATGATGACTCACTTGCCAGTGATGACAAGACAGAGGTTTGGACAAGACGCTTACCAAGAATTTGTGAATTGTTATTAATTGTTAAATGTTGTGATAAATAATTATTTGATTCATTTTGGTTTCATCGTGTTTTTCTTTTTTTTCTGTTGAAGCTTCTCTCTGGGGAAAAGAAAAGCGTCCCTTTCTGGACCTTTGAATACTACCAAAGATTTTTTGACATCGAGACCCATCACGTAATACATTCATAACTCATCCGAATGGCTTTTAGCTACGCTGACAGTAATATGGAGTGCTTTAGACCAAAATGAACTAAATGGGACATGTCTTTCAGGTGAAGGAAAGAATCCTTGGATCAGTGGTGCCATGGCCTGGAAAGAACTTTATTCATGTCTACCTTCGACGAAATCCTGATCTTTATGGTTAGCATTTCAGTAGTTTAGCAATCATTTTCAAATTAGAGTTTGTCAGACTGTACGGTTTGGTAAATTAGAGAAAACTATGTTCCTGTTCCATCCTGTAGCTTAGATTTTGTATTGTTTGTAATGAGTGTGCTTTAAATAATGAGCACACAAATGTTCATTCTAATGCTTGACATTTGTGCTTTCAGGACCGTTTTGGATTTGTACCACTCTTGTGTTTGCCATTGCCATCAGTGGAAACATATCCAACTTTCTAATGCACTTTGGTAAACCCAACTATAAGTATACCCCAGAGTTTCAAAAAGGTAGGTGCTGTCACTGTTGTGTTATTCATGGATCACTTATTCAGACTGGATGTAAGTGGAAACTGTGCATGTTTTTCAAAAAAAAAAAATCTCTCGTATTTTTGAATTTGCGTGTGTCTTTCAGTGACCATAGCTGCAACAGCGATCTTCAGCTATGCTTGGCTGGTACCCCTTGCCCTCTGGGGTTTCCTGCTATGGAGAAACAATAAGGTTATGAACTTAGTGTCGTACTCCTTCATGGAGATCGTCTGTGTGTATGGATATTCTCTCTCCATTTACGTTCCAGCAGTGGTAAGAGCTGACATTTTTATTTCAGATTAATAGTCTACACTAATACTTGTATTTCTTGCACTACAGTTGTAAATTATTGTGCTGGTTTTCTGTTCACATTTTTTAAAAGACTCATTAATTTTCTAAACCTGTTTGGCTCTGTAGGTTTTAGCAAACAATACTCAAGATTAAACAGGATTAAACACATTTCAAACATTTTGAGTACTTATGGCAGTGGGATGATATACGTGGGTTTGGCTGTGTATGTATGTGTGTGTGTGTCTCACTGATGTGTTTTATTGGACAAGAATGGTACTCTATAGGACAAAGGAACAAGCTATACCAGTCTTGGTGGTGCACAGACAATACTTGTTAGCAACATCAGTTGTTGTTTGATTTGGTCTTCTCATAGGATTTGTTGACAACAAGAAAAATCTAAAATATCACTATCCTTATTCTCCATTTTGATAACATTCACCTGTTTGAAATCGCATATTAGAAGCAATGGAATCAAACAGTCCAATTGAGAAGCTACTTTGATCCATTTAGAGTGACTCAGCTGCACGTACTGTGCAGCAAAAAGAACAAACTATCAGATGAAGTAACCCAAACTGGAGACATAATCTCAGTTTAGAAACCACAGCATGAACATATGAAACAAATTTTGAACACAGCATTCAGTGAATTTTTTAATATACCACATAAGTAGATTTTAAAACACTATTTTGAATGATCGCATATAAAAGAAAACTTCAGCTTTCAGCACAACGTAATGTGCCTGCTACACATAACAGTTCTTGACAGTAGATGAATGCTTATTTTCTCCCGTGCCATGAATACGTATAGAGCTTCTTATGTAATATACTGTTGTTTCCTGCTTTAGGTCCTGTGGATTTTCCCATATGAATGGCTCAGGTGGTTCTCCATCGTGGTGGCTCTCTGCCTCTCCGGCTCAGTTCTGGTGATGACTTTCTGGCCTGCAGTCAGGGATGACCATCCCAAAGTTATCATAACAATCATGACAGCCATTGTTGTGCTCAACGTTCTGCTTGCTGTTGGTTGTAAAGTAAGTGTGCTTGTTAAGGTTATGATGCTGCTTTTACATAACTTTGCTGTTAGGATTAATTACAAACTAGAGCGATGTGGAAAATGCATCTGTTTGATGAAATAAGATACAACACTCATTGTCCTGCTTTGGCAAACAACATCTTTACTAATCCAGTTGATTCACCCTGCCTGTCCAATTCGGTGTAGATAACAACAATGATTGACTCACTCCCATTTGTCCGCAGTGATCTCAATAGCATGGCTGAGCCATGAACCAACTTGCCTACGTCAATCACAGACAGCACACAGCACTGGATGGACATGTTGTGCGTGTCTCTCTCTCTGTGTTTGTGGGATGTGACCATACCAGATAGTGTCAAGTTAACTCCCTCTGGGAAGGCTCTTCATTGGAAACTGTGACTGCATTTGCTAAATGTGTGAGAATGGGCTGTTAGTGCACTTCCTAATGTGAATACAGCCAGGTCCACAGGGGTATCAGATGTCTGGTCACATTCATGTAATTAGTCTACAAAGTAAGCCCGTGTCTGAAGGATGACCAAGATGATTGTTTTTCAGAAATGCTGTATTCTCTAACATACTGATGAGTAGTTTCTCTTTATACTGTAGCTGCTTATTTGCTGAGTTGTTTCACATCATTTCCATTACTTGTTTGTTTTTTAGGTCTATTTCTTTAGCAAACCAGACCTAGAGGGAAAAGTTGAAACTTCTACTGCGACAGAGGCGATCAAGGCACCGTCTTCGACATGAAAGCCTTTCGTTGTCTGAAGGTAAACAATACAGATACAGAATCCTTTTTGTCATGATCCCACTATACAATGCACTAATAACCTGATACATGTAAGTCATATTGCTCCCTTTTCTCATGGCTGTTTTTATATTTATATTCACTTGAATTGAGACTGATGACCTCCAACTTCTGTAGCAGCTCTACATTGCTGGCCTACTTTAGTGTCTTTGGCTTGAGAGTCTTTTTTTTTTTGTTTTGACCTACTAGAGCAGAACATCTGACACCGGACTTCCTTTACATGATTTCTCCTTTCCAAGGCAAGTGTTATTCTTTTTTTTAAATTGCAGGTTCTCTTGTTGCCTTATTAGAGAGAATCGGGTTGCTGTGGTGATGAAGTCATGGGTCGTCTGGATTTCACCTGCGCTCGGACATTCTGGCTTAAGACCTTAGAACCCAGTGTGTATGCTTGTTTCAACTGCGTGACCTCTGAAAATGAGCACTGGTACCAAGTATGTTATTTCTAATGTGATGGGATCTAATCTTTACAGTTTTGCTGTTGAAATATCTAGCTGACCGTTCTGTGCAGTAATCTTGGATTTGTAAAAAGCATTTTGTATATGCATTTTTTTTATATTCCTTTAATGGGAACTGGCTAGTATACTTTGTCTATGGGATTTTCTGTCTGAACAGCACAATGATATGTTTTGGTGAGTTATACAAGGGTTAGATTTATGATGTACAACTAGTATTGTGTTAGTATTCCCAGTGATATAACCGTAAGTGGCCTTGACTAATGCCAAAGACCCACTCTAAATATCCAAGACGTTTACAGCTTCTCTAACTGTTTTTAAATTCATAATTAGTTCTATTATGGCATGCTGCCTTTGATAAAATGTACGGGTGGAACCCACTTTTATTAATAAAATTATCATTGTTATAACAATGATCAACTTACAGTCAACCCGGACCCTATTTTCAGTCACCCAATAAACTCAGATTATTTTCATACCATCGTCACCATGTTGAAGAAATAGTTAATAGTTAAGCAAAATATATTTAGGTTCTTTCTTGCCATGAGTTACATCTGAAGATTCCTGTTTCCAATCTGTATGCTCTAAGTACAGTATAAGCTGTACATTAGATTCACAGATATGCTAGTTATGCTCTTCCCATCTGACTTTTATCAAGAAAGCAAATAAGTCTATTTCCCTCAGAAACACCCCTTCGTTCCGAATAATCAATAAATTGTTTTGTATATTGTTTTTTCACTGAAATGTAAAACATGGAAAACCTTGGCTGAACAGTGATTTTTTTTTTTTTTTTTAAATTCACTAAATCTCTTCACTGCAGTGTTGTCTGATTACGGCAGTGTTTGTCCATTTACTTACAGAATAAAAGAATAAAAAGTGTCAAAAGCCTTGTAATAATGTTTAGTGACTGCATTTATTTACTTATTTATTTTGTTTTAACATAGATAAACAAAAAAAGAAGAAAACAACAAGACTTAACACTTATTTATGTTCAAAAGGAGGGGGAAGAATGGTCAAATGGATGGTCAAACTATTGGTGAAACATTTTTATTCACATTTCTCTTGTGGTAAACCTTAGACAGGGCAACCTTAAATCACCCAAGCCCCCACACGTGTCAGCAACTTGACTCTTTTCCACCAGCTCCTGATAGCATTCAAGGCCGCCAGTACATTTCAACAGTTGGACATGTTAAATATTTAAGGGCTAGAACGTAACTAATAGCTATAACTTCAACATTTCAAAGGGAGAGTCTAACATTAAAAGTGGGCATTTGGCTGCTGCGATTGTTTTTCCAAGTCATCCATCTAAACTGTCGTGTGGTCGAGCACACTGATAGAATCTACTGTGTCACTGTTTGGATGCACAGATCACCCGCTGTGGAAAATGTGACTTATGTATATAAGGCCTGTTTCTCCTGTCACACAGCCTATAGTCAGAGCCTTACACACAGGGGACCTCTTTTAGGTTTATGTTAAATATTTCCATTTATAAGCAAAAGCAAAGTATTTAGATTAATTAACAACATTCAAAAAAAATTGTGTCACTTGAAACGGTGTCAAAGGGATGGCGGCGCCCTAATTAATGGTCATTCTAGCCCCAGCTTTGAGTTACACTGGAGCTGCCTGTCAAACAGATAACCCTGTTAGAGGAATGTCACTTGCCTCTCAGGTATGCTTGTGAGGTGGCCTTACCAGTACAATGCTCAAGGACTATTTGGAGTGCTTGTGAGTAATAACAGGTTTTTTTTTGTTGTTGTTTTTTTTTTAAAAACAGAAGATGCCTTTAAAAAACATTCTCTTATTATAAAGTCATTTGGAAACCTTACCATAGGATGGCCACCTCAAATGGAAAAGGTGAAAAGGTGTCCAAATTTGAGACACTGAAACTTTTGGAGAAATGCAGAAAGGAAAGAGATGATGCCATTCACAGGGAAAGTGTTCTCCGAGAGAAACTGAGACAGTATGAGTCAAGGATGCGTTCAACTGAGGCTCTAAAACAGAAACTGAAGAGCCTGACTATGGACAACAAGGAGCTGAGGAAACAAGTGAAGGCTCTTCGTATTGAGATTGGACTTGAGTGCAGCCCTAAGTTCAATGGAAAGACTACAAAGGACATAATCAATGACTTGCATGAAAAGGAGCGTGAGTGCAGTTCCCTGGTTGAGAAGGCTGGGAAACTGAGTCTGACCATTGATGATTTGACATCGGAGTTGGCAAATACAGTCACCTCTAAAACACTTTTAGAGGATCAGGTGCAGTCATTGCAGCAAAATCTCAAGGATATGACAAATAATCAACGCCGTCTGCTAAAGCTGTGGGAAGACAAGAAGTCCCAGAGGGAACAGCTTGCCCTCCCTGCAATTGGACAGAAGCCACTTGTCCATAAAGCAGCTCAAACTGAGATGTCCATCGGTTCATCCCAAAAGCTCCCTGTCAATGCCTTTGAAACAAAGCCATTCTCCCGGGATCATGAGAAAAACACTGTTTTGGATAAACACAGTTTTCCAACCTATGGAAATGGCTATCATCATGACAAGAAAGCTTTCCTGCATGATGAGACCAAAGGAATTCAGAACTGATGTGACTCACTGACTGATAGCCACTGGCAGTGTGTATTGATAAAGTAGTGCAAAGATAAAGCAAACAACAATTGGACTGATATTTAATATGACTGTAAATAAATAAATGAATAGCAGGATATAACACTCAAACAATCTAATACCAGTTTATGGCTTCTCTTGGTGCTTTGTTTAATTTAACTTTGGGACACTGGTTTTATCTAAGTATTTGCATTATTTAACTTTAAGTCGACATTTATCCAAAGCAAGTTTTGAAAACTATTCTTTGTGAGCTTATTCCGTTTAACCAAGTTTACATTGGCTACGCAGTCCGGATTTATATCCATTTTATTGTTGAACAAGCTAATTAAAGTAAATTCCTGTGGCTGTGGTACTGGCAGCAGGCAGGAATACGGACAACTTTTAATCGGGGTCCTTCAGAGGTCCTTTGAATGCATGTGGCGCGATATGGGAAACTAAGTGGAGCAAGTTGTTTGACAGCAGTGGAGCCAAAGAGATTATTATTGCCGTGTGGTTCTCCATCTATCCAAACACCATGTCTTCTGCTGAACAAAGTTGTTGGTTTATCCGCAAGGTAAGTCTTATCTTAATTTTTCATTCAATTAAGAAAAAAACATGTAACATGTAACGCGTGTGCTAGCGTGCTAACTTCTAGTAGCCTCTGTGTTTATGCTAGCTGTGAGCGTAGGTAAGATTTGTTTCAGCTTTTGTTCAGCAACTCCAAAAAATATATAAAAAAGTACAGATCAAAAAAGCAAAATGCAAATAATCTAAAAAAATGGCACAATGTGAACACATAAGTTTCTCTACAAAAAGGAACCAGAGAAATAAATGTGATTATGAACAGCAAAATAGTTGTTAAGTTTACCAGCTGAAATTATATACAGGAGACGTTTAAATAAAACATTAAATAAAATACACCGTTGAGTGGCACACATTGGGACGATGTGCATTTTCAGCTTTCAAATTACCTGGATGTTTTCTAAACTTATAATATGAATATTAGACGCAGCCTGTGGATAAATACTACTTCGCTGATACGTTACTGCCATAAAAAATAATGTGAAAATGACCACCTATGACGGCTTAGCAGAAAATTACGTCAGTTTGAAATGTCATAAAAGCTACCTCTGCCAAAATCGGTTAATAAGTGTGGATTCGTTTGTTTCTTATGTAAAATTATGACTGAGTACTCTTGTGCAGGTGATTTGCTGGAGAGCTGCAGCCAGTATTGCTTGGGCTGTCCTGTTGTTGCCACCCACCACAGCAGTTTTTGTAATCCTGAGCAGGTTCCGTCTTCTTCACCCCATCCAGACGATATCAGGTCAGTCACCAAGTTTGTTGTGAGATTTGGCTGTCAACACTTAGCTCTCTGAAATTGTGTGATGCTTACTTTAGAATGGTTTTTTTTTTTACTTGCAGAATGCATGTCCCACTTAATGAGTGCAAGTGCCATCTTCTCATTAATTCTGCTATGTGGAGTGATCCTCACGGTTGGGTTCCTCAACCTGGAATATTACACAGGTGGGAGGCAAGACACTGGTTGGCATTGTTCATTCACATTATACTGTCTTGATTATGTCTTATGATCAACTTGGTCTTCCAGTTTCACAGAGTAAATACACTTTTCATCAGCTCATTTGTTCAGGGTTACGTACTTAAGAGAGATCAAATTCATATCTCGGGTGATTTCATCAGAAGTGACAGGAAAATAAAACTAGAACATAGAACTAAATCATTCAGTGTATCGTGTCGTTGTTATTGGTTTATATTTGAATAGATAGTTTAAAATAATTACAGTATAATCATATGAATCAGTATTACATGTGTATTGCTTCAGTTGCACTCCCTGCCTAACTGTGCAGCCTAACAGACCTGCACATTCATAATTTGCAGTGTCTAGTTAGAGAAAATTGACAATTTACAGTCACATTTTCTATTTCTCCTCAGTCATCCCAACTGTTGCATGCTCAAAAATTGCCCTGTTGGGTCAGCTGCTCCACCCTCGTCAGTTTGTCAACTCCTTGGTCTACTGTATCATGGGAATAATTGTGTCTTGGTGTTGTGCCATCACCATCGGGGGCAGATACGAGACACTTGGCTACTCTTGCCCACAGACTGATGGGTAAGTACCTACTGCACAAAACTGTCGTGTTGAGCTTTGCAAGCTTCATTCATAATCTGATTTGGTCAGTTTGTTTTCCCACAGTGACAGCACCCCTCGAATGTGTCTGAACGAGTATCACCTCATCCTCCTGCTAGCTGGAGTCTTTGTTGGGTTCTCTCACAGTCTGCTAGGTGTCATCCACAACATGAACTATGTCCCTTTTCACACTGTTCAGGTATATAATGATGCAGTACTTTTACTGGGTTAAATTTCTGTCCAAATCTCTGAAGTTCTAATATTTCAAACAACACAGACTGACCCAAACTTTAAACTTTACTTTTATGATTGGTGACGATGTTCTCTTGTCTTTGTTCTTTCTCAGCAATACAAATACCTTCGCTTTAAGGGATCTCTACCTATGGTGGTGAAGTGCAGTGCCACTCAGGCACTTTACACTGTCAGGAACTACATTGTTGTGTATTTCTTTTTGGGTAAGTGATCTCTGTTTACAAATGCATCCTCAGCTTCACAGAGCTCCTATACAAATAGAAATAAAATTATTTATATTTCAATTTTATGTTTACAGGACACATTCCAAAAGCATGGATTTGTAAAACACTGAATCTTCACATAAACAGGTCAGTGTTGATCCTGGAAACTTTTTTTTTTTTTAAACTGCTGCTTCCTGAACTTACTGTTTTCGATCTCCACTTTCAGTTCTGTCCACCCTCTTGACAGCATAGCCGGACTGTTGGACCTCTCCCTGCTCTACCACCTGTGGATCAGTGCCAGCTTTCTCCTCTTTACATGGCACGTCACACTGCTGCTCTTTAGGCTCTTTGTCACTGAGGTATGTGTATCAATAGAAAACAAAATTTAGACACTTGCGAAAATTGTAAAAGTAAAGTTCTCGTGATACTATTTTGTTTTGTTTTACCTGACTTGAGTACATCCACAGGCTGGATGTTACAACTTAACCAGACATCAAAGTACCTGCTGACTGTGCTGACCAATCAAATTTGATTGCCAGTTTGTAGTTGTAACTGACTTATAAGTACTCTTTCTGTTTGCCTTTTGATTATTTAAAGACACTAGGGGGCAATGTTGTCATTGCTTTGAGTGTTCCATATTTGAATAACTCCTGACTTAACTGGGTTATATTATTCATGGTGAACATATCCATTCATCTAGATAGCAGTATTCTGTCTGATGTATTCCCTTTAATTTGCAGGTGTATAGCTTTCCTGTGCAGCCGTCTTTTACTGAGGATACCAACCAGTGTCTTCCTAAGGTCCTTACTGAAAACCAGCCAGTGATAATGAAGGTATATGGAGCCTCTTTTAACATCAAGTTTCCTCTTTCTTGTGCTTGCTGATCATTGGTTTTGGGTGTTGTAATTTGTCTTCTCCCATATTTTAGTTTCTAGCTCTGCAAGACTTGGCTCTACTGTCTCAACACTCCCCATCACGACGCTGTGAGGTCTTTAGTCTGAGTCAGCCAGGTCTGCTATGTTGTCCACACAGAAAAAAAAATTAAAATGTTCACATTGTATCTATAATTAGACTACAATAAAATCAAATTGTATTTATCTTTTCATTCTTGTGTTTAACAGGTGGCCACCCTCATAACTGGAACGCCATCAGTAAGGAGTGTCTGTCTCTGCTGGCTGATCTGACCCAGAGACTCGTGGTCTATCATGACACTGTAGCAACCAATGGTAGGGCCAAATCACTGTCTACTGGGAGTGAAAGGAAGACTTCATCTGAGGCATCAGGTATGTTTCTATAAAACACAAATAAATTTAACTCTTAATGATCATTGCCCTTCACCCTTTCAGTCCCACTTTTTTTTTCCTGAAAGTAACCTCAGGTACAGAGGATCTGCTGAACCCGAGGTCCACTTTACTGATGAAAACTCCAGTTTCGGTCTTTGCACGCTCCATTGTTGGCAGCCCACAGAGCCCTCTGACAGCCCCATTCACTCCTGACCTGGACAGCCCTTTTGCTTCTCCGGCTTTGCGGCGTCTCACTGCTCCTGTGGAACAGTGCTCGCCTTGGTTTGGCACAGTGCAGAGCCCACACGTCATGAGGAGAGCCCCAAAACTCTGGTCCACCTCGACAGGTGAGAGGAGGCCAAAGGAAGACCTCAGGTCACTCAGATCGTATAGATACATTAGGGTCTAATTTTAGCCAAATTGAACTGCCAGTCATTTTTAGCAGCCACTGCTAGTATGTTCTTGGTGCCTCAAGACCATTTTTCAAAGAACTGTGAAAGTAGGTATACAAGGTAAACATTAGATCCTCTTTGCTGAGAGGTTTAGGGTCAAATTTCAGTTTTTTTTTGGGGGGGGGGGGGGGGGGGGGGGGGGTGTATTTATTCACCTGAAATGACTGAACTGATCAGTTCATTTCAGCCATAGCCAGGGGTTTTGGAACTTCTGGCATGGTATTATGTCAACATGTCTGTGGGTCAGACTATCATTATGTTAGCAGTAGACTGGTGAATGATGATGATGAATCCAGCTTTCTTGCTGATGCCAAATTGTGATTCTGCATCTGTCTCGGTGCAGATTCCCAGGTCAATGGCAGTCCACAGTCATCTCCTGTCTCAGTTCCCAGTCCCAGTCAGGAAGCATCCAAACCAAGTCTCCTGGCTCAGTTCCTCCAGAACAGAAAAGAACAGGTACTTCAGTCTTGTTGTTACAATACAGAGTTACAGTACGATATGAGTATGTAAATGCCTTCTCATATAGCAGTGGGCTAACATTAGTAGTCATACAGAAGCTCCATTTGCCTTGTCTGGTGTGTAACTTTCCAAAAGCAACGATCTGGCGGCCACCTCGCTTTCATGTTGTGATTGGCCAGGATGTGCACAAGTGTGAAAATGGACAGAGCTCCTTTTGGTCTGCAGATTGTCGCACACACACACACTTTTTACACTTTGTTCATTCACAACTCAATCACACCAATCACTTCTGTGCTGGCATCAGAGAAATGCGTTTCAAAGATGAGACAGGAGGATTGCCAGCGAAAATGCATCACATTTTAAAGAATGACTTGGAAAACTGTGTCTCATCCGTAGCTTCGGTACTGATCTCTGAAGGTCACATCACCTCTTGTGAGGGTCTTGGCTAAGGGTTGAGCTTAAAAGTCAATATTTCTTCATTTCTGTTACATATTTCTTGTGTACTGAAAGCAACACACCTTTACATTGAATTCTGTCCCATTCAGGTTAAAACTTTCTTGGCCAAGAGGGTGCTGATAATGTATTTATTTAACAAGGTAAGGATGTGTGGCATGTGCATGCTGTCTTCCTAGGTTTCTGAATGTTGTGAGCCCCCCCCCCCTGCATGCTCTCATCCCACACAGTAGTTAATCTAGCACTCTCACCCTTCAGGCATCACTAATTTAACGCTGCTAGTTTTGGGCTTGAATGAGTGGACGTTACTAATATAGCTCTTTTCCATCCATCTGACCGTTACGATGAGCCTGACTGATTACTTTAAAAGCTGGAGTTAAGGAGTCATGTAACGCATGTGTCTTTAAAAGTCACTTGACTAGAATTAAAACCACTATGTTGATCATCTTAGTGGTATGAGTTACTCCTAAGTTTATCACAGCTGAATGTTGTATTTCATTGTTGTGTTTCCTATTTGTAGAAAGTAGTTTGGTCAGTCTACTTTGCTTTCTGAGGTTAATTTGTCTTTTTTTGATCACAAATGCTTGTTGTAGTGTAGTCTCACTGAAACTCGTCCCTCTAACTTCCTGATTTATCAGTCTACTGAAAATGTGCACTTGTCTCTTGTGCTATATAATATGGTCTCTTTCAGCTTCCAGAAGCCTCCAGTCAAGCTCTGTTTGCAGACAGCCAGGCTCACATCTGGGCTTTAGAAGGTAGGAAGAGATGGTTGACTTTATTCATATGGAAGCAACCTGTTGGTAAAACAACTGCATTACTCTGTCCTCTAATATCCTCCTCCAGGGCTGTCTTACCTTGTTCAAGCCTCCTTCTCAGAAGACCAGTTTGGGGTTGTACAGACTACATTACCCAGCATTCTCAGTTGCATGCTGGTCTTACAAGAGGTTAGTAGTCATGGCTTTCTGCAGCTACCCTGACAGCACCTATTGGCACAGCGACAGTGATTTAAAAACCAATTGTAATTGCAGTGTGTGGTTTGGATTTGCATACCACTTGCAGCGAACTTGCCCTGAAGCCACGCAGTACCTGTGCTCGCTACAGTTTGAGAAAGTTGAAAGGGCCAGTTCATCTAAATAATGAAAAAACACCTTTCATTTATCTGAATGTTGGCTTTCATTGCCAACAACTGCTTCGCTGCAAATGTTGAACACGTGACAAAGTTCTTGAAAACATGTCGGTGACTGTTCTTGCTTTGCATTGTGCACCTGCTGACAGCAGCCGTGTCCTGTCCTGGTTGTCTTTAGGCAGTAGATCGACACTTTAAGCTGCCTCATGCCTCCAGTAAACCCGTCAGGTCGTCCAGCAGCATGGGAGACTCCACTCACAAAACATTGCGCTTTGCACTCAGGGCTACTCTCAAGACTGCCATCTACAGGATAACGACTACATTTGGAAATCACTTAAAGTAAGGCCTGTCGTTAAATTTGACTTTCTCAAATGCAGAAATTATGCCAAGTACACTAATTCTGGATTCTGTATTTTTGAAATCTTCAGCGCTATTCAGATGTCTGCAGAGCATCGGAAAAGATTGCAGCAGTTTCTAGAGTACAAGGAATAACACACTCGACACTTGGCTCTCGTGTCTTCAGATTCTTATCAGTGTGATTTGCTTGTGTGTGTGCACATGAGCATAAATGAGGCAACAAGTGAAAGCCCATGATAGTGCCTCTTTTAATATTTATGTCTGCAGTATGTCATGCCGGATTGTGTTTGATAGGCTAGATCACATCTCCTACATGCTGGAGGCAGCTGCAGGAAGCCCTGCTGATAAACTGGTAGCGCTTACATTTAGGAGATTGGAAAAACTAGCTTGCAGTATAAATAAGTGACTCATTCCAATATGTTTATCTCAAGACAAGAAAATCTTATCAAGTTAGCATATTTGACTTTTGTTAAATGGAATGAGTTCTAAAGGGCTATTCATGCTGCAGGTGTACTAAATTATTCTGTATCACATTTCATCTGCTGTCCTCTGGAATCACATCTTTGTGGTTCCAAAATGTTGAGCATCAGGTGTGACGAGTGAGAGATGGTTCAGTATGTCAGAGTAATGAGAAAGAAGCTGTCGTGTGTGTGTGTGTGTGTGAGTGAGTGAGAGAGAGAGAGAGACTTCTGACATCTCTTCTCGCTTCTCAGGTGTCAGAGAACGTGTTCTGATATGTATTTTTGTAGCTCTGATTTTGTCATGGACACCAGCTTGGAGAACTAGTTTACAGCTGTGCACATCAGTTCAGGTTCTCAAACCAGAAAATACACCATAATCAGATTTATAGATCAGACACCTGTTTGTTTGTCAGTTCTGTTAGTGTGGAATGGGGGTCATCATTAAGGTCGGATGATGGATTTGTGATTTGTAATAAGTTGGAGGTAAATATGTTTTCACTGCCAACATGTACGGAGTTTAAATTACCACTCATGTTGAATAAAAACATTATGTCAAGATCATTTGTCAGGTTTTCTTGTTATTTGTCAGTTGAAACAAGCACATCATGATTGTAGGGCACATTTTTCCTTTTCATTCCTTTTCTACAGCGTGTTGCAGGAATGGCCCAAGTGCAGCTTAAACAATGGCTCCATTTTACTTCATTGTCCAGTTTAAGTTGTGGTGTTGTGACCCTGAAACTCTTATCTAAACTCATGCTTCTCCCACTGTGGCTTGTCAAAATGTGTTCAGGGGAAAAGAGGCTGCCATACATATTTTTTTTTTTTTAATATGCTTGAAATAGATGTGACTGCAAAACAAACTTTAGTCCATTTCAAGAAATCAAGTTTTTGGTTTAATGAGTTTAAGTTTTGTAATGAGTTAAAACTGAGGATATAATTAGAGTTGGACTGTTGTAAATCAGGACTGTGTTGGTCCTGCATCAAATACTGGATCTTAATTAGTCGGTGACCCCTTTTGGTATGACAAATGTGAGGTTAATGCAATATTAGTGCCATCTTGTGCAAAAGGTTCCACGTGTTCCTTCTCTGGAGAACTTGGGTTAATTAATCTTCATCTTGTGGCATCAAAGTCGGGTCCTCCACCAGTGCGAACATTGACTGCCATCCAACTGCATTACACTACTGTATTATGTGGTCTGAAAGAGCTTTCCAGCCTCAAAATAGAGATTTTAATTTTTTAATAGAAAGCCTGTTTTGTGTATTGTGTTTAGCCCTATGTGGGGAAAATGCATACCTTTCTTTTCCTTAGTTGTGCTACTTCCAGGATCTTCACTCCTGAATGAAACAAAGTCATCAGTTAGTTACACCTGTGCCTTCCCTGCTCTGAATGCTCAGTCAAACTTGTTAGGTACATGTGAAAGTTTCTGGCAGTGTGGTTACAAAGTTCTCCCCAGATAAAAATAGGACCATTTAGTCAGTCAATAAATAAATGAACATATGCTACAATACAACGCTAAATGACATCATTAAATGACAACAAGCTCAAGAGCACAGTCTTTTTGTTTATTGCACGAATTGTACATATTTCCAACTGACCTGCTAGAACAGAATATTAGGCAGTGGTGGAAAAGATATTGTTCATTAAAAGCCTTATACTGAAGATGCCAAAAAATAGCCAGTGGGAAAATCTGGATATAACTGTTTCAAATGATGGATTAAGATTTAGAAAGGAAATACGGTCTTTTTTTTTGTCTTGAACAAGAAAGAGAATCAAAACTTTAATACTTGAAATGACAGCGGTTCTGTTCATAACAGAGAGAAGTCATTCATAAAAGGAAAAACTGAACAAAATGGTGCCGTTCTCTGGATTTTATAGAATATAAACCTCTGCAACAATACCAATCAAATGTTTTGACATTTTTTTTTCTTCTTTAAGTCAAACAGCATTTGCTAAAGTTGATTTTTTTTTTTACAGTTTTAATATATATTTATATATGTACATATAAATTCAACTAACTAGAGTTCTCATAGAAAATGAGAAAAGCTGGACTTTATCGCTCTCACACAACAACTGACTGGCAAGCATATTGACCCTACTGCCCCCTCTGTCCTCCTCTGTGAGCCAGTGTTAACACAGCACAAGACAGACGTTTCCTCACAAGTGGCGTCCTGGCTGCAAATATTACGACCTGGTTCAACTGAACTGAAAAATGTTACTCAGCAATTGAGTTGAGACTGTCGGCAACTCGGAAGGACTTTTTAAAAGAAACCACATGGACAAGTGGAGTCCTCTTGTAGTCCAATCT
This sequence comes from Scatophagus argus, assembly GCF_020382885.2. Taxonomy (NCBI): domain Eukaryota; kingdom Metazoa; phylum Chordata; class Actinopteri; family Scatophagidae; genus Scatophagus; species Scatophagus argus. The sequence goes on along the minus strand of NC_058505.1, from coordinate 6,047,979 downwards.
CAATTGGCACATTGGCAGTCCTTTCAATTATGGTTTGATCCAGATCGGGTCTGGCTTAAAAAAAAAAAAAAACACTACCATCACCATCTAATTCTGTATCTTCATGTTCAACAGGAGAAGCGAAGTGAAAATTTCCTGTCAAAAGTGTTTATCAGATTAAAGAGTGAGGGTGGAAGAAGAGGAGGGAGGAGGAAAAGGCTGGTGGAAGCAAAGACACCTCCTCATCCTTTGTCAAAAAAACCCCCAAAATACTCTAGTGCAAAATATCCCCCCACTCAAAGAATCATGAGACTGAAACTAAACTCAACTGTGGGTTTTCCAAGGAGAGAAACAAGACGAGACGACTGCTCTTCCTCCGCAATCACACACTCAGTGCACGTTTTTGTCTGTGTCTCGAACTAAAACATCCCTGATTCAAAGTGCACTGACTAGTGAGGGGGAGGGTGATGCAAAACGTGGGGGAGAAGCTGAGGGCAGCACGTAGGGTGTTGCAGCATGTAGGGATTTTAGTAGTCCTCAGAGGAAAAAAAAAAACATAAACATGAACAATGCAACTAGCTGCAAAAGCTTAGGGCCAGGAATGAGTATGAGACAGGGGCTATACAGTGAGGGGCACTGGGGTTCCCCTCTATAGATTCAAATCTTAAAAGAAAGTCACATTTAGGGGATTGATTTGAGGGTACCATTCTACACCCTTCCTCCCTGCTAAACCCCTTTAAATCAGCTCAGAAAACTCAACAGCAAGAAGTGTGTTACCAAGAAGGGTGGGGGGTGGGGGGGTGCTGGTGATGTAAAGCTTCCTGCTGGGTGTCTAAAGAGGAGGTGCTTGTTGCCATACACACACAGTACATTGTTCTGGGGCGAGGCAGAGCTCATTGATAACGTATGGACAAGCAGGGTCCTCCAAGTGGTTTATAGGGATGTAAGCACTCACTACATCTCTTTGTACAATTCTCAAAATCAGAACTCTGGAAATGTCTGTCATTTGCAAACACACAACTGCTTGGAAACCAGGCGTTAAGCATCACTGTCACTCTGCTTCAAAAATATGTTTAAGTAAATGTGTGTGTTTATCTGTTTGAGTTTGTGTATGTGTAAAACAAAACAAAACAAAACAAAAAAAAACAAACAAGTCTGTGGCTCGTCAGTGTTTGCCAGTGTGTCAATAGTGCTTGCCTATGTGCATCAATTCAAGGGCAATAAAGTGTGTGTGTATGTATATGTGTGTGTGTGTGTGTGTCTAAGTATGTATGTGTGTGTGTGTGTGTGTGTGTGTGTGTGTGTGTGGCTCAGGAGGACATGCACTGGACATGGTCTGGACCTCCGTCATCTTCATCAGAGGAATCTGGAGAGCTCCAGGACTCATCCGAGTCTGGCTCTGCACCCTCACGACGGGCCTGAGTTGAGACACAGAAGAGAAGAAAAGACAGACTTTCAGTGCAAAATTACCAGTGAAAATCTATACTGGAATGGTGATTTTTCTACGTTTCCGTCCAAGAGACAACTGCTTCCAGATGACCGTGAGTGCTAACAAATTTTCATGTTTAAGTTTTCTCCTTTTCCAAAAAAAAGTTATTATAGTGTCTCTAGCTAAAATGTACAGTAATGTATCCTCAAGACCAAAAATGTTGAATGCGTTTTCTTCTGAATCATCTTTTCGTTTAGCCCCGCCTGCCTGCCCCCGCTTGAACTGTAACAGTGTGAGAGCTCACCCTCGTGGGCCGTCTATTCCTCATGTGTCTCATCAGGAACCACAGCAGCTGGGTGTCGTACTGGTCACCGTGGCGCACGCTGTCCTCGTCGCGCTCCCGCTTGTTTTTCTTCATCACCTAGAAAAGAAACCACAGTGTGTGTTTATTCCAAGTGTGTGTGTAGCAAACGGGAGCGTGCACGCACACACACAAACAAATCATTACTTTTCCAGGACTTCCCATAACAAAGTTTTTACAACCTAAAGAACGGCCTAACAGTCTCACCACAGTTAATACAAAAGAGATTTAATGTTTAATATGTTATGTAAATGTTTATTGTTTTGTCCCTAACCTTTTCTTTTGTATAATAAACTAGAGCAGAATAATATACCTCTTTTAGGCCCTTGAGTCCTGTGGGGCTTTCAGCTGTGGGGGCCCACAGTTTGATGTCGTGGTCCAGCCCACTGGTAGCCATACCTGGAAGATGGGGATGTGGCTCCAAACAGTTCACCTGTAGTTGTCGAGGGTGGAGAAAATTATACAACCAACCAACCAATTTGAACAAGAAGGGAATTTTTTTTTTTTTACAGAGAATAAACTTTGGATGGTCATCTCAGTGGCCAAAAGCTAACTATACTGATTTAGTAAAACCCGTACGTAAAGCTAGTGTATTTTTCTCATAATATATTAAATGTAGTGTTACGATTGAAAACAAGTGCTGGTTAATCACGTTTACGACAAAGAGATGACAGAAGATTCACTACCAGCCACATGTGCTTGTACAGGCTTTCACAAGTCATCTTTGAACTCCCCGACTCACCACTCCTCCTCGGTCTCCCTCCATAAACTGGACGATGCGAGCAGAGTACTTGTCCCACAGGTAGATGTGTCCGCAGTCGCTGCCACTCACCACAAACTCACTGCACGGGCCATAGAAGTTCACCCCCTTCACTGTGACAAAGAGGTGAAGATAAGACAGGATGAGACAGAGTCAATCTGCGCGTTAACCAGAAACTCCTTACAGTCCTGATGTACATGCTCAGGACAAAGTCAGCCGGTTAAGCTGGGATACAGCTGATAAGTTTAATTTTTAGAACTGTGTGTAGATCCAAAGGGCAGTACTTTATTACAGTAATAAATTATTGCTGTAATTGTACAATGAGCTAAACACCTGTAGCATTATTGCGGTGTCCCTTGTATCTCCTGCGATAGTCAGCCCCATCACTGTGGTTGGAGTCAAACAGGTAGATGTCCTCGTCGTTGTAACTGGCCAGGAGCTCTGCACAGACAAACAGGGTCACACGATCGTTTGTTTAATTTCCTTTAATGCCATAAAGGCCGAGATGAAGATGATTCAGACAAGCTCGGTTAATCTGTTGATCTCAGAAAAATAAATATTCACTGAACCTAAGTTGATTCCCGTAACTGGCACTGAACCAGGCCTTAATGCTGTTTTGCAGAGACGAGAGCTCACTAATGCTTTTTTATTCAGCTGGAGCAGTCCTCATCCTGCGTCACTGATATTGCACTGTGGTTGCATCAGGGTGGCTAACGAGGGCAAGTTTTAAGACAATAACTCAAGCAAGTACCAAGTGTAGGGGTTATTATTTTGAATATTTCTAGAAGATGTTAGTAATAGAGTGAGAAATAAGGTGAAGAGAATCAAATCAAATTCCAATATAAATATAAGTAAAGTAAATCATTCCTTTTATATGTAAGAGGCCATTTTAGCGCTTCGAAAAACAACATTTTCTTCAAATGTTTTCAATGTTCAAGCTGCTTACCTGTGCCATCGTGACTATACACGAGGCAGGTTATGTTGGTTTTCGACTCGCTGGATACCAGATGTGATGGACAGAACTTTTTCAGTACACCATTGTTATCATTCTCGTTAATCTTCCTCTGGTCATAGATCCTAAAGAGAAGGGAACCAAAAAAAAAAATCATACCAAAAATATGTTTTACTATTTCTATTGCATTCAATTTGCATTTTTATTGAAATACTGAATTGCAGTAGAACTACAACATGGTTCATACCTCACATACTGATCTCTTCCACCCACAGCAAAGTGGTGTGTTTTTGCTGGGTTGACGAAGATGGTGTACAGCCCTACTTTTTTATCACCCTCCTTTACAACCACCAGTTTACTGCACAAATGCAAGGAAACACAAAAGAAAAACAGGTTAGCTCTGGCAGCCTTGAAAAATCATGATGACATATGGCAAACTGGCAAGGAGAAGCATATTTAAAAGTGGATGTTCACCAACACTGACTGAAAGACAGGATATTTGCACAATACGGTTGTATCAAAACCTCTAACTGTCTCAACAGAAACAAAACATGAAGAGTTTACTGTGTATTAGTTTGTGACATATTCCAAAAGTCTGTCAATTAATAAACCCCCATTGCTGAGCTGACTATTTTTACAACTATTTTTAAACTATTTTTAAACTTTAATGGTGGTGTCACTCACTTTGCTGGACGGTCTAGGCGCAGGTCAATACCAAACACAACAGCATCCTCTCCAGCCGACAGAAAGGAGCAGGGGGAATCTGGCTCAAGGGCCAGCTGGAACAAATAACAATATCACACTCTTACTTACTTATCATAGAGTCTTAAAATATATTAACCACAGCTGCAATTTATGGCACAAAACCCTCAACACTTGGATTCACACGTACAGTACGAACACTCACCTTGTGTGCTGCCCCTTTATGCTGTGCTACTCGCTTGGTGTTCTTGCAGCGCTGTGTGGCAGAGAGTTCAGCCACTCTGATCTGACCATCTCGAGCACACATGGCCAAGGTGGAGTCTCCGCTGTGAGGCAGAAACTTTGCCTATGTACATTATGAGCAGGGCAAAGACTTATTTTAAATTTCTGACCAAAATACACTTTGAATAGTGTCTCACTGGTCTGTTGACTGATATGAAATAATCACAACCCCTCATGCACATTTTTTACCTCGTCTACAGTCCCTAAACCATCTACTTCCTTGCTCTCAAGAAGATTTTTGTTTTGCCATACCTGAAAGACATTGCTCTTGTGGCCGCTGTCAAACTCCAGCTCAGCACGGCGGATAGCCCAGTCCCAGATCACCACTCGCAGATCATCGCTGCCTGAAGCCAGACGTGTGCCTGAGGGGTTGAAATGCAACGTGTTGACGCAGCCTGTGTGCTTCTCCAGTCGACCCTGGAGCTCCAGCCTCTGCACGAGACCGCGGGCTCCACACACACGTCTCACAAACTGGTGCGAGTCCCGGCCGATCTCCCTGGAGCGCAGCGAGGGTATTGCCCGCCATACAGGGCCACGGAGGTCACTGAGTTCTGCTCCCAGCCAAGCCTCCATGGCCTCATCATCATCATCATCATCTTCGTCATCTTTCTGTTCTTCTTCCTCTTCATCGTCATCCTCATCAGAGCTGGTGGAGTGATTGGTGCCGCCGCCAGGTCTATTCCTCTTTCTAGCGCCCCTCTTCCCACCATCTTTTCCTCTCTCCCGTCTGCCTCCCTCAGTCTCTCTTTCACCGTCCTCAGTCAGGGAGTAAAGACCACTTCCATCCATGCTGTCTGTGTCCTCTTCCTCCTCTTCCTCTCTGTTTGCCACTGTGTTTCTTTCCACATCTGGCATAGGCTTGTCTCCAGAAACCTCTCCTGCTTCTTTGGGAGCTACAGAAATAGGAAAAGCCAGAGCCATGGAGGACAAGGTTAAGACACTGCAGTTTCTATGGGTGATTTGACAAAAAGGTGTGCAACTGATGCATAAACTCCACTGCAAACTGTGTCAATGTTAAGTACTATCAGGATGTGAAAAAAAATTTGAGAAAATGAAACTCCAATAATGTTAGGAAAGCTCCAGCTGTAAAGATATGTGCATTTATAACATATATTCATATATAAATTTGAACCATAAATAGATACATATATACACACATATATGCAAAGTTCTACCATCCCAAAGATACTGCAGCATAAGCTTTTTGAGGACTAAAAGAATGGGGTTACCCTCTGGAGAAAAAGACTGTGTTTGTCCCTCATTGCTTCCAGAGGCATCTCCTTCATTTTGTTGATCTTCTCCAGGTTCTTTTTCTTCAGAGTCACCTATTTAAAACAAACATGTCGTCTGATTAACTGTCAGCGTTGAGGAGCATGACGCCACGAACTGTTATGGCTACTATAAACGGTAAGTTACTTTGAAGAACTGATCCTTTCCCGTTAAGCACGGTGGATTTGTCGTCAGCCTCAGCCATTCTGTCTTTTTTGTCCTGCGCCGACCCGAGGAAGAACCTTTAAATATCACACACAAAAACAATATTAATGTTGTCTATTAACCACATTGACAAGGGCTCAAATTAGGAACGAGCAACCTGTATGTACTGCTTGCACTCGCAGAACTGTTGACAACTAGTCAGCGACACCGTGAGCCGTGGGACACAAGTTACCTGTTAGCTCCTTAGCTTCCAAACAGCCAGGCTAATCTCAATACTTATCTGTCGCTGCACATAACGACATAAACAAACTAACTCGACTGCTAGCTGTCTCACGGGCCTGAATTACGCTCGATTTTGATTTGTGATGTTTAACAGTATGTTGTCCTCTGCAGTGCTCAACTGTCACTTTTATTAATATGAGCTAGTGCTAACCAAGCTGCGTGAGGCTAACAATCAATACCGAAACTGAGATAACGCTGTCATTCCTGTTTAACCAAACAACTAGTTGTCAAAAACCGAGCAAGCAGTTACCGTTGCTTGTAGTGGCTAACTAGCATAGCTGGCGTTACCTCTACTCGAAGGCCCGACGAGGCGTTCTTCTTAGTTTAGTCCTAATCTTTATTGCAGATTTATTTCCTTCACCTCACTGCTTAGCAATTGAGCTAAGTGCCGCGAGCATGAATTCTCTGACTGTAAACACACGACATTAGGAATGCGTGCATAAACTTTTTTAATGAAGGGTAGTCTTAACGCAAGCTAGCTACGTTCACGCAAGGTTGACTGCTCTGTTTATGTTTTGACGGTTCTGCTCATGGCTGTATAAAGGTTCAGCCTTTTTTTTCTTCCTTTGGTTCCATTTCCGGTGTCGTGCTTGTTTCGATTTTTTTACCCGGAAGTTCAGACAGGAGACACAAGAGGCCAAATGCTAATGCTAATAATAATAATAATGATAAGAACAAGATTACAGAATATGTTATCTACATGGAGGCTGAAGTGTTTGTTAGTTTTGAGTATTTAACTAATTTCACTTATTTATTTATTTATTTTTTATTTATTTTTTTTTTTCATTTAATTAATTAATTAATTTTTTTTTTTTTTGGCTATTGCTCGGCAGCTTCTGGGGGTAAAAACCGATGCTGAGTGCCTCCTGAGCAATGTGTACAGTGATTTAAATATGTAATCCTACATATGCAAGGTACAAGATTGATTTATTAGTCACTGCAACACAGTATTGTGCAACAAAATGTAGTTGTAGTGCATTTATGTATTTGTTGAGGTGTCATACAGCCTGAGGAAAGACACTGCTCTCTACTTTGGTGGTGCGACAGCAGGTAATTCTGTATAAACTGTGGTTGTGGTTGTCTCTATGTATCATTTGGGCTATGTGCAGTATTATTGTGTTGAATCAGCACAGAAATAAGAATAGATAAATAATCAAATGGTATTTGAAACGAGATTTTTACACGGAGACCCTCTACTTCAAGAGGCAGGGGGCACATGATTAGGCTGGACTAGTTTTAAACCTGAATTAATATGTTTTGGGCCACTAGAGTGCAGCAACAAGCTTTTAAAGCAGCACTGGTATATTAACGAGTAGTTATGGCAAACAGTTCCTTACTTAATATCCTTCAAATAAGGTGCATTCATGTGTTATGTCCCCTTCCTGCTAATGAATAAGTTCAATATTCACCCTTCTTTCAGATTTTTTTTTGAATCACCACCAACCCATGGTTGAAATTGATGGTTCTTTAGCTGCTAGATGCTCCACTGTATTCATCAGCTGGCTGCTAACCTTGTCTGTCTGTCATTTGAGAAGCATCTGTCTCTCTCCCACTCAGCGTAAAACAACATGGGATCCCTCAGCTTCCTTCCTGTGTTTATGTCACTAGTTTAATGACAGTGATCTACAGTAAATCCCATGGCAGGAGGTTGTCCTTCTGTCTGCCTCTGTTAGATCCTTTGATTCTTTTCTATCTAGTTTAAACTTATGATTATGCTGAAGCATAGAGATCTCAGCTTCGCAACATACACGCCACAAAGACCTCAGATTATAGTCACCTGTCAAAGCCGTTCATAATCCACATGGAATGTCAGCTGAGAGTGAGAGAGTGTGAGGAAAAGGATTACTCTACAGCACATTCAATGTCTCACAGAATAAACAGAGATAAAATGTGTGTAATTTATAAAATAAATGTTGTTAATTACTAACAACACTGATTTATTACTAGGAATTCAACTAATTAATTGATCACTTGTTTAACATGCAAATTGTCAACGATTCGCAGGTTACAACATTCCAAATGTGAGAATTTGCAAGTTTTATCTTCTTCATATTGTTATAAATTCTGTATCTTTGAGGGTGGATTGTTGCTCAGAAAATATAAGAAAAAATGCCATTTTGGTTTGTGGAACATATGATGACCACTTTCTAGGTTTTTAGACTAAGCCATCCTTCAAAATTAGCCAAAATAATATTCTACAAATTAATTGATAATGTAAATAATCATCAGATGAGTTTTATATAAACTGAAACCAATATACACATGAATGTTAAATGATAGAACAGCTGGAGCTCCGTGTATGTTAAGTTAAAAAATGTTCTCAAGAATAAGTTAACCCTGAAATCATGTTAACACTTGCAAGCGTGTGAATGGTGGTGGAAGTTACCTCACCTGCCACCTCAAACAACAATCTCAGAAATAACCAGCGCTCGAGGGGCTGCCCAGAAGTAGAACTTATGTCATTAAATTCTACCGGTGTAGACATTGACAACAGGAGTATGGGGAAATATTAAGAAGAAAAAAAAACACTTTTTCACGACCACCTCTGTGGAAACACCACAGAAGAAGGAAGGGGAAGTGCAGACGGGGGGGGGGGGGGGGTTTCACAGCAGCCTTCCCCAGCTGTGCAGCGCTCATAAGCTGCAGCAGCTCCGTCTGTCCTGCAGAGGCGATGCTGTAGTTTGGAGAGACGGCGCTGAGCGCAACTATCATGCCGCGCACAGGCTTCCTATAGTGACCAAGTTTTATATTCAGCATTAACGTGCTTTTTTTCACCCTTCTCCGACAACATGGAGTACTGGAGGCAATGTGCGATGTGGCTGATCAGCTGCAACGTGCTCCCCGCGAACCACCGGGTGACTGCGGACACGGCGCAAGTGTTCGACCTGGCGCAAACCCTGCGGGACGGGGTGCTGCTGTGCCAGCTGCTGAACAACTTGAGACCTCACACCATCAACCTGAAGGAGATCAATCTCAGGCCGCAGATGTCACAGGTAGACCGATCTTAAAGCAACTTGTGGTCATGTGTGCAGAAAAACGCCAAAACTGCAATGAAAGAAGGTTCAGAGGTTACCTGAAGTGAGGCCAGCCACTAATCAGATTTTAAAGCATGCCATAACAATAAACAAAACGTCAATCAGTGTTGGTTAATTTCGCCCTAAACTTCAGCAGAGTTTACTTAGTTCTGTTCGTGGAAGAAACCAAATCCTATATGCGTATGAACAGTGACTATAAAATGTGTTGTGGCATCTGGGAACACATGCTTCCTCTTTCAGTACTGTGTCCCTGTAAACACTAAAGAAAATAACTTCTGACAGCCTCAATTAGAGATTCCCATCTGATGTGTACATCCTCTTACGTCCTCCGAAATGTAATAATAGCAACAATGATGATAATTAATCCAAACTGATTTGTTGTATACCTACATATCTGTGCTTTTAAATCTTAAACAAGCTCTTTTTTGATTAACCGAGGGAGTTAATGTCCCTCAGCCCTTGAGACCCAAAGGAATGGTAAAAGGATTGACCTCTCTTTAGCCATAATTCTCCTCTTTGCCACTGGAGAGGCCTGATAAAATCCTGGCTTTGATCCACCCATTAGTCAGGGAACTTTTACTATGTGTGTAGAAGCTTGTAGTTTGCTTGCGAGGGTCTGTGAAGCCTTCGGACACCTGGAGTTGTCGCCATGAGGAGACTTTGTTATTCCTTACACTTACAATGAGCAGTAAACGTATTTTCTACCACATATCACGTTCTTGAACGAGAGGTTTTCTTTTCTTAACCTGTGTGATCAAATAAATGAAAATATAATAACTTCATGTGGTGAAAGCGAAAATTTCACTGCATATAATGGAGATAGACAATAGCAACGCATCTCCTGACTGCAAATAAACTCAGCTAAAACCTTTTGGAGTGGCAGATGACATGCCTTCTTGTAATATGCCACTAATAGAGCAAGGCTTCCTGTGCACTCACTTGTACCCTTTTTGTAAGGGAAACATTGCAGGTGAACAGATCTTTATCAGGCCTTCTCATTAACAGGATGCGTATCACAAATCTATCACCTTGTCAGACTCTGACCACATTTGATTCTAAGAAATCAGACCTTTTGGAATTTCAACCTATTCTGGTCGAAGGACTCATTAATAAGGAACATTGTGATGTATGAAGAACGGACATGTTTTGACATGTTGGGTCTAATAATTTGCTCCTGGACATCACATGGCTAGTTTCTGAGAGAAGATGAAACAGATTTTAGCTGTTGTAAGAAATGTACAATGAAATGCTGCGTCGACACAGAATTCTTAAACTGATTTAATTAAAAAAAAAAACCACACAACTTTTTAAACAGTTTTTTTATCCACACAAGTCATCTAGTTAAAATGACCAGTTTTGCTTAATTAAATCTTTGCCTCAGTAATAAATAAAAGCCAGTTTCCTTTCTGGGCAGATTGTGCTCTGCCTTTAAACTCCAGTGTTGTCAGTCACTTTCATTCGTCTCTTTCTTGATAGACGTTGAAAGCACACCCAGGGCATAACGTGCTGAACAGTGGGCAGCCGTAGCCTGTAGCTATAGGCCATCTGATTGTTGTTGGTAAAGGCATGTGTGTCAGCAGGCTCCACATTTTAAATGGCGCTTTCACTGTGCCCTGCTGACCTACGATCTTAGAAATGGAAACAAGGGTATGAAGGTAATGAACTGGAGGACGAGAGTGCGCTGTACAATGATGAAAATGTGCCCAGAATTGCTATTTTTATCATATTGTATGTTAGGATTTGTTAGGATCAAATGCAAAACGTGAAGTGGAGCAGCAAAGTTCGTATACATATATCATAAATACATGGACAGTCAATATCATCTCTGTTTTTGTTACCTTCTAACAGAAAATGAAAGAAAATTGATTCTCACAGAAAATTTTTCAAGAGAGACTTCAGCATCTGACTGCATCGATATATATGAGCACAAATAAGATAATAAATAATGGGAAAAGTCACAAAGTAAAAGCTCTATAGTCAGTATCTGATCAGCAGGAACAGGATCCTATCATCAAGAGACATTCCTGATTACCTTTCATAAACATAGCGTACCAAGAAATACCTGCACTCTTTGTGTTTTTATTCATGTAGCTTGGGATGCAGGGTTTGTGCTCAAAGTTTCAGTAAACAAATGCGAACATGCAGCAGAACTGTAGCTGTAAACAGGAGCACAAAGCTGGTGGTGGTACAAAGCCACCACGTTCATGCACTTCCTCTGCCGACAAACAGGGCCCCTGGGGGCGGTGGAGTGATTACAGGCGTCTCCACGATGAGCTGACGTGATAAAAAGGAGCCTATCTAGTCTCAAGAATCTCCTTGCAGTTCTGTTTTTACTGCAGAAGATCACATACGCACTCCTTTATTTAGTCATCACTTAACAATGTGCAAAATGGAAAAATATGTTGGCAGAGTTGTTTACTGTTAGAATACTTTCCTGCTTGTGTTTAGTACAAGAAGCCCAAGCAAGTATGAGAGTTTTTTTTTACTGCACTCATCCCACTGAGACAAAGATCCTATTAGGAAGTGACACCAAAAGAGCACATGCTTAGTGGCTTTATTTCACACTGTGAAACTTTCTGTTTTCATTTTCAGTTTGTGTGTGTGTGTGTGTAAGAGAGAGAGAGTGATTCACCTTTACTTTTATAAGGGTGACCTCAACCTCATTGTGCTCTCAGTGTATTGTTAATATAAGTCCGTTAAAGCCAAGTTAGGCTTAGGGTTAGTGGCATATTTCCTTGATTTGCATAAGCAGAAAGCTGAGATTAAACAGCACAGTCTGTCTAGAAACAATATTGCTGATGTTTTACAAACTACACTCAGTGCTCTCGACAGTTCATACGATTTTTCAGTTAAAAGTATTTCCAGTGAAAACTGTTGGCTACTTGTCCTGTGACAGTGTTTCTGTAACGAAACGCTGATCTTTATTTGTTTCTCTGTGAGCACTGAAAAGGCACAGAGACATGGACTTGTCACAACCTGTGCAGCTTTATTTTTGAATCTTATTCAGATTGTGGTAGCCAAAAGCTGCTGCTTTTATGATTCTACTTTATAAATACTATCTAGGAATGCATCACATTGTCAGTGACAGCAAAAACAAAAGACCTCTCTGCATGGCTACCACTAAAGTAAAGTGTTTTTTCAGAATGTTTTTTGTGATTTTTTCTTCTTTCTCATACTTGTGGACAGGTAGCAAACATTTTTGTGTCTTATGGAAATAAAATTGATGAGTGTCTGTTTTCACCATTTGCAGTTCCTGTGCTTGAAGAACATCCGCACATTCCTGTCGTCTTGCAGTGCGGTGTTTGCAATGAAGAAAAGCGACTTATTCGACGCATTTGACCTGTTCGATGTTCGAGACTTTGGAAAGGTAACGCTCACACCCATCATTCTGTATTTCTGTCACGGCACGAGGAAACTGTCCCGTGTTTTCACATATGATCATATTTTCGGAAAGTCCTCAAAGATCTTCTGCTCTTTTCTGAGCTACTTTGTTCTTTTAGCTGTTTTCTTCTCCAGCTGCAATGAAGTGTGAAGGTCTTTCAGGATCGTGCACCTTAACAAGCTGTTTAACTGGGAGACCAGTGACCACATTGTCTATTAAATTAGTGTGACACATGTTACAGCGATGACTGTGTAATTATTAGTAAATTTTATAATGTTTCTCCTCTGATCAGAGATTACAGTCAGAAACAATAGGGGAAAATGAGTGACAGGAACGTCAGAAGTGTGTTTTACTTTGCAGAGCAGCAAATCATTGTTGTATCGCACAAAACTCAACGGAAGAAAATCGCACGAATATGTTTGAAAGGGAAATGCTGTAAGCAAAAAAGTCCCCAACTGTAAAAGAGAAAAATAGCGTCACATCTTTTGTTTGATGCTGCATTTAGAAGAGAAAAAGACCATTAATTGAATGAAATATTAAAGGAAGTGTGTTTTCTGGAGGAAAACAACTGCACTCAGTACCATCCTCTATGCTGTGTGTACTGTGTGAAACGTAAAGAAAACGTAAAAAAACGACGTAAAATCGTTAAACATGAAGTGCAAACCTGCGTATGTCTGATCTGCATCGGAACATCACACATTCACATTTCTATAAGAATACACACACAGCCAGTGAGAGGTGTGATGTCTTTCCATCTGATGGAGACATGGTGTGTGAGTGTGTGTGTGTGTGTGTATTCAGTATCCGTCCACCCACTGCCTTTACTTGCATTTTTCTGGTGCATTTCTGAAGGCATTGGTCAGGTTCCTTTTATTGCTGTCTTATTGTGCAATGGTTTCAGCGTGTGTGTGTGTGTGTATGTGTGTGTTATCAGGTCAGTGGGTTTGTAATGCGCTCAGAGGACTCTCGCTCGCAGCGCAGGAGCCTGATTTAACTGCTGAAGAAAGCACACTCACTCCGACCAACAGCCTTTTCCCCACATCTCCTTAGGCCCAGAGCATTCAGTGCACAACTTTACCTTGGAGCATCTCCAGGTTATCCACGGAAAATGACATTATTATAGGAATGTATTTTCTTAGTATTAATCAGTACTGAATATATCTATTTCATGATTTGGTACATTTAAAACAAAGATGATTATGTAAAAGTGTGGTCTTAAGAGACTCCGGATAAGCTTTGTTTATGTGCGAGTAAATTTCACTTAATAAAAGAAATATTCTCCAGGCAAAAGATTTATCAAAAGTTCTTTAGTCAGGCATGTTATAAATGATTAAACATTTTTATTCACTGCCCTGTCCTTGGTTTTCTTTGTAGGTGTTAGGGGTTGCATATTGAGCTTTGCGTGCAGTTTCCCCACACAGACTCTTTTCTTTCAGTTCAGTGTGTTGTGTTGTAAAGAAGCTTCCAGTTAATCTGGCTGCTGATAATCCCACAGGGGAGGTGCTGCCTGCAAATATGTACAGTACATCCAAGCCAGGCTGCATAATCTCAGTCATGTTCAAGGGTTGTCCATCAAACAAACAAGCTTCCGGAGGGGGAAGATTGCGCTGCATCATCACTTTTTCATCGTTTGTTAAAAATATGGGTGTGTGCAGGTTGCCAGCGATTGGGTTGGACTCGCTCCAGGAAGGCTTGTACAGACGAGCAAGAAACACACAATCTCTTCCTTATTTTACCGAAAACATCCAAAAGGGAACATCTCAAATCTCAGCCACTCTAATCCACTTGGGCTGAATTTTGCCAACTCTGCTCGCAGACTGAGCATTAGTCCAGTGAATAACTAATGAGAGCTCTCTAACCCACATTCCTCTGCTAAGTTACTACAGGCTTCATCCTTGGGCAGCCACGCTGACTGCGTGCAGCAGCCTGGAGGTCAGAGACATGAAGGCAAGAGGCAAGAAATTAGTTTATTTCTTACCTTAACATAAAATTATGTCAACCTTGACTGTAGAAGCAAACTTTAACATAAACCCAAAATGTGCTGTGTTTATGCTTTGGTTGTACGTATCAAACAGAGCAGATACCTTTAACAGACCCAAATATAATTTGTATGTATGTGATTTAGACAAAACCCACACACATTTAATTTGTGACATTATGTTATCTTACCCCCCCGGGCCCTGACGGATAAGCAATGAATGAATGTTATCTTCCATTTGCTGTCTTCTTTTGGTGCTCTTGGGATTTAAGATACACTTTGTAAATAGGCCACACACACCACAGCGGTTGGACTTCAGCTAACTTTGTGGCTTTGCTTTTTCTCAAGTCACTTGTGGCCTAAACTAAATGTCAGCTCATCAGACAAGTCAGGTGTGAGAACAGCTTGTTTTTAAGACAAGAGGGGATTTAAAGTTAAACACATACAGTGAACAAATGTTTACTTTTTCCATCGTATTTATAAAGGTTCTTCCTTCTCGGTTGAAGAAATGATAATACACTTCTTTGTCTTAACCTAGTCTTCCTACTTACAACTGCATGTCTTGAAAAATATAATAATAAGACATAAAAAGACTACTTCACCGATGGATGTGAATGTGTGAGGATGAAAGTTACGCTCGTATGGTTTAAGTTTGTCCCTTTACGAGAACTGCCACAGATTTTTTTTTCTCTGAATACATAATGTTTTCAAACAAAAGGCAAAGGAGATTCTAATGCTGATTAATTTTCAGCGTTTAATTTTCCTGAATCTACTGACCAGTTTGTTTTGAGTGTCGAGCTGTGGAATAGCGAAACCAAACTAAATATTAGGGCTGCGGGCCCATAACACCAAATAACTGAAATCATCTCATTCAAAAGGTGCAAATTTTCTTTTGTGTCAGGAGACACATAATTTTGTCTGCTATAAATATTGTTTGTGAAGTATGCAGAGGCTTTTTGCAGTTTTAAAGCTGGCCTCTCAGACTATAAACAGGACTCTTTCAAGTCGAACGCACACCTGGGTTCAGCCGAAGCCACAGCACACACACAGGAAGAGGCAGTAAACTGCACATAGATGAGCTGTTAGATCTAACCCCATCAACTTCAATCTTTTTTTAACCCTGCCTGCAGATCCAAGTCCTGAAAAACAGTAATTTACAAGCTTACTTGAAGAAATTATTATGGCTGATGAACCACAGTCCTCTGCTGCGAGCAGAATTGAATAATCAAATTTGCTAAACACTGCACGGTCCTCTTGACGCAAACATGGCGATTGTTGCTTTGGTGACTTTCTGTCACGGCGCCCGCGTCAAATGTACTTTTTGTTTCCTTTTCGCTATCTCTCCTGCAGCGTTTATTGACTGCACTATCTGAACTGTCAGTGCTTTAGGTCCCAGCATCAGGACGAGTTGGTTCGAGAATTCAGATCAGTTCTGCTCCTCGGTTTCATATGTGTTTGCAGACTTCAGACACAAAAATGCACAACTACAACACTCGCATCCACACACTCACACACACGCACACAAAGTGCGATGCAAACGTGTGAAAGTCTGAGGTAGCATGACCATTTCCTGCAGACCATGCGTGCCTTTATGCTGTCTGTCTGCCTATCTGTGGCTGTTGACTTGAATTTTATTTATTGCAATGATCATAATTATGTAAAGTTTTGCCAAACAGAAAACATTTACACTTTAAATCAAATAATTTTGCAGTGGAGGAAAACAAATGGTTTGCACAGTACTACAAAACACACGCAGCACTTAAAGAGCAGAGTGGTCTTGAAGGTACTCAGTGAAGTTTCTTGTGTCTTCACTCAGGATGTAATTTGCGCTGATGAGTTTTGCTGCTACTGTGGCAAATGCTGATTTTTTCAGTAGTCAGACAGTGAGTCAAATTCCCTTTGAGTCTTAGTGAGTCTACTTTTTTTTTTTTTTTTTGCGGAAATTCATTAATTTATTAGATGGTGATAGGTACTTCTTCTCTCTGCTTTGACTTGTTATCATCAGGGGATGGATTTTAAAGAATGGAAAGATGTGCGCCGATGTTGAACACTTGAGAGGGTCCATGTCTTCTAACAACTCAGTGTGAAAAGTCTGTGCAGTGACAGACACGAGAGCACGACATGCATTAAATCTGAGTTTTATCAGACTGAATGATGGACTTTGTCTGACACGAGGCCTCTGTGTTTGTTTGGTTTCCGGCAGCAAGTCAGACACTGAATATCAGCGTTTTAAGACAGCAGTTGTAATTAAGGCTTGGAGGTAGAAGTGAATGTGTTCTACAAATCAGAAACTGCTAATTCCCATAACCCTACTGTGATGTGAATGTCTGCCTTTTCTGTCTTTTCTCTTCCGTTTCTCTCTCTCTCTCTAAGCTATTCAAAAACATAATTTAACACACCTTTTTCTCACCAGGTTGTGGACACTCTGTCCAAGCTCTCCCACACAGCAACTGCACAACAAGGATTCAAGTAAGTCGGTTTAGTTTTTTAAACTACGCTGACATGTTTTAGAAAAGCCTTGAGCGCCCGCTCTTCCACTTCACGTCCACCTGCTGACGCTGTGTCACATTTCACTCACTAATTTCTTGTGAGAAGTTTTGTTTCCAGACATGAGAAACATCAACTGTTTTCCAAATGCTGATTTCCTTTCTTTTTTTTTTAAACAGCATTTGTTGAAATGTTTAGAGTAGACAAAGCACCACCACTAATGGGAGAAATAAATCAAATAGGACATGACAGAAATATGCAAAATTATGTTTGCATATTTTATGTTGTGTGTCCTTCTCTGTTATACAAAAGCATAAGCTGTTCTTGATATCTGAATACATTTTAATACATCAAGAGTTGGTTTCCCGCCCAAAGTCACTCATTAATTAGAGTTTCTTCATGGTGACTTTTCTGTTGAACACTGAACCTCACGCTGCTTTGCTGTCATTTCCAGGCCTTTCCCAACCGAGGAGAGCCTAAAAGACGAGGACATTTACAATAATCTGGAAGACTTGATTGAGTATGTATGAGGCTGCTCTCCGTGGGCCCATTACTGGTGTTGACAGAACACGATTATTTCGCTCAGTAGCGGAACCAGCTCTGCTCATCATCCATGCTCTCCAGGGGTCTGGACACCCACATGTTTTGTTAAAAGGCTTGGCTCCGTTTCTCTGTTACTGTCAGAAGGAACGAATGAGTAATTCAGCACCGTGTTTCTGCTGAGTGCACGCATCCCACCCACATCAAGGCTCTGGACGGGTGCTGCTGACAGTCTGATTGATAGATAAAGATGAATGAATAAGAGAAATGTACAGAACATATAAAACAGATACAGAATTTGTTTTGTTTGAGTTGTACAGCCTTTGTGAAATATTTAATCCTTTAATACATGAGGCAATTAGTAGTTAATGATGAGTGCATTAATACAAGAGAGCGATTATCCCAAGTCCTGACACTTTGTGTATTTTTCTATTATTTCCATTACAGAAATGTGCTGCTTTTTTCTTGTTTCTTCCTGTTTAATGTTAGATTTAACAAGAAGCAAGAAGTAATTTGTGACTGATAATCAACACATTTCAGAGATCTTAATGTATGTGTGTTCTCGTGCATGGTTGTGTGTGTGTGTGTGTGTGTGTGTGTGATAGTGAGAATGTCCCAGAGGACGAGGACGATCTGTATGCAGCTGTCTACGGGCTGGAAGACGACTATGCAGGTGGAGAGATCTATGAAGACCTCATGAGGACTGAGCAGCCTCCTCCATCGGTACTGCAATGAGTCACACACACACACACACACACACACACACACACACAGTCGCTGCATTCCTCAGCTTCACTGTTGTCCATTTACAACTCAAACACGCTTCCTCCTGTGCAACTCAAAATTAGGAAGGTATAGGATGGGTACTGAGACTCTTTACCTAAATAAAATTACTAATACATAATATTAAAAATATTCATAAGTCCTGCAATAAAAATTACACTTAAGTGCACGGACAAAAGTATGATCGGCAAAACGTTGCTGTATATTGAAGCAAAAAATAATTACTCAACCCAATATGCTGGTACACCTGCTTACTAAAGTCAGCAAATAAAAGTACTTTAGGTTAAAAGACAAATAGACAATGGTAGTAGTTATGTTTGAAATGTTCTTGTTGATGTCACCTGCAGGCGCCAAACTCAGCTGTGAATGTATGGACTGTCCTTATGTGACACACTCAAGTGGAAATGGGCACATGCTGCCTTGAACAAAAGAACAGCCATTTTAGTTTTGACTTTGTCTGCTGTGACCTGAACAGAGATACACTGGATTGACAAAAATATTGGGACTCCTGACCATCACACCAACAGAGGCTTTAATAACATCACATTCTAAACACACAGACAGCTCTGCAGCTCTAACAGCTTCCACTCCTCTCAGAAGGCTTTCCACAACACATTGAAATGTTTCTGTGGGAATTTGTGCCCATTCATGCAGTAGAGCATTTGTGAGGTCTTCGTCCCAGTTCATCCCGAAGGTGTTGGATGGGGTTGAGGTCAGGACTCCAGTGGGCCAGTCAAGTCAAGTTCTTCCACACCAAACTCATCCAACCATGTCTTTATGGAGCTTTGCTTTGTGCACTGGGACACAGTCATGCTGGAATAGAAAAGAACCTTCCCCAAACTGTTGCCACAAAGTTGGTAGCATAGCATTGACCAAAATGTCTTGGTATGCTGAAGCATTAAGATTTCCCTTCACTGGAAGTAAAACCACTGAAAAACAGCCTCATTAAGAGGTGTGTCTGAATACCTTTGTCTATATAGTGTTTGTTTGTATTCTGAGTGTATATAGTGTAGATAAATATTATAAGAGAAAATCACATTTTTCCCCTCAGGATAATAATATCGAAGCAACATTTTCTAAGGTGTGTGTCTCTCTCCAGAAGCAGGCAGAGGTAGACGTCCGGAGCTGCTGCCTCACAGAGATCAAACAGACGGAGGAGAAATACACAGAGACCCTGGAATCCATCGAGAAGGTACCAAACCTCCTTCAATCAGCCCCTCTGCACTGACATCACACATCACAAACATCAAATGATGTTTTTGGTGTAGGATCATTCAGCCATAGTCTGACCTCAGTGACTAAATGTGATACATTTTAAATATGATGTACATGACACCATTTTAGGGGCTTTTCAGGGAACTTTTCACTTATCAATTCCCTGATTTGCCATGCTGTGGTCTGCATCTAGCCTAGTGTCAGCTATTAGTCTCAGTATGAGTGTACCCCAGCTGTTCTGGTCACATCACTTCAGGTTAAGAATTACCATTAAGATTGTTCCTGGTTGAATAATCAGCTGGTGAATGAATGAAAGAAATGTTTCATCCAGGTTCTCATTTATTTCTTTCTCCAGTATTTCCTAAATCCTCTGAAGAAATTCTTCTCTGCAGCCGAAATTGACAAAGTTTTTGTCAACATTCCAGTAAGTTTCTCTTCTTGTCACATGACATGAAAATAAAGCGTTTATGTCCACATGCTGATGTCTTCTGTCTGTGATGCAGGACCTGGTTAAAGTTCACAAAAGCCTGATGGTTGATGTGCAGGACTCCATCCTAAACAAAAACGCCTTAAATCTCTACCAGATTTTTATCAGTTACAAAGAGAGGTATTCATGAACACCACTCATTTACATTTCTTGTTGTGTTGTTTATTGTGCATGTTTCATGTAAAAGTTAAAAGGCGAAAAATATGCATTGGCATAATCCAAGCAGTTCCCCCGCTCAAACTAAACTAGCAGAAACATTGCAACACATTGTCTTGGAATACTCAGGCAGGCATGTAAACTTAAGTTACATCAGACATTTTAGATTGTGGATCTGTTGTGCAGGTAGGCTGTTAGCCATTTGTCAATTTTACATTTAAATCATGTGACACGTTTATCTGTGTGGCTGTCAAATTTATGCAGTTTGTCCTATTTCAGTGTTCTGTAAAAATCCTGATTAAATTTAGTGTATTACAGAATGTAATGAATAGATGTAGAATTTGATTGACACCTGTTGTTTGAGTAATAATCTGCCCATGTCGTGGTGCGAGCGCAGATCAGTGGCTCCCAAACTGAAGGGGCCCTAAACTGGCACAAATTAGACCACAGACCCCCTTTTGTTAAATAGATTTTTTAATAGACAATGTATGAACCCCATAACCAAAGGAGCCACACATTTTTCTTACCTCTGGATTGAATTACAGTGAAAATAAATTAGTCCCCTGCTGTTGATGACCGTCCTGTTGCAGATTCAGCATCAGAGAATCACAGCACACGATTGTATCGTCTTACAGTTCCACTGTGATTCTTTCTAATTTTGTGTAAGCCTTGTATCTCTCTCTATGCCACATTCTCTATGCACTGACACTGTCTTGAACTGCCTTCCCTCTGAATTGCAGGCTCCTCATTTATGGGATTTACTGCAGTCGGGTGGAGATCGCCATCGCCGTTTTAGACCTCATTTGCAAAGAGAAAGAGGATGTTCGTCTAAAGCTGGAGGTGAGACACCTTAGACTGGCCTGTCAATAACACTGTACACGCACCCCAGTGTACACATATTCAGTTTCCCAGCGGCCTCTAGTGTTTAGTTGGTGCATTACACATACCTCAGGATTTGTTTTTATTATTGCATTGTGGTTATGTGAGATAAGAAAATGAATTGATTTCCTTAACTGAAGGGGAAATTTAGTTCTGACATCAGCCCAGGGACAGAAATAATTACGGATAAATTAAGTAAAACAGAAGTAACTAAAATAAGGACACAAGTAAAAATTGAAACTACGCGTCCTGTTATCCCCAGCTTTAATAAAATTGGAAAAATAAACAATACTTGTATTAATGGATTAAAAAATCTGATGTTATCTGATAGATATTAACAAGTAAAGGTAAGATAATCCATACAGAGTCTAAGACAAAAAACATTCCCCACTGAATTTCCCATGACAATTGGATTGTTTGAATGCAAGCAGTCTGCGTAAAGATGCACTGTATATTGTGTTTGTTTTAGGAGTGCTCAAAGAGAGCCAACAATGGGAAGTTTACACTGAGGGACCTGCTGGTTGTCCCGATGCAGAGAGTCCTCAAGTATCATCTACTTCTTCAGGTAGCTGACAACACCTCGGCAATGAGATGTTGCTCACTTGGGGGGGGGTTGACTCTACTAATTTAAAGCAACAAACCACATGTCATTAAAAACTTCTGGTCCTGGAATCCTGGTCCTAACACTTGTTTCAGCACCCCTGATGCTGGGAGGTTTTGTGAGTGTTATTTCAATTGATTCAACTTGTGGGATGTTTTTGTGTCAGTATAAAAATAGGACACTTGAGGGCGACATTTTCCATGTTTTTGTTTTCTGTTTGCATCACTCCACTAGCGGCAGATTTGCACTGTTAATTTTTTCAAGTCATTTCGATCTTTCATTTGCTATTTATATCCCACACCTCTCCAAGAAACTACGGTGAATCAATGAACATGTTAACATATTTTTAATCTGCCTCCGCACATCTCAGTTTGTTTGGGGAAGATAATTTATTCCCAGATTGTCCGTTTCCTGATTGCAAAATAGATCTAAAAGACTAATTATCATTGCATCATTTATTGATTTTACACATGAATACATTTCTTAAACTTGGGCAGGCTTAATAGTGCCGTTGCAAACATTCAAAATCTCCCTGATTTCACTGCCTACTGGTTACCGTGTGACTTCATCTCCCCTGGTTTGTGTGGCTCAGAGGCCAGACTGTAGCTGGCAGGGAAGATGAGGACAATAAAAAGAAAGCTGTTTTAAATTGTTGTGGAGGGCAAAGGCCCGAACAGTAAACGGTGGTGACCCCAGGGGTCCTCAACCACCCTCTGAGGAGAAACTTTGAGAAGCGGGGTAAAAAGGGAAAGTCAGTCTCCTCATTTGGTAATGATATTAAAGAAGTAATGAAGTGAATAACAGACCTTAACATGATTCTGCCCACATTTTATATTAAATATTAGATATAATGTACTTACTGCTGTCGCTGTGATGAAGTGTTGATGATATAATTTTCTCCCATGCACAGCACGTCACACCGCAAATACATTGTTGGCTGAATATCATTAGCAGCACCAAAATGAAGCAAAAATCAAATGTAAGCTCCAATAACAAAATGAAGTATGAAGCTGCAATATGCCACCCTGACATGGTGGTGAAACTGGTGCCCCACGCAGGAAAGAAAGTATCTATTTACTCCCTCAGAGTTATGTCAGGATGTGATATTATATTTGCTGTGGAAATGACTCAGTCTGGGCCAGTACGAGTTTATTTGTCTTTTGTCTTCTTTGCTGTTTAACTGAGGTTTGAAGGCAATGAAACCATCTTCCACAGGAGACCAGATAGATTTTACGTTGCCTCTGTGCAGGTTACACTCCCAAATCTGGCCGTAAAATTACATTTGCTAGTTTTTTAAATACAAATAAATAGAAGCAATGTTTAGCAGTCTTTATAATTCATCTGTGCCAGTTTGCCCTCAGTTAAGACTAATTTAAGAAAATGAGTCATCTTCTGAGTCTAAAAGTATAGAAGGTGCTTTTTTCTTATAAAAATCTTCACAGAGGCACTCACATTTATTACATAAAAGTAAAAATTTATTAGTTATATGTCCTAAAGATATCAAAAGTATTCATAATAAAAAATGTATTCTTATATATTATATTACTTGATTATTTTACTGAACTATTAATGTGGAGCAGACTTTCACTACCTTCTGTTTTATTGAGTAGTTTACACCTGAATGCTGCATCCTGTTTACCAACATATCAGATATCAGATCACATGTTTTGTAAGTTAAATCTTAACCTGCAAAGTAACAAGTAAGTATAGCAATCACTTAAAATGACACCATTTTCCTCTAAAATATAGTGGAGGAGAAGAATGGAAATACTGTAGTTAAGTACTGTCACTTCAAATTTGTAATTTGGTGCAGTGCAGCTTTTTTCTGTACAGCTTTATGAATTCAGTTGTCTATTTATGTCCACTTTTAGTGTATTAATATGTGTTTTTATGGTATTGACTGGAGAATATTTGTCAATCCTTACCTAAAATTCCCCAAATGTTTGTCCTCAAATAAGACTAATTCAAGAAAACTGCCTTGTCAGTTATGTGAGTTAAAATAGAGGCCATTTTTGTTTTGAAATGTCCGTGGTGGCACTTAAAATTCATCTTCATTATGAAATCAGTAATCCAACCACTCAAATATTTGCTTGCGTGAGAGTTTTGTGTGTGAGTGCCGTGCATCATTTCTGCTCTGTCCTCCTCAGGAGCTCGTCAAACACACTCACGATGCTGCTGACAAGAGCAACTTGAAGATCGCTCTTGATGCCATGAAAGTAAGTGCACTGCTTGTGCTAAGTGGTCTGTAATGATTGTGATTTCAGCTTGGTACCAATAGACAGCTGATTTAGTGGATAATTCCAATGTCTGCCACTCAACCATCAGCTTTTATTAGATCTCAAAAAAGAAGTCATAAATTATGTATCTCTTCTACAAATGGGTGTGAAATGGTAAAACTTTATATTTACATCACATTAGCGACCACTGAGGGCCCTTTTCGCTCTTCTAGTCTTGAAGGGAGCCACAGCTTGATAGGCAGCTGATTTGGGAAACAGACAACCTGAAGGTTTGGTTCATATGTACTTTTATGGTGGGGGGTTGCTTGGCTGTCCCCTGTAAAACCACAGCTTGTTTTTATACCTTTTACACTTTGGCTTCAGCAGGCTAGCTGTTTCTCTCTGTTTCCAGTGTTTATATTAAGCTAAGCTAAGCTTGCATAAGCGCCTCATAGCTCCAGCTTCATACTAAATGGTCCCACGGTCAGAGTGGTATTGATCTTCTCATCTAACTCGCAGCAAAGAAAGCGAAGAAGCGCATTTCAAATACATGTATGTGTCTTTGTTCCAGAATATACAAACTATTCCTTTAAATGTACAACACAAATTATTATTTGTTTTTCTGGGGCTTTACAAATAAATGCATCTTGAACTTTCTGACACATTCCACAACCCAACAAATTTAATGTGTGCCTCTGTCTTTGTTGCCCAGGACCTGGCTCAGTATGTCAACGAGGTGAAGAGAGATAATGAGACTCTAAGGGAGATCGACCAGTACCAGAGGTCCATTGAAAACCTGGTATACCAAGAATCTTTTTCCGCAACTATCAGCCACTGTTATTGTAGGGTGCAAAACACCTTGAAAACATTTTGCTTCCTTTCTGTTGACGGTCTTCGAGGTCCCTCTTCCTCCCCATTCAGAATATTCTGAGAGAATCAGCCATTAAAACAGGATACAACATGCATTAAGGTTAGCTTTTAAAGCTTTTAAAGTTAACATACTGTACTGATTTCACTTGGAATTATAACATCATTATAACGTCAGCTACTGGGCCGCTGTACGTTTCTGTGATTCTTTAGCCTTGGGCTTTTTTCTTTCTTTTTCTCCCCTTGATGATAACAAACATGAAACATCTTATAGCATATTATGCTCAAAGGCACAACATGCGGTAATTTCCTAGGACAAAATGTACAGACTCGTACAGAATTAATTTGTCTAAATCATCACTTATGACAAGTGTGTGGTTGGGTTTGAATCTGTCTGACAAAAAACAGCGACAGAGGTTGGGACTCAATAGCCTATATAGACAAAAGTATCCAGACACATCTCTTTATGGGGCTGTTTTTCAGGGGTTGGGCTCGGCTCCTTACCTCCAGTGAAGGGAAATCTTAAAGCTTCAGCATACCAACACATTTTGGACAATGCTGTGCTTCCAACTTTTTCTTTTCCAGTATGACTGTGCCCCAGCGCACAAAGCAAAGCTCCATAAAGACATGGTTGAATGAGTTTGGTGGTGTGGAAGAACTTGACTGGTACACACAGAGTCCTGACCTCAACCCCATCCAACACCTTTGGGATGAACTGGAACAGAGATTGTGAGCCAGACCTTTTGGTCCAACATCAGTGTGTGACCTCACAAATGCTCTACTGCATGAATGGGCAGAAATTCCCACAGAAACACTTCCCAGAAGAGTGGAAGCTGTTATAGCTGCAAAGCTGTCTGTGTATTTAGAATGCGATGTCATTAAAGTCCCTGTGGGTGTAATGGTCAGGTGTCCCAGTACTTTTGTCTATGTAGTGTATTTTGACCTAGTAGCGGTACTTGTTGGAAAAGCAGATAACCAACAGCAGAGCCATTATGACTGAGAGAGCATGAGAGCTTGTCAGGTTATAAAGACTTTCTGCCTTAAGTTGATGTTATTGGTGATAACAAGCTGTTACTGATGGTGCCAGAACTTACATGATGTTTAACTGGAAATACCTCAGTATGCACATATACTTTAAAATATGCCTTTAATTAGAATGAGCTACTATTTAATGAATTTATTTCATATTTTTCATACATAAGCAAATCATATTTCATCTTTATTTTAACCTCTTCTTATTTTGTCTTCAGAATCAACCTCTAATCAGCTATGGCCGACCGAAAGGTGACGGTGAAGTGCGCATGGTCTCCAGTATTGACAAGAGGAAACAAGACAGGTTGTTCTGCTTCACCGCCCGGAGAAAGAAATTAGGATTATTGACAGGAAATACACATGAAATGTCTGATGTCGGTCAACGTGTATCTTTTAGTACCATAAGCGACAGTGTGCAAGAACCAGTTTGTGTTACGCAGACAGATCACTACTTTCCATATGCACGTGTAAATAAAATACCAACTGTAACAAAAACTGCTATTTCATAAGCTCTGTGTTTTCTCATGTAGTCTCATTAGCTGTGCAGACACACAGATTCAGACATGGTTTTAACAAACTAAATAAATATAAATAAAAATAAAAAAATAAAATAAAAATAAATATCCTTTAACAATATAACATTCTGCCTTCTTCTTTTACAGACACATCTTTTTATTTGATGTGGCTGTCATTGTTTGCAAGAGAAGAGGAGACAACTATGAGATGAAGGACATACTTGACCTCAACTACTTCAAGATCACAAACAACCCCACCTCTGACAGAGAGGGCAAAAAGGTCAGGTGGCAGGGAAAACAAAGTACCCTTCTATGCATGCAAACAAAGAGATGCTGCACTTTTATGTCAGTATTTGTGCCCATCGCATTGCATTTAATATTGTCTCCCTGCCTGCATCTGCTTCACATTTTGATTAGTTTATGGTTCACACCATTAAACTCCACCACTGCATAGAAATGTTGCTATTCAGCATCTGTTTTGCTGCAGCTTTCATCGCCAAAATAAATGTCTTACACCTTATAGGAGTAAACTGGAATTAAATTCTCCACCCTTCCTGGCGAAGGGTCAGGTGGAGTTTTCTCCTTTGTGAAAAATCCTGATTTAGAACCCCACAAGGCTCCCGTTCGCTGCACAGTTTATACAGTATGTTTGTCCTTGTGGGATCGTTCGCAGTCCGTATAGTAGCGAAGGGGACTTGTTGATGCCTTGTTGATGTATGCCACAGATGGTGTCTTCTCACCCCGGTGCTGATTGCTAATGTGAAACTGACAGCTTGCCAGAACGGGAGGGTTGTGTGGTTTTATCAAAGGGACTCCATTATCATCCTCATTTACTCTGTTGTGCAATCATGACGTGTGTGTGTGTGTGTGTGTGTTTGGGACATGTGAATAGTGGTGACTGGTATTTAACATGTATGGTCTTGATGTGTTTTTTGGGGTTTGTGTTTGACATTGCTCAGGGTTGTCTCTAACTTCACTTCTAAACTAACAATCTTGTACCAAATGTGTAATGACACAAGCGGACATCCCCCGTCCACCTTCCAAAACATTTGGCTGCACGAAAAGACACACGACACACACGCACACGAACCCATTTGTCGTGAGATTCGCACGCAGAAATGCAGAAAGAGACAAACACTCACAGTCAAACAGATACTGTGTACCTACATCCACCTCAACACACAGCCACAAACACACACGCACACACCGCAGGGCAGAGATGCTAATATCATGTGATGAATGTGTGCGGTCCTCCAAGGCTGCTTATAGCTATATATCATTTTCTGCTAAATGAAACTTCAGAGTGTGAATGTGGCGCCACTGAGCTCCCACACAGTCATCAATGATTTAACACTCTGTAGAGCTCTAAAACACTCAGGACTTTGCAGGGCCGGCCAATCACTGACGGGTAAATCCCAACACTTTTCATGTTATTAGACATGACACAACAAGCTGGAACAGATTAGGGTGTCCAAAGCCGAAAGGTTTTTGGAGTTGATTGAAAATCGTTTCCAAATGTGCGCACAGGCAAATTGTTTAACCTGTAAGTGCTGTAGTGGTAGGAGATATTTAGCAGCCAGCTGTGAGAGAAAATAAAATAGTGAATATGTTACACAGTGTTTGTAAAATCAGTGTAACACCACAGTTGAGATGTGGTAAGGGTGGCTTCTAAGTTTTGGTGATGTCTCTAAATCGAGAAAAGAAAAACTGAACGCGATCTTTGGTTCCTCTGATGCAGATTGGCAGACTCTGCCTCACTGACATCACAGCCTAAAGTCCTCTTTGGGCAGAACTCTGACGTTGACATAAAACAGCAGCTAACAAACTCTGGTTGGTCTGTGAGCCTGGTGGCATGAAAGACACATGAACTAAAACCAGTGAGGATTGATGACAGCAGTAACGGTTGTACGTCAGGTCAGAGGCTTCTGATGGAGTCTGTTGTTGATGTAGGAACTGAATAAGGTGGAAGATTAGCGTCTTTGGGACTGACTCAACTTGTCTGGGAACGGCCAGGCACAATTAAACGACAATGAGGCTTCACAATATTTTTAATTGTTCTGAGATTGTCAGAAATCAGACTAGACCATGTGATAAATGCGTTTTGGTCTGATAGGGCACAATCGAGTGAACGAGGAATTGGCTGGAAAGGTGAATTTAAAGGACATAACAGCAACATGGGAGGCTGTAAACAAGGAACAATTCTGAAATACTCAGCTTTCAGTCTTCTTTTTCATGCCAGACCAAACTAAAAAATTACTGTTTTTATGGAGCTTATTTTCTTTGTCAAATTGTTGTGCTGGTATCTTGCAGTGTTTTTGAACAGTGAAAAATTGGAGTACAATGTGTTTTATTACCTTCTGTGCTAAATAACTGGCTAATACTGCTAAATATTATCGACTTGGTGGAATAGTTTGACATTTTGGGAAATATTCTTATTTGATTTCTTGCCCGAGAGTTATATGAGGAGATTGATGCCACTCTTTCAACACGAGTGTATTTCCCAAAATGTAGAGCTCTGCCACTGATGTTATGTGCAGCACGGGGATCAAAATATTTTCCATCCAACGAATACAATCTTGTAAGGGTCTCTATTTCTTCTTTCTGTGATAACTTACAACCTTTTTTTCTGTTTTTACATATTGAACTGTTTTTTAACAGCCACACCACGAATAGCGTTTAGCTCAATAACTATCCTCCGGTATCCAAAAGAGTGCACTTCTTTATGTAGCCCCCCCCCCCCCCCCATAACACACATTGCACTAAAACTTACAGCTACATCATTACAGTCTGCTAGTGTGTTAGAGGTTCATGACACAAATGAAAAGAAAAACTCTAAAAAGAGAGACACGTCTGTGAAGCTGCAGTGCTAACCACTGAGCCACTGTGCCACCCACCAGTGAAAGTCTACATTCTGTGAGATAATCATTACTGTATACACTCCTCTATACATATAAATATGTAGAAGTACTTTTGCATTTGTGAGAAAATACATTAAATTTAATTGCTGCCTCCTTCCCGACCTCCACAGTGGTGCTACGGGTTCTACGTGACTCACCAGCAGGGGCACACAGGCTTCGAACTCTTCTTCAAGACCAGAGAGCTGAAGAAGAAGTGGTTGGATCAGTTTGAGATGGCCATGTAAGTACACAGAGTCATGGGCGCACCACGGTCACGACAGTTTGTAGTCAGCGCAGAAGAGCAGTGTGTGTGTGCGTGTGCGGGTGTGTGTGCACGCGTGCACCAGTGGTGTTTATTTGTCTTTGTTTGCATGCATGTTATTCCAAGGCCGAGAGAGGTGTTGACTCTTTCATGTGCACTGTTTGATCAGGCCTTCGCTGAAATCAAGTACACACTGCTGACAACAGTACGATAACACACACACACACACAAACATAAACTGTTCCAAAGAGCCACAAAACTACAAAGAAGTCACTCTGCCTCCATGCTTCTTCAAATCAGTGCTTTATGGAGGTCTATCTTTTGTATTATTTTGTAACAGTGGGAGGTTTTTCTCAGGCAGATATCCTGTCTGCATTCTTTGTTATGTGGATTTCAGGAGAATACAGTGTTGTTTTGACATTACACTCTGATTGACTGAACAAATACTTTTGTGTTCGGGGTGGATATGTATGAAAACATCCCTGATATGCATGCTGACTACCTGCTATGGCCTTCTTGAATATATTTTCACTTCTCAATGCGTGCTGCATTATACTTGTATATATGTATATATGCACTGTGGCACAACAGTGCAGCGTGTGGGAATATACATTAAGCAATGTGCAGTTAAATTGCCTCTCTTTCTTTAACTTCAACTGAAAGCAGCCACATACGGAAGAGCTCATAAACCTACATGACCACTTGGTCCTTGACACCTGCCGAAAACCGTACATGTAATTTTCAGAATGTAGAGAATAAATGGCCATTTTTTAAACCCCCATCTTGAAACTGTTTTTCCCACAGGTGCGCAGTCTGTGTCTGAAAACAGCTATGTGTGCCTCTGTGCATTGGGTAATGACACCAGAAGGGGCCCATTCAGAAAGTGAAAATTGTACCTGCAAAAAGGATGTGGGTTCCTGATGAAGGACTCACTTATGGGAGTGCACTCAGCTTAAGTGGCTCCTAGATGGGTAAAATTGCTTTTATTTAAGTCAGTGGAGGGAATGAATTGGAGATTGTTTCTGCCACAAAAAAGTTGTTTTACTCAGTTGTGGAAGAAATGATTAAGAATGTTTTTACATTGAGTAAATTGAAAGAAAACTGTTGCCACTACTGAGACACATCACCTCACAGCAGCAGGTCTGTGTGGCAGTGCTGGTCTGTCACTCAGTCATTACGCTACTTTGGTCTTGGCTTAAATATCACAACAAGCACCAGATGGGTTGCCATGACACTCTGAACAGTAGGGATGAATGGATTGGCTCAAGGTTATGCAAATGCACATTATTATGTGAATTATTTTCTTAGATTTAAAGAGCTGCACCTGCATGAACATTTCGCTCTATCTCTACCAGGCCCTGTATTGCATTTTAAATTATGTCAAGCAGCACGACCTCTCCAGGTGAATTCTCTACTCTGTGTTCTGTTGATGTGTGAGTGTTTTCTTTACAGATTTGCTTAAATGTTCCCAGTGATCAAACTTCTTGTTTTAACTTGGACTGTTTTCACTTTGTATCTCAGATCAAATATCCGACCAGAGAAAGCCAACCACAACTCCCACCAGTTCAAGATGCACACCTTTGAAAGGATCGCTTCCTGCAGTTTCTGCCACCTTTTGCTCAGGTAACATTCAGAATGAACAGACTCTTTTATTTCAGATAATGATGTGGACTAATGTATTAGAGTAAACATTTTTCTACATGGTTCCCAATCCCACCTTTGAGACAGAGTGAACTGTAACTCCACACATTCTTCTAGGATGATGAATCATCATGTATTACGACACTTTGTTGTTGTTCTGTTCTTAAGAAAATGCACTTTTAAATCCTTTTCAGATTGAAGTTATGAAAGTCAGTTTTCCTCAGGCACTTTAGAAAAATAAGATTTTTGAATTTAGTCATATTTAAGTGGGACTCACTTATGAATAGTGGGTATAATTGAAACTGCTTGTGGTTTCAGTTTTCAGCAGACGGTATCAGTTTTATGAGGATTTGGGGGGAAGATGAAGGACATTTCTTGTGTCATTTTTCTTATCTTCAGACTGTGACAGAATCCTGAAAATTCAAAATGTCAAGGTTTTCCTCTTAAGGAGGCCGTTACACATGAAATACATCCTGTGTTTTATTGTGTCCAGGGGCATCTTTAACCAGGGTTATCTCTGTTTAAAATGTGGACTGGGGGCTCATAAGGAGTGTCTTGGTCGCCTGGGAATCTGTGGGAGAACAGGTGAGACGAAGGCCTCCCAAACTGTTAATGCTGTATTTTGTAACAAGCTATCTTGAAAACTGATGGCATCATTTACATGATATTTGATGTGCATATTTACGTCCTTCAGAGAATAATTCCTTATTTTTTGGTGACCTTTTCTT
Source organism: Scatophagus argus (assembly GCF_020382885.2). Lineage (NCBI taxonomy): Eukaryota > Metazoa > Chordata > Actinopteri > Scatophagidae > Scatophagus > Scatophagus argus. The sequence continues at coordinate 6,016,097 of NC_058505.1, read as the reverse complement.
TAGCACCACCACCAGGCCACAGTTTCTACTTACACACACAAAATATCAAAATCTAAAAGGCAGATTGTCGTGAAATTTACTGAGCACATTCATGGTCCCTGCAGGAGGACAGCTTCACATTTGGACCCTCTACGAGCTTTCCTCTAGCACAACATACTCATGCCAGATTGCCGAACTTGTACAAAAGATATTTAACAGCTGATATACTAAGAAATCTGTTGTAAATATTTATGGTGTGTGGTAATCCTCTGACCCTTGTTGTGACCTTTTTTTTTTTTTTGGTCAGATTTTAGCAGTAGTTTAAATGAACTATGCAGTCGTTGCATCCTGTGTTAAGCTTTAGCTCTTTGTCACTGGTCTGGGGCTGCAGTTCAGGTGCATTACCCTCCCTGAATACACAGACAGCTAAAGGCAGCCCAGGCCCTTGACAAGCCTTCTTAGCAGAAGCGCTGTGGTCTTTATGCATTCTGAGGAGTGATGAGGGCCAGTGGAGGTTGACAGCTGAGGTTGTATGTCAGGAAGCCACCACGCACTGATATTCTATTCCTCTCACTGTGTCTGTCTCTCACCCGACTGCAGATTCTGCCAAGCCGAAGCCGAAGGTAAGACCAGGAAGGTTTCTCTTCTTTGACTCAGACACCAAAGCAAACAGAATTAGAGAAGCATAACATAGTGGATATCACACGACATGAACTCACTCAACTATGGGTTGGTAATGCTAATAATCATTTTGCGGTTGTTTAGTTGCAAAGGGGAAAGAGCTGCTGGCACTGTTTTTACTGATGTATATTCATGTTTGAAAGTTTCTTTTTAATAGTATCCTCAGTGTTCCTCATCACATAACTACAATACTCATCTGAATAATTTTACCTCCAACTGTCAGTCCGCCAAGCTGGGCCTTAATCAGTTATTAAACTGATATGTTTTAAAGGCTTTTAGAAACTGAGTAATTAAATTTGCATTTAAATGTTAAGTTAGAAGAAGAAATTCTGTCTGTGTTTCTGCAATTTGTGACAACTAATCTAAAAACAGAGAAGAACAAAATGGGAATAAGTTATATTTCAATTATATATTTTTTCCCCAAAAGACAAAATACTCAGAAACAGATGAAATTTTAACCTTGATGTTTTTTTCTTCCTATTAAATGGTTCGACCACATATCTAAAGAGTGTAACACTCACAGATGATCGTACTAAGAGTATGACTCATTCTTCAGGTCAGGCTGATCCTACACAAGGAGTAAGAGTGACACCTCCATTTATCAATCACTTCCTCTCTCTGTAGTTCTCTCTTTCTTCCTGTTTTTTTCCCTACATTTTCTCTGTCTTACTTAAGTTCTCTCTCCATCCACAGGAAAGCACAACACCACCAGACACAGGTCAGTGCGGCTTGACCACTTTCCCACTTTCTTGAACCTGTTTAGAGTTTGACGTGGTACCTCTTAAACTGCTTTCATCTCGGTTCTGGAACAAAACAGAGACACAGACAGGATGAAAAGGAGACGGTTAGCCAGAGGCCAGAGTGAGACCTGGAGCAGATAGATGGAGGCTGAAAGCCAACCCTCAGATGTTATCATACCCCCCACACCCCTCTCAGTTTTGATCAAATATTACTCAACTACCACCCCCCCCACCAAGCCTGAAGAGGTTTTCTAAGAAATGCATTGACATGAATCTCTCCTGCTTATGCGAAGAGTTCAAATGAGGAAATGAACAACAAATTCCTCTTGACAAATATATTTGACTAAGAATAACCAATGGGTAATAGGATGCAGAAAGAATCCGTAACCAAAGCACAAAAAAAGCCCTTTTCTCACCGCATGCCGTGATGCCTAAACCCAAGGAGGCACTGAGATGAATCTGAGTGGGTGGAATCATTACGAGGACGGTGGCAGGAGAAATGCTGGCAGAAAAGCATTTGCAGCAGTCTATACGCCCCAGCCTCAACCGCTGAGCTGTGCCATTGTGATAAATCAATTTCCATAAGGGGCTTTATGAGAAAGACATCCGTGCTTATTGTTCTTATTAAAAACGTGAATGTGAGATATTTCATTCATCTGAGGTCACCGTCAGCTAATAGTTTCCTCGGGCTGGTTTGCAGGGGAGCTGCTGCTGGCAGGGAGGTGTGTCTGAAGGGGGTAGATGTGTGAGTCTGGAGAGAGTAAGTAGCTGTGTCTTTTATGTTGGCAGGGGCGTTTAGTCTTAGCCTTAGCCGGATGCTCGTGGCTGTATTTGTCTGCCACTTTGAGGAAATATTGGAGCTGCACTGTACAGGAATCGAAGAGATGAATTTCCTGTAAAGGTAAATTGCTGCTTTTTAGGATGGTGACATTCTAGCGGCTTAGACATCGATCAAAAACACTGTCAGGACGTCCACATTTACGTTCCAGATCAATTGTGCTGAAATCTTTAGGACAAATGACAATAAGAGAATCTGATCAGTGCAAACAATATAAATAATTATTGACAAAAACCCAGTGGAACTGAGCAAACTTATGACTGCAACCAGCCACACCCATCAGCAGTGTAGTGAAAACTGGCAAAAGAGAATGCGTATTGAAACACACATCCATTTCTGTTTTTATGTCATTATTAGTAGTTGGCTTGTCCAGGTAAACAGCAGGTGGTGTTAAATTTCCAGTAGGATGCCGTTGGTGCAGCAGGAGAGGGCGCAACAAGATGTAATTAAATGAGTGCAAGTCGAACCTCAAACAGTGAAAAACCATGCAGAAAACACAAAGGCTGTTTGGGTTTTTTCACTGAAGCTGCAGCTTCGTTGGAGCTTTAAGTCACATTTTTTGTGATATCTTGACTTTTTCTTTTTTAAATTTTCTACATTTCCACATAGTTTTCTTTTTATGCACTAATTGGAAATACACAAGATATATTGTTGTGTATGTAGTGCAGTTGGCTCTAACGAGAATAGAAGACATCTGTTGTTCTCTCTTCCTTCTGCCACTTTCAAAAAGCCTCTCTGTCACACAGTTTTTTATTCTGTTACCCAGAAGCAGTTCTGGAATGTAACCAAGTAAGGTACTAATGAAGGTACTTCTACTTTACTTCAGTAATTCCATTTTATGCATCTTTATACTTCTATTCTGCTACATCTAAGAGGGAAAGGTTTTACTTTTTACTGCGCTCTGTGTGTGTGACCTCTTCAACATATTACACTTTTCCATACCCTTTCTGTCCAGTGAAAACCGTGTGTCTCTGAATTTTACTGATTTTAATTGAAATGTTTGTGAAAAACTAAAGGAAATTCAAGTGAAGTGTTCCTTTATGGGTTGAAAAAATTATCCTACTTTTTAAATTAAAGAAAGTATTTTAAACCCTACTTTGATTTGTCACAAAGCTGAAAACAGGGCTCGTGAAAACTTGACTTTAGACTTTAAGTGCACAAGGTATTACTGCTCTTGCATTTCTTCGTGTATGCAACAGTTTGAGTATAAATGTATTTGTACTCTACGTCTACCAGGTTTACCCAGGATGATTGTGATTAGAGACTACAATGGCATCCCCCCTCCCCACTGTGGGCCCCCACTAAGCGTTCATGCGGGGGATGTCATTGAACTGATGTTTGCCGACCTGAACAGCTCCTGGTGGCAGGTGCGTGTCACTCAGCTCATCCTCATTTTATCTCAACATCTGTGACTGTATGAAAAAGTAACATGTTACGGCTCACCGGGTTGGCTCTCTGCGCACGCAATATCTTCACAATGTCATCAGTTTGAATGTGTGTCATGTCATTTCTTCTCTTCCTTTCCTGATGATTGTCCCGCTCTCTGACAAAAAAAAAAAAAAAACCTTTCAAGAAATATAAAAGGAGTGACATCAACAATTTGTCCATTATAGATCAATAATGATGTTACAGTTGTTTATCACATTCATTGTCAGGTGAGCTTTCAATTAGACATTAAGATGAGGTCAGTGTCAGTTAGAAATATCATTCAAAGAGCTGTATGAACTCCACAGAACCCGCGTTACATTACAAATGGGGTTTCTGTCTCTTCTTTCACTCTTAAGATTGAATCACAGCCTAAATCAGATGATCTAACCAATTAGTGGCTTCAGTTGATTAACTGAGTGCCACAGCGAGACAATAAAACAGCAGACACTTCAGCCTCTGGAGGATGTTTTAATGGTGGAGCACAACCTCGTGTACAAGCACATTTAGTAACCATTTCACGAGGTCAGCTGACAGTTGACGGCGTTTGACCTTATCTATTTTTGAAAGGATGGCGATTTATCTGGGGTCTTCCGGCAGCATCCCTGGCTGTTTCTCACACTGCTCTGCGGTGGCATTAAAGCCTCATCCTCCTTCTGGTGCTGCTCCAGTCAGACTGCAGTCTTTGCCAACGGCACGGCTGGGAGTTGGCCGTTAGCCTGATTTCCTATGCTCCATGTTCCTCTCTGTTGTGACAGAGCACAAGGTGGAGGGTGAGGGCATGAATGCCAGGAGATTTCTTGTAAGCCGATAGAACGGCTAGCAGAATGTCATGCCGCAGACCTCATGGCACTGCATTGTTTGCTACCATGGTAACCATGCATGCTGGGAGGGGATAATTAAACGAATTAAATGATAATACACATTTGCACAATGCACAATGGTAGTCGACTGCAATAAAGCTCCGACCCTATTCGAGCATTGTTTGTATATGTGCAGTAGGCTAAAAAGACACACAGTAAAGCTGAGAAATTAACAGTCTTTTTTTATTATTTACAGTCTTGTCACTGGTTCATCAAAATTTTCAAATAACAGATAACATACAGAGAAAGCATTTATTTTTAGTTTTTGTAGCCATTAGTCACAAGCTAGAATTCACTTGTTGATAGCAGATGCCAGATGATCTCTGCTCATATTTTTGCACAAGGTGTTAATAAATATGAGCAGTTGGGGGCAGTAATGAGCTTTAACCTAGGAGGCAGTAATAACAGAAGAAGTTTAAAAAGCCTGATATAAACAATACAAGTTTCAGAGCTTACCAAATAATGCTTTGCAAATGATTTCAACAAGTTTGTTAAATCTTTCAGTCACATCATGCGACGTGTTTTGGTGAGAAACATTGAATCTAAAAAAAAACAAACAAACAAAAAAAAAAACGTGTTTGTTTACAATGAAAATTCCACAGGGTACCTTTAATCTTCAGTGTCCCTAGTGGCGCCAGAGGATGGAATTACAGAACATTGAGAATTCATATCCCCTGTTACCCAGGAGGCAATTATCCCCCATCCCACTGGCAGAACAATACAATCAATCACCGTAATTTCATTTGATCCTTTGGCTGCTGCCTGTTTATGCCAACAGAGTAATAAGTTTAATCTTTATCATACGCTTATCCAAGGCATAACAAATAGAGAGGGGCTCTCAAAAAACCTTTGATGAAATGTTATTACACAGGATGAATCATAGAGATGGGTAAAGATTCGCTTTCCAATCTAGTTACTGCCAGGGCTTGCACGGTCCCAAAAAGCATTTCATACTCTAATAAAGAGAAGCGAAGAGGAAAGCATAAACAGGGCAGGAAGCTCAATGAAGAGCTCCACATGTCCTCAACACTCACTGTCTTCTCAGATTGACTCAGCAGACTTCAAATTGACCTCAGCACTGAAAACTCACATTGTTTTGAGCTTTATGTTGACGTAAGTGCTTATTTTGGCCCACATGATAATGTACATGATGGAGAATTAAGCTTATGAAATATGCATCTACATAGGAGCAAGATTGTATAAAAAATAAGTAATTGGTTTAACTAATTTGGTTTATTTCGCTGGAGAAAAAAAACTATGTCTACACTATGTTTGTTGAAAGAATTAATGATTTTCATATAAAGCTTGTGTTTGCTTGAGGCGGGTTAGCTAAAATGCAGTTGTTAGTCTTTCGTGCAAGCCAGAGAGCTCACGCTGTTTGGGTATTCAAAGACCAGAATAAGATCCATTATTTAGTGTTAAACGAGGCTCTTGTTTTGATGCAGTACAAATCTAACTGCCGGCAGAGTTTGAACCATAATTAACTTGGGCTGCAAATTAGATGCACTGCTTGTTGTGTGCTAATTGCTGAGGATTTATTGTAGCGAGTGTGGGAGGGGAACAAAAAAGGAAAAGAGAGCGAGTGGGCTGTCGTTGCTCCCAGACATATATAATGCGATTAACAGCCGGTTGCATTGCAGGGCAAAATTCTGGCAACAAGCAAGATTGGCTTCTTTCCAAGTGATGCCGTGAGGCCTTGCCCATGTGTAAGTGTGCATATTTTTTGTAATCAATAAGAGACATTTAGTATGATTACAGTGCATTCAGTAGATAATAGGTGCTATTGATGTCTCAGCAAAGGAATGTAGTGCTTTTCAATTGCACTTTTCTTTGTACAAGACTGATTTTAGCCATTAGATGTGGCCTCAATATCACATTACCACAAATGACCTCCACCCTCAGTATTGATTAAGACACAAAATAAGTATAATTCTTCTCTTTGCCAGGTCCCCAAACCTGTTGATTACTCTGCCCAGCTCTGGTAAGTGATGAAAACAAATGATTGTAGATCACTAACAATAACCCCAAATAGGGATGGAATGTAACTAAATACATTTACTCACCTAATGTACTTAAGAACTGATTGTTTCCATTTTGTAATGCAACTTTATACTTCTAATACATCCACCTGAGAGTCAAATGTTACACTCTTTACTCCACTACAAGTGTCTCACAGCATTAATCACAAGTTGCTTTACTAATTACAGTTCTTCATACGCTTCCTGTCCAGTGAAAGCCATGTATCTCCAAATGTGGTTAATTTTAATATGAATGTTACTGATAAACCAAATAATGAAATGTTCATTTATGGTTTGAAAATTTCCTCCTTTAGCTAAATAAACTATTCAAAACGCCTCTTGGATTTGCAGAAAAGGCCGGATTTTCCCAGTCAATAAAAGTTCAGACTTTTTGGAAGTTATTGTCAGAGGACACTTGTTGTGCACTAGTAGGAGCAATTTGGTCATTGGCAAAAGAGTCAATGATTATGGGAAATAATCACTAAAGCAAAAATCAGTGTATGCTTTATACACATAAAAATCCGGGGCACCACCCTGTCACCAGGGACCAATAGCCAAATTAGTTAATAGGAAAACAGTCTCTTGAAATTATGAAGGACGATTCCGAGCACTGACTGTCATGAATTCAGCTGTTATTACAAGTACATACACAATAACCACAGACAACGACATAACATATAATAATAATGAAACACTGACAGGAACTTTCTGATGCACAATGACTACTTTTACTTTTCGTTCTTTAACTACATTTTACTGTTAATATGTATTTATTTAATGAAGGCCTTGTAGTGGAGCGTTTTCACAGTGTGGTATGATCCAACCACAAGGCATTCTTACCCAATTGTATTGCCTCATCCTCATGTTCAGTATAATTTATTGCAGTTTAAGTGCAGTGGTTGTTCACTGGTGGTTCAGGTTTGCAGGGCCTATGGAGAGATACCAGGCTGAGGTGGAGCTCCTGGACCGGGGAAACAGCACCTATCTGGTTCGGCACAGGAGTAAAGAGTGCAATGAATATGCCATCAGTATAAAGTAAGTGACATGACAGCTTGTTTTCCATTTCATTTCATACTAAATCTCCTTCAATTTTCACTCACCACAGTTTACCAGGATTGGTGGAATAAACCAGACACATGCAGTCAGCAGCAGTCCTTTGGGCAAAAACACCTTATTGTGAGAAGCAAATGGCAAGAATCATTCAAGCTAACAAGATGCCCACATGCAAATAATAGCTCACAACATTGGTGCGGTATATGAAAACAAACAGCTCATCAGATGCTGAAGTGGAAGGACTGCAGCAGAGCGGCGTCATGCTGTTTTCCACTCATATCAATGAAAAACAAGACGTTAGGCTGACTGTATAATCAGCCACAACTGAAGAAAGGAAAAACTTTTCCTGCTCTGAGGAATCACAGTTGAAACTGAAGTGCAGAATCACAGGGGACAGAACTTAATTTAAAGGGTCGCATCAAACCAAAAAAAATAAAAGAAAAGAAAAAACAAAACAAAACAAAAAACATATTTTCTCATTCACCCCCCAGTGGTGTCAAAGAGATTGTTTTGCCCAAGTCTTGATCTCTTAGAGCTTTCAACCCCTAAACTGCACAAATAAAATAAATAAGAAACTACCCAATTTCAAATTTCATTGTAATCCATTCAGTAAGCATTAATGGATTATGGGCCATATTTGTCAAGGCTTTGCAGGACTCATGACTTTCATAATCTTAAAAGATAGCACGAGATCCACTGCACACAGTATCTGTTGCTCTTCCATAATTACTTCTATGATTTTAATTTAAGTACATCTCAGCAGGTGTGCATCTATAACATATTCCCTCCACTGAGAATCTATATCACTCATAGAGAATATCATCAGGAGAGAAATTAGTTATAGGGCAGCAATATTGACAGCCATTTTAATCCAAAACTCTGAACATAATCAGGTTAATTAACATTTAACCTGATTACGTTCAGTTTATGGTGATTTTAAAAGAGAGCCATCTTTGTGAATATGCACTGAATATTCTGGCTTTCGGCTCAGCATACCTCGCTAACACTTTAATCTCACTCCTGGTGTTTATGGACACACATTCCTTCTGCTTGAAAAAATATTTTCAGTGACTGTTGACCCTGGAAAATTTCCAGACCTTACTGTGTGCTCTTTTAAATGGAACTAATTAGTAAAGAAGAAATAGTTCCTTTGAAAACTTTTGACACTGAGGGCTTGTTTCTGTTTCTGGAAAAGGATGTTGTTGTGGCTGTTGTCATTTGTCAGTGGTCTGAGCATCAAACAATACTTTTTGTCTCAATTATATTGCGGTACAGGTAGCACAGATAAATATTTCTTAGCCTTGGCAAGAAAAACCCAAACCTCCTGCATTTTTAAACACTACAAGTAAATGAAAAAATGTTTTCCTTATTTGAGCATTCACCCTTTCATAAGTCAGTGCAGGCTTCCTTTGAATCTTGCATCATACTTTAACATTGTTGCCATTAATTTTAGTTTTCTGTTTCTGTTGTATCAGCAGATGCAGCATGGGTGGAATGGTGGAATCTATTCAACCATCTATCTATTGTCTGGACATATGTTCAGGGAGAGCCTGATAGCTTTGCATCATACTATTTTCTGCTCTTTGGATATCAGTCTTAGAAATGTATTTCAAAAGAGAGCGAGCAACACACTTGAACTGTAGATAAAACGTCCATTCCTTTAGGCCTTAATAAATGGCTTCTTTATCTGCAAGTTGAGTGCCTCGGCAACCCTCTTTTGAAATACACCACTGTCCGTTTCACTCGCGAATATCTTTCAGGCTACATCAAAGGTTGTTCGGTCTTTTGAAAAAAGAAAGGACTGCCGAGTCCTCCCGACCTGGCATGGTGGCTCCAAGAGATTATAACGATTGAGGGTGCACTCTGAAATAGTATTTGGATGTTAAGACTATTTAGCTAGTGACACACCATTCCAGCCCATTTGGTTTGGTGGACTCATACTGTCCCTCATTCAAAGCTTTGATGTACCAGGGCCAGTTTCTGAACACTCCAATCCTAATTGCCTGTCTCACCGCTTAAGATCATTATCGGGATGGCCGTTTGAGATAATGGAGCTTTATACAGAGAGCTGCGACTAATCAGCTGGAACAGTCTAATGTCAACTACTATGAATGGTCAGTTTGGGAGTGTGTACTGAATGAAGTTGTTTTTGTATATGTATGCAGTGATGGGAGCCTATAGGGGTCCTGAGAGTCTCAGCTTTCACCAAACAGGGCTTGTCTGTCTCCACGTGTTATGCACCATATATCTCAACAAACATCAATAATGTATTATACATTTATAAATATATGTATCAGTGAATTTGCAACATGACCACGTTCTTCTCATCCGTTATACACTGCATTAGGAAATTCACAATGTGGATCTGTCTCCAGTGTCACTTGCACATCACCTTGTGGGAGATATGCAATACACAGTGCTGTGCTTGCAATTGGCTTGACAGGACTTCCCCACTAATGTGCCTGCAGTGTGTATGCAGTTCAGGGTTTCCCCACATTACTTTTCAGCACAGTATTTGAGCTATGATTCTTATGATTATTTAATTGCTTAATTATTTAATCAGGCCTATAGTGTATGATGTCAAGTGCTGCACAGCGTCTTGTGGACTAACTGAACACAGTAAAGGGCATGTTCCAGGATAGGGGTGCTTGGCTATAAAAATGGAAATTAAAATAATTACACAAATCCCAAGACTCAACAGCAATAATTCTGTAAATCCATTTACAAAAAACATGTTTATTATTTAAAATAATATCATAAAAAGGCACATGTTTGTCAAAATCTTGACTAGTGCAAGTCCAGTTGAATGATTGCTAAAACAAAGATAGCTATTTTGTCATCTAATGTTTATAATGAATTGTATTAAGGATCAAATTGAGGATCAAATTTCTTTTTCTGTTTATACCTACATTGTGTCCCACTTCCATATGACATACTAATTCAGATTGTTTGTCAATGTACTGTCTGATCACATTAAAAAACTTGCTGAACACTTGCTTAACAAGTTCAGCAAGCTCAAAGTTGTCAGTGTGTAAAGTAAATCTGCTCATGCTTTACATTATCATCCCACAGTGTCTTCCGCAAAGGACATAGGAGCCGATCATACCTGGAAAACCTTTTAAAAAGTCTCATAAGCTTGTATTGTTGATTCGCTAACCTTGCCTCATTCATCACAGGTTCAACGATAAAGTCAAGCACATCAAGATTCTGACCAAGGATGGCTGCTTTTACATCGCAGAGAGCCGACTGTTCAAAACTGTGCTGGTAAATTTTTTTAGCTTAAGGGTTTTTGTGCAACTGCTGTAGTATTCCTGAGTATAATCATTTTGACATTATACTGCTTTTGCGGGATTCTCTTGGGATAAAACTCTGTATGCACGTAGAAATATTACTTTTGTTTTGTACAATGACAGAAATGTGTCTTCCAGTGGTTTGTTTCTACGTTTGCGTACACGCTCACGTAGCCACAAGGGCAGGCAATAAGCAACAGCCTGTGGTATTTTGTGGTAGTAGCTTCTTTCCAGTATTTATACATGAAATGGATAGATAGAAATATATATTGAGGGTTGTTTCCCTGCTCAGGAACACTTCCACAGTTTAGGTTTGCTGTTGTCTTCTCAAGATCACACACACAGCACCTTCATATCCAACCACACGTTTTTGCTTTCATTTCTATACTTTTGGACACAGCACCATCCAGATTCAGTCTGTTTTGTTTTATTGTGTTTGTTTTGCACAGGACTTGGTGGAATACTACAAGCAGTACTCTCTGAAGGAGGGTTTCAGCAGTCTTGACACCACTCTGCGGATCCCCTATAGGGAACTTTCCCATGAAAACATGGCCATAACCAGGGCTGATAGTGGTGAGTCTGCTTCACAAAAATCCACGTTCCAGTTGAGAATCTGGGTAACAGGTGGAAATGCTACCAGCTCAGTTCAGATCTTGAAGTAGAAAATTAACATTTGAAAGTAATTCTCAGAATTTGTTTTGACCTGTTTGGAGCACTGGAGGGGTGGGTCCTGTTCAGATAAAGTGAGATAAGTGGTTTGTTAGAGTTTTCACCTGCTTGTACGTCCTCTCTATATGACCAAAACAATCAATAGAAACTAAACACTCAACACACAGAAATAACAGCAAACTAATGTACTCTGTGCCCTCAACTTGAAGAACTATAGAAAAATGTTCCACCTTACATTACAAAATCATGCTGACAGAGCATTTGCTTGGTTATTAGACACTCAACTTAAAACTTAAAAAGTGTCTTGATACCAGAGGCAGTCCTATCATTGACGTGTGAAAAATGCTAGAAATATTAAGTACAGCCTAATGAACTAACACGATACCCTGTGGAGCAGCGCAGGGTGGAAGACAGCAGCAGTTTTTTTGTGCGAGACGGACTTCATCAGTTTCACTTGGCTCGTCCTCTTGTATCGTTATCATAATGAAATCAAATACAACATTTTTAGCACATGTGTAATGTCATTTTGATTTGATCACGTACAGAAGACCTTATCTCTCCGTGACATGGGATCTGGATTTTGATCAGTGAGTGTGGACATTAAAAGTGTGCTGCTGTGCTTTGCTCAGCAGCAAATACTGCTTCCTGCAGCTTAGCTCAATGATGTGAAAAGAGACGTGATTTAACCACTACTGACCCTCTGTGTGGTTGTTATAGGTTATTTGATAGATTTATTTTATATGACAGCCTTGAACAATCTGGGTCAAAAAAACACAAGATGTTAGATGGAGATACTGTTTGAATAAAACGCGATTAGCTTTCACAAGGCCAGATGAAGCATGTGCTCTGTGTTGTATTGCTAAAGTACTGTCACTGTGAGCGTTTAAGCAGCATCATGGACTTCAACATGCCGACATTAACATGCGTGAATAAATGCATTCTTGTGCCTACAGTTAACAAGTCCAGTCAGTGGGTCATTACTGGCCCCCCAGAGACAGAAGCACATGCTCTCTGGAAGCATGTGAAGAAGAAAGGATAGAATAAGGGGGGATACATGGAGAGAGATATAAAATAGGAGGAGGAAATAGCAAAAGAGTTTGGGAAGAAAACAAAGGAGAGAATGAAATCGAGAGAGGCGAAAATGATGGATGCACTGAGAAAGACACTGATGTAAGAAAACAAAGAGTGAGAGGGACAGCAGGTATGGAGAAAGTTATATAGTTAAGTAACCTTTCAAGTAACCAAGAACTAGATAGAGAACACTGATACATTCAGACAGAGATATTCAGGCTGTCTTAGCTTAGCACAATACTGAAACGACAGTAACAACCAGCCTGGTTCTGCAACTCTAAAGCACACAGATGAACAAAAACATCTCCTTTTGTAGAGTAAAAGTGTGAATTGTGGTTTTGCAGGGATTTCCAAATGAGGAACAAGAAAATTACTGCTCTCAGACAAACATTGCCCTGCGCATAACCCATGTCCTCCAGTCTTTATGCAAGTAAACCATGTCCCGGCTCTAGCTTGGCATGCAGACACAAGAGTGGTATCAGTCAGTCTTGGCAAGAAAGCAAAAGGCGTATTTCCCAAAATATTGAACTATTCTTTTAATTATGCAGCCAAGCTGTACGGATTACATTAACACCCCACTGATATCCAACACAAGCCAGAGAAACTGGATGATCTAGCTGATGCAATGACACTGCATTTTCACCCTGAATTAATATGTGTTTTTCCTTACCCAAATAAGATCAACATACAGATGGCAAATGGATTCCCAGGTGTAAATGGGGTGAAAGAGAGACACAAGGTACTAAAAAGGGATGATATTAGGAAAGAGAGACAGAGGGAGAGCAAACGACAGAAGAGGGAGTGAGAGAGACAGTGAATGAAAGATATAGAAAGGCACCTCGGCAGCTCACCAGGCTTGGCAGAGAGGTCCCAGTTAGGGCCCAATGCCCCAGGCAAGCACCAGGAGCCTGCTACTCCAAACGCCACACTCCGCACAGTGCTCAGCTCTGAGATGGTTTCACAATTTTCCTGACAGGACATGACATTTCACTTGGGTTGGCAGCGCAAAAAACAGTGTGACAGCCGCCTGCTGATACACTCCTGGGGGATACCCCTGGTCCTACTGAGGGACTGTGGCTGTTTCCACAAAACTGGGAAAAGTTGGCAAATATGATCTAATGTAAAAGAGCAGAAAGCAGCTGGAGGTAAACTGTCTTAACATAAAGCGAGGTGTACGTGTAAACAACCACAGCCGCTGCAAGAGCAGCCGAGGCAAGCAGGCGAATGTCGGAACAAAGTCAAAGTTAGCCCTTTGTGTCTGTTCGGATGTAAAATTCTGCTACATCCTTGTCCCTCTGCTTCCTTTGGCAGCGTCGGTCTCCCAGCGCATCAGGCTTCAAAGACGCGCTGCAAGACGTGTCTTTGCGCATCGCTGCCATTCAACGTGCATCCTTCTGTGAGAAAGTCTTGACAGACTCGCTGTTGCCTCAGTGCATTCTGGGATAGATTATTATTGCCTTAAGTCGTCCACCCCCATAGACAGACTTAGTGTGGGCACCGCATGTGGTAAACAGCTTCTGCAGAAAGACAGATGTCATGCCAAAAAAAACAAACAAACAAACAAATAAACAAAAAAAAAACAGTGATGAATCTCAAAGCAGACACCTCATGGTAAAGAAAACACAACGCAAGTCTTTTGAGTAAACAATCACAAAATAAAGAACTGCTGAAAAACCATCAAAACTCTGTAATTTGTCTGAAACATCCGGCGTCTTTAATTAAGTCTAACTGAGTCCTTTTCATTTGTCAATGTTAGGGCTGGGAAATAATAAAAGAAATATTTTATTGTCTGTCAAGAGGATCATTTTGCAGTTAAGTGTTAGTGTTATCGGGATATCAGGAATTTAAAATTAATTTTTTTCAGAGAAATACTTTTACAGGATATTAAGATTAAGAGACTTCATTGTCATTGTGCAGTCGCACAGTGTACATTAGCACAGCGAAATTGGGGCGTAGTTCACCACTCGGTGCAAAAGTATTGAATAAGTATTAAATAAGTAACTAAGGAAGGCATAAATAACTAACTAAAAAAGAGACACTATATGCACTATAAAACAAGATGACATGATATTCAAGTTGACAAGACTAAATTGTCTCAAATTTTACGATTAGCTTGTGCTACTTTATGGTTGCATGCCCTGTACATACAGCAGGTGCTTGTTTATGCTGTCCTCTCACAGCTATGTGTCTGTTAGTGCACACTGGCCAGTCAAACAGCCGACTCATACTAGCCTGCATTTAATTATCCCTGTGGGGTAGAAGAAGGAGGCACGGAACCATACTGTTGTGACGACAGGAGGTGGTTTTCTCAGTGTGAGGGTCTGTTGCCTCAGATGGGATTTCAGATGGAAGCAGAAGTCGTTTGGCGCTGCACCGTGGTTTTCCAGACGTTGCCTTGTCAGGGCACCATGCTGTGCCCAGACGTACTTAGCCCCATGCTGCTGCTTTGGCTCACCTGGTCTGAAGCTCAGAAGGTTGTTATTGCTGATTACTGTGCAGTATGACCTGGGAGAGGTTGTAGAAACTACTCTACGTGGCAAACATATGTAGACAGTTGAACAACCATATATGAGTCTTGAACATTTCATTCAAAAAAACGTGGGCAACAATGTGCAGCCAAAGTAACATCAGTTCTGCTGGGAAAGTTTTCCACAAGATTTTAAAATGCAGCTGCAGGTAGTTGCTCCCATTTAGCCCGAAGAGGATCAGTGAGGTCGACTGCTTCACTAAATAGGTTCAGACTGAAGACAGTTAAGTGTTAAGAACACATGTTCTTCAGGCATGGGTGGGATGATTTAAATACAACAGGGAAAGTCCAACTTGAGTAACAGATCAGTGAGTCTGAAGTCTGCACAGAGATTTATAATACTCGAGACAGCATTTTATAACTCATGTTTACATTACAATGCAATCTACTTGCAATGTGCGCTTGCCCACATTTGATTGGGCATTGCAGCTCTTGATGGCATTGAATCCAGAGTTGATGGATGGGCTTGGGGTCAGGACAGGAAAGGACCCTCAACAAACTATTGCCAAAAACTTGGAAGTCCTCTGTTGTCTGAAATGTTGTGACACTGACCTTAATTGGAGCTAAGAGGCATAGCTCAAATAATCAAACAAGCCCAGACCAAAGTATGTGACTGTGGGTGTCAACATACGTTTGGACATGTGCATAACTATCTTCGATGTGCTTGTTAATTACACAATACCCACCTTGTATAGATCAGCATTGCTTAAGAAAATGGTATCGCAGGTGAAATGGTGAAATGACAAATTGTCTGATTTTACTCTTTTGCCTCCAATTTCACTCTTATCTCCCTCCTGTCCTTGCTTGCCAACATCTCTCTCTCTCTCTCTCTCTCGCTCTCTCACCCTCTTTCCTTTACTGTCTCTCACGCTCTCTTTCTGCCAAACTTGTGTTTGCTTTGCTGATGTTCTCTCTTTGCTCCCACAATGCCTGAACCCTCCCCATCACTTGTGCTGGTTCTCTGTAGTTCGTCCTGGCGGCTGCGGCTTTACTCCTCCCTCCTCCTCGCCTTTCTGGTCAGGTACAGGTACAGCTTTTCTACTCTCTTTGTTTCTCCCTTGTTGTGTGGCCACATTTTGTTTTTCCTGTCTCTAAATAAATGTAGTCTAGCTGCTTTTTTGTCACATTGCACGGACCATACAAGTTTATCTGTGGGGAGAAAAATAACATCCATGCTAGCCTTCTGTAATTCCAAACTGGAGATTCTGTAAATTTCTGACAGCTGTGTTATCTCCCAAAAGACAAAAATAACTGCACAGTTGTCAACAAACGAGTGGCAGAGCAGAGCTGCAAAGCCACCATTGCTGGCATTTAAATTTAACTTAAATTCAACAGTGACATTATGAGCTCAGCTAATTAAAAGGACACACAGTTTTGTTTGTGTAGTTTCGTTTTTAATAAACTACAGAAAATATCGAACACAATAAAAAAAATACTAATTTAGATTTAATACATTTTTTTCAGGTGTGACTAGAAAGCTTGTAGCGGCAGTAACCATGTTGGAATAACATGAATAAGTAAACTCTCCTTAGAATAGCAGGAATTTTTTTTCCATTTTTCTTCTTTCCGCCACATTGGCATGAATACATCATAATAGCCTTTGACTGTCTTTGTGTGTGCTGTGCATGAACATGTACATATGCGTGCAGGTGTGTGTGGGCTTCTGTGTTGGCGTGATGTGTCTGTGTGCACATGAGGGAGCAGATGTATTCATTGCATCATATATTGCAGCATATCTTCCCTGTCGTATCACCCATATTTCCACAGATAAGGTAAACAGACCTATGCGCACCTGTGTTCACACGTGATATGAGCCTTGACCTGCATATGCAGGAATAACCCTGCATAACCTGAAGTGCTGATAAAATACGTGAGCTGTGTTGAACATTAACTTTGAATGAGATCAACACATGACCGTGATAACACATGACCTGTCATCTCCAGTGTTTGTTTGGCACCACCAAGTCAGCCAGCTGTGTATATATTTTTCCTCTCTCACTAGTAAACTTGATTTCTTATCTATCTGTGTGGTTTTCACGCTTTCACACAGGACAGTGAGTCAACATTTTTCTTGTCAAAGTTGTGTAAGAATTTGAAAATAAGATCAGCTTGGGGTAAAGTTGAAGATTAGTCGCCGAGCATTCTTGTCCCAACAGGATTTCTGAATGCAGAGGAGAAAGTGGCTTCTGAGGCAGGTGATAAATTCTCCAGATGCTGAATGGCTGGGTGCTGCAGATCAGATTGTGCAGAATGAGAATGTTTTTGGTCTATTTTTTCCCCTTCAAAGTTAGGAAAACAGATAGGTTGCACTACCCAGAGGGAACATCTATAAACCACACCTTTGGTTAGGTGCTGATTAATTTTTGTGTGTGACCCTCCAGTGACAGCAAAGAGCGTCATGGCCACAGTGCCCGAGATAATAGTTCTTGTCCATTTCTAAGAACTTCGCACGATGGTTATTCTCAGACTGTTTGTGAAATTGTGTGAAGGTGGCTCTCAATAATCAGACGAGATCTCTTTGTCTCAGTGTTTTCTCCCAGGGTGGTAGGTATCGCAGTGGCACGCTATGACTTCAGTTCCAGAGACACGCGAGAGCTCTCCCTGCTGCAGGGAGACATTATCAAGATCTACACCAAGATGTCCAATGGGTGGTGGAAGGGAGAGGTCGACGGCAGGGTAGGTCTGCTCTAAAATCTGGACAGCTTGCTCTCCCTATTTTGTCTTTATCTGCATTGTTTAAGAATATCTTTACAAATGTATCATACATTTCCATATCATGACAGATCCAATTCACTGACAGTTCTCTCTTGAGTATCCTACAATAAAAATCATTGTATTGTGCCATCATGTCCTGCTGTCTGTTAATTAAAATAACTAATCAGAATTCATATCTACATTGTCAGTCTTCTCCAGTATTGACTTCTATTGACCAAAACTGCCTACAAATATGTTTTAGTCTTTACAGAGTTTTAACAATGAAATGTGTAAGTCAAGCAAAGAGCAAGAGTTGGGGGTAACAACAACTGCAGTGTGAGGGTAAACCACTGCTCAAAATTGAGAGAAAGAGGGAAATTCAAACAAAAAGCACCAGAAAAATGTTTATCCTGTTTACTGTTTGTGTTAAGTGGAGATCTCTACGTTACATCTGGAATTACATCCTGTTTTGCTGCCTCTCAGGTGGGCTGGTTTCCCTCTACCTATGTGGAAGAGGAGGACTGACTTCGCTGGATGAATGATGTCTATTCAGCATCCATTCAAAGATGACCACCTCCAGTGAGCGCCCTTCTGCTCAGCCACTCTCCGTGCCCTGCAAGTCCGATCTCTTTGATAAAACCCGGAGACTTGGACTTAAGAGGAAGAGGCAGTGCCCTCAAAAACCTCCTCCTGCACTCTGACAGACTCACACACAGAGCAGATGTCAAATCACAGATTCCAGGAGCGTCACACCATATCTCACCTCTCTGCGGCCCTGTCTGCCCCGGCGGCCTTTTGGGAAGTGCATGTGCAGTGCCCAGATAACCCTTCTACCCCTCCCTTTCTGCTCACCTTGTCTCATTATTGATGACTCCATTGGCTGGTGTGAGACTTGCCTTCACTGTCATCATGTTTCTATACCAGGAAGGTTCTGTCGCCAAACTGGAACTCAGATCCTGCTGACAGCACACCACCCGGGTACTGAGCTGAGGCGATTTGACTATTGTTGGAACACTATAGTCGACTTGGTTGTTGAAACTTTTGCGTTCTGTCAAAGACCCATTTTATTTTTCTAATTTTTAATCAATGTACTGACATAAACAGAAATGCAATCCCTGAAACGTGATTTGAAAAAAAAGGATGTAAAGAGCGCAGTCAGTCAGTCTTTTAGAGTGAAAAGTAATCTGACCTGAATCTGATCTGATGTCATGGCAGGAAACCACATTTAGAGACAAAGTAATTGATAATGTGTTTGAAGAAGTTCTTGAAATCCACTGCTGTATAAAACTGTCTTTAAGTTTTAATATTCTATCATCATTTCTTTTTAAATCATTGTTTAATTGAATCACCAACTAGTTATCATTTTTTGTAAGACAATGGATTGTTGCCAAAATTTCAAACCTAATTTACCCTTTCATTGTTCCCACCCAAGCGTAAAGCAATAGTTCTACATTTTGGGAAATACAATTATTTGCTCTCTTGCCAAATATTAGATCAGAGGATCAATAGCACTCTCATATCTGTTTATTCAATATAAAGAGACAGCCAGCAGCTGGCTAGCTTGGTTTCTCATAAAGACTAGGAATAGGGCGAAACAGCCAGCGCCGCTCTCTCTGGGGGTAACAAAATCTGCCAACACCAGCTTATATGAAGCTCACTAATTAACATGCCATATCCTGTTTGTTTAATCTGTAAAAAAAAAAGAAAAAAGAAACTCTTAAAGGGACTATTTGTCATTTTATGAAGAGTCATTGTGTATTGTTATATTTCTCACCCAAGTGCTGGAGTCTCTGCTGGTAGCCTTGTAACCTCACACCACCGAGGAATTAATGAGCTTCAGAGAAATCTACCTACCAGAGTGTTTGGATGGAGCCAGACTAGCTGTTTTACCTGAATTCTACCCTGTATGCTAAGCTAAACTAACCGGCTGCTGGCTGTAACTTCATAGTTAAAGGATGAGCATCTTGTCAAGAAAGCAAAATGAGTGCATTTCCCAAAATGTTGATTTAACAAAAAACTAACAACAGTTGCAGCTGGCTCTATAAGACTAAGTAAATATAAAGAATCATCCTCAGGAAGAAGGAATACACAGCTGGATAATGTTTCACAATGTTTAGTTGCACTAAAAAAGCTATTGCCCAGATCTCATGTTCAGCTTGAGACATATGAAGTCACCCAAGAGAAAAAAATATGCACAAAAGGAATAACAAAGCCAAATGAGTTTGAAAAGTGCACGTGTTGTCATCTTTTGATCATTCGCTGTGGAAACCGGAGAGCCCTATCACATTCCACACATTTCGTGTTTACCTCAACT
The DNA here is from genome assembly GCF_020382885.2 of Scatophagus argus. Lineage (NCBI taxonomy): Eukaryota > Metazoa > Chordata > Actinopteri > Scatophagidae > Scatophagus > Scatophagus argus. The sequence continues at coordinate 5,995,935 of NC_058505.1, read as the reverse complement.
ACTTTTGGCTTCAGACCGAATGATTCAAGGGTGATGTAACAGCTGTTCACTGTAGAGCAAGGTAGCACAAGGGCACTAAGTGATGCTGTTTTCCTTCAAACGTTAACATCCCGCAAACCATGTGTGTGTGACATCAATATTAAATAAAAGTATACTTTTTGAATTGTATTTCTAAAATTTGATAGGGTATTTTTTTTCTTCTTCAGACAAGTTACATTACAGAAACAAAGGCTTTTGCAGTTGCATCACATATCATGTCTGACACGGATGTGGAGGTGCGGTGGAGAAAAGCCAGTGATCAAATAATGGCTAAACAAACAGAACAGAGACACAAGAGAAAACACGTGTGGTATAGGAACATGAAAGCTCAGTGTCCATGCTTTCACTTTAACACTCTTGGGGCCCAAATTTACAACATGCAAGCTAGTGTTTGCAACATGACATCATTCCTTTCTTCTTAATTTTGACCTTTCATATTAAAAGAAACACCATACTCACGACCCACTGCTGACCGTGTAAGAGCCCTTTAAGACCCCCAAATTAATCTCCCATTTGCAGGCAACAGTCATTTGTGAAATGTGACACTGCTACCTTTTGTAGTCTCCCTGTAAGCACTGCTCACACCTCCCGCTGTGAAACAAGCATTTTGTCTTCAGCTGCTTTTTTTTTTTCTAATCCTCTGCTCAACACCGACTTGCTAGGTATAGCTTACACTGTTCACTCCAAAAACTGCCATATGTCATGCAGAAATAAAGACTAACAGCAAGTGACATGGTGTCAGGAGGAACTGCAGTACTTATTTGTACTGTACTGTGTGGAAGAAATCATAGTCGTTGAAAGTTAAATCTTTTCAAATTTTGGAAAAAGTCAGGTTAAAATAAATTAGAACTAGCAAGTAAGTTGCTTGACTTGGTTTGAAGACAACCCCATATAGGTCAATCAGTAATTGTAGAATTGGTCTTGATGTGTTCAAGCTAACGTTACTGGAAAGCAGTTTCATTTAATCAAGTCTACAAATAGACTTAACGACTTCACTTTCCATGGCGTAGGATCCAAAATGCTTACTTGATTCCAGTTTGACAGTTTGGTGATTATCTGATTATCCGCACTGCTTTATAGTTTTCTCAGTTTAGCTAGTGCAGGGAACAGTGATAGCCCAGTGTACTGACCTGACAACAGGGTATGCAGTGGGTCGGAGGGACGGCAAATTTTTACAAATGCTCCTCACTGGAGTTTTGAATTTAAAGAAATCATCGCAGACTGGATCGTTAACTTCTGCCAAAAATATTGTTTTATTAGAAGCCACAGCTGACTACTTAAATAACCAAGTGGTCCTCAAACTTTTCTGTGTCGAGGAGCCCTAAACTGATACAAATAAGCCCATGAACGCTCCAGATTTATTCAATTTGCTTTTAGATGTTTTATTACCAAGTGTATGAAACCCTTGACCAAAGTCATACATTTTGTCAGTGTGTTGCACATGTCTTTTCAACAACAGATTCAGCAGATGCGACAATAATCCTGTGTTATTAAACTCTTTGTTTGCAGCTAATTATTTTCAAATTACATCTATAAGAATAACATTCACACTGGTGTGTGGCATATTTTCTTGCAGTGTTCTGAACGTAATTTTCTTCATTACTGTGCTGTTTGACATCTGTTTGTCTGGCGATGTGCTCTTCCTACAATTATATTATCTCATTACCTTTTGTATTTCATAGATTTTCACTCATAAAATTGAACAGAAATACAAATATGAGAATGCTTTCTGCACTCACAACTCGGACAACATCAGTATTCTTGTAATGTAAACAGTCCCTCAGGCTTACTTTCCCCCCATTGCTCTGCAGCCTCTCTAATGACCAAACTCAGCAGAGGGAGGGCTCTGCTGTGCTAACAGTAACCCTCCCGTCACATAGAGGCAGAAAGAATGGCTCCCCTAATACTCTTCCTCTCCTTAATCTGCCTGTTCCTGTCTTAGCCAAAGAGATGAAAGGCGACGGCAGAGAATTTGGACAGCAGCCAGAGAGAGAGAGAGAAATGGGTGTACAAGGTTGCATGGAGTAGATAAAATACAGGGAGAGAACATAGTGTGTGTGAGTATGTGTGCATCTGAGGGAGAGACACAAAAGAGAGAAAAGGAAGCCATGCATCATCTTCATCTGTCTGAATGATCTCCTTAACCCCTGGTCTTTGCCAGTCAGCCCCTCTGGATCTCGATATGGGGTTAAACAGGGATTTAGCAAAAGCTGAAGCTGCCCTCAAATAAGGTGAGTTCTCAGTTCCTCTAAAAAGGGATTGGCTCTCAGAAAGACTTTATCTGTAAGATTTCTATTCAACTGCTGACTTGCGACCATCAACCCTACCCTTATGAAATCATAAAACTACAAGTACAGAGTTTTTCTGCATTCAGACAAGATATAAAAAACTGAAAAGAGAAAAGAGGGATGTGGAAAAAAAGACACTCAGGCCTGTTACAAAACTCATAGAGGCAGTTAAAGCTAACAGTTACCATTTAGCAGCCACGGTGAGATGATGCCAGAAAAGCGTTCATCAGGATAAATAAAACTGCTCTCATCAGAAAATACAACTGATCGTTAAAAAGCTTAAAATGACTCATGTTTACAACCTTTAACTCTCAGAAAACCACCCTAAACAATCTATTTACTTTCAGACAAATAGACAGAAGTGTCAAGACGTGGGTGGATGAACTGATGTACGGCCTTTCACTTCGACACTGGACGTTCATGTCCTTCTCCTGCTCGTCAGTCACATTGGTTTCTCTTGATCATAAAGGGACTCTTTTCTCACTTTACCATAGCTATGGTGTTTCCCTAATCAAGTAAATTTTCAATCAGGAGAGATCTTCATTGGCTTCCTCCAGTGATATGCATGCACATCTGTAGATGAATAGGTACAAAATTCTTCCTCGTTCTTTCCCACGCTTCTATTTTTCCAACAATTCAGTTTAGTGTATGACTGAATACCCACAAAAGCAATTACATTCCTGTGAGCCTCATTTACACTTCGTGCTTAGCTTTTACAATCAGCCAATATTAGCACATTAACACAATAATTTAAGATGGTAAACATTAAGTGCAAAATATCAGCAAAGTTGCGTGCTGATTTTAGCACCACTGTGCCAAAGTACAGCCTCACAGGGCCTGTGGTTGAGGATGCTTATTCTTATTATTATTTAATAGAAATACAATCAAAAAATTAATGTCCAGGAATTCACATAAGTTCATACAGAGAAAAAAGAGATGAGGAAAAGAAGGTAAGGACATGACCACCCTCCTCTCCTCGCCTGGATGGAGTTGCTAAGTCTCTGTGAGGACTCTATCAGTGCTACCCGGCAATTAAGATCTCACAGATCAAAGCAGTCTAAATGAGCTAATCCTCAGAGAACCACCACTCTCTCCTCCTCTGTCTATGCCTCTCTCTCCCCCTCTGTCTCTCCCTCACCCTGGTTACTTCCTCTTGACTCATCGCTCCATGTGCTGACTGCGCTTTGATGCTTGACAGCGGTGGGTCTCTTAAATGTAAAATTGTGAATAAATGCGCATTAATGGGTAACACTTTCATTTCCTTAATGCCAATTTGCACAAGCTGGAGAGCATTTTTTCAAAGGTCTTAGGACGTAATTGGTGATCATGAATCTGTAGCTACTCTATCAGATGCCCACATGCAGCAGAGCCGAGTGCAGAAGCCTGACACAAGCATATGAAGACCATATCGACAGAAAGACATTTTCTACAAGGTTTGATAACAAGCAATATGAATGCATCGAAGCTCGCATTAAAACTTATGGAGCAAGAAGCCCCTTCTGCGAGTGGCGGGTTGGAACCAGTGTTGAAACCAAGCGATAGCTCTGAGGTCAATAGTTGTTCAAAGGAGCGTGACGCCACTAGCCGCTTAGCAGGTTGGCCATTATCATAGAAAAAGCAGAGCATCTGCCTGTGACTCCTGCGGACAGGTTTAACGAGGTGGCGCTGCTGGTCATGGGGGCCGCTTTGGCAAGACCTGCCTGTATCTCACCCCTCCTGTTCCTCCTCTCTCTCCCCTGCTGCCTCCCTATTTTTCTCCAATCCTTTCCTCCGGATCTGCCTAACAGGGGTGGTCGTGTTTACTGTTGCCTCTTTCCATCAGGGAATTATTGTTTCATGGCGGGCTTTTGTGATGAAGACTTCTGTGTTTTCTTCCTTATTTCTCCCCACTAACTTGTGTCTCTGTGTTTTTGTGTCCCTGTTCTCCACCTCAAAACTACCTGTCCTTGTTTCCCTGCCAGTCTGTTTCTCCGACCATCTTTCTGTGTGCCTGTTTCTTTTCTCACTGCTTCTCTGTAGCCGCACTTTGTTCAGGGATTTTTTGTCACAAATGTCACCTGTGCCTCTCCTTTCACCAACAGTCCATGGATTAACTAATGCCATCATTAATGCTGGTTTGTCACATGCAGAACAAATGATTTCTGTGAAAATAGCAAATTTCTTAAAATAATACCAGAAATTAGAGGATGCAGATTGACAGCAGTGACAAAGATAGCAGATAGATTATATCTATCTATCTGTCTGTCTATCTATCTATCTATCTATGTATCTATCTATCTATATAACCTCTTCAAAAAACCTGCACACTTTGATCGATGTTAACTCTTCTGATAAGCAGCAATTTGTCATGGTTTGAAGTTTCAGTTTAGTTAGTTTCCTGTTTTATTTTGTAGTTTTTTTCCCCCCTTGTGACCTGTTTAGCTTTTCACTTCCTGTCTTTGTCTGTTTTCCCTCCTTTTTTGATTGCTTGCCCCGCCCTGATTGTTTTCACCTGTGTCTATTACCCATAGTCTATATATACCTGTGCTCTCCTTCAGTTAACTGTCAGTTTGTTGGGGTTTGCTGCCTTTCTTTTGTTTTGTACATCCTGAGTTTGCTGTATTCCCTGCGTTATTTGGATTATTCTTCGTGTTCTTCAATTTTACCTGGACTATCAGCTGCCCTTTGTTTGCTTCTGTTCCTTTACTGAGTAAGTTTATTAATCGCATTCAGTACATGCTGCAGAAATCTACTGACACATGCCAAAAGATGAGCTGAACTTAATTTTTAATGTGCTGAGCATCATTACTCCATTAAGTCACCTCTATAAGGTAGCTGCAGAAATCTCAAAGACCTCATAATAATAATTTTTTTTTCTTCAGCAAAATCACTGGTTTGGGACAGTTAAGAACAGTTTTATTTATTGCTTGTTTTTCAGAACTGTAAAGAAATGAATGTCAGTTGTTGTGTGTAGTACGCTTTGGAGCAGGTGAAAATCTTTTACATGTTCTACAGGTATGTTATTTTTATTTTCTCAGTCAGAGGTGTTTATATGACACCAACACAAAGCCCATATCCCTCTCAGCATGTGAAAAAACAAGGATAAACTGTTTTCCTCGAAGCTCTGGGATCTCTGGAACAGACTGTGAATGGTATCTTTTATTTATGGATGGATTCAGTGTGATACATAAATAATTTCTTCAACAGGGTGTCGGGGGGGCTTGCGGTGCCGTTCCCAGCCGGGGATGATTTGCAATTTAGGTGTGGCACTGAAGGCCAGAAGTGCTGGATTTGGCACTGAAAAAAATACAGACAAGAGCTGTGATCTCGTGTGACACAGAATAGTATTACCATCTGTAGCCAAAGAACCGATTGCTCTCCTAGATTGTATTGAAATGAGGGGACATCAGACAGGTTTGTGGTCATGATGAGCAGTTTTTTTTTTTTTTTTTTATAGCTTTTGCTTACTACCAGGCTCTAAACAGCCGTGCTTGCAGCTGCCTTTAAATATATAATTTTTTCCATTTTTTCATTCCATTTTTTGCAATAATAGTAGTACAGATTGACACCAACAGCAACTCCTTCACATCCCACGCAAAGTTTGTAATATCAGTCTACTGCAATACAAGGATAGTTTCCAATGAAAGAGGTTACCTGCTTAGTATGTGCGGAATTTCTCACCTCTTTCTTGAACAAATGGATGGGGCAGAGTCGAAATGCCGCTTCTTGTTTAGTTAGTTCGAAGAACTCTCAAAGAGCAGTGGGCAGAAAGGTTTTTCCATTATGCTCCAGCTGAGGTGCTTAACTTCCTCTTTGTTCTCTCTATTGATTCTAGTGTACTCTGGCTCTGTGCACCAAGCCGGTGAACCACCCACCAGCTGTCCTTGCGATGTCAGCGATGTGAAGAGTTTGATAAAACCACAGATGGCACGCTGCTCCCACCCATCCATAAGTGCCATTCCTGATGTGTTGCCACATAAATGGAGTCGATACAGTTTCTACGGCTGGAGCTGAAAAATTGATTAAGATGGAGAGAGGGGAAGGTCCTATGGATGCTGGTGAGTCAGTGTACCGTACTTGTACGTACAGTATGTGTTGTATACATAATAGCACAGGAGGTGCACTTTCGCACTGGTGTGTGCTTCATGCTGTCATATGATTATCAGCCTCTTTTTACTGCCACAAAGAACAGGTGTATAATACCCATCCAATCACAGTTGAACCACTTTTCCCTGAGCAAAAGAATCATTGTTACACAATGTCTTTGTAGATTTGTGTTTAGTTTATTTCTTTATTAACAAATAGTGTCTATAGAACATGATACATACTGTGATATGGCCTGACGCTGCAGGCCAGTCAGTATGTTATCAAATTAACTTTCTAATATGCTTGTATTTGCTACTCAAAAACATGATGCCAGCTAGCTTTAACTAATATAATAATATATCTGATGTTAAAAATAGAAACTCATTTTTACGGTCATTGGTGCCAGCAAATTTCAGCCTTCTACCTAAACTAGGACAATGAAATAAGAGATTTAATATCATCTTGTGTTCATTTTGAGTTAACAAAACATGTTCATCAGCAACAAAGTTATTGAGTTATTGCTTGTTATTGCTGCTTTACCCCCCCCCCCCTTTAGTAACTTTTAAATGAAATTAATGAAGCATAATAAACAAAATGGCATAGAAAAAATAGAAGCTTGTAGAGATGTTGTAACCGAGCAGGTCTGTCATGTTTTCCTGCTGGCTACTGTGCTGGAGTTACAGCAATTTACTCGATTGTCACAACCCTGCAAGCGAGTAGCCCAGCTACCCCATGCAGCCAAGCTAACCACACATATTCCATGGACAAGCTGATTCATGTCACTGTACTGCTTTATAATGTGACCAGGTCTTTAAAGATGAATGAAAAAAAATCCAACATCTCAAAATGATTTCCTGACTGACTCTAATAAACTATACTGAAGTTACTTTTAATTTCATGGCCATCTCTTGCAACAAATCATTCTGAACAAATAAGAACGCAATTAAAGTAACTTTGCCTGCCAGGCTGCTAACAGCTTTTGCTGTATGAGAATAGTGCTGCTGCTTAAGGGAAGAATGTCTCTGTGGAAACTACAAGGCGATATGGAGCCATGTTTGTATTATCATTTCTTTTGTTACGGTGATGGTTGAGCCACCAGCTGAAGCTTGCTCAGTGACTGGTCAAGGACAGCCTGAGCTCCAAATTAATACATGCTTTCTAAACATTCCTGAAATTCCAGAAATAAAATACAAGTTTTAATATCTTTGAATCACTTTTTGAAAACGGCCAGTGGAATAAATATGAATAATCTTTGTATTCTGATTTGTAGTAGTAGTACTAGTAGTAGTCAGTTGTTTTGGAGGGGGGTGGATGGAGAGTGCATATGGATGCAATAGAACTATTTACATTGTCGACTGAAAAAGATTCAGTTCAAACGTGCGTTTTGAGTTCAACTGCTGTGCATTTCAAAGTGTCTGTGATCAGCTGAAAATAGATATTGAATTGCCAATAAGCTGAGCCTCTTCTTTCCTAGATACTGAATACCCCTTGTCTTATGTTATGTAACTTTCTGTTGGTGCCACCAGTGCTGACAGGGGCAGAACACAAGGACTGCTTGTGTCTAAAAATGTCCTCCTAATACCTTCTCCTGAGTCTTAGACGTGAAAGGAGGAAGGACAAGGCGTTACTGTGACATGGGACCATGGGAAACACATCAAGTGAATAAAATCTTTAGTTTTTCAACTTTTTTTGTGCACTGAATTCTGACCCCTGGCAAAAAAACAAACAAACAAAAAAAACTCATTCAGAACTCCATAATGTTGCAAGTTATTATCATAAAAAATTCCACTTCTGCCATATTTAAACATTTTTGTTTAGCCATTTATGATGGTGTATATATAAATGTGTATGTTAAATTACAGTAATTACAGTGTGCATGTTGTACATCCACTGTTTTCAGTCTCTAAATCTGGTGTAGAGAAACATGGTTGCTTTAAATATTCCTTAGCCCATACTCTACTCTAACAGTATAAACAGGCGTGTAGAAGAATTATGGCCCTCATTTTCCCTCCGCAGCTGAGAAAGTCAATGCTGGCAATGTGTTGCACTTGCTCTTAAGGCAGAGAATTGGTCTCTGTCCAGTAGTTGATCAACCTTTTGCGCCATAATCTGCATAAGTACAAGAGACATGGATTTAACCTTAAAACTTTTTTGGTCTAATAGCTAAATATAGCCCAAAGCCAGGAGCAATTGACATAAAAGACCAATTTTATTACACTAACATGTCATAAAGGTAATTGTCTTTCTCTCTCTCGCGCGCACACACACACACACACACACACACACTGGCCATTAAATACCACTCTAAAGAATCCTTTCCTCAAACCTTCACCACAAATGGTCTCCAGTGTGCTCCTTCACATTCTGCAGGGCCATTTCTTAAAAGAGTAACCTTGTACAAAACTATTAATTTACAGAAGATGATACATGTTATTACTGTATTTTGGGAGATGAGTGTTGCACCTTTCAAACTTTCTGTCCCTGCATGGTATGAATGCAGTTTACAAGGATATACAAGACAGGTTTACCATTTACAGTTCTTTTTTTTTTTTCCTCTCTCTCTCTCTCTTTTTTTTTTTTTTTTTTTTTTTTTTTTTTTTTTAAATAGGTCCTTGACTTTGGACAAGCTGACAAAATCAGGCCTTTGCATCTCTAGCATCTTCTTTAGCTCCATAGGTTGGTTGAAAACACCATTTCCAACTGACTTTAGTTTCCACTTTGAGTCATGTTAAAAGAGGAACCCTATAGGAAGCCCTATATCCACCTAGAGGTGAATATGAACCTGCTGGATACATGGCCTAAATTGTATTGTGCTAAAAGACAGGCTGTCAGTTGTGGATTATCGTTTGATATAGTCACTTTAGGACTGGTTTAGAGCTCTTGTATCTTGGGGTTAGTTAAGGTTGTTTCCTAAAGGTTATGTTAAGAAAGGTTATATTATTGCTTTGAATAAAGCCCATTGCTCACCGCTTCCACAGATGAAGAAATGAGAAGCTTGACAGGCCTGCAGCACCTGTTACTGCTGCTGACCGATGGATTGGAGTTTTGGGGAGTAGTTCAGCAAATGGCCAATTCCGTGATTTACAGGTTTATTTTCCAATTATAATCTGTTGACAATCACATAGTTGCTTCTTGTGTGTGTGTGTGTGTCCCAACAGACCATCACTCTGCAGTTAAACAGTGTGTTAACCCATTTATAAAAACCTCATCTTAGTTTTCCAGAGGTTGCTTTCCCAGGCAAGAGCCTCTGTCAAAAAAGGCATTCGCTACTCTTTTCATCAACAGTGTCATTTAATGAGAGGCACTTACAGTAGACTCTAACACAATTAGGTGTTTCATGGCAACCTCGGGAGTAAAATTAATCTCTCAAATGAAATTGGTCTCAGTGCTCAATATGTCACCCAGTGGGATGCAACTTCATTTCTATTCATTGACCCTCCATGAATTAAAGCTCATTTCCTGTACGTGTCGCTTCACGGAGGCTCCCACAGCGGGATGCGGGCTTTCAACCACACTAGCTCCCAAAAAAAAAAAAAAAAAACAACCTTCCCCTCTTTCCATTTGATTCAAGGATTATATCTGATTAAAGATTTGAGCTGGACAACCTCTGCGACAGACGTGCAATCTCCTTTTGTCCAAGTCCTCTTGTTAAATTTACATAAAGCTGATGGGGATTTTGGCTTGCGATTCTGCTGATTCTCCCACGTTTGCTATGCACAACAACGACTACGTTACAGCACATCAGGAGAAAAAAAACAACCTTAGTCATAGAACTCAGAAGTCATTTGTTGATTGATATATTGTTGCCAGGAACTGTTGCTTCAGTGAATAGGTCAATGATTGGTATTGATAGCTTTTTTTTTTTTCTTTTTGTTTTAAAAAGAAAAAAAAACCTTGAAAATGACATTCAGCTATTGTCATTGGCTTGTGCCGATCTACAAACAATACACTTAATACACTCTACACATCTCATCTCAAATGTCATATTACTACTTAATAAAACTTACTACTGTTCAACAACAAGACAAAGACATGTTTTTCTTTTTCCCTTTGGTGGAAGTGTATTGTGTAAGTGTGTATGTAAACATAGTTTTGACAGCCGCTCTCAAATGAAGAGAACCATGTGCCACACAAGCAAAGAAATAATACAACCAAACTCCTTACATACTCATAGTCCACAACTAGGACAGGTCGGCAGCAATAGAAAACAAGTAATACATCTTTTTGTTTAGCATAGTCATGAAAATATCTGTTTTATACAAAAATTAAATACAGTTACAGTATGTTACAACTTTTTTTTTTTCCATACAGGTGGGCTCAAGCATGACTACAAAGCCTCTGAAAAAGAAAATGTAAAAGTACTAGATTGGTATTTGTCAAGGGGCTGGATAATAATACATGTGCAGCATTTGGCAAAATAACAGACACCCTTCAGCAAAGTAAAATCACTAGAGTCACCAAAGCACAGGGAGGTGAAAGTGAGAGGAAAAGGGAAGAGTTTGGGGTGGGGGGGTGTGGGGGGTAAGAAGTAAGGAAGGAGGCAGTGAGGCAAGAAGTTTTAAAATGTCCCTGTCCACATATTTTTTTTCTCATTTTAATAATTTCTGATGATAATTAGAAACCATATGTTTAGTTTTATACATTTTGCTCTCAGAATCTGGGTAGCTCTATCGGAGTCTCCAGCCTGCGTTTTGATGAAGTGTCAGCCACTGACATAATCACACAGTGTGGGCTCCAACTGTTTCCTCTGTGTGAAGACAGCAGTGACTTCAGCAAGCCTTTCATTGATCCATCTAGTATTCAGTATAACAGATCAGCGCACAACCTGTTGCACTAGTAACACCTTCACCCACCACTGTGTCCTTGGAGATAGAAAAGAGTTGCTTATATTGTATTATTAGCACACTGTCCAGACATCCTCTGTTCTTCATGTCCTTGATGTTGAGAGTCCTGTCTCAACATGTGTGGTCTTAGGGTTTTGGTGGAGGATGGGAGGCCGTCCAGGTCTCTCAGCAAAGGGAAACAATCGATAGCAGGAGCACGACAAGGGTAAGCGCGAGCTGGTGGCCAGTGGGGGGGTGACTGAAGGAGGCCTGTCCAGACAGTTGGTCATCACACTCCCCAGGGCCCTGGCAGCGAGCTCTCTCGCACAGGACACCCGTGAAGCCGGGGGGACAATGGCACCGCTGATGGTGGTGGCACGTGCCACCATTCTGACAGCGCAGCATCGCGTTGTCACACACTCGAGCTGCAGGGACAAAGAAAAAGGGCAGGGGAAACAGGAAGGGGTGATTAATAGATCACTCAGGGATAGAGCGGCACAGAACATCAACAGGCAAGTTCACAGGGCACAAGCTGCCTCTTCTAGCGCTGTCTGCATCGATCTGTGTCCTTAGAGCACAGCTGACACATTAAGGAGGGTGAAACCAAGGACTTTTGTGTACAAGTCTGCAGAGGAAGAAGAGACAGATAACCAGGGCACATACTGTATGAATAGTAGAATGCAGCCCACAGCCTGTGGAAAAACATGAGTGACTGTTAATGACAAAAGAACACAGACAGACATTTTATGGATAATTTTAGGAGCACCAAAGGGACTTTAGAGCAAATAATCCTGGCAAAACAAAAGAGCAAACAAACCATGGCAGTGATGGGCTGAAATTAATGATTAGTGATTCAAAGGATGCCAGCATATTGTGAAACAGGCCCTCTCTGCAGTCCTGCAGAATTAAATTTTGCCTCCCTTTTGCACAATGACACTCAAAGAACAGAAAGAGGAGAAGTCATGGGATGGATACCTGGCTCCACCTACACCATCTCTATCTTTTGATATGCAAATTCACCAATTGCTGTTATCATCTTCTCAACCAAAAAACAATAAAACCCTGTTAGAAGACATGGACATAATGTCCAGAGCTGCAGTTTCTCATAGCCAACAAACATTTCTTGGTTTTGATATAGATTTATTGGGACTACATAAGCTGATATTCACATTTCCAGACAAAAACTCACAACTTAATTATCCCAGGAAGCCCCTCTGCTGGCAGAGGTGAAATCCTGGAAGAGGTAATATTTGCCAAGAGATTTCAGTGTAATTGGATATCTCTCCCTGCATAAATAGTAATCACATTTTTGGTTTTCAGTAATGTAGCTCATGCATCAGAATAAACCCAACAAATAATCATAGCTCCTGCCAAAACTGATTAAAATGGCATTGATATTGCATTTAATTAATAATATTCCCATTCATTCCACACAGAAGCTGCTGTCATAGATATGAAAATCCACCTGTGGATATAGGGTTTTATTGTCAGAATGGGATTTTCAATACTTTTGTAATGAAGTGCTGTAAATTACTCGTTTGGTGAACACATTTTGCTGGCCTTGTTTGCCTCTACTTTTGAAAACCCTGACAGATTTAGTGTGACAGCCTTGTTGGGTTTTTATAGAGATTTATTTATAGAGAGACTGATAATGATAGCGTTGGAAGAGAAAAAGTAAAAGTTCTTCCAGTCATTCAAACTCCTTAGAATGCAGCAGGTCCTCTGGCTGTGTGGCATGATAGATTTCTCCCTGTATGATTGTTGAACACTTGTGCAAAATAATGAGTCTGGCAAGAAGCCACTGCTCTTTGATTAAGAAATTGACACCAGAACCTGACATTTACAATTGATGTTTTAGATGGATTAAAATTTTTGGTCACAAAATGTTTTTGAATCGATGCTGGGAACATAAGTTCAAAATGCTTATATTTAAATGACACACAACCACAAAAATCCGATGTGCAAATCACATCATGAATAAGCTGTTTGTTTGCATTCATCTTCCTTTAAAGGGCAAATCAATACCGTGCCAGAAAAAGCATTATGGTGCAGATAAGAGTGAGCATGATGAACATAGTCTTGATGATTTCATAATTAGAGCCAGTAGTGCAGTGGTGAAAGTGGTTAGATTCAAATTTCATCATTATTACTGTGTATAGAGGCAGCCATTGCTAGTAAAGTACTCCTCTCATTCTCTTTAAAAGCAATGTCCTCTCTGCCATGAGCACAGATTTTTTTTTTTTTTTTTATTTCAACAAGGCAACATTTTGTACATACTTTGAAACTGCCTGCTGAAAATAAGGATGCAATTCTTTAAATGCACAGCATGTAGTTTCTGCCCAGATCTTTCAATAAAAACAAAAGACCTAAGTAGCTTGGGATGATGGGAGTCTCTTCATTGTTACACAAAAATAATTGCTGATGAAAAGCTATTTGTTGTGACTGAGGCAGAAATGTTCATGGGCAAAATAAAGTTTTATTCATGTAATGTTTGGTCACGTTCGTGGACTTTCTTCCTCACTCTTCTGACTCTCTCTCTCGGAGGTTACAGCAACAAGTAACCAAAAGAAATCTGCAGGAACAGTGATTAAAATATCAGTTTCTCTAGGTTTGAACATTGTTGGAAACATTTGGAAGTACAAGACAAAATATAAAAGAAATGACAAAGAATTTTTAGATATTTTAATGTGGAAATATCTTTCAGAGTCAATAACAATGGACTGTCATGCCACTGTCATCTTTTTGGCAAAAAAGCTCTGAAAACCCAGTGCATTCTACAGGCCCAGCATGTACACAGAACTTGCAAGCTGGTGAAAAAGAGTGGCAGATGGATATTTAATATTTTTTGGATATAAGAGATGGATATTTTGCTCAGGACTAGTAGTGAATCAACTCTATTACTTGAATGAAAGCAAAGATACTCCTGGTCAAATATTACCCCAACACAAGACAGTCGTTCAGTCAAATTTTTACTTCAATGTTCTGGAATATTTGGTTGAAGAAAAAAAAAACAATTAAGTATTCAAAAATACATATTCTTGTGAATGTTAACATATTGACATGAATGATGATACTAATTCTAGTGACTTTATCCGATAAGATGAGTCAGAAATGTCAGCTCCGCGCATTTTCGCTAGCTTTATGCTACCACAGTGGATCTACATAGTACCCAGTCCCAGTAGTAGTAACATAGTGATCAAATCCATAAAAGTTCACAAAAAGTCAACTGATTTGAACAACCATATCATAACAACTGCAACTACTACTAGCAAGCCTTAGCCAGGATATAATGGGGAATGTGCACTTCACAAATATATTTAACATACTTAACTGCCCCATCTTCAGTGGGTTCAGGCATTAATGGCCTTCTGGCTACACTGCAATCAGCAATGTCAGCTTTCTAATTTTACAGCTAATGGAAAACATCTGCTTTGTGTGTTTTGGTAAAAATTTCCACAGGATTAGCGGAGTCTCCACCGTCAAGTCGAGACATTAACTTTGCTGCCTGTGGCCGAAGGATAATCTGTGTGTCCTCCAGCAAACCCTCAGGACCATTGTCTCTCTAAAAGCATCTGTAGCCCAATTAGTTTTCTTTTCCAGAGGCTTAAGCCTGCAGTGTCTTTGTGGAGCCACAGGGCCCTGCTGTCATGGCAGAGTACAGTGTAAAATGAATCAATTATGCTGTGTCAATCAGAAGAAAGCTCACTTAGTGGCTGAGTACGTGTGAGATAATGAAAGTTTGTAAATTCTTTAGCATTTTCAGTTCCTATCTATTATTTTTAAAATGAAAATGTCAGTGACACTTTCTTTGTTAACGCAACACGGTGAGGCAAAGTTTGGGATTTTGCTACAATGTGACGCATTTACACACGCATTAGTATACGCATCAGTATAACTAATTTATACTTTATTATGTATACTTAAATATGAAATGTAAAATGTGAGGGGATGTTTAAATGATCATGTGTATTTTTGAACTTGTATCAAATTGGGAATTAATAAGGGATAAGAAAATTAATTATCCAATTTAAAATAAAATAAAAGAAAACAGCACAGTGTGGGTCATCCTCACATTGTGGTAAAGCCTCCAAATCAATGGATCCTGCATTTCCCAGAATACAAATCAACACAGGGCTGCTATGTAAAATTTGTAGTCTCAAGTCAAAATAACATTTTTCAGATTAGTCACAGAAAACCCATTGTTTTCACTGGCTGAGCAAAACTCTCTTTTGACAAGTACAAGGAACTTGAAGTATAAAATCACTCTTTAATCATAGATAATAAAATACAATATGCTTTTTGAATGTTCTTTGCGATACAACTTTACCCCAACATCAGTCACTCTGGGATTTGCACTGGCAGCATGTGAGAACACAGCAATTCAAAGCACTGGCATACTCTCCCTGAGACATATGTGCACCTCACACCTCTGTCGATTGTGACATTTTAGCAGAATAACTGTTATGACAGATCCATTTCTGGGCCACATCCAAGCAACATGGAGAAAAGTCACCACAGTAACAGCACAACAGCGATAAAACACAAAGAGCTGAAATAAATTTCCTGTTGCTGCTTGTGTGTCTGGAAGCATGATGCAATTGAAAGATATGTTCATTCTGTAAAACACTATTGACTGGATTATTTGGTCAGGTGGGACACCATTGGGTCTACTACTACTAAGACAATGAAATACTGGACATTTTGTCCTTGAGTTTTTTATATTTTTATTTATATATACATATTTTTTTGTATATATAAATATTATAATATATATATATTGAGAGAGAGAGAGAGAGAGAAAGAATCTGGAAGTCTGTTTGTGCCTTCGACATACTCAGGCAGTTCTCTAATCCTCTCCTCTCAGTGAACCCCTGATGTCCTTAGACACTGTGTGACTAAGTCTCTGAGATACAGCAAATATCAGCGTGATATCAGGTTAAAAGTCACAAATCGATGTCCTGGGCCATAAATCCTGTAACTCTTTTTGCAGAAGATCTAGATCTTATGTGGCAGAGATAAGTTCTGCTTAATAGTCCACCTTTTTAAATGCTTCAGTTCATATCAACAGATCTGATGCTTATGCAAATCTTTTGCAAGTTTGTTGTAATCACATAAAGCCTGCCAGGGAGTTGTAATATTAAAGATCTCTCTCTCTCTCTCTTTTTTTAAAAGAAATAGTCTGGAGAGGCAGCAGTTCCTCCATTTAATTACATAAGTGGGAAAAAAAAAATCATATTCATAGCGATTCATTTAATGGTTTTAAAATGCTTTTATTACTATAGGTTCACCAGTGCAATTAACTATAGCTGGAGACAGTTTTCAGATACAGGATCTGCTAATTATATGCTCTGAGACAGAATAGTGTTCCTTCAATTACACTGAATCAATATTTTTTGCCATGATGTCAGGGAAAGTTGAAACCTGCGTTCAGCCTCCTGTTATCGTATTAACATGAAGGCTTCATCGTTAGTCATGACTCTCAGCACTGAGGTTCAATACAGATTGTCAGCTGCATGGTAACACTTGACGGTGGCAGGGATACAATACTGCATCTAAAGACATGAAGTGTACAACTCCTGTGTTCATAAATGTCAAGGAGAAATTGGAAGATGAGAAAGTTAAAGGGGCAGTTCAAAAATTTTGAGAAACATTCCCTTTCCTGCCAAGACTCCGATGAGAAGATTGATACCACAGTCTTGTGGGTTAAATATGAAGCAACAGCCAGCAGGCTGTCAGTTTAGCCTGGGACAAAGACTAGAAGCTGGCTTTGTTCAAAAATGTGTGAACACAATAGTGTAATATGTGTTAAATGTGTTAAACTGTTTTTATCTGCACACAAACAGTGTAAAAATTAGAAATTGTGCTTTGGGTTGGTGTACAACCAGTCTTACACCAACCAAAAGTGCCTGTATTTAATGATTCAGAAACTATTTTGATAATTTATTAATTAAGTCACTTTTTAATCAAAAACTCAAAACATTTTCTGCCTCCAGCTCCCACAAACATGAGAATTTTTTCCCTCCACTTTTATATCACTGAGGCTGTTGGTTTGTCAAAACAAGACATTTAAAATTGTCACATGTAATTATGACATTTTTTTTTTTTGCCAAACTATTGATTGTTTATTCAGTCTAATCCATATTAAAAATGAACATCAGATGCAGCCCAACATAAATCCTATTACAAATAATTTCCTTGTTTGTTTCAGAGATTTTGCTGTTGTGCTGTAAAATGTCACCTCTCAGCAAAAGACAATGTCTCTAAAGGATTTTTCTCTGAAAACATCCACTGCTATGGAGTTTTAGAACTGCTAATATGAGTGCAGAACATGCAGTACACCTACATGTAAAAGACTTTGATGAAATTTTTATTTCTTATATTAATACTGTATTTTGAAACTTTATATGGTAATGATTCAGAATTGCTTGTAATCCACTCGAGTGTAGTAACTGGATTTTTTTTCCCTCATCTGACTGCAGCAAACACTGGACTGTTTTCATAGGTGCATCTCATTCTCAGCTTTATGAGTCCAGAACGGAGAAAAAGAAAACGCCCTCCCTTGAATGTGGAAATCCTGAAAGTCCTCTTTTATTTTTTTTCCCTCTTCTGGCTGTGAGATCAGTGGTGCAGATGCAACACTCACTACACAGGATATCTGGGCCTGAGGATTAGCTGGAGATAGCTGGAGATCAATCTACATAACCCCCCCTGGAGCTTCTTCTCTCCTTCCCTCTCCTTCTCCTCTTTCCTTTTTTTTTTCCTTGTGAACATGGCAGAAAGGGTGCATCCCCAGAGAGAATTCTGGGTATTTAAAAAAAGGGCATGATTAAAGGGTTTAGGAGGCTGTGGACTCTGATCATGAGGCATGTGGTCCATTCCCTACAGTGTTCTCACAACAAAAGGTTTCCCTTGTAAGGACCAGTGTGTGTGTTTGTGTGCATGCAGGATGAAAAGCTCTGCGCTTTGGGAAAACAACCTCCAACATACCTCTATTTGCATATTCTACATTACTAAAAAAAAAAAAAAAAAAAAAAAAAACCCAATCAATAAGAAATCCATTCTTTTTATGTATTGTTAGTGTCATACTGAAGTTACAAAGCCTATAAGCCTACCTTGGTTACGATTTGCAACACCAAGAGATGAAGCATTTGCTCGATCTGTGTGAAAATGGGAAAGGTTATATATTACACTGAGTTGTCATATATTTTATGCTGTTATGTAGTTAAAGCACAAGGACAGCATGCATAGATTCTGCATTTTACAATGGTCAGTTTGCTATCGGACCTGCCTCAGAATTACTGGAAAATTTCTGCTGTTTGGAGTAGTAAAAGTGCTTATGTACAATAATGTGCATGCAGCATAAATGAGTGAATCTTCCACAAGACAAAGGCAGAGACATGTGCATATGGTAGCTGCCTTTGCTATCCAGCATGAGAAGTCACCTTCAGGCATCAACATGCGTGGGGATGCATGGTGGGAACAACGTCTTCATAAAAAATGTTTTTCTTTTTTCTGACTTTGGGCAGAAATATCTGTTTGTGTGCTTAGAGCAAATATTCTGGCGTAGAAAGAAAAGGATTTTCAATACTGCCTGCTGATATACTTGGCAGAACAAGCAGGAGTCCTGTGGCATTTCATGAGCTAGCAAGTCATTTTAATCTTAATCCTTATTGTTTTATCTCATTAACTACAAATCATATGCTTGACATAACTTGCTAAACATTTTGCAGTTGAAGGCTCTTTCCACTTAAAACAATGGATACCTACAGGATAGGAAACCTTTCAGGCGCCTATTGTTTTCCATTCATTTATGTGCAATTTAAAAAGCCTCCTAACATGCTTGTGGTGTAATTTGATATAAATATTAATAAGCACCATGGTCATTAAGTTAACTGCTCTGTGATTTTAATGTGATTTTTTTTTTTTTTACATGCAAATGTAAAGAAACCAGCCATAGGTTTCTGTTCATTACCCACACAGAGAAAACAACAGCATGATTTCCAACTACTTGTGAAGCACATATTGTTTGCAATAACCAGCTAAAACATAAAAACAAAACAAAAAAAACTTTAAAACTTAAACTAACTTAATTTATTTCAAGAATTTTCTCGTAACTGACTCTTAAAACGGCACTGGAGAAAAGTAAAGTTTTCACACCATGGCTCTGATTTGCTTCCATTCCTAAAAGTAACAATAAATCTACATTTATGGTTTGTTAGGATAGATTTTTGTCACCGTAGAAAACATAATGATGAACGATAATGGTAATGTACAACCCAAATTCTCACAGCAACAAGACTAGTCATGCCAATTTAGAAAGTTTGATCAACTTACGCACTGGTCCATGGTTACTGGGAATACCTGTGGAAAGAGCAGAGAAACGATGTTTAATTAAAGCATGACTCATGTAGTTTTACTCTAGAAACAGCAAGGCAAAACATGTTTTGTGTGTGTGTGTGTGTGTGTGTGTGTGTGTGTGTGTTGTTTTCCTTGAATAATTCAAAGCCCACCAACACTTGGTTCCAATTGGTCTCCACTGTGCCCACTGATTAACAGCTGACATGGTCCAACACCCACCCGATTCTGATGATAATAACAGGGCTGCCAGTGATGAAATGTCAACAGAATGAAAACTCTTGAGTACATAAAAGTTTTTCATCAGAATTTGAAATAAACATGTTATCAGCGGTTTGTTTTCCTCAGCTGCTATTCGCTTAGGTTCAACGGTATCTCATTTTGGTCTTTGAATCAGTGAATTGCCGAATCAAACCTGTCAAAAAGCTTCTGAAAATAATTTATAGTGTTTGTTATAATCTTAATGAATTTACCTGTGATGTTGTACCACAAGGAAAACACCTGCTTGTGACTTAAAGGCAGCAGGCAGAAAAAAATAATAAAATGTAGATCTATCTAGGCACTAAAATAGCACCTCTGCATGGCAACCTTGCTGCAGCATTTGTCTGAAACATATCGTCTTATGAGGCTGTGGAGTCACCATCTTTGTGTGACATTAATGTAATCAGTGGACAAATCCTACCCCACAATTATCTGATCCTTTTTTATTTTCTCATACATTACCGCTTTGTCCTTCTGTGATTGTCTCATTGGGATTTCCTATTGTTTGCACTCCATTCATCACTTCATTACCAGTTTGCAGCTGTCACAACAAGTTTTGGCAAGTGCACAACACTACAGCAGCAAGAAAAGCGTGGATTTTAAGCTCCAATTTGCAAGAAAGCAAGCTGCAATCCCTAACCAATAGCTGTTCTGCGAGAGAAATGGAGGGCAAACAATATTGCCCTTTGAAGCAAAAGCGCATTCTACAGTCTGATCAAACGCTCAGCCCCAACCCGTCTTAACCTGTGAACCTGCTTTGGAACACAAGATGAGTTGACGCTCCCTGCAAAGTGGACTGTCAACATAATTCTCGAAGTGATTCCTCTTCTGTTCTGCAGACAACTTACAGATTTTCTCCTCCTCCTCCTTTTAGGGAAGCCTTGGATTTGAATCACTCAGTCACTATGCTGCTGACAGTTATGGCCCATAGCAACACAGGGCTCCATTTTGGGCTCTTTAATTTATTAGATGAAGCGTCATGTATGTCCATATATCTGCATGTGCAGGGATTTGAATATGTAATAGACCTTGTCCTGTACCTACCTGTGAAATAAATTACTTCCATGATTAAAGAGGAAGACTTGATGACAGATGAAAGCTATTAAACCATAATTACATTTTGCACGTTCAGCATATTTGTCTTGAAAGGAGGGCTGTATGTTCAATATCCTCCTAGGAAACATGAGCTTCACGTAATGGTTAAAGGCATGTTACGGGACCTGGGGTTTATTTATGAGAAAAATAAGTGTAATTTAAGACAAAACTGTACCCATTCAACACCTGGGGGACCAATATTGTTACGTCACTTCCATGTGCAACATTATTGCATTTTATGCCACTGCCAAACAAATGCTAATATTGCTTTTGATATGGCTAGACCTTGGTTTCATCGGTTCAGTGCAGATGCGGCCAAGTGCTGGATTTTTTAATAACGGCCTGTCAATCTGACAGTGAGCACCACATTGCAGGGAGACTCATAACACAGAAGAGGTGCAAGGGTAAATCCAGCAATATCTCCTTAGAGTTCACAAGCGTTCACACAAACAAACTCCCACACGTAATCAAAGTTGTTGCACATGCATGCACAGACACACGCACGCACACATGCATTCACAACCAGACCATAAGACGCATACTCGTACAAATGACTGTGTAATCCTCCAATCCATCATCAACAAATGGCACAAAAAAACCAAAAGCACCGTTACTGCACACATGTGCTCTCACCATATCAGTGGATCAATAGCAATATCATATCTGTATACAGATCTAATCAGAGCACCATGTCTAAGAATTCAAGCCAGACAATCAAACTGAGCATCTGAAAAAACCTGCTGTCCGTCCCCGCAGACTGCTGCCACAAAGTTTCTGACTATAAGGCTGAACGAGTGTGAACCAAGGACCAGAGGGCTAGATCTTCCACCATCTGGCCTCGCCTGGCCGTCCACCACCACATCCCTGAGTGGCTGTATTAGATTTATTGAGGCAATGAGCCCCCTGCCTCAGGCATGGGATTTGATAAATGTGGCTCAACTCCCATCCAAGATTATAATGGGGATAATGCAAAAGAGCACCTTCTGCCTCAGAGTTACCACGTGAACAGGCAGAAAAATAACCACACTTGTCATGCAGTTGAGGCGGAAAGGAGTGGTCTTTATGTTTACTTCACAATCAATGAAAGAAACAGTGTTTCTGAACTACTAAGTCCCAGAAAAACAAAGAGGCAAGAAGGGACCGCAGCCAACAAGTGCTCATATCTAGATAACAAAATAAGTCATTTCTTATTACTGCCCCCCCAAGTGAACCATATGACTCAAATTAATGTTGCTGTGCTTTTCTGATCGGTTGCCACTATGGTTTAAGTGTACATTATGTTATGTAAACAAATAAAACTACTTGTTTGACAAAATAATCTCAGCTTAAGGTCTACTCAAAAACCTTTTCTGAAAAGCTTTGAAGGTGTTACAACTTTCGAGGAGGTTTAGTTGATGAGAAATGAACCAGGATCAAGATATGATCAGTGTCTTGACCTTGAGGTGTCTGTTGCTGGCTAGCTGACAGCTAATGTTGGGGCAGTTTGGGGCAGATTAAAAACAAATGACACTAAAAATCCACATTGTTTTTATCTAACACAATTTGAAAGATTTTGAGAAGAGAAGGATGTTTTGCTTCATTCATTTACCTCTCAGAGAGAACAAGCGTTATTCACATGACAAATGAGAGTTTGTCACAACAATATAAACTAAGGCTCAAACCGCCAAAGCTGTCATCTTACTGTGTCATATACATTATAATGTTAATTAAGTCTTTTTTGCACAGTATTAAGAATGCCAAGTCCACCACACAAAAGAAAACTAACACGTGATACTGAAACACACTCCCAGCCAAATAACTCACTGTATAATTATGTATTCAACCAGCATATCCATGCTGATCACAATACATATTTATCAGATTTGAGCATGCTAAAAAAAACTACCCTTTAGACAACATTTGGGAGAGCTGCAGCCCAGAAGCTGCATCAAATCCCTTCATCAGATACCAGCATCTGCTGTAGCCAGACTGGAAATTATGCGTTACTACCAGCACCAACAGTATCACTAGTAAATTAGCTGCATGGCCAGTTTATGGTCACTAACCATTAAAAATACTGGTATACTTACATATATTTGCCGTTCCTTTGGGTATAGGGAGGTAGGAGCCCACACTCCAGGCTCTTCCATGGTAGTGCTTCTTACAGCGGCTGCAGTCTGACCCTGTGGTGTTGTGTTCACACTCACAGCCTAGCTTCCCCTTGTCAAACACACAGCTGTTGGCATGCAGGTTGCACTTGCACCTGAGACAGAAAGATAACAACAAAAAACGGACGTATGAATAGGCATCATTCTGAAGCCACTGAATCAATAACCTCTGGAGGGAATACACAAAGTCTGCCCTTGCTGCGGCGTTTATTTGCGCTTTTCAAATTTTTTGACGGGGGTAAATTGAAATCCTGGTGGGTTATCTGACTTGGATCGTGCCTCCACAAAGCTTCATTATGCTCTGCTTTAAAAAAACAAGGCCTCATTTGTTGCTGCCCCTGCGGAGAGAACAGCGATGCGAATGAGGTTACTTTTGCCACTCTGAGAGCTAAATGAAAGGCACTCTATAAGATTTACTAATTGAGCACAAAACAGGGATCTGACAGAGAGATGATAGCATAAAGTGAAGCAGCGTGGTCTGAGAATTCTCTTTTTTTTCTTCCTCTTCAAAGTTACTGTGTTATTTGGCATGGGAGCCTTCAGGCAGGAAACCCTACTGGTCGACAGAGCTGGTTTATTAGACAGAATTGTGGCAGAGCTGACAGATGCTCCTGACAGCAGAGGAGAGAAGGCCCGACGGCTTTCAACACTCAACCAAATCCACCCACCGTTCTGACCACATGGAACAAGCGCGCTGGTATATCTGAGCATGTGGTAAAAGAACAAGGGGGGTGCAGTCTGAATCTCACTTTTGTGTCTCTAACAAACTGAGTGAATTTCATGTTATCAGAATCCAACCTTTCTTTATTTTAGGGAGAGTTATGTTTTTCCCAGCGAAGAGCTCTGTCAGAGGCAGAACAGGCTGTTTGTCATCACATTGGGAGATACAGTTTCATATACCATATGTATTCCACATATATTTCTCCCTATTTGATTTTCTTCCTTGGAGGGTAAAAGGTTACAACTAGCGATCTCAGGTTCTTGGGAGGTTGGGGGTTGATACAGAAACAGTTGAGGAGAGGAGACCATCGAGTTGCTCTGACACACTACCCATCTCCAGGGGTTCAGGCGCCTCATGGTTTCACATCATGACTATGTTTGTTTTCACAAAGTGCTTCCGAAGGAAGATTCCTCCCATTTGAGGCCGAGGAGCTGGGTATCTGTTGCCTACGATTGCCAGCGAACATGAGACAGAGAAATGACAGCAGCAGTCAAAAAAACATCCATTCTAATTGACTTCCTGGCCTCACTGTGACATCTCACATCAATGATGGATAACTGCGGGAAACAAGGGGAAATATAGCCTGTTCTGTGTAGCTGATAAACAGCAGTAAAAAAGTCAGTGAATAACATCTGATATAATGTGGAGGTTGGCAGACATCCACATATGGGAAATACTCAACAATTCAGCATCTATAAGCATTACATCCACATAATATTTGTGACACACTATAAAATACGGTTTTATCGCTAAAATGAAAGGTGCTTGATTGGTATTTACAAATATGAATATTTAAATGTATTTAAATCAAATACATACTTTGTATCATGCAGGAAGCAATTATGCACCAATGCATTCATGTACAAATCCAAATAAATCTGCGACAGTCTTTTTATTGAAATACTGTATTGGCTTTTACATTGTGTTACAAAGCATTTACTACCT
Organism: Scatophagus argus; assembly: GCF_020382885.2. Lineage (NCBI taxonomy): Eukaryota > Metazoa > Chordata > Actinopteri > Scatophagidae > Scatophagus > Scatophagus argus. The sequence goes on along the minus strand of NC_058505.1, from coordinate 5,971,196 downwards.
GTTTGGGTAAATACAATTGTTTATTTACAACTACTACTTAAGATCTATTATATGTAATAATGATGTGTACTGTGTTATCATACATGTTTATACATTAGTTAGGAATGTGTCAAGTAAAAATGTCCTTATACCTGTTTATGTCAGAGGTATCTTCAGTAATACACAAATATGTGTGAGGGAAAGTGTTCACTTGGTAACAAAAGTTCCCAAACAATTCAAAAAAATGTGTTAATGCAAACCTTTAAGGCTCAAGCCAGAGAAAAATAAACCTCGTTCGCAGGTACATGATTTACACAGCAACAGCAACATTAGAGTTGAAAACAACTTTTTAAGTAATGTGGATGTCAGATAACATCTGTCCTCAGGTTATGTGCTGTCTCACAATATTAACATCCATAATGGATGCAACTGAATGCCAGCCCACATTCATATCATCTAAATGCTAGTGCTTCTCACTACGCATTCCCCGAAGTCCTTAACTTTTTAATCAATTAACGTCCCTGCTCCATAAAATTAATGACTGGCTGTAGCTCTTCTGCCATGCAGACAGCAGCAGCTCCCTGAAGTAAAGGGCGATGAGATTTGACCTTCCATTTAATTAAAAACCAGCAAAATTTGGATCATCTGGTCCAACCGATGTGGGGAGCCCGCTGATCGAGTAGAGGATGTGGACTCGAGGGAGCTCTGGGATGTGATGCTTTTGCCACTGGCATTGTCATATTGAAATCAGAGAGCTTTTCTGTCCCTAGTTTGGGTCACAAGAGGGAAGCGATCCCCTGTATGTTCAGCTTTTTCAGTCTGCTCCATTACAAAGACACATTTTATAAAGTTTCAATGACCTTTTATTCACAGTACAGCCCAATAGGATTTCGTATTATCTATTATCCAGGCAAGTGACCCTCCCTAAGGAAACAATGGGGATCATCTAGTGTCTCTGTCCTTCACATTGACTTCATTTCTCCAGCTGGGGGTAAAAATGCTCTTGAATGAAATGAGCTCCGTTATGGATGAAGTGCGTCTGTTACTTTTCAGGTGTGTATGTGTGTTTGTGTGAGCAGTGAAGTGATTACTAAACACTGCTTAAAGGGTCAGTTCCATCAAAATCCCTTTCAGCCCGTGAATTTAGTTTAGCATTGAAATTTTGATCTGATGTCAAGGAGGAAATATTGGAGAAAATGTCTCAAAACCTGGGCAAATAAAATCAAAACCATGTGTGAGGTTAAATCCCATTCAAAGTTAAAAGTGAATATATAGTATTTGTAATGTTAATAAACCAAAGCTTTTACATTCAACAGGGAAGACAAGGTAGGTGCCTTCATCTAATTCTGAATGTTGTCAATAACTTCTTTGAAATTTCCTTTATTAATCCTCGCAATGAAAAAAAGAAGATATACTGCTTCTGGTCAATAATGCAGATCGTGATCCTTATTTTGATTTTTTTTTTTTTCTACATACACTTGCATGCTAAATATATGTAATCTCTACAATGATGTAAGGTGATTCAAGGGTCTAGTTTACGTTGATATTCTGGAGCAGACAGCAGCAGTGCACTGTGTCTTCTGACTGCTAACTGTGGTTTCTCTTGGCTGTTGGAAGCTGTGGTGACAGCCTCACCATGTTTTACTGGTGACAGCTTCTAACATGTCTGATTCATGATAAGACAAGAGAACATAACTTGTTAAATAAGATCCTCAAAGAGGAAGAGCCTGAACTGATAGGGAAACTTTCATTTATTTTGTCTAATTTTCAATTTGAACCTTGGAGAGACTTGCAAGAAAAATCCTATTAATGCCACTAATTTCGTAAAGAATAGGTTCTGCTTAAGATAAACAACTGTAAACTATTGTTCCCGGTGTTTAAAACACCTGCACCATATACTGTTTCAGCAATGCTGGTCCAGTAAATGGAATAAGTGGAGGTTGCAGCCATATTTCATTTTGTTACTGATGCCTTACAGTCACTTATAAGACCTCTAAATCTGTATGCATGTACAGACTGGACTGATTGGCATCTGCCTCATTGACACATGACAGCTGGAGAAGGAAAGGTGTACATAACAAACTTAATGAATTTAATTAAACTCTTTTTGTTTCTTAGTATTGTGTATGCTAGCTCACTGTCCTCATCAACCTGTTTTCATTAGGTGTGAAAAATCTGAGTGAGGACACCAGAAATAATAAAAAAAAGCACAATTATATGTTATGTATATATATTTATATACTATGTATATAATATATATGTGTGTATATATACAGCAGTGAATGTCGATCTTTTGTAGATTCTGGGTACACTTTATTGTCTTCTGTCATGGCTGATTGGGTCATGGCTTTTGGTGCCATTTTTAATGTTATTAGCAATACCTGTGCGTTTCCTGTTATGACAAGTCAAAATGGCTGCTCTGAAAGGAATTAAATTTGGTGACCTTTCCTAATTCCTTCAACCTGAGCTGGGGTCTAATCAGTCAAAATAACTCTGAACACCAGTGTGGGTGTGCAGGGTATTTAGCATTAAAGAAGAATAATAAGCAGTGACAGATGTTTCAAACAGGGCTGAGTTTAGATGAAAAGTGGTGTTGACATCTTGACTAAATATAACCAGTGCAACAACAACATTTGAGTGACTACATTTCAGTATAGCAGGCCCTAATTACATGCTGAAAAGTAGTCCTGTTGAAAGCTGTTGAAACAATGTGTATGTAACCTGAATGCCACCGAAATGTTTATACTTTTCGTTCAGTTCTTTGTTCAAGTGCGATTCAGTGAGATTCAGTCCATTTTTTTGCAGTTTCCTTCATGGCTGCCTTGCTACTATAAATCTCACATTAGCTTTAATTGCTGATACTGACAGACAGTAGTGTATGTGTCTTTCTCAAATCTGACTGTTCACATTCATCTTAATAAGATGTGTACAGATCTGTACCACGACCCCACATTTACCACAGGCATGCTGCTAAACAACAGAAAATAGCACTGGCATGACAGTCCATCATTAGAACTAATAAAATGGTGCAAGCGTTCATTTCTTGAATTGTTTGCCGTGGCAACAGCAACCTGGTGACAGTCTGTCAGCTTTTCAGGATGATGTCTAAGATAGCAAAAAAGAAAAGTAAAAAGGGTTTTGATTGAAACATCTTACCATATATCTATTACCTTTGCAACCTCTTATCTCTCAGGCACCATTGCTGTGATTCTCCACATTTGGCTTTGTCCATCACTGCTGACAGGTGATGCATAATGCTGTGATGGTGATGTGAGCATGCTCAGTGGGAAGGAAAATCACGTAAATGACCATTCACACAGCCGTCACATCAACAGGAATCACAATTCGATTTAGGCTCAGACATGAACGTGACCCAAATCAGAGTTGAAAAGATCAGACCGTGATTTATGCTGTTCAGCAGTGTGAATGCAGCGTTTGGTTCAACTTGGGCTCTCTTCCTCTTTGAGGAGACAATAATGACATTGACCTAACTGATTGTTTGCTCCTGTGGTAGGGTATAAGTCCTGATGCTCACGCACTCAGGTTATAAAATGATGAAGGGCTGGGGGCTAAAATGTCTGTCTCTGTATTATTCCTCACTCCTATGAAGATAAGGAAAATAAATTGCATATTATCTACCTATGAACAAAGGGTGGTTGCAACCTGCCCCTATGAAATGTTTTCTGAAAGAAGGCAATGTCTCCTCAGACCCGTCCTAAAACCTGCAAATGTTAATGCAAAATTACTGAGAGAATATTCTAAAATGCCTATAAAGTTTTTTAGAATGGGAAGTCTCTTTTCTTTCTTTATTCTTTAGAGATTTTACCCATGACTGGCACTCTGACTGATAAGACTGACTGAGCAAACCAGCATCCCTCAGCTCTATATTTCACCTGTTCCTTCACACAAGTTGCTCATGGTCAGAACCTGTAATGCACCTCCATGCTGTATAAATACATACTGAGGATTCTTGAAACTTTCCTTGACAAGACACTAGGAGAGACTCACATATCCTGACCAGTGATAGCTCTGACAGATATGGAGAGATCAAGGCTGTAGAGTGAAACTTTGGCCTTGCTTAAAGTTTTAGATGAATGTCAATGTGTTACCTGGACAAAGCAGACCTGGCCAACACCTTACAGGGAAAGAGAGGCTGTTTGATGTCTTTTACATTAGAAGAAAGATGCCATACATGTGAGCTGAACGGGGAACACAATAGGAGGATTTCATTTGAAAGGATGATGTTGGTGCTGTTTCTACTGGGTTAACTAGTTGTGTTTCTTAAAGCCCTGTCCTTCACAGAAACCGATTTTTCAAACATTATTTTATGTTACAACATATTTTTGCATTTCTCCATTTTCTTATTGGACAAATGACATTAAAATTAGTTCATTCCTATGTTGTTCCCAAATAAGTGACAGACTCTGGTATGGCAAAATTCCCTCCTACTAAAACAAAGAAGAAGAAGGTGGCAATTACTTTTCAAGGATAAGAAATCTTGTTGAAGTCATGGGTTCAGACTCAAACTGTAATACTGAATCAGCATATCATTGCCTTAAAAATCATCATGAAGTGAAGGATTTACAATGTCTCAGCAGGATTTAGAAAAACTTGCCAGTGCCCTGCCAGTGCAATTGGTGTCTTTCTAAAATGCTGATAAGATAGGTACTTGCACTGACATCCTGTGTGCTAATCAATTCATTTTAAAATGCTGCAATTGATTTATAAGGCATTGACTTGTTTAGGGATAAAACACATTTCTGATCTGCTGTTATGAGTCATCCAGATCTCTCAGATTTTCTGGGTAATTAGGCTTGAAACCTTTGTTTACCACTGCCTTTTGTTAAATTAGGGCTATTTGCTCTGCGTATGGTACTGCACTGTCACAGTGCTGTAATTGCTATTATCCCGTTTACTCAGTTTTAGTTTAGCTTATTATTTTACCTTAATTTTTTTATTTCACTTTTCAAAAACATCGTCTTAATGTGTTTTTTGTTGCTTTTAGATCCATCTTTCTCACTAAGAATTCTACTGTGGATATGGCTTTGAAACAGTATTTAGATCTTAATGTTGGGAAGTGAATAAATGAAATGTTTTTGGGGGAATCAAACTTAGGACCTTATTATTTCTAAAATCCTGTGATCTTTCTGTTGAAAGGTGCCATACAATAAGATGGATACTTTGATGTGGGAAAACGTATTCTAGGTTTTCTTTTTATCTGTTTGGCCTAACTTAAATCAGTCATTTATATTTTTAAATAAATAATATGAGTGGCACAATGTCTGAAATCTGAAAAAAACATATGGAGATATTATATTTAATGTGTAAAGATAACAAAAGGTTACAACCTTATTTGATTTGGATTTTAGTTCATAGTAATGAACTAAGTACAGTTTCTATCCAGTTCCATAAATGAACACGAGGCAAAGGCTAAAGAGATTAGATCCAGACTGCCTTTAGCAAACTCCATAACACACAGTTGAAGGGAAACAAAAGACAAATGTCTCCTTCGTATGCAAAAGTAATTTGAGCAGGAACAAGGCAAATCCGGCTATCATGAGTGTGCTAGCGTTTCTGTACATTGACTTCTTCCTTTTACATCTTGAATGGCACTGAACTTTTTCACAAGGAGACGAGGGGAGTCTCACAGTCACCTCATTACACCAGGCTGTGTCACCGTGAAATTGAAGAGTCCGATTAGGCTTGTTTTCGTCGCTCTGTGCTGTGGCCAATTTTGTCATTCTTCAGGGTGTAATGTAATACATCTCAAGCAAATTGTTTGCGTCCTCCATTGAAATATAAAGTAACCCCGCCAGGGATCCCCAAATTGTTGGAGAAATATTAGGAATGGATCACAAGTTAATTCCCCCTGCTTCAATTTTCTGCTGAAGCGAAATGAAATTTGAATTTGTGTGGCTTGGGCCACTGCCACTGAGAGACTGTGATTTGTTTCAATGACAGCACCTATTATTGAAGTTGCGCATTGATGTAGACATACAGTATGGTAATGTCTACCCCTCCTCATCCCACCACAGCCCTCATGGTGGAGGGCCGTCTCATTCATGTGATGTAAGCCGCTGAGACAAGGAGGAAGCCGTGAAGAAATAGGCAATGGGAAAGACATATTAATATGGAAATCAGAGACCGGCTGCATGCTCTGTCTGCTCTCTCTCTGTCTGTGTGAACACAGAAGTATGCAAGTGTTGCTTACTGCATGCACTTACTTACTACAGTATGAAGGATGAAAGCACAGATGAAAAATATGTTTTCAGGAAAGCAGTGATACTTTAGTATAATGAGAAAAAAACATGCTTTGCTACTGCATTTTTCAAGCAAAGACATGCGCTAATAAACTTATACACATATGTGAACTGTATACCCTGCTGAAGCCACAACAACCTTGTCTGTTCCAATACTAGTAAAATTTGATCATACAGTACAGCCTCCTTCACACATAGTAAATTAGTGGGACAACCCTTCAGGCACTGCTAATGATTTTCACCCTTCAGATATACAGTGACATTCAGGAACATTTCCATCTTTTCACACATGCAAGTTGCTGACAAGTGATGTTCTTTCATGATCTGTTTGAATCCACAACACACATCTGATCATTAAAAGGAACACTAAAGAGCTTGGGATGCTGAACTGGACACAACTAGAGACGGCGGATGCCAACATGTCAGCAGTGAGGTCTTGTTAATGGTTTACTGGCTCCAAATGAAAACATCTGTCATCAGATGGATGCAAGCTTTCACATCTTTTTCCCTGCACTCTTACTGCTTTTGTTCACAAAGTTTAGATCCTGTACATAGCAGTTACACTAGGTTTTGAGGTTGTTGTTCCTCAACATTTTAGAGACTGACTCCATGCATTTAAGGGACTTCGGTGTAGCACAAAAAGCACATGTTGATGCTTTCACTATTCATGGCTGCCGTCCCTCCAGAGACAGCTTATGTTGATGTACTTTCTCTCCATATATTATTTACAAAGGAAGCCTGGGCCTTAATGAGCACTAATTAAACGCTGGAGACTGGAAGATGACTGGCAGAAAACATCGCAGCATGTGACAGGCATCTGGTTGGAAGATAAGTGAGCAGGCGTTGGCAGAGCCGATGAGAACCTTACGGTGGTAGCAAAGTAACGCTGGGGGTCGTGTGAACTTGCACTTGAACCTGACTTTCAAACTCTGTCAATCAAGCTGGCTACAGCTGTCATGGTTCACAGGGCACAGGCTTGGAGGATTGGCGTGTGTGTGTGTGTGTGCTGCATGTGAGAGACTGGATAAGAGCCAGTGAGTTTGTGTGTACATATGTGTGTGTGCTGCGTGCAGTTTGTGTTGGCTGGTTCATGTGGTTACGTGAAGGGCAAGACTGCAATGTAGCCATTTATAGGGGTGACAGAAAAGATTTCATTGCAGTACTAAAAAAAGACTTTATACTGTGTTTGATTGGCTTGACTCAGCGTTTACTTTGGCTTTCAGCCATGTAAACTGATCTCTTCACAACTCATCACATTTTCAACTGCTAAATAATGAACAATGCAAGATACCATCGTCACTAAACAATTCTGTTGGATCTTTGCTGTTATTCGTCGGGCCATACTTACTTGTAGCCACACTTACACATTCTTAGTTCATGAAGAATTTCTTAAAACGCTACCTAAAGTTTGCAAATGTTTGCATTATTTGTATTAGCATGTTTCTTTCAGATTTTGCTTATTTGTTTTACCGTGCAATTACATTTTCTGTTAATCTTATCTCACTAGATGATAGTCTAAAAGCTATTTAATCCTTTGTAATAAAGATTGAGTTTTCATTTAAGAAAGATTTTGTAGATTTTGCAGCCTTAAAAATCACCATCTGTTGTACTGCCACTACCTCGACATTCCCATGAACTGCACGTTTAGTCCTTAATGATAATGCCTTGTTTGTTAGCTATTTATATATACATATAAATTGTTTAGTTTGAGTTGCAGTCTGAAGCAACTCAACAAGGCAAGACGCAGTATCTTTCCATCGCTTATATGGGTTGGTAAAAAAACAAACAAAAAAAAACATTGTTCAAAACTGAAAGCTTGAAACTTATACTGCTGTTTGGGCATGATATAAAATTTAAATAGTGAATCATCAACTGAACTTTGGCAATGACTGATCGTGTAAACAGCAGGCTGTCACACAGTCAGCAGACATGAAAAGAGAAGCCATCCGTCTGAGGCAGGAAATGTCCCAAAAGGGACACAAACAGACATTGCTCAGAGATGAAGGTGAGTTTGGGTTCAAAAATGTTTGCTTGTGACAATGCTGAAGGAGGGAAAAATATATAAAACACGGGCTAGGTTAAAAACCCAGCTACAAAGCTGTTTACACACTGTGGAACTGCGGATGCTCGGCAGTCTTTGTAGTGGTTGCAACACCGTCTCGTTACATCTCACCATTTATAAAGAGAAACAACCTACTGAAACATAGAAACTTTCTATTGTATTTGCACCAGTTACCATTGTGTAGTAAGATTACATTAGCTGAACAAAAGTGGTCTGCACTCAGGACTCATAAAGGGGGGTTACAGGTCTGATGTGGGTAGTGAATAGTAATTGAGAAGGGTGATAACAGTGGATCAGAGTGATACAATAACATTGTATAAAACAAAGTTATGGCTGCTGGAATGACTACGTCTCACTTTTTCAAACATGGCCACATCTTTATCTGAAAAATGACGTGTAATTTTGCTAAGTCTTCATTGCAACAGTCAAAGGTGATGAAATATTTTTCGCAAGCAGGACTAAAGAATAAACAGCATCAAACCACACAATGCTGATTTAATTCCTCCTGATATACTCCGTCCTGCCTTATGAACCTGCAAGCTTCAGAGGGAGAGAGTGACACACAAAGAGAGTTCAACATATAAGATTATTCAAATGTCAGTAATAAATTTCTATATGCGACTATTGGAAAGCACACACAGTAGATATCCTCGGGGTTCAGATCTTCTGTACGTGGTTCAGTGGGCTGCGATGCCCGTTATGTGGAGAAGTTACAAATTTAGACTCTTTTTAAGTGCAAGATACATTTGAAGTATGTGATACGGTACTTTTATGAGTTCAGGATTCCCACCGGGAGAGGAAGATACAGTTTGTCTATGGCTCGAGGGGAACATTGGGGAGCATATAATAACAGTAAAATGGTTCATATCTTATCTAAAACCATTATTCTTTTGTACCCAAATTGCCTTTGAATAACTCTAATATATACCTCAGAGGGAACGTTCAGGATAAAAAATGCTGCTTTGTCTTTGAAATTTGCTTTTGTTTAACATTTGTCGGCATAGAAAGCCAGTCGGGAATAAAACACCCCCCTGTTTAATTTCTACAAGCCTGCAGTCAAATTAATGCTAAATATTCTTCCTGTCTTACAAAGCAGCTTGTTCAGTTTTGAGACATGCTAGTATAAAAAATCGCATATTGTGAGAAAAATCTACTTGTTTCTCTGCAAGCTGCACACCATCTCTGATGCTTCATACCTATTAAGTTAAGTAAACTTTTAAACCCTCTATGGATCGTTCCTTAATACCTTCTCAGTCTTCTTGTATTGCATGTCTATGTTTTATTGATATCTCGGACCTGAAGTCCTGTTGAAAAGTTTTTTTTATATACCAGGAAAAAAAAGAAAAAGAGAAAGGAACAGCGAGGTCAGAAAAAATTAAAGCAGAGAGGAGAAAAGGTTGGGGAAAATAGAGAATGACATGGGGGATGATAGAAATAGCACATTAGCACTTATGGATTAGCTGCTTCACATTCCCAGGCCCTGCTGCAGTCCTGTAGATGTGCAGCTCTGACCGCGCAGCCAGCCAGCAGCGGTCATGTCTTAATTAACGAGCAGACATCTGATCAATAAGTGAGGAACGATGGAGAGGGAGACGTGAAAGGTGGGACAGCCTGCACGGTTCAAGGTTTTTGTTTTCCGTTGATGTGGAATAACTTTAGAAATCAATAGCATGGCTAGCCTCGTCACACACTCTGACTCTAATCAGAAGAGGTGGAAAAATAATTCCCTCTCTACCATTATACTTTATATCTTCTTTTAGCCATCATACAAGATGCACACATACACTGTACAGGAGGATTGGTCTCAGCAATTTCAGTGCAATGTGACTCTGAGCCTTGTAAAACCTGATTCATAAACTTGTGCATTGTAACAATTCCTAGATTATTAAAGAGATATCTACTTTGGTTCTTTTATGCTCACATGTGTGGTATCTGAAGCTTCCCAGGATCTGTTTCTGAATGAAATGTCGTTTACTTTTATTGGTGTGTCTGCTTTGTTTCAACCTGCCTGAGGCGCTTACAGTAAGGTTGGGATTTTTTTTCTCACATTGACTTCTAAGAGCCTGCAGATATCGAGTTATGTTCATTAAAGATTTGTATGCACACAAGTGAACCATGATAATAATATCATTTTATTTAATTAAACACATTTGTAATTTTGTGCTGATTTATTATTATTATGTAAAATGGTCATGACATCAAGAAAAGCTCTTTTATAATTAATTAATTAATTAATCAAATTCTTCTTATTATTATTACTATTAGCATTGTTTTGTTTTGTTTTGTTTTTTTTTGGGGGGGGGGGGGGGTTGCTTCACTTTCCAGACCTTTATGAAAAAATGTAGAATGTCTTAACACACCTTGGCAATCTGGTTTATGTAAGATATTGATGCAAAGCTCTAAATTAGATTTAATGACAGTGTGTTCTAAAAATTCTTGCTTTCGAAAATATCTGTGTGTGGCATCTACACTGTGGTGAGAATAGGGAAATACTGATACTACTATGGCAATAACCTATTTCTGCAGTGTCCGTGATGTAGCCTCTGGACCCTATACATAAAGCTTATGCAAGTACAGCACCTTAACACAGAGGTATAAATTAAACTTATCCTTCTAAACTCATACAGGCAACTAATACATTTGGTGGAAGTTAAGAAAAGACTGTGATTGCAGTGACTAAAAAATTACTTGCAGGTCTGTACTCAGGCCTGTATTAATATCATATTTGCCACCCTGACATCCACACACTTACTTTCCACCTGACATAAAGGACTCCCTACTTCATTCACTGGTACTGAACATGAATCATGAGATGCAGAATCACCCAGTATGAGCATAATTCCTTATACTGTTGTACAAAATTGTATATCTTCTCCTGCTGATGTTTTATATTGCAGAACTTTTTCTTCCTTGCAACTCTGTTGTATGTGGAAGTGTTTAAAATTGAAAACTAGCTGCCTAGTCTTCTTTTTCTTTTTTTGTTTCTGAAAGGGAGTTAATTTGTTTTATGATAGATTTTTCTGCTTTCTATATTTTCTCCAAATTAGATCACTTATTCATTTGTAACTAACTTTTATATTTTCTTTCTGCCTCTGCAAGTAATTTCTAAAATTGAAGTGTAAAATGAGGCTGAAACCGTTCACAGATCATTGTAAGGATATTGTGTAATTTCACGTCTCTGTAGCAGGCCAGTGTCCATCCATTCAGAGCTCCGTCATTTATGAACATATCCGCAGGTTACCTGACACTGCAACCTGTGTATGACTGGAAGTTTATCAGCGTTTGCGGAGTATTCTGGGAATTCTCGGACAGGATGGTCATTCTGTGATAAGACTTTCACATTTGGTTATAGCCAGAAGGCTGCTGAGGCTGGTGGGAACTCTAATCAGTCTCTCCCCACCCACCTCCATCACCCTCTTTCAAGTGAGTTACTGATCCACCTCTGGACAGAAACCCTATGTTTATTTTCTTTTCTTTCTCACTGCAAACTTTTGGTGGAAAATTGAATTTGATGCCCAGGGGCAGGATGGAAAATTGGGCAAAATAGCTTATTTCCCCCCCAACCAACCTTTTGCTACTCTTTGTAATGAATGGCAAAATAAGATATCTGTGGGAGATGCTTTTCTGTGCTGGGTAGCAGGCCTTGCAATTTAGAGCTCATCAATTCATGTTTACAGTACGAGTGCAAATGTTGGAAGAGTGTGTCTGACTGCAGAACGTGTATATCTCTCTAGGGGTAAATTGCGAATATCACATGCCACCATTATGGAAAAGTTGCTATGCCATAATCAAAGACGTCAAACATCATGAAGTGTTGTCACATTTTTTTTACCAGTTATGACAGATCATGTTCCGTCACTGATTTATAACCAACAGTCGTAGATGACTGAAAAATGTTACAGATCTCGCAAAATGTGTGTTATTTAAAGGAAAATATGTAGCCTGCTCAAAAATGAAACCTTGTGGATTAAATCATAAATATACTCATAATTAAACAGGACAAGGCTAAATTTGGAACCACGGCCTGGCAATTCTGAATGCCTCCAAGTTTCCCTGATACGTCTCTGATGATTACCATTTAATCATCTACAAATGCTCTTAATTACAAGATTAGTCTCCTACCAATTAGTCAGCGTGCTAATGGTTCTAATCTGCCATTGAAGTCGACTGAATTCTAATTAGGGACTAACTGTTTCAATTCACCCAGGGCCCATCTAATGGGTCATTACCAACCTAGTTATCCTCATATAAACCAACTGCAGCAAGCAACACAGGTCTCATTTGGAGAGCAGCTGTAGAGGCTTTATGACCATCATGTGGGCCATTTCCATGTGTCATGAAACGACAATGTTTCCATTCTCTGAATGGAATGGATGGATCACAGAGGTATTCTGATGACTCATTAATGAAAATATTATACACTCCAGCATTTCAGGCTGTGTTAATGACATACACACAGAAAATGTTGTCAAAAATGTAGGTTTTCAAATTGGAAAATTAGTGAGCCATTAAGTTTTAGCTTAAGTGGACAGATGGAGGAGCATCTAAATTCAAACTGTTTTATGCAATTTTGGATTATTTTGTCTTGGTTTTCTGGCCTGCTAACGCATGCTATCAACATCCTCAATTCCAATGATAAAATCTGAGAAACTTGTAGCATGCTACCTGTTCAGTAACAAATTATGAATTAGCAACAAGTTGAATGAACATAATGGGGAGAAGTATTAAACTAATAATATACCCCTGAGGTGTTTTGCTGCCCCCAAGTGGCCCAAAATCACTTTATGCAGCTTTAATAAACCTAAAGTAATACATCATGCTTTTAATTAATTATTTGTTTATTTGCTTCTGACATTACAATACAAAGAACTTTTTACAGTCAAAGGCTATACAAATAATTAGCCACATAACAGGTTCCCTTCCTAAAATACTTTCAAGTTCCTTATAATTATTCATGCAGAAGAACTCATCAGAAATTAAGGACATTTAACTAAAAGAGCAGCCCTTAAATCATCATATATTGAGCAATAAAAATGAAATTGCCTTTGTCTTCGTTCTCCTTCACTCTCCAGTAGTTCACCTGCCTGTTTCTACAGATAATGGCAATATACCTGAACATGTGTATGTGCACATCTATCTTTGACTCTTTGTTTAATTCAGACTCTGCTATGTAGTTATTTTTTATCGGACAATAAAATGATAACATGTTCCCATATTGTTTATGTATTATATCTGTACAGCTTGCAATTCAGGAAACCAGTATGAATTGTGATAGTAGATGTAGGAATTGATTATGGAGATGAGTATATGTAATACACTATGGAAAGGTTGATCAGTTACAATAAGAAACTTGTATTGATGCAAAATATTCTTATTCAGAGGTCACTGCAATAAAAAGTAAGTAAGTTATTCGCTAAACCGACATGCTGTTGGTTTAAAGCAAAAACATTTAACCAATGTAAGTTCAACTTTATGCACTACCTGACACAATAATGGTGATAATACATTATGGGGAGATGCCTACATAATCTTGATGTATGTCGGCAATAAAAAATTAAGAGCGACATGTATTAAAACTCTTCACTTTGCCATGGCTCACAGGATGCAATTTCTGCCCTCTGTCCTTGTCAGGTTAGGGTTATAATAAGTAATTTAGGAGACTGTTATCTGCTCAAGCTTTTGAGCTGCACTTTTGGGCAGGCTCGGGCTCGACTTGAAATGGAAGGGGGCACTGAAGCTTCTTGTCTTTACATTTTGAGCATTCAACTGCTTATGATCAGCAATTCCAGGAAAAGACAACCTTTTCAGAAAATACTTCAGACTTGAATTTAGAAAATATTAACAAAGTATTTTTCACAGAACAAAAAATAGGTTGATGTTTACCAGCCACAGTACACAGGCTTTCATTCCAACAGATCACCTCAGCAGGTGTCAGACTGATGAGTTCTTCCTCTCTACTTGAAGTAGTGCTAATTAGTGTGTGGTATCTTTTGCTTGGAGTGAAAACCTGCAAACTGTTGGCTCACAATAGCACATGGTTGGCTACCTGTGCTAGAAATTTACATCTCTCACCTTATATTTCATTTCGATATCATCATTTCACCTGCAGCTATCGCTTGAAAACCATATGTACGCCTCATCTGAAGAATGTGTGAGGTCTGTGTGCATATTCCCACTGCACGTTCCTCCTTTTATAAATACAAATTTATACGTGGGAAATCTTGTTTGTTGTAAGTATGCATAATTTATACATCTGACTCCTTCTGTTTGAAAAATAAATTCCCCTGGACAGTTTTAATTTGCAGAGTTACATCAGTACTGTTTCTGACACAAGGTTTCACATTGTTCCACTGAACACTGTTGGTGGCTGTAAGCTGTATAAACGCACAGTATTATACCAACAAAGGTGGTGAAGATGGACGTAAACCATTCATGATTTTAAATATCGTAAAATTGGCCCTGTAAATGTTTTATGATGAAGGATCTGAAATCCATATCTTTTGTTTGCCAGAAAACTTATTTAAATAGGTTGTGAATTTGAAACCAGCAGTATGTTTGTATTCACTTCAGTAATTTACAATCTACGAACAGAAAGTGCATTCAGCAACACTTAAGCAATGGTTTGATCTGATTCAAACCAAATCCAGTAAGGAATATAAATGGGTCTTACCTGCCCTGCACCTTGACGTCAGAGATGGCATAGAAGTATCTGGACAGGTTATTCTCATCGACCATGGTGGCTCCGGTGGCTGGCTTCAGCAGCCTAATCCTCAGATCAGTGATGGTGAAGAAGTCCCTCAGGTTCTTGGTGGTATCCAGCTGGCCATACAGCGAGGCCATGTTGTGCAGCCGAGGCCCAGCAAAGAGGGCAAAGCGGTCCTTTATCTCAAAACGCACCGTCTTGTCATTCTTCCACACGTAGCCTCGGGAGTAGTCCTCAGTGCAGATGATATCCAGCAGAGTGCGTTGGGTGAGGTCGTTCACTGTTTTGGGCTCCATGGTGAAAGCGTCCAGGCAGTCGGTGGCATAGAACTGGTACGGGGTCCAGGTCCGACCGTAGTCAAGTGACTTTTCCAGGACCATCTGCTCTGGTCGGCCTGACTCAAAGGTCAGAATGATGTCGTCGGTCAGCTCAATGGTTTTGTTCCATGACAGTGTGATGTTAACCTGAAGGGGCTTTGGGTATTTCTTCCATGAGGTGGATTGCCAAAAAGTTGTGGGGTTGCGACCCTCAAAGTCGAACATCAGTTCTGGAGGATGTGCCAGCTCCTCAGTAGCAGCGTCACATTCATTGTTGCACATATAGGGATTCTCCTAATACAAAACAAAGAGATACACACGTCAATGAACATTTCAATCAGGTTATAAAAATGTGTATTGTGTAACTAATTTGCAAGTAATTAACTGCCAACTTGAGTGAGTTGCTATGAAATATGAAGTACTGTCAAAGTGCACTGCCCTAGATTAAAACTTAAGCAGTTTAAATTTGGGGTTAAATTTGCGCACACTAACATGAGGTAATGCATCAGTACTAGTACAACATATCTTCATAACATTACATTGCATTTGTTGATTGTTGAGTCTCAATGAATAGAATAAAACAGAGTCGGTTTTCAACTGTCTTTCTGCAGCAGTGTTGACACCCAGAAATTTCCAGAAAACAGCAAAGTAATAAGAAAATATAGGCAGAGGGCAGGGTCTCTGCAGATGTAGAGTTTGCCTCACACTTCTGTTGGCTCAGAAGGGATGACTATGAGGGATTATTTTTGCATGAGTCTATACTGCATAGTATACCTTGGACATTCAAGTATGTAGGGCGTACACTATAAAACACAGTATATAAGAGAAATCCTGACAGAATCTGTAGCGAATCAAGAATTGCATAAAGGCAGATGAAGAATACAAAGTAAAACACATGAAAAAACAGCTATAGTATTTATGCCTGAGAGGAAGGTCATGAAATTATTTTTCCACAATTTGCTAATGAGCGGTTTAGGGCAGGATTTACCTTTTTGTGTTAGGCTGAGTGAGGCTTGTACGCTACTTTTGGATTGTATCAATCCTCCCTGCTAGCAGAGGAGCTCTGCAGCAAGCTAACTGATAAAAGTTTGATCAGAATTGATCAGAATGGTGGTGAAGAAATACAAAATGAAGAACCAGGCTGCAAATATTTCAAATTTTAACATGCCCATTTTGTTCAATAAAATGGACAAATAGACAAAAAAAAAGTAAGGCTGAGCTAACCTCTGTAGTTTGAGGACGTGAAGCGCAGCAATTGAAATGTCAAAAAAGGCAGCATTGCTATATTTAATTTTGAATAAATTATTCAGAGGAAAAGTGGAATCCTAGCACACTTTCTAGTTACAGAGCAGCTCGCTCCCACCCTTATCATTATAAACCCTAAAGCATCTCCCAGGTCCACTTTGCCTCGAAAGGTTATTTGCTTTTCCAATACCTTGTTGGCTTGCCACCCTATCATGATTCCACCACCGTATTCAATAGCATTTCTATCACATTTAGGCTGACGTGTATTTTATAATCTGCGGAGGCAATGTTGGCCCTAGAGCTGCGGGAGACAGTGACCCTCTCATTAAGATGACATTGTGGATCCCATATTCTCGTTCAGCGCCATTCCTGCCTACACTGCCACCCAAATTGCCAGTGTAATTGATATTCCTGTGTGGGTTTTCAGCTGAGATGGGGATGGAATCCCGATGAGTGTTTCTTATGAAACACGCGAAGGGACATGCATTTTTCATGGGTCTGTGTCTGCTCTGTACCACAGACGTTCACTGAGTCTGGATGTTTATGTGAGCGTGTTCGTGGGGAGAAAGAGGAGCTCTTGATGTGTTTGCTTGTGAGAGAGATAGCGAGCTCTGAATGTGTTTACCTCGGTGTGCACATGCAGTATGTTTCCTTGTGTGTGTGTGTGTGTGTGTGCGAGTGAATGGCAAAAGAGATAGACAGAGAGAAAGAGAGCTGAAACAGAGCCAGAGAGCACAAGACACACTCCAATTGACATTCCTCTCACCTCTGCTCCAGGAACAATGAGGTTAAGTGCAGATGAGATTCAGATCAACTGTAAAGCGGTTCGATAATCAGCAATCATCCGACACTCTACACGCAAAATTATCTAAAGGTGAGAACAGTGCTATCTGCAACATTACTCGCTTATCTCTCTGGTATTGTAGTGCATTGAACACAGACTGACACTTTGAGGAGTGAAGATCACTGGCAGGAATACTGATAAGCAGGCACCATTATATTTTATTCGTAAAGACCAATTTCTCCATTTTGTCTTTGAGAGCAAGAACTCTAAAATCCTCTCATCCAAAGAAAAACTTTATTTGAGTCTTTATCTTCTTCACAGGGAAATCTATGTATGACTTGCCTGTATTTAGATAGAGATCTTCTCAGTCCATTTTATTTCCTGTGGGACTGTGATATCCTATCAGTGACCTGCTTGTCAGCTAGAGGCGATAAGTATACCATGAGGAACAAGACTGAGGGATTGTGGGTCACTAGGCCTGCACGGCTGACTCAAAAGAGCATTGCATGATCCAATTAGGAGGGTAATAAGGGTTACGCTGCTAAGACAGAGAGTGAGAGAAAAAGAGCAAGTGGGAGGCAGGGAAAGATTGTCAGCGCGGACCTTTTTGCAATGTGTTTTTTTTTTTAAAGGAAGATCTCAGATGCTAAAAGTATTCTCCTCTCACGCCCATGCACACCCACACACAAACACAGAGCCAACATGAAGCTTGAAAAGCCACAATGTAGCCTGAAAAGAGAAACACACACACACACCGAGAAAGAGAGGTCTCTGTAAGAGAGAGGTAAGGGGTTACAGGGAGGACGATGGCTGCCTGAGTTTGACCAAGGGGACAGTAAATTGTTTTAGTGTCAACTGTTTGCCAATGACATGTGCTGAGGCTCGTTATATTCCCTACTTGTGCATGAACAGCCTTGGAGGTCTGCTCAGATCGCGGACCTTGACCGTACGTGGGAGCGAGGGAGGAAGAGAGACACAGGCAGTGTGAGAGAGATACTGATTTCCCTGTTGACGTTCAAGATCATGAATTTTCACTTGTATTTCTTTCATTTGTTGTCACGGATAGGTCTGAGAGAGACTGCCTTTGCGTCTTCCAAAATGGGAGCCTTATTCACCCACGATATAAAGAACTCAGACTGCAGCGTCCGTGGCTAATGAGAAAAACAATTTCCTCGCTCAACAGTGAGAAGCAGAGTAAATAGAAGCTTTAAAGAGAGGGAAATTTGCTTCATCACACCAGCAGAAGAAGTATTCAGAGACCAGTAGAAAGCAGCCATAAATCCAATCCATAATCATTCTCTTGCCGCATGCCTTGATTTCAGGCCTTTAGGGAGGTGATCATTTTAACCAAGGAGCCAGTTCACATATGGCAGCTCACTGGGGACAACCTTACATAAAATAGTCTTCCGTCATTAATAACACTCAATAATGCAAAGGCATATTTCTATTCTAATATTCACATGTATAGTATTTGCTCCAAAGGGCACATATCTCCCAGTAATCCCTTCCATAGTGGAATGGTTTCACACAGCCCAGCGATGGTGAAGTGATAAAGACTTAGAGAAAGGTCAGGACCTTTCATCGGATTTCCTGTGGTGGTTATTCAACAACAAAAACAGTGCATTATGAAGATCAATACCTTCTGTGGTCATTTAAGACCCAGGGCTTCAGTGCTATGCCAGGGGGCAGCTATTGGAAAACAATAAGCCCTCTCAGCTTGATCCTTTACCTGTGATCATGGCTGTGGGGGAGGGAAATAGTCAGCAGAGAATCAGAAAGAAACAAGAGTTTTGTATCAAAATGAGATATCGACCGGCTAAAACATATGACCTGTCTTTTGTAAAAGAACTGCTGCCTTGAAAGTTGAATTTTGCATGAATTATTGATGTTAAAGGTTATGATAGTGTCACATTCCTCCATTCTGGACTATTGTAGAAAAGTGGTAGTGCAACATGTGTGGTTTTTACCAGGACAGTTAAGGCAGGTCATGAATATTTTTACCTTGTGCAAAATGTCCATCATCTCATACCAAACAAACTTTCTTGATGTCAAAGCCTTTCACAGCCACATAAGGAAAGTTTAAATTTGCTATAGCTGACACTACTACTCTGACAACGAAGCAGTCAGCCTTCCCCGATGCAGCGGTGGAGCTAGCGGGGCGCTCGCTGTTCCGTGCCGACAGGACTGCAGCTTCAGGCAAGACCAAAGGCAGAGGTTTGGCGCTGTACATTCACAACTCGTGGTGTACAGCAACGAACATAATAGGAACTTTTTGCTCCCCCGACTTGGAATATCTAGCAGTGAAGTGCAGACCGTTTAAACTGGTTAGAGAACTCAGCTCGGTCATGATCATAGCGACCTACATTCCACCGAGGGGTAACGCTAAGCTAGCGCTAGAGGAGCTATACTGCCTGATTAGCAGCCAAATGGACGCTAATCCAGAGGCGGCTGTGATCGTGGCTGGGGACTTTAACCATGTAGAATTAAAGGCTGTTCTCCCCAAATTCCACAAATCCATCACCTTTCCGACCAGAGACTGCAATATACTGGATCAGGTATACTGTAACATTCCAGGGGCATACAAGGCTGTAGCAGCTCCTCACTTGGGCATGTCAGATCACATCTCTGTGGAGCTGATCCCTGCCTACAGACCTCTGATTTGCAGGACCAAACCCACCACCAGAACCATCCAGGTGTGGACTGAGGAGGCTTCCTCAGCCCTACAGGACTGCTTTGAGCACACAGACTGGGGAGTGTTCAAAGCAGACGCTGACCTGGACGAGTACACGTCAGCTGTGTTGTCCTATGTTCACTTCTGTACTGATGCTGTCCTACCCACAAAGACAATCACGGTTTTTCCTAATCAAAAACCATGGGTGGACGGCACAGTGTGGCCCCTGCTAAAAGCCCGGGATGCAGCCTATAGGTCAGGAGACAGGCTGGCTTACAGCAGGGCCCGGAAAGAACTGAAAAAGGGCATCCAGCTGGCTAAACACAGGCACAAGCAGCGCATTGAGGAGCACTTCAATGACAACGATCCACGTAACATGTGGAAAGGCATCAGGACCATCACGGACTACAAGCGGAATGACCAGCAGGTCAGCCATGACCCGACCCTACCTGACACCTTAAACAGCTTCTTTGCACGCTTCGACTCTCCGAGCAGCAGAAGAACTGCACACCTTCCTCAGCCAGAGGTGCAGCAGCAGCCTCTCGTCCTGCAGCTGCACCAAGTGACCTCCGCTCTGAGGAGGATCAACACCAACAAGGCTGCAGGTCCAGATAAGGTGTCAGGGCGCACACTGAAGTCATGCGCTGACCAACTGGCAGGAGTCTTCCTGGACATCTTCAACCTGTCCATACAGCTGTCCATGGTCCCGGTGTGTCTGAAGTCCTCCATCATTGTGCCTGTTCCAAAGAAATCAACCATCACCTGTCTCAACGACTACCGACCTGTCGCTCTGACCCCGGTTATTATGAAGTGCTTCGAGAGGATCCTCCTGAGATACATCAAGGACGCCATCCCCGTTGGCCTGGACAGTCTGCAGTTCGCCTACAGGGAGAACCGTTCTACGGAGGATGCCGTCTCGACAGCACTTCACACGGCACTGACTCACCTGGAGCATCCTAACACCTACGTCAGGATGCTATTTGTGGACTTCAGCTCGGCTTTTAACACTGTCCCCCCGGACATGTTGGCCCTGAAACTCCACAACCTGGGTTTGTCAGACTCACTCTGCTCCTGGATCAGGGACTTCCTCACCAACAGGCCCCAGGTGGTGAGGATAGGGGAGTCTACATCAGCCCCACTGATCCTCAACACTGGCACGCCGCAGGGTTGTGTACTCAGCCCTGCCTTATTCACACTGTACACACACGACTGCTCTGCTATCCACCCCACAAACATGGTCGTCAAGTTCGCGGACGACACCACTGTGGTGGGTCTCATATCTAACAATGATGAGACCCACTACAGAGATGAGGTCCAGAACTTGACACAGTGGTGTTCCAGGAACAACCTCATCCTGAACATCAGCAAAACCAAGGAGGTCATAGTAGACTACAGGAGATCCAGGAAAACTGATCACGCTCCCGTCTGTATACTTGGGGAGGCGGTTGAGCGGGTAGACAGCATCAAGTTCCTGGGCATCCACATCTCCTCTGACCTCTCCTGGTCAGTGAACACCTCACACCTGGTGAAAAAGGCCCAACAGCGGCTTTTCTTTCTCAGGAAGTTGAAACGGACTGGACTGTCTACTCAGCTGCTCGTGAACTTTTACAGAGCCACGATCGAAAGCATCCTGTGTCTCAGTGTGACTGTGTGGTATGGCAGTTGCACAGCACAGGACAGGAAAGATTTAGCCCGGGTGGTGAGGACAGCACAGGGGATTGTGGGCTGCAGTCTACCAGATCTGGACTCAGTTTACACTGCCCGAGTCCAGAAGAAGGCAAGACGCATTGCCACAGACCCCACCCACCCGGGCAACAAACTGTTTGTACCGCTTCCATCAGGAAAGCGGTACAGGAACATTAAAACCAGCACCAACAGACTCAGGGACAGCTTCTTCCCCAGAGCTGTTAAAGCAATAACCCCCCTACAGTGAAACACTCATACACATAGTCTGGCACTAGTGCACTTTGTTTTATCTACCTCACTCTGTATTCTGCATTTTGTACTTTGTATTTTATATTTTTATATTTTCTTCTAAGGTGTGCAATTTTTTATTTTCCTATTTATAAGTGTGTTTTGAAGCTGAGAATCTGCACAAAATTTCGTTATGCTTGCATAATGACAATAAAGACTCTTGAATCTTGAATCTTGAATCTTGAATCTAATCACCACGCTTACATTTTAGACAAAATCATTACTCTAGAATTTTTTGACATCAAGCATGTTTGTCTGCTATGTTCCGATGAACACGCTCACATTTCGCGCTTATTAAATATTCATCACTTGCCTTTGCCATTCTGTGAAAAAATAGTGCTATGTAGATATGGAAGGCATATTTTAAGCTAACAAAAACACAATGATTCTTAGGTCCATGTAATTACACACTAATGGATACATGGTTATGAATATTATATTCCATTTCTGCCATAAGATCCCTCTAAATCCCACTTACTGGATCTTTAAAGGATCCCCATCAGCTTATGTCAAAGCAGTCAGATGGTGTTCCTAATTCCACACCTATTGACATTACATACAGCACTGCAAGTGCTTCTAATGGCCTCTCTTATTGGTATTGCTGACATCTCCATGCCACTATGACTGCTGTGTAACTGAGCCCAGCTGGTTGCTATCAGTGCTATATGATCTGTCCTGGGGCAGTGGCTTAATGCAGGAGGCTGAACGGCAAGTCTGCGGCTGGTCGCAGCTAATGATGTCGCGATCTCTGAAGCCTATAAGGTCAATCCAATATCAGGGTGTCACACAGTAGGAGAACAAGAGAACGGGGACAAGAGGGAGACTCAACTTGAGTTGGGAATGGGAATCCAAATGCTATTCGCTGGAATTTAAAGCGATCGGGTCTTCAGACTGTCGTGAAGGCTCACTGAATGTTTAGATGCAATTTCACGGTTGTGTTCAATAGTTTATTGAGGTTTCTATTAAAGGACTCAACAAACCGTGACAGAGCAAACAAGACAGCACAGAATAACAATCAATTATATCAATAAAATGTGCTAAAACTGATGTCTTCTCGCCCACAGAAAACATTCAGAGTTGTACAAATACAAACATCATACATCCAAGCCAACACGAAACAGACTAATGAACACACACACACACACGCACACACACACAGGGATAAGATGATGTGAGGCAGATGTTTAAATGAGTGACATATGGCATAGGAGACTGACAAAGCTCAACCTGTTGAAGTGGCGTTTGACACAAGATGTGGCTCGGCAGATAAATTCTCTGGCCAGTGACAGCTCCTGTTGAAGGATGGGTGCAAGCAATCCAACCTATCAGTTTAGTTGACAGATTTCTGGACTTGAAGCTCAGATCAAAGATTGAACTCACCACAGTTTTTTACTCAAGCTGTCTCCCTTAAGGCGAGCTTGTTATTTCACCTTTGTGACATTTTTAGCTTAAAAGTCTGAGATGCATTCACTGCTCTGTTTCTCAGGACAGTTTTGTTTAGTCAGTGCTCACTAAATTAATTTGGCTTGATGTTGTTTGACTGATCCACCCTTTTCAGGAAAAAAAGAAGAAATATAGTGCTATCATTTACCAAACAGTCCTAGGGGAAATTTATTTTGGGTAAAAACAGACATTTCAAACGTCTAAGGAAAAACATATATATTTGTTTTATCTAAACCACTTACGTATAACAATCCCTTGAGCCCTCAAGTTATTTCACAGGTTAAAACTGAAATTGGGAAATCAGTCAGTCAACTGTGAGCGTTTACACTAGACAGGTTGGGTAATTATTTTACCATTCACCTTTATTTCCTTTCTAAATAAGTCTGGCTCACCTGTGGGTTTGATGAAAACCTACAGTCTTTAATTATCTCACTTCAGTGATCACTGCATTTCTCAGTGTCAGCAGTCACTTTGGTTAGCAATAGCAAAGAATGCTTAAACTATTAACTAGAAAAATTGTAATAAATGAAAATTTCTCTTTAAACCTGAGACTTCACCTACCTTAACATTTGGGGTAAACTGTAGTAGTATAACACTGATGAGTATGCGAGCTGTATGTGCTTGCCTGCTATGTGCTTCACCCTCAGTAACTTCCTTGTTACAGAGCCTCGATGGCTGTGGCTCTGTCTCTCCCACCGGACCTGAGGTGTTGCTGGATTAATCAGCCCATCATCCGGCTCGGCCTTACACCTCCCAGCCTGCCACATGACACCTGCAGACCTGTCGCTGGCCCAAACCCCCTTTATCACACCTCCGGATGCCCATACTCATTCATGGGGTGCAGCAGAGAAGGAGAATTTGACAAATGACAGCTCAGTGATATCACTCCCTGTAATTCAGCGTTCAGGGAGTCGATCCAGGGCGACAAAATGGCAACGTTTGAGCTGAAGTGCCACTTGACAAAATCATAAGATGCCCATCAGAGGCCAACAAAAATTTTCAACTTTCAATCAATGCAAACAGGCAAGCGCTCTTTACTGTAATCACATTGTGCCTTGATCCAACTGAGGATGATTCTTTTGTGTTGATACACAAAGGACAAGCCAAAAAGGATGATATCAAGGTAGATCTAGGTTGGCTTTAAAGAAGAGGGAATGCTCAAGTGTATAGTGAACACAGAGACTAGGTGTTGATCCTTTCAGGGCTTGGTATAAGCCCTGACGGAAGAGACAGCTGAGATGAGCCATGGTGAGATATTGGGAGAGTCGGAGCTTTGGCAGAAACTCAATAGAGCTTTAATGACCCGCAGTCATGGCCAGCAGTGGCTCACAACAGAGCCAGGCTTTTCATTCATCTGACCTTCAGAGGAATGAAGGACAGGAGGGCCGCTCATCTGACCTGTGAATGCTCCATCACATCATATCTGAGGTTGGAGGTTTATGGACGTTTGAGACGTGACAACAGAAAATGGCAGTTCAGTATCATGCATTTAAAAGAAACACGATCTTGCTTGATAGTTTGATAACCTAAATGAGCTGGACATGTGAAAGATTGCCTAAAACGAAATCCTGACATTCGAGCGTATAAAAGCTTACAAGCAGTTTCACAAGTTTAAACTCATTTACGACAAATCACAAAGTTTTTACATCATAGCTAAAGATTTTGCAGAGTGTGCTGCTGTGTTTTAAAGGTTTAAATGTATTATTTCTACCTTTCTAGGCAACCACTGCCTTAAAATAATTTCTGTACAGCATGAAAATTAATTATCTCAAACTTAATGTACATCAGTGATTACTAATCTGGAAAACCCCAAGAAAGTTTTGAGGGGTTATATGATTTAAGGAATAAGAAATAAAATGAATACTTTTCTTATGTTTCCATTTTCTTGTGAGGTATTGAATACTTTCAACTCTTTATGCCCCTAAAATCAGATTAGGGGAAAAACCTGTTAAACTGCTCATAAACGTCTGTGACCTGATTAAATATTGATTTTAATGTATCACAAAGTAGAAAGATTGGGAACCAGTAATATAACCCACCACAGCCAACGTTAGGTATGTTAAGTACACTAAATATGCATGAATTAACAATTTTTAAAACTTTAATCAGTGCAAACTTCAGAACACCCTCCAACAAATCACGACGGCACCACCATAAAGATTGAGGACTTTATTTGAAGACTAATTTTAAAAAAAGATGGGCAAATTGGTGCTCTCAATGCCAGTACATTCCAACATTTGTCTCCACGCAGTCAAAATTTGACACATGCTGATACTGTTGGAGACTGTTGGTAGATCAGCTTCCCTTATCTGTAGATTAACAGTACAGTTTATGTTTCAAATTGTGCGTAGACGATAAAATACATAACATTTTGTGTCTGAGCTCTGTTTTCCAGCTTTTGAGACGATCATTAAAGTGGGCCTGGGTGCACTGAAGAAGGTGTCCCATCAATAAGTCTGATCAATGACCAATTGATTTTCATATTTGAATTGTAGGGGGGAAGGTACTTAGAATAATCTGAAACAATATAGAATACATTCAACATTCAAATAGTCAGAAAAAATGTAGAGCATATGATCTGTAGGTGAAGTGTAGAAAAACACATCAACGTGTCACATGTGAGGCTGCACACAGCAAAGAAAATGAAAATATTTGCATTAGGCAGTTCAATAAACAGCACATCAGAGGGGGCAGAGGTGACGGCTGTAACTCGCTATCGTTACAGACGTTTGATCAAAACAAAAACACAAACTTCTCCCGGCGCTCGTGTTTCGATTTGCCACATGCCAAGAACTCCGCCCTTTGGAACGTAGCCCTCGCCAAAGCAGTCCCTTTGAGGACTGCAGCACAGCCAGTCTGGCCTTTTGAAGTACACTGCTTGGCAAATCAACCGACCCGCGATCCAGGACCACAGCCTTGATTGGGATTCGCAGGGCGTCTGCAGACGAGGGGAAACGCACTCCACATTAATTAACACCTGGCCTCATTATCTGTCCCATGTGCCCAAGACCACTGGGGTAAATTTAACACCGGCTTATTATCATGGGGGATGGTATGTTGGGCTTTCATGTGTGCGTGCATTTGCTTGTTTGTACGAAACTTGAATTTAAACATGTGTATTGGTTGTTCTTGCGTGTATGTTTATGTGTATATGAGCATACCTGTATATTTTCCAGGGTATTATTATGTGTGCGCTGCATGTTTCCGTGTGTGTGAGCTTGGTTGTGTGTGTGGGATTAAATTCCCTCTGATGTCAGGATTCAATAAAAGGCTCTAACATTAATATAATGAGAAGATGTTTAATTCTCCTTGCTAGATCTCGCCCTCTCTCTCCCAAAACAGCCATCGGATAAAACACCGACTGCTTCTGTGGTAAAAATTGATATCTCTCTTGTCAAGACAGAATACTTAACACGGGCGGATATCTGTGTGTAAAATAACCACGTCAGATGAATTTGCAGGCATCTCTGCTCATCCGGTAGAGACAGAGCAGCATGACACTAACAATGCTGTTGTAGGCTTGTGTCTCACTGACGTCAGTTGTGCTAAAAATGTTTGTACTCATCGTTCAGAACGTAGCTGTGGATAAAGATGCTCTCACTCATATGACAAAATTCATATGCTGTGACAAAAATGTTTTTTTTTTATTGTATTTCAAACTGCGTTGTACTTACAGGATGCAGCACGTATACTTTGTGTGTGTCAGTTTAGTCCTCTTCAGTTTTCTCCGCTCGCTCAACTATAAAGCAATAATTCAACACTTGGGGTAATGTGCTACTTTGCTTTTGTTCCAAGAGTCAGGTATGAAGATCAATTTCAATCTCATGTCTGTGCATTAAGTATGGAGCTGGAGTCAGGAGGCAATTAGCTTAGCTTGGCTTAAAGACTGAAAGCACAAGGAAACAAAACTCAAAAACTCATTAACATCATTGTATCTCGTCTGTTTAATCTATACACACTCGATCGTTCAATAAGGGCCACTGTTGACATTATTTTTTGTACGTGGATTTAACAAATTAAATATAACGTGTCAATTAGTAAGCCTTTGAGCTAACTGTTTCTCCTCTGCTCTTGCCCTCATGCAAAGATAATCATTTCAGTTGTATCAGTCTACTCAGTTCAGTGTTGTAAAGAAGGAATATAAAACTATAAATGTGAAATGTTGTCAGTGTTCACCAAATTTAAATTCTGGGCGAAAGCACCAGATAAATTTACTTTTTGCTTCAGCAAGTGTCTCCATTGATAATGGCAGTTCATTTGAAATTAACTGATTTCAGCCCGGATTTCTGCTCACATCAATGGATTAGTAAGAGAGTAGCTGACCTTTGCTAGGCCACCAGACTTCTGTGTCTTATAAATCTTGATTGTTCTTTTGTTTTTAGATTAATTTGGAACCCAGAATTGTTAAAACAAACCCAAATTTCACTCCTATTAGACCATATAGTTTGAAGCAATTTCAAACAAACAAAAATGAAAGTGCAATCCATTTGTCGCCCCAGAATGTCTCCACCCTAACAATACACTGATAAACTATTCTAAAGTCATTGCATTATTGATTTGGACTCTTGCTAGTCTCATATATGCAGCTTTAAAACACATGAAAGCCTACCACTGAGGGACTCTAAGTTCTCTCTCATTGAGAAGAAAATCAGAGGACACAGACGGAGTTCTCAGCCTTTTACGATGAGATGCAGGGGTCATCGCAGAGAAATTGATAGAAACTGGGATGAAATTGAGAGAGCGGGAGAAAGAACGAGAGACAGCGAGAGTGAAATTGCTGCATTGTTCAGTGTGTTAGTTCATTGTGTGTCAACTCATCCTCCATCTTTTCAATCTGCATGGTTATTAGAGGCTTTTATTAATCTGAAATGCCAAAGTGAGGAATAAAGCATTACTGAAATGTCACCCTTTCACTGAGCATGATAAAATCACACCAGCCACTTTTGGAAACGAACATTATTCCCCTCTGTACTTTCATCCCTACCTCTCTCCCTCTCTTTCTCTCTCTCTACAGCACAGTCTTTTTCACTCGTTCTCAGAGATCGATATGGCCTGACAACATGATGGCTGGGTTTCCTAAGGGGGGGGGGGGCGTCGCAACAGTTGCCTGTCATCTCAACATTCAAGTCTTTCCCCTTCCTCTCAGTTCATGATTTCTCAAACTAAAAAAGAACGAAATACACAAACAAAATTCTGCCCTGTGATGCTTGGCCTTTTGGAGAGACATAGCCAGCGTTTTGATTCCTAGGGGATTTCTGTGGCAATGCAATGCAACTTTGAAATACTGCACATATTAACAACTTAAAAGCCTAGTTCAACATTTTGGAAAAATGTCAGTGCATTTGCTTTCTCTCCAGGAGTAGGACAAAAAAAAAAAACAACTAAATGGCAGTGTTAAGCATAAAGATGCAGCTGGGATGTCTTTAGCCTAGCTTAGCAAAAAGACTGGGAACAGGGGCAAACAGCCAGCCAAAAAACATCAATCTATAATATCATCATGAACAGATAAGCAAAGAAATATGACTGCTTTAAACGTGTGACTATGCATATTTTTGCAACCAGAACTTAATCCAAATAAACACTATGTAGACGAAAGTATTGGGACCCAGGTCTTTATTATTGAATTCTGGTGTGGTAATGGGGCTGTTTTTCAGGGTTTGGGTTCGACCCCTGACTTCCACTGAAGCGAAATCTTAATGCATCAGCATACCAAGACATTTTGGACAATGCTATGCTTCCAGTTTTGTGGCAACAGTTTGTTGAAGGCCCTTTTCTATTCCAGCATGACTGTGCCCCAGTGCACAAAGCAAAGCTCCATAAAGACATAAATTTGGTGTGGAAGAACTTGACTGGCCCACACAGAGGCCTGACCTCAACGTCAACCCGATCAGACATGTTTGGGATGAGCTGGAATGGAGACTGTGAACCAGGCCTTTTGGTGCAACATCAGTGTCTGACCTCACAAATGCTCTACTGCATGAATGTGCAAAAATTCCCACAGAAACACAACAAAATCTTGTGGGAAGCCTTCACAGAAGAGTAGAAGCTGTTACAGCTGCAAAGCTGGTCGAATGTGATGTCACTGAAGTCCCTGTTGGTGTAATGGTCAACTGTCCCAATACTTTTGTTGATATAATGTACAAACATGTCTTGCTCTTGTAAAGAAAGCTAATAACAACATTACCCAAAATGGTAACATGTTTGTTTCTAATATTATAGTTAGTGATTAATTAATTTCTAGAGAATATCCTTTTTGAGACCATCACTCTGATTTTTTTAAGCTGATACAAGATCATTGTAGCAATTCCAATTTAACTTTGTAGCAGCTAATCACTGCTGCACGTTGTTGCTATCTTTGCTATAAACTGTGAAATCTGTGTCCAGAGCTTGAAATTTCACATGCTGCAAGAGTCACTGCAGATCTGTGTCATCCACCCGTATTCTGCCTCTTTGCTACACTCAGGAAGAGGCTATCTGCTATGTTTTCATGACAAATAGGTGAATGTGGGGGGCGGAGCCACCAATACAGATTTTTGAGGTTAAAACTTAAAAACAGTTCCTCCCTCCCACTCCTCAGTCTGGCCAAAATTACACACAGTGTCTTGAGGGAAGGGAAGTCCTTCACATGCACTAGCACATCGCTGCACAAAAAACAAACAAACAAACCAAAAAAACCTTTTGCACGCCAGACTGCCAAATAGCTCTTGAGTAATTCAATTACTGTATATTTTACAAGAACCCCATTCAGCTTGTCAAGCATAAAAGGGTGCTGAATGGGTGCTGAAAGCTGGAAAAGAATTCAATTTAATGGTGTAAGGAATTCCTTTTACTTATAAAATTACAGTGTGGACGGTCATCGACCCTCTTATTTATTTATTGAAAAGGTCGAAGAGCTGAGATGGACATGGCAAAAAGTAGGGACAGGAAGTCCTCTGAGGGCGGAGCCAATCTTGGACTAGCTGATGCTGTAAATTACTGTCACTCTCTAATAAATTCTGTGTCATTGGTATTGACAGACACCACATATTGAAATA
Source organism: Scatophagus argus (assembly GCF_020382885.2). NCBI lineage: Eukaryota > Metazoa > Chordata > Actinopteri > Scatophagidae > Scatophagus > Scatophagus argus. The sequence continues at coordinate 5,940,724 of NC_058505.1, read as the reverse complement.
ACTAATTGCCTCCTGAGGTGTAAGACAAACACGGTGATTCACTGATGAAATATTCATCTGTGAAATGCTTGCATTGCAGCGTCTTTGCCAGGAAAGTGGCACAAAATGCGCTGGCATATGAGTCTACAGCAAATTAGTAAAATGTGACTGGACTAAGAGAAGAAAGGAAGCTGAGTCATAGTGAGGTAAGAGGATTTCCTTTGAATCATTCCAAAAGTACCATCTTTATCGCCTGCAACTTGGGTCCTCAAGCAGCAAATGCTAATGAGATTAGTCTTTGTCACACTGTTTCAAAATTAAAACCTAAAGGGAACAGAAAAGATTTAATATCTTGTGTAAAGTTTGTAAATGTAGCGTTTGAAAAGAGACGAGAAGAAGTAGGGATGCAGTCAATTCACTTTCAACTTGATCTCCGGCAGGAAATTCACAAGCTACTTTAAGAATAATTTGATGTTCATCGCTCTGATTGCAGTTGCTGATGATGCAAATCCAGGTGTTCAATAGTTACCATGAACTCCAATAAGTGATTATCAAACTTTAGCCTGGTGTCAGACCTGCAGTGCAGCTGTATGTGTTTTCCTCCTACCTAATTGTGAATGACTGGGCTGTTTGTCTGTATTTTTCCCAACTTGTAAAAACTTTTCTTTTTTCCCTGCAACATGCTGCTTTAATTACCCACAGCAAAGTGAGCCACGTGATCAATCAGTCAGTCATCTACTGAGCTGAGTCCAGCAGATCCCGAAGTATCACCTTGTTATCAGTGTAGTTATGAATATAGCTTCTAGATGCTCACTCATACATAAAATCTAAATATGTGGCCTTGACTGTGATGGAGGTACTGACTGTTTATATTTCATTATAAAAATGTAATAATTTCTTCTGACACTAGGTAAAGCATTCTTTATTTCAGTGAGGCTGGCTGCCAGTGCTTTACATTAGAGATGTACCTGACTACTGTGTAATACGCATTTTTTTCATACATCTGCCAACACACTTGGTATGACAGGAAGCTTAAGGGCTTTTACAAGACTTAAAATAAAGTAATGTGCATTTTAGCATTGCCTAACCTTGTCATAATGATGAAAATGTGCTCTGATATTTCTGCTGAATCTACTACTACTGCATTGCGTGAATTAAATATGCTTCAACCACAGCTGTGTTAGCTGGAGACATATGTCACATTTCCACTCCCTCATATCAAACGCAGTGGGCAAATGCAAAAGCAACGTACATCAAGATTTGACAGTCTGCCAATGGCAGGCAGCTTGATTCCATCGCATGTCAGTGAAAGTAGCAGCGTGTGAAATACAATATAAAAACTGTGCAGTCTAGTTCTTCTGTGTTGATAAAACACAATGCAAAGGTTGAGTTTACAGAGATAAATAAAATGTGCAATTATTATAATTTGTGCTGAGAAAGCAGTAATCCTGCGTACACCTACGAAAAATATTCCAAAGTGGCTTTTCAAGTATTACGTCTTCTTTGAAAATAAATAAATAAATAAATAAATAAAAAGGAATGAAGCACTTATGCATATTGGCACTCCATTCCAGACAGCAAACATGCATTTAAATGTTAAGCTGTCCAGAAAGACTCTGTCTCGTCGAACCACAAAGCCCATCATTTTCTTTTATATCTCCATGCATAATTCATCTGTCTTTGTATTTACAACCCTCTAAGAATTAACCTGTCACAGATCCCACGAAATGCTGCCGACATATCTCTATCTGTCAAGTGCTTCACCTCATGGAGCATCCAACCTCCACGTGTTCAAACAAGGCATGGATATTATGCATCATCAGCTGACAGAAAACAAGGGACAAGGAAATTAAAAAGCCAGGAGACAAAAGATGTGGCAGGCGAGTGAAAGAATAAATGATGACTCCCTCCTTCTCCTGGAGTCAGGGGACATGTTGCATGTCATCTCGGTGTCTTGGTACGCAGTGGTGCGGTGATGATGTGCTGGGCAGGGCCAGTTCAGAACAGAGTCAAGGGCACAGGGTTGACAGGAAGCTAAACGCTCCAACTGTTCCCTGTCCTCAAACAAATATATGGATGAGTGACCCCCCCACCAACCCACCCACCCACCCAAGAAGGAAAAGTACAGGGATCAAAGAGGGCCAATGGCAGTCACTGCTATGACCTCTGAACTGCTCGGTTAGTTTAGCAACTAGAGACACTTTATTCATGAAACTGATGCTCTAAGTGGTTTGCCACAGACAGGTCGTGTCCAAAACCGCTTTTTACTATATAGTGAACTTTACTTTTATCATAAATGGTTGCCATTTCATCCCTGTGTCAGAATTCTGAGTGTGCAATTTATGCACATCATAGCGCACTTTAAAAAAAAGTCCATAATGGAACAAAAAAAGTAAAATCTGTTGCATGTATACTACTTTCCTCTCACAATTCTGAAAGGCGATGCATCCCATGTTATAAGGGACACAGCACCTATGGGTGATAAGCAGCGAGATTTCTGTCTGCTGAGTGTTTATAATATAGGAAGTAACGAATAATGATGGGGGCAGTTTATTTGCTTAGCTATAGGTTAGGACAAAACAAGAAACAAAAACAAAAAAAAAAGAAAAGAAAAAGCCAGTTGGATGAATAGGTGTTCAACCCTCACTTGTAGTCCAATCAGGGCACTCAACTCCTAAAATACTGCATTCTTATGCATCTAGTTTATAATAGCAAATACATTTTGTAAGATACTTTTGACTTGATTGATTTGCCGCTGATTTGCAACCTGTCCAGGTTGCCAATACCCAGATACACCAGTACCCAGATTTAGCTGGGACTGGCTCTAGTCACCCCTGCCCCCCCACAACGCATCAAAAGAACACGTGGTTATAGCTTATGGATCGATGGAAGCTGTTTAATGTCAACCTTGTCTCTGCAATGATGAAGCATGTATTTATGTTTATGTTTAGCTGCTTAAACATGCATTAATTGATTTTTTTTTTGGCCACTTGGGGACAAACACTGATGAATTATTACCATATGTATTTGACATGACATATATCATTAGCATACAGTCGCCTATGTGCACATAAAGCAGACTCAATGCAGCATCAACACATATTTGTGCAGGTAGAGGAAAAATGTCTATTTTTGAGTTTGAGGCGAACCAAACCTTTAAGATTATTCAGAGATTGTGTTCTTGGGTGAATACTGAAAAGTCAATGATTTATTACATTCATGTTTTCAGTATTAAAAGCATAACCTTTCTTTAACAAAGTATTTTAGAACTTAAATGCAGCAAAATCTGTGTCATTACACTTTATGAACTTTATAAACTTTCTGAATTGTACAAAACTCTGACAAACATACAAGCATTGAAGGAGACAGAGCTGAGGCTTTCTGCATATTCACTATTTTCTGTCAATGACCTCACAACCTACAGCACATATTAAAGGTTGCTTTCCTTTCACTAGTTTATAATCTATTTATCTTTCTAAAGTCTATTATGTCAGTTGTTGTGGGCATGTAAGACGCAGATTGAAAGTTCACGCTGACTGCCGTCATTGCCAGTAAAATAAGTCTGCTCAGTTGACTGTCAATAACGGGGCACTCCCCGAACAGCTTAGTGGAAGCTCTTGTCTCGTCTATCCTTCCTAAGCCTCCGAGGGGGCCGTGTGTTGAACTGGAAGCCACAACCTCTTTCATCCGTTCTGAGAGAACTGAATAAAGTTCAGAGGAATTACAAGAATCTACCCAGTTGGACTCAGAGTAGCTGGAATAAATACCATGACTGAATCAGTCTCACAAATGTTTATACATTGCCAACGTGACCTCGGTGAATCAGCGTGGCTGCAGCTACCGTGTCACATGTGGGCTGATGACAACTAACTCGAAGCTCACACTTATTCATTCACATCAACCGCCTGATCACTGTAGGCGCAGTGAGAGGATCTCGGTTTCTTCCTCCGAGATTTTCCCCGCCACGTTTCGAACCACTGAGCTGCTGGGTGAAAATGGCAGTTGCAGTTAGAAATGCTTCACAAAGTGGTCTGTTTAAACACAACAGAATTTATTTACCCAACAGATTCAGACTGTGAATGTTTTAAGACATTGTGGCAGCCATCTGCTTATTCCACATTTTGTCAAATAAACATGTCTCTGCACATTACTGGGCAACTACAAATGATTTAGTTTAACACCGAGTTGCGTGAAAATTAAACCCCCTCTCTCTATGACGTCGTAGTAATGACCTGCCACTTTTGTAAATTTCCATTAAATCCACCAAAGCCAACCTGATCCTGACTTAAAAGAGGGAGAAAAGTGCTGCAATTAAAAACACTCTCGTGTCTGTTAACCATATCAAAAAGGATTACGAGAGGTTTTAGATGCAAATGCCTTCCAACAGGCATTCATCTGCATTAACAGCTATTGTTCACTGGGGCCCATGTGGTGCAATAATGTAATCACAATTGTGTTGCCTGAGACCATTCAAATTAACCTAATTGGATAATTTGTATTAATCTATAGAATAGCTGAATATCAAAAACCTTTTTTGCCATTTGTCACAACAGAGTGGATGACTAAGAAATATGATTCATATATGGAAAAATATTGGTGCAAAACAGTATATCAATATATTAATTTATCTAACGCTTGTCTAAAAATTCCAGTGTATGTAGTCTAATGTTTGAGCTTGCACACTGCCTATTTACTGTATATAGTAAAAAAAAAAAAAAAAAAAGAGAAGTGCTTAAAGCAGTGTTGGATGATAGTGAGTGACAGTGCCACAGCACGCCACAGGAGAACAGCTTTAATACCAACACATTTTGAAGAACCCCTGAAGGTCTGCAGCTAAAAATAAAAACAGGGCTAAATCCCCGATGCAGAACACCTGTCCTAGACACTGTTTATCCTGCGCTCTCTGTGTTACTTGTCCTAAACATTCAAGAAAAAGCAGGCCTGGAATCAGAATCAAAACCAAAAGGGTATCTTTGCTATTTCATCCATACAGTGACAACCTCAAACCTCAAGTTCTAAAACTCCTGAACTGAATGATTAATGCCCTTTTCATGAGCAGAGACGCTGTCATAACTATATTTGGCTGAGTTTAGGTTGGACAAAAAATAAATAAAACAGTAAACAAAACACCCTTAAGCAACAGAGATGGGAATCATAAGCACAAGGTTGAGGGGGGAGGGGGGACAAGCCATCCTGGATTATTTGACCATCCGCTATGAGGCAAACCAACTCCAGGGGAAAGTGATTAGTCTGGGCTCACAACTGCGGGGAAATTGGTGATTGGCTAAAAGAGCTCATTTGCATGCTCCTCTCATCTCGAACAAACTCTCAGGAAGCACCGGTGGATAAGGTCACCGGTGTCAGTCTGCCTGTGTGCCAGCCGAGAATGAAAGCAGATCAAACACACAACAGTCGCTTCGATGAGTGCAGGCGGAGCCCGAGTTCTTCATCATCTGGACAATGATGACCTCAAATTCATGTCAGAGGTGATAGACATCCTGGCAGACAGATGTAGAGACATCTGAAAAGTCACATTACAAAACCGCATGAAGATCCCTTATGTCCTGTTATGGCAGACTGGTACTTTTTTCTGTTCCTTGATCTGCAGTGACTACGTCAATGTCTGTAACACAGACTGTGCCTTTATTTAATATAGTGGTCAAACTGCTTTTTTGTTAATAGTAAGAATTTGACTTTTCTTCAGGTTTTACATTGAAACTGCATGATGCATCTTCCATTCTTGACTTACTGTTGTATTTCATTGCTAATCTGGTGAAGCCAACAGCCAATCATGGAGCAGTGTTTTTAAGATTTATAAAATTGCATTTTATCATTCAATGAGAGTCCAGGAGGTCAGATTTTAAAAGAGTCAGTATGATCTTTTAATTGAAGATATAAACTATGCATTTTTAGCCATACAGCAACTCTTGGAGGTTAAATTTAAGCAATTTAGGTGTTTGTGTGAGCTAAATGATAAACCCAGTATGCTGATGTGGTCACAGTGACAATGCTGTGTGTTTAACAGCTAATTTTTAACATGTTACACATTTACTTCAGCTTAGATTGTGAATATGCTCGCAATCACAATATGCCAATTAACACTAAACAGAAAGTACAGTTGAAACTGATGGGCATGTAAGTGGTTTGGCAGGTGTTGGCACCTGCGTGGGGGAACCCATTTAGATGTGGGGAGAACATGCAAACTCCACACAGAAAGGCCAGCCAGAGGGTCTGAACCCAGAGACTTTGTTGCTGTGAGGAGACAATGCTGCAACACTGCGCTGCCCCTAATCAAGACGTTTAACACAAAATTACGAATGTCAAGCTCACGGAGATGCTAGAGGCTGTAGATGTTGATATTTTTCACAGGATACAGTAAGTGCAAATGTTGACCTCTTAGTGGCAGTAGAAGAACAACCAGCGGAACATCAAAGTCAGTATGACTCATAATTTAAGAACGAGAATGTCGTGCAATCAGGGAATCATCTGGAAAGCTCACACAGCACAACCTCATTTAAAAGGCAATAATATTCTACAGGAATTCGATACAGGTGAAGTGAAATGTCCATGTGAGTGCTCTTGTGTTCTAAATTGGAGAAAATGATTTGCTTGCTTGAGTGGTGTTACCATTGTCTGATAATTTAAAATCCAACAAATGTCCAGTAGAACCGCTTGGCTGTGTCATTGTTACTACAGTCACTACAGTTGCCACCACACAGTGTAATATCAGCAATGAGTAAGTGAGCATTAGTTGACCCATACTGGTAAGCAATCAAGTTTCAGAATTCACTGGTAGTATTTTCATCTACAAATTTTCATTGAAATATACGCATTACAAATATGCAAGAATATACAACAAATTCTGCAAAAACATAATATCATAAAAGAAATGCAGTCTACATAAGATGTGATTAATTGCAAAAATAATGCAGGGCATAAAAATTATGAATCCAATTAAAAAGAGAATGGAAACATGGACACAACTGTGACAAGGCATGTTTAAGTACAAACAGTTACTGTAGTGAAATTAGTCCGACCGCTCTGACTGTCTTTGTCTCTGTTTTGCTCTTTAAACTTCCTGTGTTGTTATGTTGATGTTTTTCATTCGGAATAATCTACTGGGCTGATAAAGGTTTCTCTGTTCGTTTTGATATATAAAGCTTCACAGAACATCACACGCGACTAGAGACTGGCTCCTTTTTCATCCAACTGTGGCATTAAATGTCTCAATGCCATCTGGAGCTGCAAGAATAATAAAAAAAAAAGTCCCCCTTTAAAGATGCCCATTTTAATTGGTAAATATTTACTTGCGTGAGCTCTCGGCGGGTGCACACAGGACTTCTAATGAAGCACTTGAAAGCCTATGGGCTCTTGCTGCTTACTTTGAGTGTGATTCTAAACAAATTCAACCTGGAGTTCAACTGTTGATATTGTTTGATAAGGGCCAATGAAACACAATGCTAAACACTGTGGCGAGCATGCAGTGCATAATAACTGTGCCAGAACAATTACCCTGTCACTGTTAACAATGATCCCTCCTCTGTGTGTGTGTGTGTGTGTGTGTTGGTTCTGAGTGTGGTTTGACTGTGTGTGCGGGCATGTGGATGTGTAGGGCTGGTTGACGAAACCGTAATATTTGCAAGCCAAAAAAAACCCCATGATACTGATGTATGCCCCAGAAGAGACGTGTGTGATATTTATCCAGCATAGGAAAAGGAATAACACAGTTCTGTAATTCCATCAAACAGTTTGCAAGAGAACACAAAATCTTTAAGGTAACACAAACCTTTCTTGAAAGATATTGTAAAAAAAGAAAGAAAAAGAAGGCTCCACAGAATTTATGCTAGACATCTTTTTGTGACTCAGAGCTTTTACGTGTTTGGAAATTTACTGTAAATTGAACTGTTAATGTGTGTGTTGTGTACAGGTATGTCCTAATGCATGCGTGTGTGTGTGTGTGTGAATGTGAACAGGGTTTTCACAACACTTTCAAACATTTCTGGTTTGTGTATATGTCTATAGGTGCCTGTTTGTCCTTGTAAGATACTTATTTCATTGTGTGTGTGTGTGTGTGTGTGTGTGTGCACGCTCATGTGCATCCGTGTATTTTCACACCTGCTTTGCCGAGATTTGTGCATATATTGAGTGTGCAGCTGTAAAGCACTTGTGGATTAGTGCACACTGCTGGTCTGTATGTACATCAATCTCTGCTGCGACGGCAGCAAGTTGCCTTGTGTGTACTGCTCTCTATCCCTGACCCAGTATGCTGTGTGATCCTGCCTACAGCCTCATTTGTCTCCATCAGGGGAAAGGCGAGGTTACAACTCACCAAAGCGCAGTATGTTTCTGGCGGATCTCCACACGTGATATTTGGGGGGTCGAGGGCCACTCGCAGGTACTTTGTCATATCGGTGGCTTCTGGCTGACAGGCCATGTAGTCCCATGCCAGGCCCTCCTCTGTATAGATCTGGGACTTGCACACGTCATAGTGTCCCCAGGCCGCCGGGTAATGTTGCATTGCGTGTGCCACGCTGGTGCACACAGCTTGAAGAGTGAACAACACAGGCCAAAGCATCGCTGATCTCATTCTGTATGTTTTCTGTCGAGCTTCGTTTTGTCTTTACAGCTGCTGCTTTGTCACAGAAATGACAATATTGCTGAGAATTTTCTAAATGAACTGCAGCTTTCAATGGCGCAGTGGAGCATTTGGGAACTATGGCAGCATGTCGCTACCTTTATGTGAGTAGCTTCTGGCAACGATTAGCCCCCATTTAAGGTGTTTCGTCTGTGGTTGCTGCCACTTGTGCCTGGCTGATGAGGTGTATCGACAAGCGGGCTTCTTCGCGAGTGCTGAGTGTTGATGAAAGGGTCAACTAACGGTCAGATGTGATGTGCAGAGAGGACTGACACCTCTCATAAGTCAGTGGCTGTCAGATGTCTTGGCCTGATCTCCTGCAGCATCCTGAAGAAAAGGAAAAAAATAAGAGACTTTTGGTGAATTAAACAGATGGCACAAAAACCCCTGAAACACTGTGGTAAAATATTAAGTTTCAACATGGTTTAAGGACACTGAGGTGGATAAGTAGCATTGCTCATTACCTTTAAACACACACATACAGTATATACACAATTTATATAATACAATTTAGGTATTTAGTATCCACAGTTTGTATGCATCCTTCAGTAATAACCTTGCCAACATCACTGTATACAATTTAAACTGAGCTTGTTCTCCGAACCCTAATCTCCATTTGATTTTCATACAAAAAGGCTTATTTCCGTGTTTCAAGTCATTGTATTTAAGGTATCGCTTTTTCAGACTCATGCTCCTTAATAGCCAAATGTGGAGGTGCATTTGTCCCACTGCCTTCAGAGGCGTTTGGGAAATATTAAAGCAAAATTGGGAGACAGAAATGGTCTATTTGAGGGATTGTACGTTTCTCAGACCTATCACAAGCCATCAGTCAGATGGCCTAACTCGTCAGGTAATGGTGCCTGGCAGCAGTCTGTGGAGACCCACACAATCTCAGTGTCTCGGGTAAAAGGCATGTGCAGGAACCGGGAAAATAAAATGGAGCAGCTATATACAGCGGCCCCCAACAGAGTAATGACACTGTAAATAGGAGTTAAGTTACTGTTGAGTGTCAGTGTGCTCAGATGGCCTGAGGTTTTATGTCAGTGAAAAGAAGCCTATGATCCCCAAAGTGGAAAAATGTAGTTACATTTCAATTTAACCTCTGCCTACTTAGGGCACAGTTCTAACAGGCATGCCCAATTATCCCCTTTTAAAGCTCCTTGCAAGTTGCAATGTTACATCACATCATTTATTCTAATGCATATTCAGACTTAAAAAATGCCTAACACAACCTGCTGGTACATGCAGTTGAACCAATAACTTTCTGGTCAATGGCTTTATTCTCTACCCTTCAGGCTACAGCCGTCCCCCCCCTGTGACTGTGAAATAAATCTTTTTAGGTAAGCTGGGGTTTGAGGCCTGTGGAGTGTCTTTTATGTTCAGAGGAAAGAGCTCCTTTTGGATTTGTGTCAAAATATTACCGTTTTTATCAGGAGATTATCAAGTCAAATCAAATTAATTAAGGGAAGGGTTTTTATTAAAAGCTTTGCCTTATGAAAGGACACAGATTCAGATCAGATTAGGGAAACAGAAACTCATCATAATGAGTCACTGTGGCTCACACGTGCAGCCCGGTGCCTGCGCTCCCTGCCGACATGTGGAGGCGTTAGAATTCGGTATTTTAACTTGGTCATCTTCTCCAGGACTGGAAAATTGGGCCAATTTGAATGGGTTTTGACCACATCTAAGGCAATTACTGCTTTCCTTTCCCAACCCAATGCCCCTTTTGCAAAATGACTACCGGCTTGAATACATTCCAACTGTGGTGAAAGATGTTCATCTGAGCCAGAGAAATTATCTGCACTGCTATTCAGACCCTTCAGAGTGAGCCACGTCAGGAGGCATGGATGGCCAGCTTCATCTGACAGACCTCTGTTGGGAGAGGGGAAGAAAAATACGCTGAGGGGAAAGAATTTGGGCTCTTTAAATGTGCTCATGTCAATCAACAAGACTCCTAAGAAGAGGCCAATTACAAATTTGATAGCAGGGCCAGGAGTGATGAATGAGCCATTTCTTTCATGGGGATGCGAGTATCAAATTTCATAAATATAAATGTCAGTCTCTGATCAGAGGTCCGTCGTGGGTTGGACCACTCTCCTCTTATTTGCTCACACATGCACACACGCCTAGATATCCTCACCCCCCAATAATAGTGGGGTTGACTTTCATTATAAACACAGTCAAATTAGGTGCCAGCGGCAGGGAGGTGGAGGTCGCTTATCTTATTTTTATTTAATAGGGAACATTCAGAGCTAATAAGCAACGGCAAATGGAGCTAACCACAGGAATACTGGATTTAATTCACGGACACCTGGAGTAATGAAATCTGTACAGATGAAAGGAAGGTGTCAGGGTGCTCAGTGAACCTCTGTGGGCAGATACCATTCACCATCTGAGCACTGCTTTGGTGGAGGTAGAAAGGCTCTATATATCTTCTCCATATACACTAAGTGTTGTGACACCTTTTAGAAATCTAATTCATCTCAAACAGAGACTACAGGGGTCTGAAGCAGGTGAACTGGTATATGACAGTAAATGTGACTCATAATATTTCTTTATGCTGTCCTGGTTCTCATTACACATACAGTCCGTAATGTCAAAATATTTTGTTCAAATCACACAGAAATACTATAAATGCAAAATACAGCAGAATTGTAATGTTCTGCTCTTGTTTCGCCCGTCCCTGCATCTATACCTCACATATTCACTGCTGCTCAAGATGCAAGGAGACTTGGGAATGTCATAATTTCACTGAGAAAAATATGAGGTCAGATTCTATATTAAAAGTCATCAATATTTGAGCAGCTCCCCGTATGCAGGGGAGACAGGGAGAGAGAGAGAGCTTAGAGCTTATGGGTGACCACCTCACCCTCCTCTCTCACTCTCTCTCTCACTCTCTCTCTCTCTTCTTTCATTTGTTTTTGAAGCCTCTGAAACACCCCCTTGTGTCCGCTTGCATTCCATCCCCTGGGCAGCTCAAGCATGGCAGAGTGTTTTAAAAGTCAGCAGGCAGCCGTGCCCCGTGGCTTATATTGGTCGCAAACTCCCAGCCAGACTCTTAAAAACCATAGCGGATGTATTCCATTCATTTTATAGTAATCCTGCTAAAGTGTGGCTTTGCTCTCAGTCTCCGAGTGTGGCTTTTCTGATCCGCTCTTGGCTCCCAGTGTGGAGGGGTAGCTGTCCGTGGTGCTGAAACACAGGACATCAGATCTGCCCCTGCGCTTCATGCTGGAGGGCCAGTACCTTAAACACTGACATTGGTGATTGCAAGATGAGACTTTTATTGATTTTGAAATAAGAACAAAAAAGACTCTTAACAGCCTAGGCTGATGCTCCCTCTGCGGTTTATCCTGCAACAATTGCTATTTTGTTGTCTTTCTGTATCGAGCACCTGGTCAGGATTTTGGATGAGCGCACACACAATACTGCCTTGTTGTGTTTATTGATTTTGCTGACTTCCAACCAATAGCTTCTGATCCACGGCCAGTTTGAGCAGACTGATGCTTTGCGGCTGGCTGATGAGCGCAACAATAAACGGGTTAATGCTTCCAACGTTCCCCGAGCCAGGAACCAACCCTTCCATATGAGTCACAGTGGGATTGACTGGCAAACAGAAGCATGTTTGTACTGGCACACATTTGTCTTCTTATTGTCTTTCTGTCTCTTTTGTCCCTTATTCAGTCTCTCAGTCCTGCTTGCTCTCCTTCACATCCTCTTCATTTTTTTGTCTCTCTATGTCTCTCAATAACGTCCTTGCTGCACTACATGCATAAGTACATAAAACAGATAACTTATGTTTATGAAGGATGCACTTTTACCTTCTTGGCCACTTTTTCTTGTTTACAACAAGGACTGGCTGCATTTTCCCACAAAGAGCCCCCCCCCCCCATGTGGTGACAATGTGAGGGTCCCTCAGAGTCAAGCCCAGACAGAGACCCAGCCAGCCTGCACCAAAGCCACACATGAAATCTGCTGCCATACATTATTCAAAGTTCTTCTCCTGAACTGCTAACATGCAAAAATGCAGAGCTTGTTGCCAACATTTTAAAATCCAGGACATGTAAGATTCATGCAATCAGAAACCCAAGAGACCAAAAGCAAAATAAATAATCATTTTATATGAAGTCATACACCCAATTTAGACTAAGAAGCAAAGAAAGCAAGCATTTCCCATAAGTCACAATAATCTAGATATTTACAGGAACAGAAGCTGTATTCATTGTGTTCTGGGTCAGATTTTGCGCAGAGGCGAGGCACACCTAAATCTGACTTTACTGACCTGCTGCGCAACAGGTTAAAGTCACATTATTTCTCTAAATAAACGACCGAGAGTGATGAGGATACATTTAAAATAACAACAGCTTTATACAAAATGCAAAAGTTATAAATCCAGATTTACAAGCACCGCATCTCGCAAGCCAAAGAAAACCTCTTCAATACAGAGAAAAACTTCTGAAAGAAGAAAACGGAAACGCTGTGGATACACAGTAAACTGCAGTGGTTTCATTTAATTTCATCTCATATTCATTTAGCCCACTTCAAGCATGATCGCTGTTAACGTTCCGCCCATGAAACAGCCCACTGTAATTACCCTGTTAATGCCCATTTAGTCACGATTGTCCCCGTCATACAAGTGACGGTATTCAAAAGGGGGGAAAAAAGCTCAAAACACAACAATACTCACATTTAAATGCGCTCCTGGGACGAGCTGTCCATTCAACAAGTTATTTACAACCAAGAGTAGTTGCAGAAAGATTTTCACACGCCTTTGACTGATTCTTCTCTTTTGAATTCATTCGAATTTCGCACCCAAAAAGGACGACTGAAAGCGATGTTTTTTTGCAGAAAGCGTGCGTTCACGCGGAGATCACAACGTCTTCTCTTTCTCTGAACTTTTCTTTCAACTTTGCCGTCTCACTGAAGAAGCCTTTTCATTCCAGACAGCGTTCCGGGACCCGCTCACATTCACACCTCTTCTTTCACGCTTACAAACGCCGCCGAGTATCGACTGGTGTCCACACAGGCTGCTTGGCTTTACGCAGCGCTGCTCTTGGCGCAGCGTTCATTGGAATGGCGCACGACAAATACTTCAAGCAGCCGTTAAGGGGATTCACAGTAGTCGCAAATTTATTAAAGTCCATCAACGCGTATTAAAACACATCCCGATGGAGAGCAACTCTGGAGGGGGTCGTTTGGATTGGCTAGATTTCTCAGTCCAGCGGAGTTGTGGACGGGAGAGGAAGAGGGAGATAAGCAATCTTCCTCAAATGGAGCCCCTATGTCCAGTTACATTCGCGCTCCGCCGGGTCCTAAAGATGACTGGCTGATAAATCTCAACTTCGACTGTTGCTTTTACGCGGTTGTTCAATCAGAGTAACTGTCCAAAAATATTCAGCCTTCATAAAGTAATTTATTCTGATAGGCGACTGAGCCTCCGGTTGTTTGATTTATTGCTCACTGGGGCTGATGTTGTGGATAAAACGATTGCCAGGATTTAGGAAAACAAGTGACTTTATCTCGCAGTGATGCCCCAGACAATTCCTGTCCATGTTCTGTCTCTTTCACTCTATATAGGTGAAACTCCTAGCGTCATACGAACTGATTTGTAAGCTGAGACATATTTGCGGTAACACTTAAGTGGAATATTCTATTTAAAGTTGCTGGATAATTACTGGGCAACGTGCTGCAGTGTCCAACTCTCCCGCAGCTCCAAGCCTAAACGCACACATGTTGGAAAAACGCGACATTGTCATCTACAGAATATCGTAATGTCAATTACAATACTCACCTGTATTAAGGCATATGTGACACAGGCTTCAGGTCAGGTGTCACCTTACACCGTGCGATAAACTCACTCAGATTTTATCATTAGAGATGCATGTGGAGAGTAAATCCACCGAAACTTAAGAGAGACGAATCCCCCAGGGCAGAAATTCGCGGTAATGAGGATGTTGCCAAAGTTATATAAGAAAAAATGTCTAAAATATCATTAAAATATTTATAGCCTGTCCGATGATAATCGCCCGGAGGTCATACACAGATTGTTACCTCGACAACACACGCTGAAGGACTCGACGCTTTCGGAAATTCAAAACAACAAAAAGAGATCTTACCTTCCATCTAAGATTGGAGGGAAATGGCTTCTGTGCTCTTGTACAGAAAAAAAGAAGCAAAAACTCCCCTGGCCGAAGTTGTTGGCGTAATTATTCGGTGGATTTTGGAGGCAGAGCTGAAAGAATAACCACAGTTAGGTGCGTCTACTGGGCTCCCTTGGCGAGGAGTCATAGATGTCACCCTCTCCACTACAGGGTGCCAAGCAGCACGGCAAACAACCGCGGTGACAGGTCGCTTTGAACACGCATTTTAATTGTGCTGTAATGCAAACCGGTGGAGATTGCACGATAAGAACAACCGCGCCCATGTGAAGGTCACCACAGTAAGTGAGCAGAGCATATCCCGTGTCGGTGCAATAAAGGCTCACAACTACTAACTGAGTTGTGCAATCAGTTACTGCAGCGCTTATAGGCTCCATTCATATTTTTCGGGTCTGTGCAAAATGATTGAGTTTCTTCAAAGATGCACAGCAAACCCGGGGTTGTTTTCACGACACCTGAAAACACGTCATTTTCCACGACATTAGGCTGTTTCTACTGTCTGGTGGAATTTAACTTGCATTCGTGGCCAGCATTACGGTGACAAAAGTGAGATATCGCTCATTATAATTATGCTTTAAAGCACTTTGTAACAGTTGTGTAATCAGGCAGTTGGTGATAAAATAGAGTTTATTGCAGTAAAAACTGATTTGGGGTTTTCCGTGGGTTCTGTCTCCCCCTTCCCTCCCTCTTTTCTCCCCTTTTTCTAACATTTGGTTGTCAGATTTCCCCTCTTTATAGCCAGCATCCATTCATCCATTATATTTCAAAATGTAAGAATAAACTCACTGGGATGAACCATCATGTTTTCCTGGGGTTCAGTTTGAGCATCTACATTCACGCCATCTCTTTCTTTTAGGAATCCGGGCGTTCAAGTGTAATTTTCACACCTCTTTTCCTTGCTCTTTATTTCATTTTCTGCAGAACATACGCAAAGCGGCTATACATTCAAAATGCCCCCAAATGGAGCCACAGCCTGTATTGATTTCTTGTAAATTAATATGCAATGAAAGACCCGTAATCCCATTAAATAGTGATAATGCCATTTCTGTTCTGAGCAGATTTTGGTTGAGATTGGTGCTGAATGGCAACGAGTCTCTCATCCCCACTGAGGTAAAGTGGTTCACATTGTATCAGAGGGTTCAGCCTTTGCTTGGAGCGACTGCTGCTTCTGACATTTCCATTAAATCATTCCTTCTGGAAATACTACCACACCACCCTGACAGTCACATGCATGACTGTGGTGGATCATCTTTACTCTCAGCAGTATAGATAGACAGACAGACAGATAGACAGAGTATACTTCTGTCTATGCCAATTTTACAAACAATAATAGCAGACTATGAAGATAATACTAGAAGAGGAATATTCTACAACAATGCTACTGGCTCTGTGATGCTGCAACTGGCATGTGACCAACCTTTAAAACTGAAATGTAGTGGAAACAGTGTCACTTTCAGGGTTGAAAAATCAAGTAAACAGCATTTTACACTAAACGGAACTTATGAAGTTACTTATGAATCAACACTGAAATAAATCTTTACATCACATCAAGATGACGTCTGACATTGCAAGCAGTTTTGAGCAAAATGCTGATATGTTTAGGCTACTTGCTCACAATAACGATCCTAACATGCCGATGTTAAGCAGGTATCATGTTCCCTGTGTCTACTATTTCAGTTTAGATCGTGAGCATGCTAATATTGACTAATTATCATTAAATGCAGCTGAGGCTCATAGGAATATCCTTAGCTTTCCAGCTAACTAAGAGTTGAACATTCGAAGTATTAAACGAATCTTCAACTTGACGATGTCACTCGAGGAAAAGTCAGATTCATCTATTTCAGGGCCAAGAGCAGCTGATCATTTCATTGAAAACCACCAATGTCAACTTCATGGTGGTGCGAGAAGTCAGGAGATCTCTGACAGGATTCATCCTCTGGGGTGACCATAAATATCCGCACAAAATGTTATGTCAAACCATTTGATGACTGAGTTATTTCAGACCTGATCAAAGTAGTGGAACAACAGACAGACCAACTGACTGTCAGTGCCGTCCTTGGAGCCCCACTACTAATTTGGCTAAAAATGAAAAACCAAAGTTAAAAGCAATCCAAAATAGAAATTTAAATGATTATTTGTGAAACTATACCTTAGCTTAAACAGTAACACAGCAACGATTATTAGACTTCACCGAATATCAATGTTTGCAAACTACAGTAGCTCAACATGATGGGGAAAAGATTCTGCATAACTTGGCCCCCTATCGCCCCATCCCCCACCTCGCAGTCCCCCTCTGGTCGAAGGCCGCGGGGTCAGGTGAATGAATCCACAAAGCCTGCTTGAAATCACATCAGAGAATCAGGAGTTCCTCCATAGCTGCTCCAGTTTTTTTTTGTTTGTTTGTTTGTTTTATTTTTTATTTATTTCAAGCACAGTGCTACGGTGTAGAATGAGGATGCAGAGGTGGAGTCTGCCCTCTCACCCTCCCTGTGTCCTCTCCCTCGGTGCCACCGAGAACTCAGCCTGACAGAGATGGAGGGTTTGCTGTTTGATTCAGCTCCCGGGGGTCTATTGATAGTTTCAAAGTGGAGTCCACCTGCCACTGCTTTAATCATCCATGACCCTGGCTGCATGTTGCAAGACCGCAGAGGGGGACGGGATCTGTAGCCCTGTGCGTGTGGGTGTTTGTGTGTGAGCAATCAAGAGAAAGAGAAAAAGAAGAAGGGTAGGCTGATATAGAGAGAGGATAAAGAAACGCTTGGACCTAAAGAGATAAGATGGGGAGAAAGAATCTGAGAGTGTGTCGAGTCACTTTCCAAACAAACCGTGTGGGTTAAGATTTTCTCCACACTCGCACTGGGATTTGGGACAACAATGCTTTTTATTCCACGCAGCTCCAGGGTTCTTTGTCCCATAAAACATTTCTTTCTGGTTTAAATTTATTATTAGTCTATTTAATCAGATTTTTCTCCCAACGTGGAGTAGAATGAATCAGCATGCAGGCACAACTTATGGCTGCCAAATTAATTCAATTTATTCCAAAGCCTTTCTTAAGGCCAAGGTTGTAATTATGGCATGCAATTAGAGAGGCTATAAATATTAGATAACTTCTTAATTCCCTGTGAAAGTTAACCCAAAAGTTGTTTTTTCAGGTATTGGTGATTTACATAAAGATCTCAGAGTGCTTCTGGCTATAATTAAAGCAAAATTCACATGCGGCTGACAACACATCACTCATCTGTGGTAGAGTTTGGGTGAGGCGGTTCTTATAACTGTTTACCTTAGCTGATTGTGTCACCAGAAGCCCGCTGATAATTGGAGTGGAACTTCAACTTTAAAGTGACAAGTTGAGCAATCACATGGTGGCATATGACAGTGTAGCTTTTCACCGAGTGAGACACAGTTGTGAATTTGAGTGGGTTGTTACTGCACATAAAAGTCTCTGTGTACAAGGAATATGTGACACTTTTCTGGAGAGCATGCATGCCAAAGCCACTGCAGTGCAGCTTAGAACAGAAGTGATCAGGGTAAGGAAGGAGATGGGAGAGTCAGGAAACACGCTTTGGAATTAGTTCAAGCACTGCAGTGTGTCCGTATGTGTGTGTGTGTGTTTGTGTGTCTGCTGGCAAAAGTAATGCTCAGCTGAGACACTATGCATCCATTAAGTTTGTAAACATCCTTATTTATGTTTGTAGTGAAATGGAAAAAAATAAAAGTTACTGCAATTACTTCTCTGTCTGATAAAGCTTAACTCTATAGATTACAAATATTGTGAATTAACTGTGTTAATAACACAACATAAACAAATCAAACCATGGGGGCCATACTGTCTTAGATAATGTAAGCCAAAGGCTATAAATTGGCCTTTTATGATTGCAAATTAAGGATGTTTTTGAATTGACCTTTTGTTCTCTGGGCACAGGATGCGAGCCACCTCTACCACACGGTCTTTCAAAAAAATCACCATCCAAAAGAGGCCCGTTCTGCTTCGCAAGCGAACTTTTGCAGCATATTTTTGGATGATCGACAGCTTTGTAAAAATATTCTACCTGACAATTTGAGGGAAAGACAGTTTCAGGGCTTTTTCGCTTCATGCGACCACAACACTTCGATTTGCTCTTGACATTAAACGTATCACCTTCGAACCGACTCTTGTGACGCAATGTATGAACGTCTACTCTGACTGAATGACCGTGAATCAACTTGACGGTTTTAGTCCAGTCTAAATGTAAATAAATCTAAATAGCAATACAGTTATTTGCCTCAAGATTCATTAACTTAATACTGCCTGGTATATGTGTTTTAAAGATTGCTTTTGTTTTTCTTTGATGACTGATTGAGGACTTTGATGACTGATTGAGATGCTCCCTTTCAGGCCCTGGGGCCATATTTAGCCCGTGTGTGCTCTATAGTAACAGTCTTACTCATTGTTGGCAGTTTCCTGTTGTTGTCCTGTACAATAAAATGGCTACCGTCATAACCTCTGTATCCAAAGTTAAATTTAATTGGGCTGAAACTGAAAAACAAAGCAAAAAAGTAAATAAGATTAAAAAAAATAAAAAGATGCCTGTTTTTGCTTTGTTTACAATGCCACACTTCTGTTGTACAAGCCCAGAAACACGAACAAAACATCAACCACCGAATGAACTGAAGAGAAACTGATGGATAGATAACCAAGGCTGTCCTCTTTGCACTTTGCACACTGGAATCCGGAATGAAAAGTCTTGTTGAGTGGGTGGCACACTTCCATTCTCTGCCAGGTATGGGAGGCAAGCGGGTGGCACCTCAGCTGCACTAAAACCAGGGCATACAAGCAGCTGGAACCCGGCACCTCTTGCCTTGAGAGAAACGGGCAACACGCCAACCTCTCTGGGAGCTGTGCTACATTTCAAAACATGATGGATGGCACAAGTCATTTTTAACCGTAACAACAAATCAGCACATCAGCGGCCCTCCTTAATATTTGAGAGGAGATCAAAAAACATTTTAGGATCAAGGATAAAATTTAAACTCTAATGAGGTGATAACTGTGGACTATTCCCATCTGAGCAACAGGCAAATTGACACATTCACATTATTTCCTGCCCTCTTACCTCAGTAGGCAGACGAGATGATGCAACTGACTGTTTAATTGTGGCTGTATGTGCTGTGGATGGGACGGCTCACCAGCTCATTGAAATCATCATGACAAGATGACCTTGAATAAAAAATTGTATCTATAATGACATAATCAAGGTGCTCCAGATGACACAGAACAAGCCTGGAATCAAGAGGATAAAATCACTGCAGATTTGGGAGGTTAAAAAGAACATCCCACTGTGTAATAGGCTGGAGGGGTCGTTGATTTTTTTTTTCTTTTACTAAAGAATTGATTCCAATAGCTCTAAGTTTTGGTTCACACATCTTCAAATCCATGTGAACCTCTTGACATTTAGGTACAGCATGCCAAAAAGTCTGCATACTCCCTGAGGTTCTTTTGCTTTGTCTTGACAAGGTTCAGACTTTTTTATGTGGTGCAGAGGAGGAACTGAGATTTCCCTGCAAGATTTCTCACAGACTGACATGCTGATAAACAATATGAAGTCTACAGTAGACACAGTGGGTTAATATTTCAGATTGCAAATGTGTTATCGCCGACCATAACGTGTTAATTGCTCTGTGGCTTGATCTTTGCCAGGTTGACATTTGGTGAGATTTAAAGCCTGATTCCTGGGGAAACTGCAGTATCATTTTTTTGGAGCATATTGTAAAGTTTATTAAATTTCAACTCCTTGTCAGGGGGAAGAAAAAAAAAAAATCATTAGAATGAATCAGGCCAAGATAGTATTTCTTGGCTCGACATTTGTGTCTTGAAGATTTCTGTAGTTGTGTGACCACTAGCCTGCTTCCCAGAAGGCAGACTTAGATGGAATATAGCCCAGAATCAATTATCTATAAATTGGATTGTATTACAGACAACAGTAGCGGCGAATATGTCTAGCAGAGGCACTCAGGAGACGGTGAACAACCAATGCTGGGTGCATGTTAACACAGTTTAGCACAGACAAATGTTGCCGCGTCATTAATTAAAATTCCAAGCAGCCATTAATTATTTTTTGTTCGCTACTACATGTTTCTCTCTATTTTTTACAGCATTTGCAGGGTGGACGTTGCCCAGCAAACATGAAACTCTTAATTGATTGAACTTCTTCTTCTTGTGTTCTGCCTTATTAATCACCTGACTATCAATTAAGCCTGCGTAGACCGTGCTGAGTGTATCAGTCTCATATATCATACTATTTGTGTCTGTCATGTTCTGAGCGGTTCATTATTTCCGACATGGACCACTGGCAGCCAACAAGGTAGTCATTGACCTCTACCTAATCTGCTTTTGATTGAGGGTAACAAATTTCGATGTGGGGACCGCTTGCCAGGTGCTCTTACAGAATATGGATTCACTCGGTTCCTATAAACTGTAAAATAAAGTCCACTGTCTTGATTTGTGTGTGTGTGTAAATGCTTGACTAAGCATTCATCCACCCGCGTCTAATCTACTTTTCATTGAGGTTAACGCATTGGGATGTTCCAAACCGCAGGGACCCCGTGATGCTCATAAACTGAATGCAATTGCTAAAGCTGCTGTAGTGTCAGGAGGAAAGAGATCACATCTTCAAAACCCCAGCCATGCAGCTCAGTGAATAACAAACCTCTCGCTTCCACCAGCCCCCTTAAACTGCAGGCATTTCGCTTTGAAATTAGAATAGTACAGAAACTGGCTGAATCCTCTTTCTAATATTATGACACAGATTGTCTTTAGCCGCTAAACATAACAAGACATTGTTATTTCTACATAAATGTGAACCAAGTAGCATCACCTACTGCATATGATAGTTGCAAATTACCCAGTATGACTTCTGCGGATTGTATATTGTAGAGTCCAGACAACCTCAGCTGTTGTCAATTCTCATATTCAGTTCTTCAGATTCAGTTGAGTTTAGAATGAGATCAGGCCCAGATAGCTCTGCAATTATACCAAGACGCTAGATAAATACCTTGTCAATAAAAATATGCTCAAAAGCACCACTTAAAGGATAGGTTCACATTATTAGGAAGTCTGAAAACAAGGGCTAACAAGACTCCCACAGACACTGAAAGTGTTATTGGTTGTTGTGGTTTGTGGTTGTCTGTAATGACTGTTGATTCCTTAGTGACACAAAGAAGTCACAAAATCTTTACTTTGTGGACAAAATATTCTGAAGTTCAGCCAAAGCTTACAGCAGTCTGAATAAGCCAAGTCATGCTGAAGATACCCTTTTCAGTTTTGTGGTCCTTATAATATAACATTCCCCCTTTTTTTAAGGTGCCCTAACAATAAATATGTATCTATTTTCTCTGTCTTGTATTCTTTGACTTCCAGCAAATGAGAACAGAGGAACTGACCAATCAATTCAATCAATTACATTGAACTGTTTGTATCTTGGGAGAAAGAAAAACCCAAACTTTTTTTGTGTGCTTTAGTCAAGTCAGCTTTCCTCTGTGGCTGCGGATGTGAGGAAAATATTGTTTTGTCACCAAATGAGAGCAGTTGCAGTTGTCAAGTTAGAAAAGTGAAGACCAGATGTTAAGTGACAAGATGCTGGATTCATGCGAGTTTTACTTACCCTATTAATGTTGGGCAATATGACAGCATCTAGTGTACCATGAGACAATATATCACAAGACATTTTGCTATACTGTTTACCTCCCTGTAGTCATCTCTGTAACATATCCAGGTGTAAGAGGCTATGACAGAGCAGGTCTCTTTAAGGGCAACATTAGCTTTTTCTATGATTTTGGCATCAGTGTGGTGAAATATTTTTGATTTGGCAACTATTCAATTTGTTAGACTGTTCAAAACAAGCTATTTTGTCTGCTTTTTTTTTTTTTTTTACAAGTAAACAGCTTTGCAATTAATTTTCACATTTTTAATCAGTATAGAATACCATTATATCCCATATCACCCATTGATATAAACTTGGTGTATTTATACTGTACTGCATTTTAATAAGGCACTCCTCAATCATTTACTGATCCTTTATAGATGTTTTCTAATGCATTAATAAGACCAACCTGTGTGTTGCCAGGCTGTGAATCATCAGATTTGGTTGGCACTGTTCTCATCCAGAATGACACGTGATTTGTCTTATTTTAACAACCGCTTCAGTTCTTCAGGTTCAAGCAGTTCAGAAACGGTGCTACCTTGTATCTTAGAAAAGGGACCACATTTACTAACACAAACACAACTGACATTGCAGATGACTGCTTAAGTTGTTGTTTTTTTTGGCTTTTTTGGAAAGCAAGAAAGCTTATGACTCTTTAATAATGTCTTACTAACATTCATAACTGCAGCCCATGAATATTTATGAATGAATTAGCAACATTTTTAACTGCTTCTGTTTACACATTCAGCTATTCATTGGCATGCTGCAGTCACACAACAGTTGGTTTGTCTTCTCTCCCAGTAATAACCAGCATTGACATGCCTCCAGCTAAGGTGTTTCATCAGAAACTCAGGTGATTAAAAGTAGAGGGGAAGCAGATTTTAGATTGTTGGAATGTCTCAGCCACAAGTTTTCTGGAGCATTGCTTGAGCAGACTTTTATGTGGAAGATAACTGTCATCACATTTTTTTTCTGCCAATCTTATCTCCCCTCCAAAAACATGATATTTTTGGAGATAGAGCTACTGTATTTTACAGGCTTACGTATTCATCCATAGAGTCCTCTGTTCTTCCTCTATACTACCCCTGATATGTATGGTGCCTTTTTTTTATTCCACCCACACAAGCAGGTACATGTGCACACAAGAACGCTGACACCAACACACACACACATCATTCCGACAAGAATACACATATTTGTAAACACCGCCCTCAAACTGAGGCATCCTCGTCAAACGTTTCCTGTTGTTTTCTCATTCTGGTTTGCCGTGCTCCTTGAAGTAACCTTACTCATTCTGCGAATCTGCAATGCAGGCTGTCTTCATTTAGGTGTTTGTTGGCTGGGCAGGATGCAGGTTGCATTATTTATGATGAGGCAAACCGGCAGCAAGTGATAGGCACCAAACAGACAAGAGAACAGCCCCTCATACCAGAGCGAAGCAATCAAAAACAGTCCCTGTGTATTTAGTGATGCCTCATGACACTTCTTTTCATTTTAACCATAAAACATTGCATCCTCCCCTGCTGAGAGCCTCGGAGAGGACAAATCTCAGAAGCCTCAGAATTGGGGGTCCTAAGGGAGTGTGTCTGCACGTCTCGCCCAAATGTTGGTGCAAAAGTGTTTCAGCTGATTTGTCGGGGAAGAAAAGACTGCGTAGGTATGATAATAAACAGTTCTCCAGATGAACAAGGACATCTCTATCTCCACCCCTCATCTGGAGGAAACATTTCCACAGAAACAAAACGTCACATCAGCACTGAAATAGGCAGCCGTATCCTGGATATAGACAGACCTAATGAATTCATATTACAATGCAAATAGCACCTGTCCATTATCATCCACTACTGAATCCTTTTTGTTTGTCGGGATTCACATTAATCCCAGAATCCGTAGAGTGGCTGACAGACAGAGACTTGTGATGTTCATGTTATGGAAAATGAATAAAGCATGAAGGCGAAGTGTTTAGGTGCAGAGCAGGCTTTGTGAAGAAGGCAGGGTTGGGATGAGAGATGTGGTGGGTTGGTGGGAAGAGGGTGTTGTGGGATGGAGGGCGGCGTGGAGGCCACAGGGTCCGCAGGCCAGGTCCGCCGAGAAATCCTTAGTTTTTCTTCAGTATGCAAGGCAGGTGCTGGAATCCAGTGAAACCTCTTAAATATTAAACGCCAACCACCTGCAGTTTTTCTCTCTCTTTCTATTCAATAATACAGGACAGCTGTCGAAGCCGTGATCTTTCAGAGTGATGGTTGCATAACAGTAAATGTTATAAAGCATGTTTACAACAACACCAAAACATAACCGGCCAATTGTGTCTATGTAGTCACCAGGAAAAGGATTCTGATGCATGAATAACAAACATAATTTGCTCCTTTACCGAGTCGCCAGGTTTACCTAACATCATGAAAGCCTCCTGAGGAACTGACTAGAAGGTTGTTCTTTTTATCTTTCAATGGCTAAAATGTGAACAAAATTTGAATTTCTAAATATTTCTCCTGGAGACATGGCAGCTGTGCAGCAATAGCCTCATTTGTGTAGATTTTACTTAATTAGATAACCAGAGGCTTTGCATTTGACAAATAGTTTGTTGATCTTTTCATTCCTAGAATTGACTTCAATCCCCAAAATGGATTTGGTTATTTCTCTGGAGGCCCGGTGTTGGCCTCATTTCCTGATCAAAAGAGTTCTCTCTTCCTGTCTGGGACAAATCTGGGATTAAATGGCTATCTTTGATGACTCACTTAGCAAAATTGCAACCCTGTCTCCAAAGATTACTCACCCCACTGCTTTCGTTTCCCCCCTTGTTTCTGGGGTTCGGGTAGTTAAAAGACTTAATTTTTAGATGTCAACTTGAAATCAGCTTTTGTTGTGTGTGAACTCACTCATGAGATAATCTGACATTTTTCTTCAAACATAATCATTACAAAATTCAATTATATGGTGGCATCTAGGAAAAAACTGGTTAAAAATATTTCATGCTGTTTGCCAGTCAGATAAAAGACTATATTCAGTTTGGATAGAAGACAATCTCACATGTATGTAAGTTCTTTCTAGCTATAAGCAGTTTTGAAAATAAACATGCCCAGCAAAATGTTCCCATGATGGCAGTCTCAAGTGAAAACAAGAGTTAACGGTTTACATATTTAAGATTTATCCTGCAGTACACAGGAAGAGCGACTTCGATTAAGTAAGAGAACTGATTTTCTGCTGCTGTTTAAGAATCAGCTTTTCATTTGTCAGACAAAAATGTGACTAAAACTAAAACCCAAATTTGAAGGAACAGTTTGACATTTGGCGAAATGCACCCCTTCATTTTCTTGTAAAGAGATGAGACAAGAACGAAAACAGTACTGTTATGTGTTTGTGTTGAGCATGGAGCTGGAGCCAGAGGCGATTAGCTTAGCTTAGCATAAAGACTGTGAGCAGGGAGCCACAGCTTATCTGGCTCTTTGCAAATTTTAGTTTGCAAAGTTTAGTTTTATGATTTAATTTTGATGATATACTCACCAAAGCTCACAAAGTAACATATTCATTTTTACACAAACAAAAATTTCATAGTGACAATTTGTAATGTTGTATAGAAACAAGCGCTAGAACTGTGCTCCACCTGATACTGGCCTCGCTGTTTCTACAGAGCGAGCCTTAGCCTTCATGTCTTTACTGAACATTGAAAATGTTTTTTATACTGTTAAACTCAATATGCTTAGATTCTCTCTCATGGGCTCAACAGAAACAATTCAAGAAACCCCAAACCCCTTTTAGCAATATAGTGACCTGTTCAACATTTCACCAAGAGGACTGAACAACCCACTCAGTGTCTCTCTTTTCTGACCCCGTTTGTTTTTTGTTTTTTTTTCCAAGCCATCATTTCCTCAGCCAAGCTGGCTGAACTCTAGTATGAAATGCAGTGCCAAAAACAGCTTCCAATCTTTGTATGCTCTGATCTGTTTAATGCAATTATGTATAGTTATGTAATGCAGTGATGATGTAAAATACTACATGTGAAACCTGTAACGAATAACAAATCAATAGTATGATTTTCCTTCTATTCTTGAAACAAACAGCACAGTGCTTAATACTCAAGACACAAGAGTGCTATTGATAACTGTTCTTATCTCGCTCCCAGGCAGAAAATGCAAATGCAATTCAAAAAAGCAAATAAATTTATTTCCAAGAAATGTTAAACTGCTCAATTAATTTGGGCAAACATTAACATTATCCTTTATTTCCTTCTCAGAAGTGATTGGATATCGTTTGGATTTTGGTGATCTCTCTTTAAGTCAGAGCATTTACTGCATTAACTATACAGTTCAACAGAGCGGACTTGAAAATGATGTTCTGTGCAATAAGTCATTTCTTTTTTCCCATCCAATGACTTATTTAAACAGTTCCTAATGGATACTTCTCTTTGTCTTACTTGGAAGCTAATGGGAGAACAGAAAATAATGGACCTGAGAAGTCTGAAGGAACTGCAGCAGAGAATGTCATTTATATGAATGTCAGTGATGTAAGGAAGTATATCTAAACCCCTAGTGCATCTGTACACAATGAATGTATAGAGTAGAGTCTCTGCTCTCAGCCAGTGCAGAGACGAGTGGGCCAGCATATGGAAATGAGCTTTCTTCAGGCTTTATTTCTTTATATTGCGGGTAGTCTAGAATTAGTGTCTGGCAACCAGTGGGAATATCGTGTTGCACAAAAGGCGAGTGCTTACAAGAACAGCAAATGCAGACTTCCATTAAAGATTTTTTTTCAATCAAGCACTGAATGGTCTCCTCACCCCCCTGGGTCAGGGCCAGGTGCTCATGTTGTTAAGCGTATCCTCTATTTCTCCCTGCTTATGTGTCACAGCAAGTCAGATGATGGATTTTTTTTTTTTACCCAGAGATGGATTAGTTCAAACACTTAAAAAAAGGAAAGCAGCACAGAACAACTGCACAGTGGCACAGTAGCAGTTGTGATAAGTTTATCTCATGATCTTTAGCAAAGCAAAAGAGTATTTTACTTGTGATGGAGGAATGTCCACACACCTGATAAATTTGGATGAATGCTTAATTAGCAATTGTTTGCCTGCTGAAATACTAAACTAAACATGGTAAACATTGTACCTGCTAAATGTTAGCATGTTAGCTTTGTCACTGTGAGTATGTTAGCATGCTGATGTAAGCATTTAGCTCAAAGTGCGCCAGTGGCCTCACAGAGCTGTTAGCGCGGTGGCAAACTCTTAGTTTTTTTTTACAAGACTGCAAAATTTGGGTGAAGAATCACAATTTATTTAAATATTTTAGACATAAATATTGGACCACCCTGTAACATTCGCTCTGCCTAAGATTAAAACAGAGCTTTGTAGTTTAATTCAAAACAATCACTAAGCATATTAACATATTGACTTTACCATAAGTACTTCTGTAAACATCAGAAAACAAATGTTGGATAACTCCAGATGTTGCCCATACATTATAATAAATTTTGTTTTTCATTATGGTTTAACAATGAAAATGTATTCTTAGATATTCTTTTCTTAAAAATAACAAAACCTTTAGAATAAAACCATTGATGTAGCATATGTCCAAGAGTCGAATAGAGTAAGTATAGAGAGATCAAATCATGAATTCTTATCCACTGGGAGAGTGGCTGTAAGCATCCAGTGAAAATGTTCTGAAATGCTATGTGCACATTCCCTTCTTTCTTGTAAGGATCAAATTTCAGTGTAATTAAATGTGTTTGTCTGCACATGAAGGTTTTCTGCAGGTAGCATGCATACATAGTGTGCATACAGTAAAACTACGTGGGTGTGCAGTCATGAAGTACTACAAAAACAAGAAAATATTCTCAGTGGGGGCAGACTTGTATATCGATTAACTGTCAACAGCAATTCCACATAGGGAAATGGAGAGCAAATACTTTCAAATTTGGATTAATGTAAGATCAAGACAGTGGAAGAAATTAGCTTGTCTTTGCATTATGTAACATCCTCCAGATTTAGTGCTGTGTTTTGTTAAATTGTGCATCATTTTTGCTTTGTTTGTTTGCTTCTGTGTTCAGCAATTTGAATATGCTGTATTTGTTTATCGTTTTATGTCCTATTATGTCCTATTTACGTAAACTGGTTTATTTTTGGTAAAACCTCACACTACATGCTGTTAAACGTGTCTCTCTGGGAATACTTTTAAATGCGTGACAATTAACGAAGCCCCTCTGACCTGTTGACAGCACTCTGGATTCAAACCTATTAATCCGTGAACCACCCTTTCTCATCAGCACATTATATCTCAATAAAAGAACACTCCACAACAGAGCAGTCCATCAATTTCCCATCAAACGATGTCATCCCAGATGTGTACTTAAAAGTTAATCCCATTTTGAGAGGCCAGTTGTGAATGTGGCATTCCATAAAGACTTTTCTTGGGTAGGGGTGATTGTGGTAACAAGGCCCAACAGGGCACTATCAGGGTGCATTTCAAATGCCGCCATCCTGTCATTGTGTTGCCTGACAGCTGTGAATGGCAGAGACAGAGGGGTCATAACAGGGAATTTCATCTGCTCTCTGGCAAGGGGCGAGTTGAGACATGTGCACCTCTGTCAAGGCAATCCAGAGCTCGGCTGACGGATAACTGATACCTGAGCTTTAAAAGAAATGGGAACGAGAGCAAGTCTAGGGCATCATAATCCCTTTGGAAAGGTTTTCCGTCTGTCACAAATGGCGGTGACCGGGCTTGGGTAATTTCCCCACAGGATTTACAGAGAACATTAAAAAAAAGAGCCATGTAATATTCCCCCTACCTCAGAGAGGCTGGTGGGTAGACAGCAGTGGCAGTGCCAGGTGTGGAGGGATATGAGGATCCACCCTTTTCATTTAACAGGAACAGCGTTGGTGTATGTTTAAATGGCTTGATGGGCTTGCATCTGTGGATTGCCATTGTTTGCAAGAATCAGAAATGAGAATTTTACATCCATGTATGTATACACTATACAGTATACAGTATACAGACAGAAGAATTGGGACACACCTCTTTATTATTGAATTTGGGTGTGGCAGGGGCTGTTTCTCAGGGGTTAGGTATAGCCCCTTCCCTCCAGCATACCAAGACATTTCGGACAATGCTATGCTTCCAACTTTGTGGAAACTGTTTGGGGAAGGCCCGCTTCTATTCCAGCATGATTTGGATGAGTTTGCTGTGGAAGAACTTGACTGGTCCTGACCTCAAGCCCCCAACACCTTTGGGATGGTCACAAATGCTCTACTGCATGAATGGGCAAAAATTCGCACAGAAACACTCCAAACTCTTGTGGAAAGTCTTCCCAGAAGAATGGAAGCTGTTACAGCTGCAAAACTGTCCATGAATTTAAAATGAGATGTCATTAAAGTCCCTGTTGGTGTAATGGGCATACTTTTGTCTATGTAATGTATTGTGCTTTATGGGTTTTGATTCCGCAGTAATTAAACTGACAGTTCTCTGGCTACATAATCTGTCATCAGATATTTATTCAGATATTGCTAGATTTCAACTGGTGCACAGAGATTCACAGCATCACCTTTATCCAACAGAGCTCAGCTCACTTCAGAACAGTGAGAAGAGCAAAGAGAGAGAAAGGAAAAAAACGCAAACACAAATCTTTCATCTGAAACAAGTAAAACCCACTGTAGCTCTGGCAAAAATAATTGTGTGTTCATGTTGGACCTCAGTGCTCACAGTGAGATGCTGGTTAAAAACACACTTGCATGAGTTTCTTCGGGTGTTTTTTCTCAAGCTTGTCTCCTGGAAATTTATATGCAGCTAATTGCAACACCAAATATGGTTGGGGGAAACATAATATTGACCAGATTAGGTGTTTGATTAACATAATAAGGAAATATTGTTAATTAATGTAACTGGAAAGTTGCAGAACTGCTGATATTGAACAGAGAAGTAAATTGCCACAATATCTGCTTGAAGTGACTAGAGCATGATGAAACTTGTTTATTTTTAAGCACTGACAGCACCTATGGAAGGTTTGGGAAAGATTGTGGTCAGGTTTACTCCAAAAGAAAAAAGTCTACAAAGACGTTTATTAGCATTTAACTGAAAAATCTTTAACCAAAGAGTTCTCATTGTCTAAAAGTAACCACTTACACAAGTCTTGACCCAAACCCTGAAGCCATAATCCTGATCTTTCTGCACCCAGTGTCCACTGCAGCCTTTCAAGTATTAGTCCTGTGCTGAGCACCACTAGCCGCAAGGACCAACCAGTGTTATGGAGTGCTCGTGACAGTCAGACTATTTTGACTGCTGTGCCCTCACTTATTAGCTGGATGTCTCTGTGCCACCAAGCCAATTCTCAGCTTCTGAGGTCTACATATTGGTATGTACATAATGATAAGGGCCATGGCTTGCATGGGTTGTATGTAGTATAACTGTTTCATAATGTGAATTCGATGCTTCACAAAAGTCCACGACTAAAACATCATTTCTCTGATAAAGTCATTGCTGACAGTGGGTGCAAAATCAACTTTTTTTCTTGCACAGCAAGTGAGAGAAAATTATTTGAACATGATAACGTCAAAGCAGCAGTGATCTGCAGCAGCATTCTGGATATTAAGACAGAGACACAGACAAATTTGGCTGTGAGGTTGGGGGGTCACTAGAGCTCATTGCCCTTGACAAGCTTCTGCCTTCTATAATTGGACACTGCATCATAAATGGTGTTGTTCCACAGATGGATGAAGACACAGATCTGGCAAAGGATTTGCCTCAGGGTGATATTAATGGGCCATTGCTTGTGTGCAAAGAGAACTCAACACAGTTCATAGGCTGGTAATTATTTTTTACTGCTTCTAAAGTAGAAAAACAAACTAAAACAAATTTAAGTCTATGTGGTCTCTAATTTGAGATTTGTTTAGTAGAAGGCTTTGTAATTTGCTCTGCTTTACAACACGTTTTTCTTAGTCCACAAACAAACTTTTATTGGTCAAAGAGATTACATGGATGTTTCAACATTAATTCACTAAACTTGTTTTATGATGCTAAGATTTCATGGACACATTGCAAGTTATGTTTACAAATGACACTCAAGGTGTCCCTGTGTCCTTACTGAGCACCAGGAGACCTATGTGTCTGTGAGACTATGGTTTGTGTTTTGAGGTGTTGTTGTACTCCATACGCCTGCTTATTTCGCTTCCCACCACCTACTGTTTGGCAGCTGGCATAGCAAGTGGGTGGCATGTGCTGCCCGAGTACAGCTGATTTGGAAGAGACCTGTGGACCAAGAAGAGACAGTGGGTGTGAGAGACTGATGCCGAGGCCTACAACGCTGCGCTCTGAGTCAAAACTTGTGTGATAAACTTTATGTGGACACCACCTTTGCTGTGAGGCAAAGCTATGTGGGAAGTGGCATATTTCCCAGATGGCTGCTGTGTGTCATGTGCAGTGTGCTCTGCTCTGGGAAGAGACCTGTGGGCATGAAAGTCGGCTGTCGACACCAGCTGGAATGTCCACCACAGTCATACATTATATACTGTATATCTACAGTACATCTGTGGTCTGTGGATCTGAGTCACCAGAAGCTTAACACAAAAGCAAAGCAAAGGATACAAAAAGTTATTTGTTGGAATCCAGTGGTCTAAAGAGTGAACAGGAAGTGACCACCTATGAGGTGGTCCTCTAGGAAAGTGTTAAAGCACAGGGTACATTTACAGTCTATGTGCTGAAGCAGAAAGATAATTGTGCACTGGGATGCAACTTCTAGAGGCACAGTCCTGAAGAAGCCCTCAGTGTTCCTGCCATCACACTACTCCACAAGCTCAAGTTAAAAGAAGAGCTATAAAAAGCCAGAAGATGAGAAGACAAGAAGTTGAATAGACAGACTAACATATGTTTCCACATGAATTCAAAGAACCAGGACTACAAAATGCCCCTGTACTTGGATGTGGAGGAGACTCACAGGAGTGTGTGTGTGTGTGTTTTAGCCATCGAGATGAACTGTCATGGTGTCTCCATGTTTTCTACACAGCGCATGCTGACATATGCACAGGCCTCTGGACGTTCTCCATAAATGATTTATTTTGCTGTCAAAAATCACAGATAATTATTCCAAGGCTCTGATGCAAAATAAATTTCAAAAGCCCCCATTGTTTAAATTGATCAAATACTTATTTCAGTCTTACCTGTTCACTCTTTCTTCCTTCAGCTAAACAGGTAAATATGGCTCAGAATAATAATGAGACCAACAGTGCATGGCCTTGAAATTATGCCTGTCTGATGCTCACCCTTGAGACACAGTTGAACAGTTCAGTGCTGAACCAGAACGGAGGAGCCTGAATGAATATGCACTTTGACTGGGTGAGTGGAAACCATAACCTCTTCAGCCGGGCTGTCTGACAGCCTCCTGCTGTTCAGCACTTGACTTGTGGCAGCTTACAAAGTTTTTGTTTTTATTATGGATGGTATGTTTTGGTCGATCACAAGCTACTCTGAAACGAGATGAGCCAAAGTTGTTGTTGTTTTTTTTGTGTGTGTGTGTGTGTGTGTGTGTAGATGAAGTTGTTAAGGAACCTACTCTCCTTTACTGCTTTAGTAACTGACAGGAAATCTATGCACTACAAGCATCAGACAGATAGTTTTTGTATATGTTTTTACTGCACTCAGGATGACTGGATCCTGTTCTCCCATGTTTTTGTGTCTAGGTGAATAATGGGGACAACATTTTTTGAAATTGGTCCAGTATTAAGTGAGACCACTGCAGCTGTGAAACGCGCTGCAATGTAATCTCTGTGGGGAATTGTGCACTGTCAAATTACATCCACTTAAAGTGCTTGTTTTTGCCACTGACAGGCTGAGATTGTCAAGTGTCGGTCAACATTAGGGAAAGGACTCTACAGAGATACACTTTGTTATTAAAGAATGAGATTCCTTTTGTTTAGTTGAAAAAGGTCAAAATTACCCTTTAATGTCGGTAATTGTCCCCGCTCCCGCTGCAGCCAATCAGCATCCCTTTTCTTCTTTTGTTCCTATTGTTTCACAGTGCAGCTCTATAAACAAGGATGAACAATCACTATCACTCAATCACAATCACTCGTCCCACAAATTAAAAGTGGGTAAGTGTTAGACAGCCTCAAACTGAACAGTTTAAAGGGTATAATATAAACTTTATTTGCCCCTTTCCTCATAAAAATGAATGTGAAATCCAGCACGCCTGCACCTTGAAGTTGTTAAAATATTTTGGATGTTTTACAGCAGGATGAAAGGAAAGGGTCCTGGTATATAAGTGTTACAAAAATTCTTTTTGACATATACTCGACATATGCCAACAAATAGGAGAATATTAAATGTAGGAAGGAAGCATAAAAACTTGAAAATGTATTTTTTTTTATTTCGCTGCTTCTGTTTGTAACTGCTTGTCTGCATGTGTGATAAAACATACATATACTGTGAGGTGGTGCGTTGACTGTAGTCACTGGCCCACAGCAGTCCTATTATCACTTTTTTTAGAAGTAAAACCCTTACAGTAAAGAGGAGGTTGACTCACTGTAATGCACTGCACTGTACAGCCTGTCACAATGAAGAGAAGCTCAGTGGAGCGAGAGGAGAGAGGACCAGAGGGGATGTGGAGGAGAGGACTGGGGCTAAGTGTTATGTGGAGACAGGCGGTGACCTCGTGGGAAAGGTACACACCATCTCAGTTCATGAATTGGCTCCAGATGGGAACTGGCAAGTGGCAAAACGAAAGAGAATTGTATCGACAAGCTCTGCCTGGGCGTGCCCTGAGCAAGGCCATTAGCCATGTTGCCGAGTCACTGGGGAAAGCTCCGTCGGTCTGAGATTTCACTTCACCTGAGTGTTGATGGGAGCACTCTCCGGCCATCCTGCCCAGCAGCCAAATACTGAGACAGGAACACAATCAAGCTGCTGATGAAAAAAGCACTGCTAAACCAAAGTAATTAATATCTCTAATGTAGGGAATGAATGGGGATAATGGTCTCGTCCCTGTGCTCATCTCCCTCTCTTTAATGAGATTATTACAAGGTCCTATTACCCAAATGACTCGTTCTGTCCTTCCTTAACTTTTACTAATTCACACCATCTATTGTTAGTACCTGAATGCTGGGAGCCTATTATCACCAGAGGGCTCAGCAGGTATGCAGTATGCACTTTGTGAGCTCTGTTCCTTCTGGCTGTCTTTCTACAAAGGAGACTTTAATGGCTAAGGTTATTATGATGTGGCGAATTTGAGATTTTAGTGTAACTAAATTAATCAGAATGAAAACATGAACTGAGGGGGCAACGCATGGCAGGGTGGGTTAGTGCACTCGCCTCATGTACAGAAGGTTGAATATCCTTCTTGGCAGCCACCTGGATTCGAGTCCGGCCTGTAGTCCTTTGCTGCATGTCTTCCCCCCTTTCTCACCTCTCGTTTCCCGTCACTCTCTCTGACCCATCCAATAAAGATGGGTCACTAAATATAGTTAAAAAAATAAAAAAGTGAACTGACTACAAAAAATAAACATAAGAAAAGATGCAGACACATAGATAACAGTTAACGGCAACAGCCCTTAACCAGCTTTACGAGGAGGTGAGCTTGTTAAATACACAAGCTCACTCGTTTACTTCACTGTTCTCTGCCTTTGACAAATGCTTGTGGGGCCTTGTTTTCCAAGTTGACAAGCTGACAACAAGTCTGTTCAAAAACAGATCTTGCATACTGGAAACTATTAGTTTCTTGCCAGTTTTATATTTAAAATACTGGACTCAGCATTATGAGCTGATCCCATTTCTGGCATATTTTATATCTTGGTACATTTTCCAAGTTTTGCAGTGGTTGGTTCAAATAAACAAAATGCTTCCTTGTGACATTTCACAAAAGCCTGCAGAAAGTTATGTATTTCATCTTTACCTGGCTTCATCAAAATCTATTGTTCAGCCTGGGAGTTTAGGAGCCTGGGCTTGAAAAGCCATAAAAATAGCCTGAAGAGAAATCGTTAAAAAAAAAATCAATCATAAAACAAACAGGCAACCGGTGTACAGATGTAACAAGTCGAATAATGCAAGACAAATACGAATTAAAGGTAGCATTATGGTCTAGTTGGAGTCTGTTCAGTTTAGACCTGTTAAAAGACTATTGCAGTAGTCTAGTCACAATTTAAACCTCTGACAATCAAAAGTGACCTAATCTTGGAGATATTTCTTGAAAATAAAAAATGTGACCTGCAGATGTACATCACTGACAAAAAAAAATTAAAGGTCTGGACATTCAGCAGTTTACATCTTTGACACAGAATTAACAAAAACATGGCACCTTAAAGAGCAGCAGGAAATTTTGACTTGAAAGCTTTAACTCCTTGCTTTGCAGCAGTGATTTTGAAGCCAACTCAAGCGTGTCAAGGGTGCTGTCAGTACATCATAGCTGGGTGTGTGACAGAACACTTGTCTGATCACATGACGCAACGGACTTGTAAAACTTTCAACCAATTAAATTTCTACCAGTATATTTTAGGTGCTGCATTTTTCGCACAGTGGATATCTTAATATGTGGAGATATGATATACAGAAAAACTGAAAAAGTCATCCCATGGATAATGAGGTATGCTAACCTTACCTCAGTATCTTTTTGTATCAAGGTCATAAGAGAGATCAGAAAACTTTTTATTGACCACACGCTTGGCTGAGAGCCTTTAGGTGAGTGCTACTCTGTGTTCAAGAGAATTCTTTGGTAAATAATACCTGCAGGCATAGTGATTATAACCTTTCACTTCATAATAAAAGTAATTTCTGAGTGAGTCAGTAACAAAGCAACACACACAAGGTATTGATACTCCAGTGTGATACTCTGTGTGATGCTTCTCTGTGTTGGTCCAGCAGCCATCATGGGGCCTCTTTCCCTCTGTGGCTGTCCAGGCCTCATTCTACATGCTCCTAGAGCATGTCTCTCCTGTCCTCTTCCATTTCTCCTTATAGACAAAAGTACTGGGGCACATGATCATAACACCAACAGGGACTCTGACATTGCATTCTAAACACACAGACAGTTTTGCAGCTGTAACAGCTTCCATTCTTCTGTGAAGACTTTCCATAAGATTTTGTAGTGTTTCTGTGGGAATTTTTACACATTCATGCAGTAGATCATTTGTGAGGTCAGACACTAATGTTGGACCAAAAGGCCTCGCTCGCAATCTCCAGTTCATCCCAAAGGTGTTGGATGGGGTTGAGGTCAGGGCTCTCTCATCCAACCATGTCTTTATGGAGCTTTGTGTCTTTATGTTTTCTGAACTGGGGCACAGTGATGCTGGAATAGAAAATGGCCTTCCCCAAACTGTTGCCACAGAGTTGGGAGCATAGCATTGACCAAAATGTCTTGGTATGCTGAAACATTAAGATTTCCCTTCACTGGAAGAAAAGGGCCAAGCCCAACCCCTGAAAAACAGCCCTATAAAGAGATGTGTATGGATACTTTTGTCTATATGGTGTGCCTGAAATGAAAATTCATACAGAATACAGTCATATAGTTTGACATGCTCGAGACTTCTTAATATGTGCACAACAACTCTAAACCTACGCTCAAAGCAAGGTCTGAGAAAAGAAAAACTGGCATATTTGAGAGTTTAACAAGATGTTACAGGCCATTGCCATGTTGCAAAGTGAGCATCCAACTGCAGTCCCCACTTTTTGACAGTGGTGACAGACTGTGATGTGGAGCTCGCCTAGCAGTGCTGAGAGAGGCGTCTATTCTGATCAGCTCCACTTGGAGCAGGATATTTGGAGTGAACACTGTCAAAACCCTCTGCAGTCCTCATGTCAGCCGAAGACAACTCGTGCCACAGCACATCAGTCAAAGACAGGCCTCAATACCTCTGTCGCCACGAGAGAAAATTTGGTGTGAGAGTGTGAATACATACAAAAAAAGTTTGCACATAACTTTTTTTTTTTTTTCAAAGCTGAGCAAATACATCTGAGTAGACAAGACTCAATCAATTTTTAATAAACTCCACCATGTTAGAAGCTGTGAACTGAATTACTGCAAGTTGGATATACAATATATTTAAGGAGAACATTGAAGATATCTGTAACATTTTAAATGGTACAGAGATTTTTTATCACACTGACAGAGAGACATTTTTTTGCAGGTAATAGGATTGTGTGATTAATAACAAACAGTAAAATGTGAATTGCATTTACAGCACATTTGTCTGTGTCTTGCTTACTTCCCATCCATCCACCTGCCAGCCATTCTGTGCGTGTGTGCTCATCTCTTGCCTTATACAAGAGACAAGCACGGTTTCTGTGTGAATGTGTTCCTCCTCTTAGTTGTCTATCACCACCTACCGTATGTGTTGGCGTGTGCCTGTGTGTATGCATGTGTTTGCTGTCTGACTCTATAAGCCAAGAGAGTCGAGGGAGTTGTCAGAAGGTGGTTGCCCTGGTTTCCTTAGCAAGAAAGATGAGGGTTGTGTAGGAGATGCAACCTGCCTGACTGTAGCAGAGAAAAAAATAACCATCAGAAAAAGCTCCCAAACCAGTAAAGTTCACAATCAAAGTCAAACAAAATAGACTGGATTTGATAGTACCGCAACTAATCAACACCTCTACCTTTCTTTTCACACTATGTGACTTTTCAGCCCTCATCTGAGAGTGAGCAGTCATTGTGAGGATTAAAACTCTTCATGCACTCATCTCAGCTTCTTGGAGGCTTCTTATTTTGCTGTGCTCCCGCCTGAACTCTCTCAGCCAGCTGATGGATTTTGCATATCCAGCACACAGCCTCCCTGGGCTTCGCTAAATGAATTAGGGAGGCCTGAGTAGCTACATTTTTAGCTTCATGCGCTAGATGCACATTATCCTGATCCTTTGAAAGCCTAAATACCTGCTGGGCCCCGCTATGACCATTCGACTGCCATCAACAGCCTGCAGAGAGGTCGGAGAGGAAGAGAGACTGCACATGATAGAGAGAGAGTGGCTGATGACAGCAAAATCGATTAATTGAATGAGTGAACAACTCTTGCACGGGTTAGGTTGCACTGCTGTGATAAAACAAAGTGCACATTATGTTTTGAAATGAGTAAAAAATAAGTTAAGCACCTAGAGGTCCGACAATGATAGTAACTGCATTCACTACTTCACATCTTTTATAACTGCAGAGGCTCCCGGTGCATTGCTGTAGCTCAGACAGACGCAGAGGCACCAGAAGGCTCCTTTGCTTTCCATCCCAG
The DNA here is from genome assembly GCF_020382885.2 of Scatophagus argus. Classification (NCBI taxonomy): domain Eukaryota; kingdom Metazoa; phylum Chordata; class Actinopteri; family Scatophagidae; genus Scatophagus; species Scatophagus argus. The sequence continues at coordinate 5,902,099 of NC_058505.1, read as the reverse complement.
GAGATTCACTTCCTCCATCAATATTTAAGTTTGTTTATGTTTAGCTGTTTCACTTTATTGACCGTGCTCAGGGTACTTTTATATTTTCTTTACATATCTTTGTTTTCATAATGCAGCAGGCGTCACCGCTGAGATTTGTGTCCTCTTTCATGCAGAACACTTAAATCAAAGGCTTTCCCAAAAAAATAAGAACAAAACATTATTCCTTGTGCTTTGGTTTTCACTCCACTATTTAAATAACTTATAAAAGCTAAGCATGATATAATGTGATCCATACTGTGTTGCTGAAGTATTCAGCCAAGGCCTTCTTTATCTCTAATGCAGTGCATATAAATATCCTTTTTTATCTTGGATTTCTGTCGCTTCCTCCCCTACCAGTATAACATTCCCTGCATCCATTCTGAGCAGCACTATTAAACTCTGCCAAGCAGTGATATCCCTAAAAAGATCCAGTTTAATGCTCACTTAGTTGAACACTAGTCAATGATCTATAACAACCCAATAACTCTTACAAGAACCTTGCCGGTTTGCTGCCAGCTCTATCTGCCATCGAGATAGAGCAAGATAACCAGATCACAGGTGCACTACATCAGTCTCTGCTAGTGTCAATGGGATTACCCGTCCTCTGTAGCCCAAGCTATACAGGGGAGGCATGGAGCAAAGAAGCTGAGGAAATAGGTCAAGCACACTGATAAGGGCAGGTGTTCTATTGAAGATGTCTCTACAGTCTCCAGGGGATCGAGTACAGCGAAACATTACTACTTTAATAGAAAAGAGAGAGCTTCTGTTAAAATCAGTGCAGCAGTTCATGGGGTTCTCTCCAATAAATGTTTAGTTAATCTAAAGTTGCTCTATTTGTTGCATGTCTGAGTCTTCTAAGTAATTTACATTAAGCACACCAACTCTCTTTTTCTCGGTGTCTCAAGCACACAGATAGTCCGCAATGAACATCGGGTTAAGGTCTGCCTGAGAGATACGTTTTCCTTCATATTTCCTGAAGTACTTAGAGACCATTACAAATGCACAGGTCCAAAAGGTTTTATCAGGATTCAGATAAGAAGACTGCAAAGCTGGGATAACCATCTGGTAAAAAACCTGCTTGGTACTAAGAACTGATGCTGCAATACTCACAGAAGACCAGAGATCAACAGGGATGCTGAGGAAGATGCAGACAGCACTTTAAAGCAGAAAATGTAGATTTTAGCCAGAGTGATGTGAGTTTCATCTCTAATTTCATTTGGTATTAAGCGTTTTGAGTTTTCAAGTATTGGGTGCACATCATTCAGGCCTCAAGAGAATGAGACACACTAATGTGAAATGCAGGTGTTAAATGGAAATAAAGTGTTTTTTACTTTACTTCCTGCGATATTTGCGTCCATGCTTTATACTGTGTGTATGTTGTATCATGACAGGTGCAGTAAAAACAAATAATGGTGATAAAATCATTTAAATCAAAATGCACTTAATAGCCTCAATACCAAACAGTTGCCAGGCAATAGTGTATAATATATAAACTAAGAGGCTTAACGAAATGCATTCGAGTAGTTCTTATGCCTAAACTTTTCCAAATGTCACTGATCTTTTCCTTAGCCTAACCAAGTATTTTTTGTGCCTAAACTTAACCAAAGTGCTGTTTCATGTTAGCCATGTGTTACAAAGGCCTTGTGGCAGGAAGGCTTTGCCCATCGCACACAGGCGCTGAATGGTACCTTGTGCATCTGGACGAGACGCTGAAGGTGTGTGACAAAGAGGCTAAGTTGGACAAAAATCAATTATTTATTATTATAATTCCTGCTTAAAATGTCAAATCAATATGCCAGCATAATTCCAGTTAATACTGGTAAATTAATACTTAGGTCATAATTTCCATACCAAGTAATAAAATTTCACCAAGTTCAAGTTAATTGATGTGATCTGGGAATACAACAGCATAGCTAAAATCAATCAATAAAAATCAATAAATAAAACAAAACAAAAACTCTTGGGCAAGAAAGATCTTTTCTTCTTTTCAAACAAACATAGTTTGCCTTTGCTGGTAAAATAATAACAAAAATGATCTGTTCTAAACACCCACAGTTTACACATAAACTTCCTGGCTCTGCAGTGACCTCTCACACTTTCCATGAACGTACACAAACAAAAATGAAGTGGCTTCTGTTAAGTTATCTTGTTAAAGTGTTGGCTTGCTTGGTCTTAATGCCTGGCGGCTTGTGTCTTGTGCCCTGTCAGACTTTGTGATAGTGATGCTGCCACTTTTCCAGCTCTCTGGAAAAATATCCGAAACCTTTATGTCTAAGCAGGGCTTTTGATTAAACTCTCCTCACTCAACAACAGCAGTGATCCATAGGCTTTTTTTTTGTCTTAATATGCAGCATTTCATTTTAATGAGACAAGTTCTCAGGTGTAGCCAGAGGGATGATGTCATTGTGATGAAAGGAAAAGTGGTCGTGTCTTTCATGTCAGCAATCCCTCCATTAAATAACAGATGAAAGAGCGGCTAAAGAGAAAAGAGAGCTGGTCATGCTGGATAGAAAAGACAAAGCTAATGCTTAGAACAGGATTTCAAGGACAGGTGGCATTGTATCTCTGCACTGACAATGAATCTGTCGACCCCTCTGTCATCTTAGGAGGAAGCTTTGACCTTGGTGACGGATTTTGCATTTGGCATCCTTTTGACTTTCCTCCAATGCCAACATGAAATAGAATCCCGATACTTTGAAGTTAGGTGTCAAAACACGAGTCCTCACTTGCTGGTGAATAAGTTATGACAGAACCTCCTGTGGTCAAAGTTTTATTCTTCAAGGTTTGTTTGGAAGAATTTCAAAACACATACTTTGAGTTCAGTTGGATTTAAGAAATGATACGATAGGATACAATTTAAACGCCTGAATTATGTTACCGTCAAAGAGAGCAAGAAATGGGATTAAACGGTTTATTTAAAGGATAAACTTGTCAAATAAGGCTGAAATTCAGAGATTGTGATTCTTTACAAAAAAATATCAAAATACTAAATTTAGAATGGCTGTTTCATTGCAAATCTCTATATGTTGTGAGCAGTTCCATCACATTCAGATTGGTTTTATTAAGTTAGAATAATCTAATAACTGTTTAATAACCAACAACAATAAATTTCAAATCTGTGAATGCAGAACTTTGTTTTCTTATCCTTCCTACCCCTTTAATCATCTAATAACCACTAAAATATATTTTGTGACTCTTTGAAGGGTCCTGTCACTTAGGCGGGGAACCACTGGACTTCCACCTTTTGTAGTAAGCAGTGAAAACTAGCTCCACATAGGTAGTGAGTAGTTGAAATGTAGTACGTTGCCTGTCTTGCATATTCATTTTTCCCCTCAAGTAAAGGAACTGAGGATGTCTTCCATCACTCGGTTATTCCCGAGCTATTTTTCTGTCTCAATATGTATTTTGTGTTGCACATCTCCAACTGCAGCGTAGTGACTGGGTATATCAATCATCATAAATGAGGGACAGCTGCTACACAGATTCATTATTCCACTCACACACCTAGTGTTTAGCCTTCTGGAGGCGTCGTGAACCATCTTCAACGAGACGTCAGTGACAGGAGGCTGCCCCCTTGATAACACAGGTGAGATGCATCAGTGTGGCTTCCCCTCAGCATTTTGCTTTAAAATCCAACTCAGCTTTCTATACCAGTGCTCATTCATAAACAGCACAAGGGAGGGGTTATTTCCATATATTTCTGTTTAAAAAAGTGTTACAACACTCTACATGCAGCTCATTGATTTCAAACAAGCCATCATTATAGTGTATAGCAGTTTAGCTTGCCAAGATCTAATTGTCTATTTCCCCAATGTCATTGAATGCTGTGCATTCGTTACAACCCCCACGTCTCCTCAGCTAAACATTCCCATCCCGCCCCCTCATTAAGTAAATCATTTCTTGAGATGCTCTAATGGCTCCAAGAAATTGTTTATGGGCAATTTAATTTGTGTGTAAGGAATCCTAATAAACACTCTTGGCACACAAACGAGTAATTATACGTTTGGCTAAATAGATAATTGGATAGGCTTGAAATAGATTAGTGCATCTGTGGAATATTGGTCTTGTTGGGAAATACAGTAACTTCTGAAAGAAATGCAAGGCGTTGAATTTACAATAATTGCATTCTGCACTCATATTATCAGCATAATTGAAATGTTGCTTCATTTGCAAGTTAATGAAACCAGAAGAAATAGCTTTGGTTTGGCAAATTAAACATGCTATATTTTCAGGTTTTTTAAAACATTGTGTATTTTTCTTATGTTATCTCAACAAAGAGCCAATATTGAACCACTTTGGTTTGGTGTGTTTACAATATCGTCTAAGCTGCAGTAGCATTATATGTCTTCATTCAATAACGTGATCTCTCTCTGGAAATCTCACATATTATTTCAGTTCACAGAGGAATACTAACCTCTGACACAGAAATGAGTCTTTCCCTGTTGGGGTCAAGCACAATATAGTGGTGATATAGACACAATGAGGCTGTAATGTGTTAGAAATTGAATTTCTCACTCTTTACATCACATTATTTTAATTATACTGAGTAAGATTCATGAATGATTAAATATGTAAAACCGTGGAGTGTGATGTACACATCGGCATCTTTCATTATCGTGGATCTTATGATGATTTCAGGCTTGGACAATGTTGACCATTTGTCCATCCATAACACATCAGAGGTAGCATGAGCTTTCCATGTGCCTCCACGGAGGTTTTCATCAGTGGAGTCACCAAACAGCATGCGACTGTGTCAAACTGAAATCTCTACGCGGCAGAGCCTGAATGATTTATGAATTTGTCATTTCTCATTTGTTGAAACAAGGTGTCAACGTTTTTGTTCCATTGCACCAGTCAAGCCTGCAGAGGCAAAGAGGTAAGGATGGAGCAAATGCCCTTGAAGAGAATAGCAAAGTCAACTAGTCAATTTGTCCAGGTGCGCCTCTCTTCTCAAGCATTTTGTCGTAAAGGTGCAACGTTCGTAGACAATCACCTTGTGACTCATTTGTAAATGTTCTCTGTCCTTCCACAGTGATCTCACAGTGCATACTCGTGCATTATCAAACTGAGAAACTAGTAATTGCAACTGCTGTTTCAAGAGAAATGATCTCAGCTGCTTTTCAAAATGCCCACCCACGGCAGAAACGGATGTGAAATGTTTAATCTACTTTGATGAAGAATTAATTGATCATCTGCATAATTCTTTCTTTGACTGCAACATTTGAATGAAACAGATGAATAAATATGACTGTTTTACATTATAAGTTCAAACTGGGAACTGATGTTAACTCTGCCAGCACGTACAATTCTGCCTGAAAGCCTTCTTCCTGGAAAGCTTTCCTTGCAGACAGGCTTTAGGGCTCGGGTGACATAGTTTATAGAGTAACAAGAGTTTTTAAAAAATGTTGACTATAAGATGAAGCTGGCACTTTAATCAGTAGTTTTGCATTTGTGGATTTGTATAGTTTCCATGCAGATTTTTCATGAATACCTGATTAACGTGAAACCTGAACATTTTTCCAAACCAAACTCCACCAAACTCATCCAACCATGTCTTTATGGAGCTTTGCTTTGTGCACTGGAGCACAGTGCTGCTGGAATAGAAAAGGGTCTTCCCCAAACTGCTTCCACAAAGCTGAAAGCATAGCATTGTCCACAATGTGTTAGTATGCTGAAGCATTAAGATTTCCCTTCACTGGAAGTCAGGGGCCGAGCCCAACCCCTGAAAAGCAGCCCTATAAAGAGTTGTGTCTGGATACTTTTGTCTATGTAGTGTATGTCACAATATCCTGCATCAGAGATATCAAATGCATTGATCGTAAAGTGCTACAAGCAAAAATGAAAATAAGTACTACAACGCACCACTGACAAAAGGGATGAAATAAAAACAATGAACTGGAAAAGCAACCAGTCATGATATATTAGATCAGTTAGATTTTGTCCAAACAATTTGACAAGTTCATATGCACGTGGTGTTTCAACCCCTGCACGAGTTTAAGACTGTTTCCATATGAAAACTTGTAGAAATTATTTAACAGGGAGTGAGCCCAACTTAACTTATCTGACATCATGTGCATGCAAAAGTATGCAAGGAAGTACTGTATTCACACAACACAATCTTGCATATACTCACATACACCCACACAACTTTTGGGGAAGCTTGGCCTCATCCTGTCAGTGCAGGAGCTGACAGACAGGCTTTTTCTGTGTGTGTCAAAGGAAGTGGTCCGGTATAGACTTCAGGGATTCACTAACTGAACACTGAACAGGGGAAGAAAGAAGTTGAGAGAGAGAGAAGGAGACACAGACAAAGAGCAAGAGAGTGACAGACACAAAAAAAGAGAAAAGGAGAGGGAGAGGAGAGACGCGACTGTGAATATACTGTATGTGTGTGTGTGTGTCGTGGAGAGGGTTTAAAGTGCCCCAGGCTAAACCACGTGTGAAGATGGCAGGGCCTGAGAACTCCCTGCTGCTGGGGAAACAAGACAAAACAACAAGCCCAAATGTATAAACTTTAACAGCCTGTCCTTCCTTGTAAATGTATGAGCAATACCCAAAGCCCACTTTGACATTTCACTAACTCAGTATGGGATAGAGCACTTTGAAATCGTGGTTCACATGCAGGTGCTGCTGAACTGAGCTAGGTTAAACTCAAATACCTTGCTAAATTTTTCTCGGAGTAAACTCCAAAAGTGCAGTGTTAGTGGAGTCCTAGAGGATTAAATGTGCAATACCTGAGTTTGTTGCTGCAAAGCTACGGCAGTGTGTAGTGTGGCTGTTTTTTAGGGCTGAATACATAGTTCACAATTCATGGTTAATTTTGTAGTTGAGCTGCATTAATTACAACTCTAGTGTGGCATTTTTAAAGAACTGATTGAGACCTTGACAGCAGCTGTTCACTCATAGTTACAGTCAAGCACTGCATTTCTCAGCAAGGCTAAAGTGGTGTGCGTCGGGCTGTCGGAAGTCCGATAGTATTACTCGCTACTCACTTTTTTTTCTCTTGCGTTTTTGTTTTTGGTTTTGAAAAAACAAAAACGACAACAAAAACAATTGATTCACTTCACATTTTCTGTAATGTAAACGGCAATTGATAGCACACGTCGCTAAGTAGCTTACTATCCACAGTCCAGTGTACCAGTGGAGTGATGAAAATGTACTCCGTTTCTAAAAATGTTCTTAGATTTATACTTAACTTTGGGTTCTTATGACCAGTTCATAAAAGATGCTGAACATAAAAAAAACCTTGCTAGTTTTAAGAAGATTCTAAGCCACCATTATCACTGTATACTGCATAGGCTACACTATATAGACAAAAGAATTGGGACACATGACCATTACATTGCATTCCAAGTACATCGACGCCAATGCGAAGTTGGTCCCCCCTATGCAGCTATAACAGCTTCCCTGAAGATTTCCCTTCACTGGAAGTAAGGGGCCCAGACCAAACCCCTGAAAAACAACCCCTGTATGGACACCTTTTTCTATATAGTAATAAAAAATAACAGGGCTGATTTATGCAAGGGATTTGAGGAGGTATTTTATAGTCGAAGCCGGAATGGCTAATTGATACAGACAGAAAAATGGATTCCCTAAACACTTAACAGACAGCATCATAGGACTGGCAGATTTTCCAAATCTGAGACAGGAAACAGAGACGAGATACTTTGAAAGTCAGAAGGCTAAGGGCATAGGAAATGACTCCAACACAATAGTAGTCTGCTCAATGTTCAATTATGGCTGATGAAAGGGACATTTTGTGGGGCGGACATCAGAGAGTGGGATTAGTGAAAGTGATTTCCTTGTCCTGGGTTGTTTGACAAAGTCTGCCTGTAATCCTCTTGAAAACTTTGCCGTCTTGGCTTTTGACTGTTGGCTTTCTGCTGAGCTGAAGATGGCACACAGAGCAGAAAAAAAAAGATGTCCGCTTGCGATCAAAGCCATACACACAAAAATTGCAGACGGTACAATTTTATTCAATATTAATTTATTTTCAGTAGCGGCTAAAAAATAAAGCGTGACCTAAATTCTAAAACTTAAATCTTATTTTCTGGCCAGTTCACTGTAACCCTCCACTGCGTCTGTATTTATTTATAAAATTAAAGACTGATTAAATTGATTCATTCAGGAAACAATTCATATGATTAAATACTGCAGCTAGGATGAAATGTATCATTTTCATTGTTCAGTAGCTGCTGATAACAAGTCATTAACTTGTCAATAACTAAAGAAAAGCCAACTCATTTTATACACAACGACTTGTAACTCATACAGCTAATCATAAGGGCAATAAGCCATCCAATGTCTACAATATCTGAACAACTGCACTTGGTTATTTTGTATTTGGGATACAACAATGCAAATTATTCCACTGTGCTGATGATGATTAAATGTTTAATGCAGACACGAATAGTTTGGATACTGCTAAAAGCGTGCTTTCATTTCCAGAGTCACTTGAGCATGAATATTTTAGTAAAGACCCTTTTTGTAATTCTTCCTTTAACCCTTTGACTGTTAAAGATATATTCAGAAGCATTAAAGCGTCAATTCTGAAAATCAAAAAATGAGATTAGCAGAAACTGATTCAAGTCTAATTCAAATCCAATTTCAATACAGGTCTAAATATCTGATTGTTTTTTCGTACTGGTGTCTCATGCAGTTCCATGATCCAGCCAAGTGGATCCAAAGGCACAAGGATTTAATAAAACATACCAACATTTGGCAAACAGTCACCATTTGAATAAGACAGGATTATAAAGATGGAGCATGCTGATAGCAGTGAGATCCTGACTGCCTGAGGCTATCACAGAGAAAAGACTTACCCCATACTGTCCTTTCTGACAGGGAATGAAGAAAATAAGACCTTCTTTCCTTTTCACATTTGCATATAGCAAACCTCAAAATTGATGGATGGATGGATGGAATCATGTTGCTGCCCCTGTCTCTCTCCTGCTGAAGTGTAAGTGAGCTCAAGACTCGTTCCCAGCTCCAAGCACATTGTTCACGGGTTGACCTCAAGCGCTAACCTCAGCATGAGAGGGACAAGTGAAAATTAAAGAAAAGAATTTCCCTTCAGTGATCAATAGAGTCTCACATTTTCTGGCTGATATCCTACAGGCATATATACATATATATGTATATGTAAATATATGTGTGCATATGTGGATATATATGTACATATAGGTAAAAGACATATATGTAGGGGGGGAAATTTCAAATATGTGCATATATGTTGGAAAATATATGTGGCATAGATATAAAACATATATGTTCATATATTTTCTTTCCGCTCGGGGTCACAGCAGCACAAAGATAATAAATAAAGATACAGATAAATAGAGTAAAAAAGTAGTAGAAGTAAAAGTAAAAAGAAGCTATACGAAAACCACACACAATATTTACAGCACTGCGCAGTGCACAGGCCCTGAGCTGAAGAGCGAGTTGCTGCTGTAGCAACAGACATTGTTCAGCAGCTAACCCAGCGGTAACTGATGCATGTTTGCTACAGCTATTTTGCTTATCTTTATATGACTGTGGCATGTAGCAGAGTTGTTTACTTTTGGATTTATGACACTGAAAACAGCAGAGTGGAAATTAGCAAACTCACTGCTTGCACACACCTCTCAGCTGGCCTGCGAGAGCTATGGAGCAGTCAGTGTAGTCAGGCTGTGCGTGTTCCTGTGTTTTCAGGAAGTGGCTTTGGAGGGAGGCCTAAAGGGAGACAATGGGATATTTTTCAGCTGGATGGTTTCAGAATCTACCTTGTTCTTGTTGGTTTCTTCAGTATTACTAGCTCCAGCTTGAAGGTGAGAACGGAGAAACCTTCCCCCCATCAGCAGCCTCCAAACTCAGCACATACATCATTCTGCAGAGGGAAGCCCAAGCATCCAGGTGAAGTAACAAAAAGCAAAAGCATTTTCGACTGGAGGGGGATTCAGAGCTGCACCATCAGTCAGCATTTGTTGCCTTCAACTATGACCACAGTCTTTTCTCCTTGAGTTACGGTGCAGACACAAGATTGTGTCAAATGCAAGTGAGATTAAAACGAAGAATAAACTGACAGAGTAGATGTTTTGGCATGTTTGTATTGCATGAGGTCCAAGACAAAGAGCCGAAATAGCAAAAAGCCATGAAGACAGCACCAGCAACACAGCACATAAGACGATGTCACAACATCTCCATCTCACAAGATTTCTAGCAGTTATATACATTCGAAGTAACAGCTAAAAGACAGGTCTGTGTTTTGCCCTCGGGCTCTAAACATTCGAGCTCAAAGATCCAAAATGCTTCACTTTAAAACATTTGGTGTCATCCTCCTCTGTACAGCTGAGAAGTTTGGGTTGATTTTGAACTTGGCTACAGTAATAAGACTGATAAAACTAAACTGCCTATGAGTGAAGCGTAAATGCTTAGCCTTAATTTATCGTTTGTGCAAGAGCTCTCTCATTTAAATTAAGTCTGGAAAAAAATGTCACAAGCACATCAAGATGACCCCTTTTAGTCAACATGCAAACCACTTCTTCCTCCATAAAATTATATTAAGGCCCATGTTGGCTGGACATAACAAGGGTGTTGCATGTTTCATTTGTCCTTCAACAGAAATTTATCTGCACAATATTAAAACTCTCGAAATTAGATCAAGACCGAACGTGCAACCGTGAGGACCTTGTGTACAGTATGTATCAAATTATTTGAAATGAAGGTGGATTACTGCTTCAATCTCCACACTGGATTAAAATGCCAGAGACAGAGTCTGAGCAAATCCATAGCTCTCTATTCACCGAGGAGTGCGGGTGCTACGCATATGTATAATCTGTTTAGTATTCCCAGGCAGGTCCAGAGCATTTCCTTCAAATGCTCATCCCTTTTCTCTCCATCTATTGAATTGTAATAGGATATTTAAATTTAAAGAATGATGTTACACATTAGGGGGTGAAGGAACAGTTCCCTGTGGTGGCCATTACTCTACAGACTGATGGGGGAAACACACTGCAGACTGTTATCTGGTGACAAATGCTTGTTTCATGCATTGTGGTTTTCACGCATGTCATTATGCGAGCCATAAATTGATATTTTCTTAAACAACAGGGATCATCTGTTGCATGACTCTACATGTACAGTGTAAAAAGCTTTGAATTCTTACCTTTCTTTGATCTTATAGATCTGTTTCCACATCCATGTGCATTACATTATACTTTGTGTGGGAGGATCAAACCAGCAAAGAGATTAATAACTTAAATATTTTAAATTCAAATCCTTTCTCAGACATAACCTAAAAGCTTTGCACAATATGGTGAAATACGACAGTAATTACTTCCATAAGCCAATTTTCTGTCTGAGCTGAATAAATTCTTAGAAAGAAAAAAAAAAACCATGAATTTTAAGATTAAAGAAAGCTAAATGTTTCTTTTTGATTTTCCATTTTCATGTTTTGTGTTCCAGGTGGTCTCCCTTACAACCCACCCCTAAAGGAACACTTCAGTTATTCACCTTGTGTTGTCAGTCATGGGATCATTTTAAATTACACTATAAATTCCTGTGTGTTCTGTCACAACCACAGCTTCAAAAAGAAACATTTATGCTTGTAACAACATCACTTAACAAGGAAATATGGAATATACACCTGTTAAACAAGGGCAAATGTGATGATCATCACACTGTTTCACAGTTGCCAGCTTTCTTTGCAACACGCTCTGACATCAGCGAAAACTTCCAGTTTGTCTCTTTGTATTTGCCAATGGTAAGAAACATATGGCAGCAGACATTTTTACATTCAGCAGGAAAAGCACAGCACGTGTAATAGATGACATTATTAATAACTGGATTCTTTCCAGATGTTGACTTTCAGGATTGGGGTGTCGTGCGTACGGGCTCACAGGAACAGAACTGTTGTTAACATTCTTAGTTACACATGTGTGCTTTTGACGTTTGAATGGCTGATCACAGAGGTTTCATGTGGCGAAAGGAAGTGCTGTATCGCTCCTAATGAGCAGGTCTGCGCCTTACATGAAAGCCTCTGCCTTCAGTGTATGAATGGGTGAATGGGTTTTTGTCATGATAAAATGTGACTTAAGTCTAGTTTTCCTTATTTGAATCTATTAAAGTGGATATAACAAGAACATATGATTAACTGAGCACCAGTAACTACTCAGATGACATTAGTCTTTTCTTTATAGTTTATTTCTCTCCTCCTTCTTGTGCTTGTAACTCCTCTCGGTTATTCCAGCTTTCAGCATAGGAACCTTGACTCAGCTGTCACCACTGAGTTTCCTGCTTTGTTCAGCACCTGACCCACCCCCCAGCTCCCCCAGCTGCCCCTTCTCAGTAACTAGTCTCAGTATTCAAAGAGGAGACCTCATTTGCTGCCAGTTCCTTGCTGCTGACGTCTATATTTTCTGAACTTCTCAGCCTTCTCAATTCTGTTGTGCTTATACGCCTTTTCTTATGAGCATCTGCCTGCACACTATTTCTCTTTGGAGTTCTTTGCTTTTCTTTTGCTGGCTGTATGCCTACCTAACAACCAAGTAAAGGCTGATTTTACCACACCTGTTTTGCCTCCTGTTTCTTGCTAGTATGATGAAGAAAGAGCTTCTGAGAGGTGTTGATGGGCACAGAGCTGGTAGTATTTATGCTTCAAGCTGTCTGCTAAATCAAATCAGTGGATCTTTATTTCAGACATTTTGGTCTGTCATGGCCAGAAAAGCACAGGAGTAGTTGACAACATTTAAATGAGTTAAATGAGTTCCATTCAGGTGAGGTAGTTTGTGGGTCCAGCTATTGGTCATGCAGGGTTCTTGTCATGGCTTCCTGGGATTCTTACTTAATTCTAGACTAGTTCATATATTCATTTACTTGTTTATTTATTTTACATACTCATTTAGCATCGAGATCTGTTAGCCAAAACCTAGCCAGAGCAACTGCCCCTGTGTTTCCAGCAGGAATGGGTGCATTATGCTGAAAAACAAAAGTAAACAATGCGATGATAAGAACAAATTTGATTTGACTTTGACTGACTTTTTACTGTCTTCATACATAGTACTTCATACATAGTGATAAAATAAACACGACTCAATCGTTCTTCAGAATTTCTTTCCCAACAGGTGTAACTCCATTGTTGTTGGCAAATATATGATCACGTGTGTTTTGAAAAATTTCTTTTCTGAATTTGCCAGACCTCTTGGATAATCACCCGAGTGCCCAAGTGTGCTAACACAAAGCTTATATTTCTGTGTGATGGCAGCCAGCTGATCCAGCTTTATATCCACGTTTTTTATTCAAAAAGAATGGGAAAGGTGTAATTTTTTTAATGACGAGTGTACAGCTCCTGAGGGCCATTTTGTTTCAAAGTACTATATACGCCACTGACAAAATATAAGCAGAATAAACCACAGAGGAGAACGTGATGTTGGTTGTTCAGGTTGGCACCAGGTCTCTCAGTCAGGGTTGAGAACTGTATAATTTGATTGTGACTCTGATCTTTTCCTACCTTGAAGCTGCACTGATCACTATTAACAATGGCATGAATTACTTGATGAACTATAAGAGGGTTCACTTGTACTAACAAAGCCACAGAAAATTATCCCCCAACTCTGCAATTCCCCATCATATCTTTGTAGTTTGTAGATCCTTCAATCTACATGGTAGTAGCTACCTGGCCTTTAGAAAGTGACAGACATACAATGTTGATGGCTACTGATAAACATTATGGAGCATGTAGCAGCTTACAAGCTAGATATTGTCCACGGGAATTGGTGGCAAGTGTTATATAATAATATTGGACTTGCATTCATCAGATGGACTCAAACAGGTATCCAAAATGAATGATGTTTCTCCGTGCTTCTGACAGCAACTAGCTGATAAACATTATCATTTAGTAGCTGAAGGGATGGATATTGCCCTGGCTACAGCATTTAGCTGTTAAATGTGGAGACCAGACTGGAGCTAATGTTGGTTGGCCATAACATGACTCCAAATAAATCCTAATGCTACTCTGTCTCTGCTGTATATGTGAGTAGGCAAGTATTTGCCATCACTTTTAGAAGGGGTTAACTTGTCAGTGCTGTCATATGTGACTATAGTTATATTTGCTGCCCCCAAGAGTTCAAAAAAATCAATTAAGTCTGTGGTTATTTTATTTGTGTAACCTCAATCATTAAGCACACGTAAGTGTCTACAAAATAAATAAAGGACCAAACACATTAGATTTTTTCTGCACTTTCCATTCAAGTAATATATTGCTAATGCAAAGAGTGGGATATGAACATTGTTTACAGTTTCAGGTAAGTATTCACAGGAGAAAATGTTGCAACTTGAGAATTGAAGTGAGAATTATTGTATTTGTTGATGCAGAGCAAACCGATTCTTCATGGAGGAAGCAGACAGTTTTGGATGTAATTATCACAGGAGATTAAACAGGCAGATAAACAGATGCACATTCAGCAATAAACCACTATTTTCATTTATCTCTCCCCTGTTTTTTTATTTATTGACTGAATAGTTTTTGTTATTGTAAGTTGTTGTCCTTTGAACTATTTTTTAAAACACTTTGTGGTTATATGGGTGTTCTTGCAATTTGGCAACAATACAAAAGCTCCAAAATAATTAACTGTAACCTGCAACATAAGTAAATATTCTTTTAATTTTTATTTTTTATCAAACTCAAACTTAACTCAAACTCAAACAGTTGAATCGTTGTCAGGCTTGCTAAGATTTACAAATTCAGAATTCACCAATCTGCACATCTTTTGCGCTCCAAATATGTCACAGCTAAAACATCGGGAATCCTTTGTCACATCCATCTCCCACACAGGAGTCAACCAAACTACAGGAAAGCTTTGTACATTTGTCAGTGTGTGAGAGATAGAAACAAAATTTTTCTCTGGAAGAATACCTGATGATAAATGATGGTATGAAAGATAAACCATCTTTAGTGAAATGATCACAGAGATGAGTGTGGGAAAAGAGAGCCTTGAATTGATCTGTGATTCAAGATGAAAAAAAATATGAGCCCTTGTGTTTACTCTGACACTTCTTTAATAAAACATCCAATACACTTAGCTTTATGTCTACAGCACTTACCTTGGAACACAATGATGCAAAACAAATTGACACCAAAGAACGTTAATAGTTTTTGCTGTTTGACGAACACAAAAGGTAACGTTAGGCTACTGTAAAAGCTTAGAGAAACACTGTGTACAGTAGCACAGAAGACAAAACTAAACAATTTTAGTGGCACATGTTTGTCAGAGCAAGATGGGAATTAGATTCTCCATGAAACTGCTCAACTGCTGTTGATATATGTGAATGTGAGAGCCACATATTATTATTACACTTGTATATGTTTTTGTGGATGTAGTTATGTGGTTGTAGAGGTAGGTTTGTTTCAGAGGATCCTCAAATGTTGGATGCTCAATTTCGGAAAATCTGCACAGAAACACACACACGGAACACCAAAAAAACCCTAAACAGTATAGGGAACCTCAGGAAGAGGGAACAGAAGAGAGATCCCTGGGAAAGATATGCAATAGGTGCCAGAGTAGACAGAAGAGCTTGTAAGTGTTAGTTGCTGTTCAGTGCAAAGAATCCTATGCATGTTAAGCCTTGTACTATTGAGAAATAACATTTGCAGCACCATCACCTTCAGTTTAAAATAAGCTTGAATATCTGCTCTTCAGTCAGAGATGAAACAGCACAAAAGGGCTTTTTGGATAGTTTGGATAAATTAGATCACTCCATGGAATATGTTTATTTATATCATAGAATGTTCTTTAGCGATGTCTTCTCCTGTGTCCCTGCAAGTTGTCATTTACCAAACATTATTTTTCTTTGATAAGAAGCGTTTTCACAAAAGAAAGAAAGAAAAACACAGTGCCAACTGCTGCATAAACAGCATCTAGTGAGCTCTGACTTCGAAGAAAGGGTGACATAGCCAGGACAAAACCCTGAAACCCCAGTCAGAGATAGAGTTTTGCTTTGCTAACTTAGGCTTTCATCATCAGGCTCTGTGCATGTTCACATCATAAGGGCTGTTTAAAGTGTAAATATTACGGGAAGGAAAAAAAATAAATAAAACATGAGATGGACTGCATACATTATGATTGCATATGTTACTGTTGTAACAACATGGTCCCCTTACAAGTTTGCATATACAGGCATAATGTCTCAGCTGAAAATCTACATTGCTCAAAGAAAACACCATCAGGAAAAGAATAAGAGAAACTGCAGCACTGCTTTAATTCGACACTCTGAACATAAGTTAGGTGTGCAGTATAAGTTACCATGGTGATTATAGCACGATTAAAAGAGAGCCACCTTTGTGACATTGAAAACGCTGGTTTAGGCTCAACACACTTCACCGACCCATTAATCTCCCTTTGCAGTGCACCTATCTTATTTCATAGAAAACTTTTCTGTCCTTTATTTCTTGGTGGGCCGCCCCACTGGAGGCCTTCGATGTATCCACAACCTACATAAAGCAACTAATGAAGTGATTTTCCAGGCTGTTATTACATGAAAGATTTCAAACATTTGTTTATAACCCTGACTTGACAAATTCCTAAATGTGCTACAATTTCAGATTTACCCAACTTTTCTTTTTAATCCGTTGCCTATTCACATTTGTCCAATTTTAGGATAAAGCCTTCATTTGTAAAGAAATCACATAACAACAAGGCTAGACTTCTGTGAGTGGTTCAGCACTTGGAATCATAAGCACAAACCTTCTTATCACAATATTTAGTCAGCTTTAAAGGAAATATGGCAAATTCTTTCGACAGCATTGCAGCATCCAAGCAACAGAAGGTGACTAGAAATGAGAATTGGTGCACTATTTGCTAGACTCTCAAAATCTTAATAGTGATTGACAGCCATAAACACCTACATACATAAAGTGGAGTTCAAAGGGGTTCATTTGCATCCACAACAAGATGGTTTTTGACAATTTCCCAGCTGCTCACTGTGGGAAACTTTCTAGAGATAATGATCCTTCCTGACAGATTTGGTGCAATCAAACCTGTTTCTGCAGGTTCTTTTCATTGCGCTTACTCCACCCTAACAAGGACATTTTCAAAGGTAGGAGGTGAGAAGGTGTGAAGCTAGGAGAAAACTTGTGTGTCCGAGAGAAAGTTTGAAAAGATGGTAATACTGTGGGATAGCTTTAAATTTATGAAATTACTGCTTCTGAAAGAGGCAGTGCTCTACAACATATCACCCCCAGGAACAGTGGCATTTCTGTTTTCTTGATCATTATTCCAGCCACACGTGGTCTGTGCATGATGTGATGTGATGTGGTGGTAATGTTTGAACTATAGTGCACCTCACATCTCAGTTTGTAACAAAGTGTAGTGGCCTGGCTATTGCGCTGGATCTTATTATCAAGCAAATAACTATGGAGAAAAGAGAAGAATGAGCGCATGTTGAGGTTATTGTTTAATCATAACGCAGTGACAACAATCTCAAATTATAATGGCCTGCTAAAAGATTTTACTTAATGTGTGTTGTGGTAAAAAGGGAATTTAAGGTTCATTCTGGAACAAAAAAAAAAAAAGTTCAAGCTGGTAATGGGCCTGTACTAAAATAATGGGTGGGATTGCCTTCCTTCACTTTACAGTTACTGGTGAGATAACAGAGGTTTATAATGTGAGGTGAGAATATACAGTATAAAAGAGTACAATTTTTTGAGACTCAAATTCATAAATATAATCTATATTATTATGTTGGCAATTATTCTGCTTTTGATTGATTGTTGTGACAATCATATTGTAAACAGTAGAAAGGCATCTTTCTCTCTTGGAGAGATGAGACCATTGAGAGTGAACTAAAACAATCAGCCATAATATTAAAACCACTGACAACACTGATTCTACAAGGAAACCTTAAGTTTTGGCAATCATGTGGATGTTCTTTGACACACACCACCCACATAAACAAATGCTCACCAAATACTTTCGTCCCACCTGGAGGCCCCACCCTTAATGAACAGGACCCAAAGGATTCAACATTCTGATGTCGATGACCACAAAATACCCGTAGAGGTCCTGTGTCACTACCCCTGACAGGTCAGAGCTGTTTGGGCAGCACAAAGGGGACCTACAAAATATTAAGCAGGTGGTTTTAATGTTGTGGTAGTGGTAGGTTGCCCGTACAGCTAAACAATGAACATCAAGAAAGAAGCTTTAAATCTCTGTAAAGCTGCAGATTCGGTTGGGTTCATCAGAGGAGCAACCCCTTTCACTTTTGTTTTCACATTGTCATTTGATTTCTGAAAATATTGATAATAACCACTGCAAATTTTTTTTAAAGGCTCAGCGATTTTCTGAAACGGTAGGGCACTGTAGTTTTTAGGAAACATACACCAGTAAAGAGTGCAGTTGATGGGGATAATTTTCAGCCATGGATTAAAATGCATCTTGTGCTCTGGTGAGTATGTACAGTAGCAGGTTGGTTTATAGGACTCAAAGTAAACAGTGGTTCGCTAATATGCTTTTAGTCTAATAGTTTCTAATAATTTTAACGACATTCTTAGTTTTCGTCTCTTCATGGGGTTTTTTGGCACAAAAATGTTGATTATCACCTGCCTCACCTTCAAAGAAATGTAAAACCACAGAAAGCTAATAAATGCCGTCTAGTAGATAATGACTAATAATTATATGTTCCAGTGCTGCGATATAAACAGAGAGATAATGACCAACAAAAAGCACTTTAGCAGCTAAATTGATAACACTTCAAATTCCTTACAAATTGTAATACTGCTGTGCAATTGCGGAATAAGTAGCTTCTCACTCCAATCCAACTGAGACCTCAGATTGCAATCCTTTTCCAAACACAGCCACACCAATCGACAGCACAATTGATTTCCTGATTAATGTCCTGGCCCACCTACTAACACCGAAGCCTAGAGACATAATTTCCTTGTGAGCATGATCAATAGCTGCATCAACATAAATAAATGCTGGAAGAAAAGAAATTTTGTTTAGTTCAGGCACTAAGGCCACAAACCTAAGTAATAGCTTTTTAGCTGTTTGGAGCAATCTAGAAATAAATTTAAGATCTCAAATTGGTTTTCTGTCCAAGTATTTTCAGAATACATGCTGGGAAAAAGAAAAAAATAACCGTCCAGAAGACAAGACAAATACAAACAGTGAGACCGACAATTCGGCATCACGTTAAACGCTCTGTAACATTACATTTTGGGTTGTATAAGTAAAAGGTGAAATTACTTTAATAAGTTCATGCTGATAATTTTAGTTCTCCAACTCAAACACACAACAGTAACAACAGTAACACAAACAAAACTAATTCACTAATCAGGTGCAAAGCCAAACAAGATTGACCCGAGTGTAACATTTTCTGGTGATTACAGTGGTACATAGTGATAGAGAAGTTGTCTCAGTGCTGGACTGCTGACCTCTCTCTAACTTGACTTTACATGATGAGCGGGAATAAAATATGTAGTAGGCGGTCGTCTAATTTTAGCTTCCACCTCTTCCATCATCACTTTGTAAGTTTTGTGCTTAAAAAAGGTCTGCTGGACTCATCATCATCTCCTGAGAATTTTTGCAGGGTTGTGTCTGCAGGGTAAGATAGATATTTGATTATAGACTTTGACTTGAAAAAGTTATATTTGAAATCATAAACCATGGTCAAGGACTGTAAGAAAAAAACATAAAAATAACTAACACAGCTGACACAACTGTCCTGCTGAAATCAAAAGAATCAAATCAAGTCACCCCTTTTCGCAATTATAAAAAACAATTGGCAAAGTCATTTTTTTAAATTATATTTTAGACATGTTATTTTGGGCCACACTGTAGTGGTCTGTAACCCTTTGGCAGAGCCAGGCAAGCTATAAAGACAAAAGTATTGAGACACCTCACTATTACACCAAAAGAGACTGTAATGACTTTGCATTCTAAACACACAGACTGCTTTGCAGCTCTAACAGCTTCCACTCTTCTGTGAAGACTTTCCACAATATTTAGTGTTTCTGTGGTAATTTGTGCCCATTCATGCAGTAGAGCATTTGTGAGGTCACACACTGATGTTGGACCAAAAGGCCTGGCTCACAATCTCCGTTCCAGTTCATCCCAAAGGTGTTGGATGGGGTTGAGGTCAGGACTTTGTGTGGGCCAGTCAAGTTCTTCCACACCAAACTCATCCAACCATGTCTTTATGGAGCTTTGCTTTGTGCACTGGGGCACAGTCATGCTGGAATAGAAAAGGGCCTTCAACAAACTGTTGCCACAAAGTTGGAAGCATAGCATTGTCCAAAATGTCTTGGTATGCTGAAGCATTAAGATTTCCCTTCACTGGAGGTAAGGGGCTGAGTCAAACCCCTGAAAAACAGCCACATAAAGAGGTTTGTGTGGATACTTCTGACTATATAGTGTACCTCTTGACAAGAAATCGAGTAAGCATTTTTCCTTCCAGTGTTGAACTATTCCTTTAGGGCAGACTGCTGCTTGGCTGTTTGTTATCATTAGCCAATGATAGAATGGTGGGGGTTACTGCAGGTTAAATGTTAAATGGTTTTATTGGCTATTTGCATAGAGGTTCTGTCTATATAGACAAAGAGACATAAACATTCCCAGTATATGCAAATGTTTCCCTTTTGTGTACTCTCAAGAGAAAGCACATATAATGTAACACACAGCACAAATATCTGTGCTCTAACACATCATTTATTTCATTTAGCCTTTTGTATCATAATTAAAGGTTGAAGCATCATAGCTTGTTTTCTTCATAATGCACAATGATTTTCTTATTTTCACTAAGTACTTCCAACAACATTACAACTTTCACAGCAACTATCCTTTATCATCACAGTCCCTGGTGTCGTAAACTGACCCTAAACAAAAACTGTGATTCATTTGTAGTATGCTCAAGACCAGTATTGGTTCCAGCCGCTGATGACTTTGAGAGAATAATTAAAGTGTGGGCTAAGTGTTGCTCGGGGATATTTTACATGCAGTGGAAGGGATGGGACGGGGAAGCGGCCAGAGATATTGATTACTGCTGGGATTACAGCACCATGAGCATCGCTCTCAGTCCAACAATGTAATCATCAGCCTTCTACTTGTAATGCGCAGGTTGCCACAGCCTCACCAGAGGAGGGAAGGGGAGAGGCAGAGGGAGAAGTGCAAGTGGACACAGGACAGATGGATAATGTTTCATCTGCCATTGTCCTCCAACTCATGATGAATTTAAGGTTGAAATTTGCAGACTGGGAGTTTGCTTTTGAAGAAGATCTAAAAGAGCTGTGTCACGCAGTAATTACAAAAATATATTTAAGAAATAATTGTTTTGCCTAACACCTGCTCTGTTAAATGAATTACATCCATTTCGGTGGAATAAGGCTGTGTTCTTCGCAGTGTTTAAGCCGATTGTTTCTCCCTTGCTCAGTGACTGTCACCATGGCTGCTAGCTCTGGATTGGATTCAGAGAATGCACTGATGTAAGTTGGCAGATACTTTAAAAAAAAAAAAAGCTCCTCTTTGAGAGTTTAATCTTCAAAATCCACGACAGTGCTGATGCAGCAGTTTTCCCTTACTTTGAGACAAATATTTTTCACTGTTGTCTATCTCTCAAACCTATCAACTTCTTCAAAGAGGCCTGCATTACATTCATATATATTTATACCCATCTTTCAAGCAGTCTCCTCCTTCTCCAACTTAAGCATTGCATCTGTAGCTTTATTTTTCATTAATATGGTGCATTTGTTGTGGCTCTTGTTATGTAGTCACTAACATACTTCATCACTATCTTAGTTTTCTTCTTATGTAAGAGGAAATGGAGATCCTAATACAAAGCAGTGCAGATGTTATCACACTGAACATTCAAATTTTATTCCACACGACTTCAACCACTTTGGCTCAACATTTCGTATCATGAAATAAAACTTGCAACATGGGAAGATTTTTATGCACTTCTAACCCTCACCCTCAGGTTAGGGACATGCCATCTAATCACAAAGTGGACAAGTGGAAGTCATCCACATGGTGTACTGAGGTACAATTTATATGTTTATACCAGGTGTACACGCAGCCAGTAAGATTGTTTAAACAAGACCAGCATTAAGTGAATTTTAGTCTACTTGGAACAAGCTGTAAACACAGGATTAACTTGTTATCACAATATAATGGTTAAATAGCAAACTGACCAAACAAAGATCAGCATTAGCATTCATTTGGAGAAATCAATATTCACTTTTAGCTTGACCTCCACAACCTTCTGAGAAAAGGGTCTTTAGCTGCTTCACTGAATAGATGCTAACTTTGTTTCTCTGTTGTTTGGTTTCAGGTATGTAGCAATACATAAAAAAACAACACATTTATAGGGATTTTTAAAAAAAACTCTTGAAAATAGCTGCCTGCTGCTGATGCATGATAATGACCCTTTTCCAATGCTTGTAGTCATTTGATAAATTGTTAATATAAAAAAAAATCATAACAGCAGCTTTAAAATTTAGAAAAACTGGTTTATATGTTCATTTTTTAACTTTCATACAATTTCTTTGATATCTCTTGAGATAAAAACATGGCCATAAAATTCCTATATAAATGTTTAACATTACTGTGGACACTGCAGTCAGAGTAATTGTTCTTTGTTTAAATGCACATGCACTTTGAAGAGGAAGTGCTCTCAAGATGGTCAATGGTATTTCTTGGAGTTCATTGAGGCGCCATAGCCCCAGGGCGTCCCTTGAAACAAGTCCCCTTCTGAGGCAGCAAAGTCGGGACATCTCAAGTGAACGGGCCAGCTGACATCATGGTGTTCCTGTCTTCTCCTTGCAAAGTGTCACACTTGGCAACTGTTTAGCAAACTTTCCTGAAACTTTGTGGACATGGACCCTTATATAAATGGGACTGCTAAGGTAAACTTGCACTGGAGTGGAAGGATCAGTTGTAATACCTACTGGTATTACTCTGACCTGTTTGCTTATTTAAATATCTGGACATATTCACCTTTATAAAAGCCTCCTTTCTGTACATTACTCTGCATGATCCACAGAGCAGTTAATTCTTTTTCGGTAAGGCCACACTAATCATTAGAAATGACAACAGTTTTTAGTAAGAATAAGGGTGAAAACAGAGCATATGTCTTGTATGAAGGTTTCTGGGTGTGTTGCATGCTGTGACATATTTAGTTACCGAATGGATCTATCAGCAGGTGACACCTACCAGTTGATTTATTTATCGATGAGGACTGACAGCAATCCATGCTGTCAATACAGTCCAGTCATGCCTGGTGGTGGTGGCAGGGATCTGGAGTTGATCCTAGATAATGACACCATCCAGCCTCATATGGAGAAAAGTGGAGCTACTTTCCCTCGGGGCAGTGGGAGAGCAAGTAGATAAGCATCCTCTGTGTGGCTTCCATCTGGCTGAATAAGATGACCAAGGAAATTGTGGCTGTTTTTGCTAAGGTTGTTTTCAAATACAAATACAGACCCCCCCCCCCCAAAAAAAAAGATTAATCTTATTCATGCAAAGACGGATATGCAAAGTACTCAAACATATGTGCCTGTGAAATTCATACAGATATACAAATTTGGCATGCAAATGTCTCTCAACCCAAACAAAACAGAGGACAGACAAAAGCTCCTCACAACATAACTCTAATTCTAGCTGAAGTATAGCCTGAATGTAAGCATCAATAACTGTGTTGGGTCACCCCTTACAGATGCCAGTCAGTGAGATTACACCATTTGTTTAAATACAGCCTGGTCAAAAGGATAAACTCAAATCAAATGGAACTGAACTGCCACCTCGGTTTCCATCCTTTGTGTGTTTGCGCTGGCAGCGGAAAACAAGGACAACTGGCACAATATTGACAATCATCAAACACAGATGTTCAAACCCATGCAAAGGTATTGCTGCTTATTTGGTTGCGGTCCAATGTGCAGAATTAGATAAGAAAACTAAAAGTGGAAAAAAAAACAAAGATTTTCAGTAGTATGTTCAGAACAAAAGAGTGGAATTTCCTACATGTAAAACGTCCCCAGCTAAAAGGTGAATCACGACTGTGTTCACAACCAAGTTACAATTTAGTGTGGGATCAATTATTGTTGTCTTTAAGACAACACAATGAAGGTGTTTGTGAAACTTAAAAAAACACCCCTTTCGTGCTGGATCTGCATCACAGAAGACATAAAAATCAGAAGTGTGAATTCCTTTGTTTAGGGAAAAAGTGTCTGCAGGGCTTCTCTGAGGTGGCACTTGTCATTGAAGGAGTAGAGGGAAATAACCTGGGGGCCTGCAGATAAGTGAATCTAAAGACCTCAATAAAGCCAGAGCCAGGAGAGGAAGAAGATACGGGCAGGTATTAGTCCATCCATCATTTCCTTCACCTGATCAGAGAGCACAAAAATATACCAGTCTCATCTAATCTGCCTAGTTCTCTCTATCTCTGTCATCAGTGGCCTCACATAACCAGCAGAAGCTAATCCCTGGATCATTGATGACTTAAGGTGGTGAGCGTTGTGGGTTTCCTACCAGAGGGTTAAAACCTGAATCTTTTGTAGTCATGGCCATATTACCTAAATATTTAGTTATTGTGACATTTTATAAGCCACTTTGATTGGTACATTGTTAAACAGACACACATAATATGAGAGGTCAGATGACCACACACACTGCATATTGTAACAGAGTCTCAGATCCACTAGGAACACCATGTTAGTGTCACATTTGCCTAACCTAGGCATGAAAAGCATACAAAAGTAGGAACAATAATTTCAGCTTATTTATTAGTACTCCTATTTAGTAGCTTAACATGTTACAGTCTTTTGCCTTTGTAAAACATAGGTTTGTTTTTATGTAAAAAAAAAAAAAAAAACATTTTATGATAATTATTCACCTTAACTTTCCTTCAAATCCAAAATAACAAATAAAATACGACTTTGGGCCTACTGCAATTTGAAAAAATATGACAGTACCAGGTGTGCAAGTGCATATGAAAAATCTTGCAAATGCATTTTCCTGAATACGTTCCTGTAAATGTTTCACATTAAAAGTCTTGCAAATAAGGCTTTCTTTCCACCTTGAATCTAAAATGGATAGAAAATGTTTGTTACTAACAAACTTGCAGTATCTTTAATGGGGTAAAATCAGGGGATAAATCAAGTGTCATTAAGTTAGCGTTGAGCTAATTGGTTATCCTTGGGCTCCATCTCTCTCCACCTACACCTGACAAATTTTTAATAAAATTAAGAAATGAAAAACGCTGATGTAGCAGTGGTAACAAAATGTCAGTGAAAGAATAATTCCTTGATTGTTAGAGCAAGAAACAAGTGCAGCAAGTTTGACTTATGCTTACATCAACATGCAGTTGTGTAATGTTAGTGATTGGTATTCAGCTGCTGTGTGTCAAAGTGGAGCTGGAAATACTGTAATTACAAATGGAGCACAAACAAATTAGAGAATATGTCTGGCAAACGTTATTATAATGGTATTTAATGGTGGGTGAGTCAGAGTTTTCCTTGATGTTAAAGTCGTAGTAATGTGATGTTTAGGGATGGGCAGAGAGCTCAGATGTGTCAATATTAAAAAGGGAATCAGAATTGTTTTCCAAATCGTTTGCAGTTATACTGAAACATATTGCCGTGAGTGGAGTGTGGCTGACGGTTATGGACTGTCAGTTGATCTTTATACTATGTTCTCTCACATGGTATAGTTACATTCTGATAGGTATACCTTATTTGGTGTTCCTTCGATTTAAGATCCCTGGCCTCACCAAAACTGATAAAAGGGAAAGAGATAAAGGAGGCCAAAAATTGATACGAGAAATAAGATAGTAAGACATCCTGTTATTATTTTTACTTCAAATTAAACTCGATTTTTATGCATAAGATATTGTCATTGTTATTTTGCTACAGCATCTCTGATATTTATGATTTATAATAAAATAAATGCCTCCTGTAATTTGGTCCATTTTGTTATATTTTTGTGATATTCTTCAAAGGTATTACTTGTAGAAGCTGCCAAATGGTATTTGGCAGAATATTTTTTGAACAAATAAGCTATACTGCATTTTTGATAAGCCACTCTGGGTCAAAATCGCTGTGTTTTAACATGCTGTGTGCGGTAGATAAATATACCATTGCTACGGTATGTCATGGCAATACAGAAGTCTCCCAGATGTCCACATTGCCATCTCTTCAAAGCTTGACAGGAAATGTTGCTGAGACTTGCTGTGGAAACATCAATAGTTTGCTGACCCGTGTCACAACCTAAACAACATTTAGCGTCTTACTTTAAGGTCATTCTAAAAGATCCTGGTTGTTCCTGCTCCTTCTGATCTTTCGCTGTGGCCTTTGATGAGGACTATTTAAACAGGTCATTTGCTTTATGTCCCTCTCTGTCCCATCAGCAGGCGGTTGATGTTGTCTCCACTAAAACTCAAGCCAGAGGTCGACATCAGTGAATTAATTGTGGAGCGCGAGAGACACTATTCCCAGACAACATATTGATCCAGGGTTGTTGAATATGCTAAACATTTGTCTAACGGAGGTGCTTTTAAAATCAGCAATACTACCTCCTCAGAATAAAAGGAGTGAATCTGTTAGGGACCGTGCTAAATTATACTATTAATAAAGGATGTAGAATTGTTGTCATCAAGCATCAAAGCATTTGGTTATTTGTTTTTGTCATCAGTTAATCACCATGTTAAATAACACCTTGATTAAATTTCCTAACACCTCTATTATTGATGTTTGCTTTTGTACTGAACAGGTTTCAAAATGGCTTTTCTAGCCAAGACATGTTATCTCCTCACATTGAAGATGCGTGTGCACACATTCTCCAGTTCTTATTTGTATGCTTGTGTGTATGTACATACTCTTATAGGAGTGCAAGTTGCCTTGTCTTTATAATTTTATCCATAAACCTAGAAATCTTATGATTATGTGGCCTCTATTGTTTTTAATATTGTTCTAAGGTGCGAAAAACATTTGCTTCCAGTGACATCTGCTGGTGCTGAGTTTGGGGGAAACTTCACAATGTAAGGAATGAACTGGGTGGTGGGTGATGTGTGCTCAAACGTTCATCCTGTCATACATACAATGCCCAAGTGCGTTGAGCAAATCATATCCAAAGTAACTTAAAATAAGTTTTGACAGTCAGTATTTGAGTTCCTTTTGATTTTGGGCAACCAGCCTTGTATTTCAACAAATCAGATTGTTCCCACAAACCCTGCAGGGTATCGTGTCCATATTTGATGTTGAACTTTATCCCCTTGACCGGAGTACCCATGAGTCGACAGTCTGTCGTTAGTCTGAAGTCTGAGACAATAAAAAAACTTCTCCAGGTTCCAACAGTGTGAAATGGAATGACTGATGACTGTAAAAGTTGTTTTTTTTTTAATTGCCTTTAGGTCTGTGAGAGGCCCTCCTCAGAACTTTTGTTCCACTGTAGAGTCAGACGCCCCCATCTGTGCAGCCTTTTGTGATTCAGAGGACATGTATTTGATAGCCAATCATAGCAATGTTGTGGGAATCCATGGGAGGGAAAAGTGTAGAAGTTTCCTTTTCAGTCTTAGATTGAGAGTATTATGAAAGGTAGGTTTTCAGATCTTTTGGAATTTTAATTACTACCTTCCCACTGTTTGATTGAATGTGAAGTAAGAGTTGCTGATTGGTTGTGCACTTTATTAAACAAGCACCAACTGCAAATTACATTTCATGTTGAATTCATTTATTTAAATGATGTCCATTTGTGTGGTGTGAGGTGTGATGAAATATGAGAAACCTTCAAGTTACAAAAAAGCATCTTTCCTTAGCCCCTCCCTGTTTTTACATTGCTCTCTTTTCTGCTTCTTATAAAACATGATTATATTTGTCATAAATAAACTTAAACTCTTTTACTTGACTGTTAGTGATTTGGAGTGACTTGCTGAGCCTAATTCATATTCCTAATTCATTCATATTAATCTGTATCGTTAGCTTGTGAGATCTAGTAGCTAGCAAAGTGATATTTAGTATTGTGTTTGGATCACAGCCAACAAAAGTTTTATTTGATTTTAATTTTCACGATTTATTGATTTCTCCTTCATCCTCCTTTTCTAATAACACAGATGATGGGGTGTGGAGGCATACGGTCCTCTGTATCTCTGTACAACACTCACACATACTCACTTTTCAGCAATCCTGTCCGAAGGATTTGAATGAACTCATTATTTGTATATCACGCCCATACATTCAGTTTCACTCAGAAATATGTCACAGAGCTCATTAGTTTGCTAATTACTCAACAGATAAAATTGAAAGTGTCCTTCAAATGTGTTTTTAAATATCTTGTATGCCTGCACATCCTCAGGTCGCATTTTCTGTATTTAATACAAGTAGAAATACAAAAGTCATTGTCTTTTAACAAGCAGTCAGACTATGGAAAAGAGATACTGATAATTACCATTAGCAACATTAGCTTAGCCCTTCACTATCAGTATGCAACTGAAGGTTTCCGAACAAATGCGAGCAAAGCTACCAGCTAGCTGGCAACTGAGAAAACACATGTCAATAACTTTTAATTTACCAAGAGTTGCAAAAAAAAAAAAAAAGATCAACTGTAACACACTTACTGAATTCCAAATTATTTACCCTTAAATTAAAATGAAAATTAATCATATTACTCCTAATTTGCATGTTTTGTTTTTTTTTAGGCATTTCAAAAGATCACTTCAGATTTGTTGGGCAGTTGGATTGAAACTCAGCTGCTGTGTGCTTGATGTCAACTGGCTGAATTTTCAACGTACACAACAACAATCAGGTGAAAAAATTTGGCAAACGCCAATATTTAAATCTCCCTCCTCTCTGCTGTTTGTAAGTTTCACTTGTAGCTTTAACTGTGGTAAGTCACCAGAGAGCAAATAGAGAAGACTTACTGTTGAGCATAGGTCAGAGCTAATGAGAGCATAAACCTAGCAGGATTCAGCTCATTATGCTTTTTCTACAAACTGGGTCAGACTCAAAGGTCCAGTGGGAATGAATGCTAACCACCGGGATCAGAGTGTCCAGAACACTTTCTCTAATAGGACTTTGAGAGCCCTCATTAGCCACATGCATTTGAACTCAGATCTTAAACATACAGCAAACTTCAGATTTAAAAACTACCAGGCTTAGAAGACACACAAACAAGAAATGGAAACGAGCATGCGAAGAATTGAAATCTTGCACATACACTCGGAAATGAATTCTGAAGAAACCCACACATAACACACACTTAAAAGCCTTTTACCTCCTGCTGGCTGAAATGTTCTTATACAAGATATTAGTGCTGTGTCCCCTGTTATGAATGATATTTTGAGGTTAGTTTAAAGCTAATTTTCCCTTGTCCCTTGTACTGCTGAAATGCAATTCTTGCATTTTCATAGAACATGGGAAAACTGTTCAAATAAATTGATTTGCTATATTTAGAATGACAGAAATCATCACTGTATCATGATTGTTAGATTATACATTGCATGTTCCAGCTACTACAAAACACAAACCAGCCATTCCTCCAACTACCATCATTGTCATGCAGCAGCTCTCAGTTTAGTCATATTCTCCCCTCACATCTCTGAACCAAAGCCCCCCTCACAAAGCCTTATAAAAATCTGTGCCCCGGGAGGGAGCGAACTGCAGAATACCAAAGCGTACCAGGTGCTGTGTTTAAAAAAGCAGGACTCTGCTTAAAAAGAGATGCATTATTTAAAAGACAACTGAGAGGCATAAATAGAGTGAATTCATGACAAGGCCCTACAATCTGTAGCCCCTAATAGGCCCCCGGTGGTCTTGGTGTGGTCTTCTTGTGCAAGATCAGTTGACTTGGCCCCCCTTTTGGCTCAGGATAGCATGCTGTTTGTCTTAGGCTGACCTTGATCAGCTATTTCCCAGTCAAACCACAATGATTTTGCCCAGTCGGGCTGCAATATAGAGAGCTGTGTTGAATGGCAATAAATACCACTACAGCTACTATATTGAGCACTGTTGGCCATGCTACTGAGGAACTTTGATTGTTAACCTTCAATACGTCAAGGTCAAAACAATTACAGATACAATGCTGTACTGTGTGTGTCTCTACCGATTAGATGAAATATTCCATTTGATCAGAATTCATCAACATTTACAGAGGAGATTTGACCTCCATCTGAACTGTGTAGCATACTCACTGGGTCTCTACAGTACCTGAAATCATCACCACTGGTTCAGCCTCACACATCACATCATTGTCATGTGACGCATACGCTACAAAGGCAGCTTTGCCAAGCTGCAAGCACATGGCAGAAATGAATCGCTCAGAGTCAGCCATGTGGCGGGCAAATGCCCAACTAGCTGCTACAGAGAGAGATAACAGGCTGAGTCAGAGACGCTGTGAGTCAAAATCCACTTGAGGCCATGTCCAATCTGTAAAGCAACCTACAGAGAGCCAAATTACCATAAAACACATGGTAAATAGAATTAGAAGTAATACCTGATTAGCTTTCTGTGTTGCTCATTGTCAACAGAGGGAAAATCCAGCCGTGCTGCAAATAAGGAGACTTGTCCAAATCAGCCAGGCTAATGCATTTAATGTTGCTGTTGATGAAGTCAGTCCTTCATTTTGGGCACTCTAAAGCTCTTATACTGCACTTTGCTCAGGTCTCATAACTCTCTAGGCTCTAGTGAGCAATCCTCACAGATCGGTGGAGTACAGGTGTGCCACAGAGACTCACATCTCATTAAAACGTGTATTACCCCTTCCTGTCTCCCTATCTCCATTCCTACCCAACCCTGCTGTAACCATATGGACCACATACCGACTCTCATTATACGGCATGAAGTGAATTAATTCCCAAGAAGACACGGAAGGGCCAGAAGTGTTTGCCTGCACAGGGTGGCATGTTTATAATCAGATCTGGGGGTTGGAAAAAGGCTGTTGTGCTGACTCATTAAATCATGTCTGAGAAGGGGTTGATATGGCTTATTGTATTTTATTGTGATTTAGGTCTGTTATCTGACACTAGAGCACATACAGTAATTATTGTCAGGTTATTTCAGGGTTAATATGTTCACTGAATCTGTCATGTTTTTCAGTGGGAGGTTTTTTGTGGACAGTTCCAGAAAAATTTGCATAATTTGCATCTTGGCACAAAATGTTATCATGAAAATCAAGTTTAATTGTACGATAATATTCCACATTTCCAGTTTTAAATAAATTAAAATAAACGCGTTTATAACATTATCGGTCGTCTCAATGAAGGGTTTCTTGAGTTCATCAAACTGAGCTGTTGGAGTAGGTCTCACAGAAGGGTGGGAACATATGTGTATTTTACATTTTTTTACTTTTTTTACTCTGGACTGCACATTTATGTATTGCATCTGACACAACATATGTACTTAAGTTGGCCTATCGGTGAAACCAGGCTAACTTAGGGACAAGAAGCTGATTTTAACAAAAACAAAAGCATTTCTGAATTTACCCTCCTTACTGTGATTCATTTTCACCATACCTTTGTTAAAATTCTTCTGATTTGCATTCAGTATCACTGTTTTCACAGTTTTACAATTGCTTTTAGTAAAAAATTTCAAAGGCCAACTGCTCTCTAGCAGTACTCCTACATGTGTAGTGAGGGCAGAAGACATAAAGAATATTGTATTATATACTATATTGTGTATTCACATATATTGTGAGGCTGTATTTGATAAGGTACAGGCCTTAAATGCGTAATGCACAACGGTTGTATGACAAACACAATGAAAAATACATATCTACATATCTTTTAGCATTTTTCATTATTCTTTATTTTATTTTTATTTATAATTTAGACGTACAGTAATCCATCTGTAAGCATACAGTATTCTCAAGGAAACAACATGTAGAAAACCCACATGTAAACAGGTTAAAGAGACTGCATATGTCCTTTAAAGTCCCAGATGCACATACATGTACAAGTCCCCCAGTCCTCTTCTTTTAATCCATTACATGCTCTTAACTTGCATGTCCTGTGAGGCGGGGGTGTACCAAAGCACTCTCAGCCCCCAGTCATTAACCCCCTCTCCATCTGCTGACACAACAAAGTGAACAAGCGCATAATCAGATGACAAGTGATGGAACGAAATTAAGCAGGAGCAATGGGCAGGGTGCTGGAGAAGATGTCTTAAGCTTTCCTTAAAAGACATGGCACAGCAGGCGGCTCATCAGGAAATTGGGGTGTCAGCTAGCTGTCAGGGTGCATTGACCTAACAGGCCTAGTTTGCCGGGCAGCTGTCGTTAACATGTCAGTGTTGCTCTCGGCCAATCAATCCTTCACAGAAAGGGGAGCAGCTCTCAGAAAGAGAGGAAGGGAAGATCATTCACCCTATATACATATAGGGTGAATGATATACATATATAAAATAATGTAAATTTAAAAATAACATACTTTCTTTACATTCACTTTCAAAGCACAAAACATAAGCGTTGACCATTTCAAACACCATAATCTCCAGCATATATACCACTGTATATGAACTTCAAAATGGCTTTTGCCACGACCTCTACTCTCTCAAATAAAAAAGTTGACTCTTTTCACAGTCAGTGCTCAGCCACCAAACCCTCTTGTTGTCTCCGAAGGTCAAGCGAGTGCTCGGGGAAGGTGTGTGTCGGTGCAGTGGAGGAGAACTGCTGCATGTGTTCAGTGCATGCTCTGTCTGGGTGACCACGAAGCTGCCTATCTCCCACCATTGCTCCCGCTTGGGCATGTCAACTTTCTAGGGCACGGCAGCCTGGCTCCCCAGGGAGAGGACACAAAGAAAGAGAGGGGTGGGGTTGGGGAGAGGTAGGGAATAAATAAAATAACACTTGTGTTTCACCTTGGAGAGGCCGGCTGCCTGTTGTTGTTTTTCTCTCTGCAGATTTAAATCCAGCAAAAGCTCATGAATATCCCTGGGAAATGTGACATCTTCCCTTGGGTTTGCATGTCTGCAGCCCATGGTTTGGTCAATGTTTGAGAGTCTTGCATTGTGAGTGACAAGTTATCAACATCTCACAATGAACCACGCTGACAGAGGAGCTTAGTAATTCAATTTTCATGAGCATAGAGTACAGAAAGGCAGTTTTCACAGCAAACAGCATCCATAACAGATACAGTAACCGACGGACATAACATGCTGCACCCTGCACATAGAAAGGCAGAGAAAACAAAGAAGTTCACAGGAACGTTGGATGGCGAAGTGAATAAACTTAAAGACAAAGCAGAGTTTGAGCCTGAGTTTACTAAAGGAATAGTTCAGCATTTTGGAAAATATTGGATTGTTAGGTGATACCACTGACACATCTGTATGAAAATAGCATACATAAAAAATACCCTTTAAAATGGAAGCAAATGGAAACAGAAGGTTTTATAATTTTTGTCATAAACCAAAATACCAGGCAAAAATATTTTGAAATGTTTTTTCTTTTATTATTATTATTGATAGGTGCACTGTAGTGGTGGATGGGCTGCACTGACAGTTGTTTCAGGTTGACTGTTGAATATTGATGTAGAAATCAGAAGAATTGATTTTGGAAACAGGTTTGTCATTTTTCAGATGGTTTCAACAGAAAACTGCTAGACTTCATGTTTATGTAAATTAAACTGGGACTACTGTGGCAGAGCACTGGGTCACAAAACAGATTTTGACACACTCTGTCTGAACCAAGCCATACAAGTTTAACACTGTGTGTTGCTCAGGGCTGCCATATATAATTAAAGTGCTTCTTTGGGCCATCCCCTCAACTCCCCCATGCCTCTGGCAGACAGATAGGGAATTAGGTGAAAAGCGTTTTTGAATCACTCAAAGAGATGAAAATATGGACTGAAAATCTGATATCAAAATGTAGCCCTGATGAGATATGAGATGCACCTACATTTGTCGGCTAAGCAGCACATAACTACTATCTTCCACACTGCTCCTACATGCACAGAGACAGAAAAATCTAGTATGTGTTCAGTAGCCTCCAAGAAGTTTCAATGAGCCCACTCCTCTTGAAGAAGTCCCAGACCCTGCATTACGGTAGTGAGTATGTCAGAGTAGCGGTAATGACCTTGATGATTCTGCCACTTTGCAAAATCCAGCGATGAGAAGGCCATTCCAGCGCATCAATTATGAGAGGCGTTTGTTGAGGTAATGTGCTGCACGCAAGGCAATGGGCGGGGGTGGAGGGAACCTGCTGCACTATTCATGCCACCATCTGCTTCCTTTCAGAAAGTCTTGCTCCACAGGCCTGTGTGCTCTGGAACCAGGCCGTGGGTTGCATCGCCGGTCTAATTCTTCCAACAGTGTTTGGAGCCACTGCACAAACATGCGATTTAGACCAGCCAACGCTGCAGCCGTCACTGTTTTGGTCCCGGCTATACCACCCTGTGCAATACAAACAGCCAGACAGAGCACCTGTGCAATTGGAATCTGGTGGAATGGAGGAAGCAAACACAAGCAGCAGGGGACTTCCACAGCAATAACAGGGATCAATAAAGAAAGCACAAGGGCGACAGCTGAAAGGGGTCATCACATAAGATCCCAAAGCCAACACATGAAATATAAATGCTGCTGAAATAGACAGGATTTCTCTTCCAATGACAAATTTCTAAAGACCACAAGTGCTTTGTGTTTCCAGTCTTTTCGATCTGCATTAAACCCTGTATTAAAGGAACTTGTATTGGCAACAGGACTCTGGAAGCTGTTGACCCACTGCCCAATTTGCATTAGAGGTGATTAAGACCAGGCGATGAATTAATTGTAAGCCTTAGTTTGCACCTCTTTTAGTATATTTGCAAAGTAAATCCGTGCTCTGATTGAATCTAATATCCACAGAGAATATCGTTGAGAGGGGCTATGTATCCTGATGGAGGCATCTTATCAGTATGCAAATTGAACAGCTCATTTTGCTCATTATATTAAATGAGCCGCGACTGAATGAGTTTGTCTCAATTATTTCAAAGTTGTGCTGCGCACCCGTTCCACATAGTGGTATTTTAGCCTTATATTAGAGCCTGGGTATACGATTCAGGGCTAAGTAGATCTTGTCATAGTCTACATTTAGGACGCCTGGGGTATAAACTGCACACACGTATGCACACACACATGCACACCATAGACTAAACACTGGCCACCCTGCGGCTTGTCAGTTATAAAAGATGACTTAGCCAGGCAATGATATCATTAAAGACTAAAGCAGGGAAATGTATGAGGACACAAAAGGCCAACCTTCACATTGCTCTGTGTGCTGCTGTATAATCTGTTGGTGGGGGGTATGAATAAGCTCACTGCAAGGACAGCAGAGGTGCTCGAAAAGGGTAACTGTGACACAGACCAGTAAACTACTGTATCAACATCATTTCATTCTTCTTTCTGTTGTCTTTAATAGCATTAAATTGGCAAGTGTGTTTTGCAAGAAAATCGTGCTATTTTGACTTGCATGATCTTATTACATGCTACACTGTATGTAGATAAGATAGCTTGTCATAAACAGGGAAGATACACAGGACACGTATGGGTGAATCAGCAGTGAGGCTCCGTTCAGTTTATGTATCTTCTATAAAAATATAAGAAGAGAAGAGAACAAAAAGAGAGCAAGAAAGTTCAAAAACAGCACCACATAACTTTCTCCATGGTTTTAAGTATGCTATTGAATATTTGAATAATATTACAGTATTTTTATTGTGTAAAACACATAAAATACAGCTTTCTTTAATGCATGCACCAACACTCATTTAACAGGAAGACCTGGAAACTTTGTCTAGATTAGCTAGAGTAGATATGTAAAATCGTAATTCCTATTTTTTTTTTTTCCTGAATTGTACTCAACAGTAGTACTTAAACAGTACTTAAAGGTAGGCTATTTTTAGATTACAAGTTGCCATAGCATATGGTGAAAGTGCCTCTACTCAGAGATGTTGTGACAGCTATCGAGTGAGGAAGCTGGAGGCTTGACAAGACTTGCCAGTGACCAGAAAATGGATGAAGATTCTGTCAAGAGCGTGAGATCAATACCTCTCTTCGCTGAGTTCTTTGTCACAATGATTAGGTGAAAAACTGGCGATAATATCACATAAATAAACAATGGACAGCTGGAGCAAATACTGACAGCCCAACCTTATGCAGTTTTGCATGTATTAGGTTTGGATGAGCAATATGGTCAAACATCATTCGTCTCTTTTACACTGTCACTGACAATACATATAATTCATGCTTAATTCGTAGAATTAAACGTCAATCATGAATTCTTTTTGCATCTTTAATAATTTTGCATTCATTTTCAAGAAATAAATTTCACAGAGAGCAAAATGTCTCATGGATCTTTTTAAATCCTGTTTCGGAAAAGCTTATGTTTCATATTTCTTGCTTCAATACTGCCCCCATGTGTTAGGAAGCTAAATATTACCCAGGCACAACATTCCTGAGAGGAATCGTATGCTCTGTTCATAATTACTGCAACAGCCATCAGCAAAAATGGCATAGCAAAAAAAAATCTGCACCCAAACAGCCATCATCATTATATTGTAATAAAACCAGACCAATGTTTTTTCTTTGTTCAATCTATGGTCAAACAGCAAGGTAACTACTTAAGCTTGAAAGTGAATGTGTCACTCTATAACTTATTTTATTTGAACTGATAATGTTGAAAACCCCTCAATGGAGCATAGCATGAACCTCACCTACACCGTCTTTATGACTTTTTCAAAACAGTGTGAGATAGCTGAGTAGATCCAAAAACTCAGTTGCTTCGTCTTTACTTGATGACTGTCTTTCTCCTTGGGTGATGTGACAGACAGGTCTGGTGCACCATATGAAATATGAAACAGGATGGGGACATCGTTGACAGCCATGTCACAAAGCATCAGTAAGGATGACAGGACCAAAGACCCCGGTCTGCTACGCTGACATCTCTGCAGCTAATCGGAAGCTACAGGCCCTTGCAGCTGCTGGACCAAAAGATGGAGAGAGGGGTCAATAATTTAGCAGCTGCAATATGTTGAAGCTAGTCCAATGTTAAGGTCTCCTTCTATCCATTCTGGGGAATGTTGGGTTCTCTATATTACAATTTAATTAAAGAGTTTGGTCGATTAGACCTGCTCTAATTGGGAAGTGTCATGAAATAACTTAAATAAATTGGCACTATATAAATAAACTGAATTGAATTGAAAATCCTTCTCCTGCACTCTCTGTCACTCTGACTTTCTCACTAACGCATTTTGTGAACAAAGATTCATTGTGTATGGTTAAACTGCATCTGTACAGTGTAACTTACCGTTGCTTTCTGTTACACTGTGCATGAGTGACAGTTTGAAGTGGTTTAACAGTTCTCTCTATTGCAAGAACGTATAACAAACCATATGACCGACAGTGTTTATGCCACCCTTACTCAGTAAATAGCATTCTCTCTTCTTTCATTGTTGCGTGTTATTCGTTCTACGAGGTATTAAAGAATTTCCCAGGTTTTCTCTGTTCATGGGTCAGGTTGCTATGACAACAGAGATGAGCTGAATGTTCTGTCAGGTATCACCTTTGCTGTCTCACCTCTGGTGGCTGGCACTCACATCCAGAGCTGCTGATGGGGCCTCAGTAGGTGGGTGGGGAAGAGACAGGGAAAAGCTAGCACGAAGGGACAGGAAGAGAGAGGAAGGAAGCAAGAATGGAGATTTGGCTCACTGGCCCTCTGGGCCCTAACGCCATACTAATGACTGATGCCATTGTTGCACTCAGGTGAAACTGAAGTGGCTGCAGCGTGATGGCAGGGAGTCATCCCAGTGGAGGAGAAGAATACACAATGCAGGAAGGACATTTGCAGGCATGACAGGTCTTGTTCAGGACACTTAATGTTCCTTACTGTCCAATTAAACATCTTTTGGAAAGCGATTAGGAAAAAAAATAGAATTAACCATCAATCGAGTGTTTGTTAAATCACTTCCAAACAGCAGAACTGGATTCTTAACTTGTTGAAGTGGTGAGCATGTGGCTGTAATCATAACGGCACTCTGTATATCTGTCCTTTACAAAACCAAAAAGATACAAAGGAAAAGTGTAGGGACTGCGTTAATCAGTCTGTATCTGCTGTGTTTGCTACATTAGCATGTCCTGTTAGCTAACTTACCTGTAGCAGCACTGCTGGCAAGGGGCATATTATCTGCTGACTACTTTACATTTGTAGGGAAATATCAAAAGTTAAGTGTTCAGAAGAGTGTTTACAGCCAGCCCAAGGAGTTTTAGCATGAGCTAATATTTGTTACAGCAACTTTTTGTCTTTTCATCTTACAGCCTTTGGCTTTTATTTATTTTTGTATGAAATCAAACACATTAGTAAATCTGGCACGGTTATCATG
The DNA here is from genome assembly GCF_020382885.2 of Scatophagus argus. Classification (NCBI taxonomy): domain Eukaryota; kingdom Metazoa; phylum Chordata; class Actinopteri; family Scatophagidae; genus Scatophagus; species Scatophagus argus. The sequence goes on along the minus strand of NC_058505.1, from coordinate 5,863,783 downwards.
GTAAACTCTCTTCTCAATACAAGGACACATATCCTACAGCCATGTTTTTTTACCCTGTCCCTCAGTCTTCAAAGTTTATGAAAGCCTATTAGCCTTTTACATGTTGAGTCTAAAGCTGGCAGCCGAACAGTTGTCGTTGCAAGGACTTTAAAGAATGTTAAGCCTGAGAAACACTGCTTTTCAAACAGATGATTGTCAGCTCTTCATGCCTGATTCAACCAGATTTCACAAACAGATGGACTGATTTTCTGCATTTGGGTGATTCATGTTTTTTGCCCTTTACATTTCCAAGTTTAGGCTGTATGCATTGACATCAACCCCTCTCACACATGACAGCCTGCTGTGAATGGGTTTTATTACACAACAGACCTTTACAATTTAGTCAGGGTTTTTGAGTTTTTATGAATATGTTTACAGTTTTGAGTTGGCATGAACAGCAACAAAGGGGTCCTCATCTCTGTTGCTAATCCTAAAGTGGGCGTGGCCATCACACCACTAACGTGAATCTGCTTCCCCATGCACCTGCTTCCTTCCTTCTGGCCAGAAATTATGTCACAGTAAGTGACACCAGGCATAGTGTCAAGTAGTTTCAATGCACCATATCAGCAGTTTGTTAACCAATTAGTTTTGGTACCTAAACCTAACTTAACTGTGACTGCAAACCAAAAATAACAAGTACAAGCCAATCACAGCACAGTAGGGTGGGACCAGGTGAAACACTTTGGAAGAAAAACAAAACATAACATAACAACACAATTTGTGTAGGCGGGTAGGGAACTGGGTTTATGTAGCCAAATAACTACAACTTAACTATTCTCACCTGGGTACAAAGAGACACTCCATCTGAAAAAAAACATACCTCCTGGTAGATGAAGAGTCCGGAGCCACCAGGGAACCACTTGATGTTGAGGTTATGCAGACGACCGTAGACAGCAGACAGATCAGTTTGTTCATGTAGCCAACCACTTTGTCCCTGAAGTAATCTTTCCCCAGGGCCAAGTCCAACAGGCCAACCAGAGGACAGTTACGCACCAGCAAATGAGCATTGTTTCACAATATAATTATTCTTTAGTCTTGTTTTCAAACTTCTTCTGCTATCCAACTATCCAGCTATGTTCAGCCTTCTCTATTTAATATAATTTTGCTCAAAATGTTCAGAAGCTGGGGGGTCATATATTGCAACAAATGACCCCTTCGAAATCTGAAAATAAGGGATTGCCCTCCTTCTCTAAACTTAGAAGCTATCAAACTATGTTCAGCCATACATACCTGAACTGCACCAAAGTCATTTGGACCTAAAAAGCACTCACACGCTACAGCGATGTCCACCCAGCGCCACTCAAAGAGCTGGACGATGGCAGTCCTGCCACGCTTGGTGGAGGGGGTCATGTTCTACGTGGCCGAAAAAGCCACCAAAATGAACAATGTCATGGTTTCCGTTGTTGACTCACTGACTCACCTGCTGACTCATCATTAGTATTTACAGTCATTTACTCTATCCTGGGCCAATGAGAAACTAGCAAATATCAGCCTGGGGGTTAAACAAATCCTTCTACCTTATAAAATTAGTAGAAGGAAAAATAGCTTTGAAAATATGCACCAAAGATCCTAATGCTTTCTTATTCATTTACTGACATTCCAGAAATATCTGAAAATCTGACACATCCATTGCCCTGAATTTTACTCTCTCTACAGATCAGAATTAACTGAAACACACCCTTAAAAGAATCACATTTACCTTTTCATGTGATCTTAAAGATTCAACAGTATTGCTAGAGCACAAAAAACAACTTCATGACATGACCAACCAGTACAAAGAAAACAGCCAAGGCAAACTTAAATGGATTTGTCTCAAGGCTCATGATGCCACAAGAGCAGAGCAAGGTAGACCAGGCCACAGTTGAGATGACTGCCACAGTTTTCCAGCCATTTTCAGTTGTAGACGAGCAGGGATTTAGGGACTTCACAAAAGCACTTGACCCCTCACATGTGCTTCCTGGAAAAACACAAGTTCCAGACAGATGTCTCCTATATAATCTGTATGAGAAATTCACCAATGGTGTGCTTAATGACTGACTGTGGGACTTGCAGCACAACAAGTGGCTGCATGTCTGTTACATGTCACTACAGGTGACATCAAGGTGCAATCTAATTTGTTGGACTTTTCTGAAATCAAAGAAAACCATACAGCTGCAAATCTGGCTATAGAATTGAGCTTGATAACCACCAAATGGTGGGGTATCAATAACAAGACTCTTGCCTCTTTTGGATATGGTGCAGCCTATATAAAGATGGCTCTGAATGACATTCTACACTGGAGCCACCTAAACCATATATTAACTCTATAACATATATTTTTAATCATATATTTTATTTTTAAATAATTTATTAGTCATGTTTTTCAGATGTAAGGAGGGTAGGAGGGGACATTAAGCTTGGGCATGTACACCTGTTTCCACAATAACTAAGATTTATAAAACAGATTAAGGTGTACATATGGCTTCACAAACCTGATGTCAAAGTAAATTAACACAATAGTTGTCAGTTCTAGATTTCTGACGCTGTCACATGCATAAAGAACAAAGGAGGCATAGCAGTTACAAAACATCCTTGCATAACAGAGTTATTATCTGCTTCTTATCACAGCCATAATAGAAAAAAAATAAATAAACAGTACAGGCAAGCCACACTTTCAGGCAGAAGGGCAGGAGGCCACATTTATTATGTAAAACAAGTTAACTAAAGCAGACCTGACAAAACACAAGCATTTTCCCATGAGGGGCTTCAAATACAACCCTCTGCTCAGGTTCTGTATGTGGGTAAAGGGTCATGTGTGTCAGCTCAGGAGAGATAACCAGCTGTATTGAAGCAATCAAATAACCCAAAGAGAGGCAGAGACCTCAGGACAACCGCTAGCAATGTGGAGGTTGGCTGCTGGCCAAGATCGACAAACCTTTTTTTTTTTTCTTCTCCCCAGACAGACGGAACTTTAAAAATACTTACAGCTCCCAATCTCAATATTTATCTGTGAGTGTCATTAGCTATTATGTTATGTTACATATGCCAAAATCAACCAGATTTTACTAAGAAATTGCCTACTTTTCATATGGATATCCATACAAGTAAAACATGTATGTTGCCCTTTAATTTTACAAATACAGGAGGTATGCATTTTCATTTTGCATGTGATATAAACCCTCTCATGCTAAAAAAAATTAAAATAAAAAAAGTCATGTTCACAGTCGTTCAGGTTGATTAAAATTAGGTTTATTTTAAGCTTTTCATGATCATTTTACAGCTTAGATTCAGCATGGATAGCAACGAAGGGGTCCTCATCGCTGTTGCTAATGGTGAAGCGGGCACGGCCATCACCACCAACTTGGATCTGCTTCCCCGTGCACCTGCTTCCTTCCTTCTGGCCAGAAATGACGTCACAGTAGGTTCCACCAGGCATGCCAGTGTTCAGGGTCACATCCAGGTTCCTGAAGGTGAAGAAAGGGTACATATTACATCCCGCAAAATGTCACAATTAAATAAATATCTACTTTTCTGTATTTTCTATTAAAGCTTAATTTACACACATAGTACATAGCTAATAATTCTTACCAGTCATCATTGTTGAAGACAATGAAACCGCGATTACCACGTCCAAAGGCAACCTGGTTGCTCTGATTGTCCCACCAGTTGGAATGAGGCTGTCCATTGACCACGTTGCGGAAAATAACCATGTTCCTGAAGGACAGATGTGACAAAATAAAATTGTTGCATACTACGTACAGAGTTTTCACATCTACATGATCGAGAAGAAGGGAATAAGTGAGTTCTGTGTGTCAGGTCAACAGTTTCCAGTCTCTTGCTCTTTGAGGACTCACTTGATCTGACGCCATCTGTGCTCACACACCCATCCGTCTCCACAAGTCTGATCAGAGTTGATGGGAACAGGCTTGGTTGATCCATTACTATAGCTGGGAGGGCCCATCCAGTCATTCTGATCCTACAAGACAATGATGGACAAATGAGTTTACCAATAAATTGTTCCAATTACACATTATACATTGTGTTTTATAATTACTCCTACTTAAAAGAGAAGTTACCTTTCCATTGACAATTTGGCGGTTCCAGCGGAAGCTAGACATCACCCTGGCTACTCCATAAGGATGAGCCAGCATGTAGCCAACAGCCATCTTGTAGAGCCTGGGGTCCCAGAAGGTAAGGATAGATGCACCTCCAGCACCGTGGCCTCTCTGGTTGTCATGGTTGTCAACAAAGACAACAGCATTTCCACTGGACATAAAACCCCATCCCTCTCCCCAGTTCCTGCAAACAAGAACACAGTTTTGCTAATAAAGAGTAGGCTTTTCAGAATCAGAAATACTTTATTGATCCCTGAGGGTTTTTGAACAAAATACTGCCTAGTATTTTAACTAAGAAACACCAGTTCCAATGAGTGATAATTTATGAATAATTCTGCGAAATGCCTTGTCTCTAGAAACACAATTAGCAACTAAGAACCTATTTGTCCAATTCAACAATTTATGCCTTGTGCATTGCAGTCATGACTAAATAATTACTCTAAAGCCTTACTTTGATTATGTGATTTAAGCACCCCAACAAGAACACACATACTTGGTGTAGCACAGCTTCTCGCCGTTCCATTTTCTGAAGACAGTTCCAATTTTAGCGCTGTATTTGAACTCAGTCACCCTACCCAGATGGATATATTCTCTGACACCGATGGGCTCTCCTCCCAGATCAATAACCTGAAGGGAAATCAACACTTAATTGACATCATCCACACTATTCAAAGTAGATGTGGTTTACATTGAGATCAAAGGGTGTTATTCCAGTTTAGCAGCTTTCTTATTTGAGTTACCACTTCAGGGTTCATCATTTCACATTATCAGTATTACCTGTACGTATACCTGCACTAGAGATTGGCCAATATTTTTTTTCACACCAATACCAATGCTGATACAGATACTGATTATTGGCAATCAAAGATACCAATAACCAATGTTTGAAATTGGTATAGATTGGCAAAAAAAAAAAAAGAAAATCTTGGTGCCAAAACTTAAACAGTGATGTTCTCAAGTACTACAATTTTGAGGCACTTGAGGCACAAAATCCAAATCCACTATTATAAAACTTTTTCAATTAATTGTGGATACTAATTTGGATCAGATAATCGGCCAAGCCAAAATCAGTCCATCCCTTGTATTTGCCTGCTTGTCAGCTACTGTGGTAATGTCTTCTGGATTACATCTGCACCAAGTGTCCATGCAATTGTATTTGTCATCTTCATTTAGATGCTAATTGTATCATGTGGGCAGTGAGCACTCATCTAATCACAAGCTTTCATGTAGATTTCGGCTGGGGCATGCCTAATCGTGAACCTAAATTCAAAGTAGCTTGGCGGCAGATTTTTTATTTTCTGGCTGCAAGTTTTCCATTAATCCTTCTTTCAAATCCATATAATACAGCCTTTTGATTCAGGAAGATACAACAGCAAAACTGTAAGATACACTCAGGTGACGTGAAGCTGCTCTGCATGTTGACATCTGCCTATTATAAACTCCTTAAGGAAGTATTCACTTGTGAAATGATGGTCTTATCATAAAACTGGGCTTTCTATGCAGTAGACAGTAGCAAATATTTAATACTACATTTAGATTTTTCCTTATGTCTTTTGGACAAATATTACCACATCAGTGTGGAAATTAAAAAAAAAAAAATAAATCATACCTCTTGGTAGATGAAGGGTTTGGAGCCACCAGAGAACCACTTGGTGTTGAGGTTGTGCAGACGACCGTAGACGGCAGACAGATCACCAGGCCACATGTGCTTGCAGGCATCCACTCTGAATCCAGCCACACCCATATCAATCAGCTGGTTCATGTAGCCAGCCGCCTTGCCCCTGACGTAATCTTTCTCCAGGGCCAAGTCCAACAGACCAACCAAACGACAGTTACGCACCTGGAACAGCAAATGACACAATACAATTATTCTTTCGCCTTGTTTTCAAACTTCTAGAAGTCCCACAATTAATTTGTGTGGAAGCATTAGTCAACGGTATGGACCTTTGAACAGAATGAAAATCTGCTGTTAAATGTGAGGCAAAAATTCCACCAGTGTTTTTGAGTGACATTCTTTACCTGATTGGCATCACCATAGTTCTCAATTTCACCACTGCCAGTGTTGCATTTCTGATCATTGAAGTCCAAGTTGGAATAAGGGACAGAGGGAAAGTCCTCCCTGTTTGCACTGAACCAGCTTCCACATGAAGAGTGGGTTCCCTCTCCACCACCGGAGCCACACATGTGGTTGATGACAGCATCAACGTAGATGTTGACCTTTGAGATAGATAGATACAGGATTATTGGTGCGACACAACTAATTAACACCTCCATTCTATCCATTGTCACTTTCATTCATTTTTTCCAGTACATTCAGTTCATTCTTGGGTCATAGGAATCTGTCAAAACTGCACTGCTCACTGGTGTTTTACGCTAATGTTGGCACTCCAAATGTGAAGTGTGAGTGGTAGCTCCTCAAGGAAAAGATCTTAATTCATTACATTTTTGTGTTTTATGCCAGGTGCCAGGTGTTTGTTGTTATAACACAGTTTGATAATGATGTATAAAATGTCAAGTGACATATAATGTAACTAGTAAGACTTTGTCGTTGTGTTTAAGGCTCTAGATTTATGAGGTGCTGTCAAACCTAGAAAGCCATCCTTCCAAATGTCTTTTCAGTAAATCACTGTGGAGATGTAGTTTACCCCAACGTTGTTGCATCTGGTGATCATGTCTCTCAGCTCGTTCTCAGAGCCAGATCTGGAGCACAGTTTGTAGCCAATTGGCTGGTATCTTTGCCACCAGGGCCTCCAGGGATCGTTCACCAAAATGTGCTCACTTGGAGGGGAGATCTGAGCGAAACATTACAGTAATGATTACTTTCAACACAAGAATTGTCGTAAGACAGAAGATTGTTGTTGTATAGGGTTACAGTGAGTGTACTATACAGTTATTAAAGGTGCAGTTTAGAGATTTAACACATGAAATTCAGTTTAATCACAGCAATGGGTACCTCATAGCTGTTTCTGATTCTTCAGTTTTTACCATTTTTTAAAAAAAATCTATCTCTGGTGAATCCTGCAGCTTTAATGAAATGCAATACCAAATCACTGGATTATCATTTTAAAGATTAAAGATTTGTATTCACATTTTGTATTATAACACACCATAAACAGGGGAGTATTGTGTTATTTTGTTATGTTGTAATTGTTATGTTATAATTTAAAATAAAATAATAATAATAATAAAAAAAAGTTCAGCCATACATACCTGAACACCAGCAAAGCCATTTGGAGCCAAGAAGCGCTCACACTCTGCAGCGATGTCAGCCCAACGCCATTCAAACAGGTGGACAAGGGCAGTCCTGCCATGCTTGGTGTGAGGGTTGTGCTGGGCAAGGCTGAGCCCGAACAAAGCCACCAAAATGAACAACTTCATGCTGGATGAGCAATGAAACCACACTGATCTGCTTGCCTCACCGCTAGCTATTTATACATAATGTTTCTCTCCCTGGACCAATGAGGGACTAGCAAATAACAACCTGCAGGTGCTGGTGCTAAACAGGTGCTTCTTTCTCATGGCTTATTACCTTGTTTCAAAAATAGTAGAGGAAAAAAAAGTACTTATGGAAATATGATCCAAGGATTATTTAGTTAATGACATTTCAGAAATATCTGAAGTATTTGACATGTCTGCTGCATTAAATTTTGACCTCTCTGTCGGCCAGAACAAATAGAAACTCACGCATAAAGATTCACATTTACTTTGTTATATAACCTCAAGGATTAAGTAGCAACATTATTTTCTTGCTTTAATCATTACCATATACCATCTAAGGTGATTTATGAGATTTATCCTGCACTGATTGCACTGAAATATAAAAACATTTTTAAAAAGGCATTTCAAATGTCTTACCACTCATAACTCACGTTAGATTCACCCCTCTTTAGGGCTTGTACATTCAGTTCAATAACCAAATGAAGTTGCAAGAGCCAGTTTAAATCTATAGCTTGGTTTCAAAGTTTCATTTGAACAAAGATCTATTTTGGGCAAAGCAAATAAATAGCTGAAGCAGCGTGTTTCAGGTTTTGCTTGGTATTATGTTCATGTGTGCTTGTTGGGGGTATTACAGCATTCATAGTAGCTACATAATAGAAGTAAATACAGGCAACACACCAAAAATGACTGTCCTGGACATGAACTTGGCCAATAGTCCAAAATGTTGAATTATACTGGACGCAAATATTTTTGTATCGTTATGTTGATTCAAATTTAAATTTTTGCATGGACGCATGCTTAAATTACTTGCAAGACATAATAATGTATTGTTTTGTTCTTTTGTCATTTTAAGAGATTGCTATCAGTCCCAATGTGTTCAAAACTGTGCCAATATTCTTCCTAAGTGAAAAGTTTTCGCAATGCACAAAAACCATGCAAACGACATTTTCCGCAAATAAACTGCTATTTATAAAAGAAACGTACGATGAGAATGTGCACACGTTCTTCATTGGCACAAGTATGGAAAGCTGTGGGAGCTTCCCACATGTGTCTATTGTCACAATGATTAAGATTTATAAAAGAATCAGAATCAGGCCTTCATATGTCCGATGAACAATTTGTGTGCATATTTCCTTTTCATGTGCACAGTTGTGAATGTGCGCAGAGTTTTATCCATCTGACCCTGAAAAGTCTAGTCATATTAAATAATTATAGCAGTGGTCAGTTTCACATTACTGATGTTGTCACATGCAAAAAAAAAAAAAATGCAGTTACAAAACATCCTTGTATAACAGTGTTATCTGCTTCTCATCAAGGAAAACCAATACAGATAAACACTTGAGTCGGAAGGGTAGGAGGACATATTTGTTATATAAAACAGACACAAACTGACAAAACACAACATTTTCCCATGAGGGGCTTCAGATACGACCCTTCACCCTTCACATGGGTCATGTTTGCCAGCTCAGGAGTGTAATTTATGACACTGCATAAATTGTCAAGATCACGTTTAATTAAATGAAGACGTGTCTCTATGGACAAACGCTTCCAATCTAAGACTCACATTCACATGTGATATTATAGGTTTATTTATATGAAGAAAACGAACCTTAAAAGATTTACTCAGCTACTGTAAATGCTACTTTAAATAAGCTCAGGTTTCGACAATCATCGGCAGCATTAAAATTTTGCAACAATATTCCAGTGTAACATGTTGTCAAGTCTGAATGGGGCTATTTTGCATCGTGAGTACCTTCTTTTAATACTACTACAACCATTTTGTTAACTATACTTGTAGCTTGTAACTTGTGATTAATATTTTTGTATTGGTACTACCTGAGTAAAAGATCTCTATACTTCTTCCATCACTGCCATTTTACTTCTTCACTATAACTAAAATATATATATATATATATATAGATACTGTTCTTCTCAGTACCCAGGATCAGACACAGCAGAATACTCACTTATTGTCCCTACAGTTACATTCATGCCTCTCTGCATGAATGTTTGGGACAGTAGTCGGGTGGTGGGGTAGAAGCAAAAAATACCCAGTCTTTAGTTAAAGACATACTGTTTCCAAGGCTATCCATACTTATTTTGAGCCTTAGCCTTACTTTTAATGTTTGAAATTGCATCAAGACTATGTATTATTATCTTTTTTTAAAGATTCTGGTTATGTTCCAGTTATGTGATTACATTTTTTACTTTTGACTTTGCATCAAGTATCATTCACGGTTCTCATTATGTGGCTTGTGATGTGATGGTTTTTCCACTCACAGCTGGAAACCGTGTTAACAAAGACAGGTGATAAACAGCTTGATGATATCGGTCGTTTGGGGACACCACCAGCGAGAGACAGAGACATCAGGACAACATGCTAGCGAGGCTGGCTGCAGGCAAAGATGTACAATTTTTTTTTTTTTCCCCAACCCTAGACAAACTCACAGAACTTCCAAAATACGCAACTTGACTCACTGACTCACTTGCTGACTCATCATTAGTATTTACAGTCATTTACTCTATCCTGGGCCAATGAGAAACTTGCAAATATCAGCCTGGGGGTTAAACAAACCCTTCTACCTTTTAATTAGTAGAAGGAAAAATAGCTTTGAAAATATGCACCAAAGATCCTAATGCTTTCTTATTCATTTACTGACATTCCAGAAATATCTGAAAATCTGACACATCCATTGCCCTGAATTTTATTCTCTCTACAGATCAGAACTAACTGAAACACACCCTTAAAAGAATCACATTTACCTTTTCATGTGATCTTAAAGATTCAACAGTATTGCTAGAGCACAAAAAACAACTTCATGACATGACCAACCAGTACAAAGAAAACAGCCGAGGCAAACTTAAATGGATTTGTCTCAAGGCTCATGATGCCACAAGAGCAGAGCAAGGTAGACCAGGCCACAGTTGAGATGACTGCCACAGTTTTCCAGCCATTTTCTTGGATATGGTGCAGCCTATATAAAGATGGCTCTGAATGACATTCTACACTGGAGCCACCTAAACCACATATTAACTCTATAACATATATTTTTAATCATATATTTTATTTTTAAATAATTTATTAGTCATGTTTTTCAGATGTAAGGAGGGTAGGAGGGGACATTAAGCTCGGGCATGTGCACCTGTTTCCACAATAACTAAGATTTATAAAACAGATTAAGGTGTACATATGGCTTCACAAACCTGATGTCAAAGTAAATTAACACAATAGTTGTCAGTTCTAGATTTCTGACGATGTCACATGCATAAAGACTCATGCTAAAAAAAAATAAAATAAAAAAAGTCATGTTCACAATCGTTCAGGTTGAATAAAATTAGGTTTATTTTAAGCTTTTCATGATCATTTTACAGCTTAGATTGAGCATGGATAGCAACGAAGGGGTCCTCATCTCTGTTGCTAATGGTGAAGCGGGCACGGCCATCACCACCAACTTGGATCTGCTTCCCCGTGCACCTGCTTCCTTCCTTCTGGCCAGAAATGACGTCACAGTAGGTTCCACCGGGCATGCCAGTGTTCAGGGTCACATCCAGGTTCCTGAAGGGGAAGAAAGGGTACATATTACAGGACCGGGTCGCGGGGGCAGCAGCTTGAGCAGGGATACCCAGACTTCCCTCTCCCTAGACACTTCCTCCAGCTCTTCCGGGTGGACCCCAAGGCGTTCCCAGGCCAGCTGAGTGACATAGTCCCTCCAGCGTGTCCTGGGTCTTCCTCGGGGCCTCCTCCCGGTGGGGCATGCCCGGAACACCTCCCCAGGAAGGCGTCCAGGGGGCATTCGGAACAAATGCCCGAGCCACCTCAACTGGCTCCTTTTGATGTGGAGGAACAGCGGCTCTACTCCGAGCTCCTGCCGGGTGACAGAGCTCCTCACCCTATCCCTAAGGGAGCACCCCGCCACCCTGCAAAGAAAGCTCATTTCAGCCGCTTGTATCCGAGATCTCGTTCTTTCGGTCATGACCCAAAGTTCATGACCATAGGTGAGGGTAGGAACGTAGATTGACTGGTAAATTGAGAGCTTCACCTTGCGGCTCAGCTCTCTCTTCACCACGACGGGCCGGTACAACGACCGTATTACTGCTGTCGCTGCACCAATCCGCCTGTCAATCCCACGCTCCTATCTTCCCTCACTCGTGAACAAGACCCCGAGATACTTAAACGCCTCCACTTGAGGCAGGAACTCTCCTCCAACCTGAAGGGGACAGACCACCTTTTTCCGGTCGAGAACCATGGCCTCGGATTTAGAGGTGCTGATTCTAATCCCAGCTGCTTCGCACTCGGCTGCGAACCTCCCCAGCGCACGCTGAAGGTCCTGGCCTGAAGAAGCCAACAGGACAACACCATCCGCAAAAAGCAGAGATGAAATCCTGTGGTTCTCAAACCAGACACCCTCCGGCCCCTGGCTGCGCCTAGAAATCCTGTCCATAAAAATAATGAACAGGACCGGTGACAAAGGGCAGCCCTGCCGGAGGCCAACAAGTACTGGAAACAGGTCCGACTTACTGCCGGCAATGCGGACCAAGCTCCTGCTCCGAGAGTACAGAGACCGCACAGCCCTTAGCAAAGGACCCCGGACCCCATACTTCCAGAGCACCTCCCACAGGATGCCACGGGGAACACGGTCGAATGCCTTCTCCAAGTCCACAAAACACATGTGGACCGGTTGGGCAAACTCCCATGAACCCTCAAGCACCCTGCCGAGGGTATAGAGCTGGTCCAGTGTTCCACGACCAGAACGAAAACCGCATTGTTCCTCTTGGATCCAAGGTTCGACTATTGGCCGGATTCTCTTCTCGAGTACCCTGGCATAGACTTTCCCGGGGAGGCTGAGGAGTGTGATCCCTCTGTAATTGGAGCACACCCTCCGGTCCCCCTTCTTAAAAAGAGGGACCACCACCCTGGTCTGCCAGTCCAAGGGCACTGTCCCTGACTGCCATGCGATGCAGCAGAGTCGTGTCAACCAAGACAACCCCACAACATCCAGAGCCTTAAGGTACCCAGGACGAATCTCATCCACACCCGGTGCTCTGCCACAGAGGAGCTTCCCAACTACCTCAGTGACTTCAGCTTAGGCAATGTATGGACCCGCCTCAAGGTCCTCAGCCTCTGCTTCCATAACGGAAGACATGTCAGCAGGATTGAGGAGATCCTCGAAGTATTCCTTCCACTTTCCGACAATATCCCCAGTCGAAGTCAGCAGCTCCCCACTTCCACTGTAAACAGTATTAGCAGGGCACTGCTTCCCCCTCCTGAGGCGCCGGATGGTTTGCCAGAATTTCCTCGAGGCCGACCAATAGTCCTCCTCCATGGCCTCCCCAAACTCTTCCCAGACCCGAGTTTTTGCTTCCGCAACCGCTTGGGCTGCCGCATGCTTGGCCCTCCATATCTAATTTTTCTGTATTTTCTATTAAAGCTTCATTTACACACATAGTACATAGCTAATAATTCTTACCAATCATCATTGTTGAAGACGATGAAACCGCGATTACCACGTCCAAAGGCAACCTGGTTGCTCTGATTGTCCCACCAGTTGGAATGAGGCTGTCCATTGACCACATTGCGGAAAATAACCATGTTCCTGAAGGACAGATGTGACAAAATAAAATCGTTACATACTACGTACATAGTTTTCACATCTACATGATCGAGAAGAAGGGAATAAGTGAGTTCTGTGTGTCAGGTCAACAGTTTCCAGTCTCTTGCTCTTTGAGGACTCACTTGATCTGACGCCATCTGTGCTCACACACCCATCCGTCTCCACAAGTCTGATCAGAGTTGATGGGAACAGGCTTGGTTGATCCATTACTATAGCTGGGAGGGCCCATCCAGTCATTCTGATCCTACAAGACAATGATGGACAAATGAGTTTACCAATAAATTGTTCCAATTACACATTATACATTGTGTTTTATAATTACTCCTACTTAAAAGAGAAGTTACCTTTCCATTGACAATTTGGCGGTTCCAGCGGAAGCTAGACATCACCCTGGCTACTCCATAAGGATGAGCCAGCATGTAGCCAACAGCCATCTTGTAGAGCCTGGGGTCCCAGAAGGTAAGGATAGAGGCACCTCCAGCACCGTGGCCTCTCTGGTTGTCATGGTTGTCAACAAAGACAACAGCATTTCCACTGGACATAAAACCCCATCCCTCTCCCCAGTTCCTGCAAACAAGAACACAGTTTTGCTAATAAAGAGTAGGCTTTTCAGAATCAGAAATACTTTATTGATCCCTGAGGGAAATTGGGTTTTTGAACAAAATACTGCCTGAAGTATTTAACTAAGAAACACCAGTTCCAATGGGTGATAATTTATGAATAATTCTGCGAAATGCCTTGTCTCTAGAAACACAATTAGCAACTAAGAACCTATTTGTCCAATTCAACAATTTATGCCTTGTGCATTGCAGTCATGACTAAATAATTACTCTAAAGCCTTACTTTGATTATGTGATTTAAGCACCCCAACAAGAACACACATACTTGGTGTAGCACAGCTTCTCGCCGTTCCATTTTCTGAAGACAGTTCCAATTTTAGCGCTGTATTTGAACTCAGTCACCCTACCCAGATGGATATATTCTCTGACACCGATGGACTCTCCTCCCAGATCAATAACCTGAAGGGAAATCAACACTTAATTGACATCATCCACACTATTCAAAGTAGATGTGGTTTACATTGAGATCAAAGGGTGTTATTCCAGTTTAGCAGCTTTCTTATTTGAGTTACCACTTCAGGGTTCATCATTTCACATTATCAGTATTACCTGTACGTATACCTGCACCAGAGATTGGCCAATATTTTTTTTCACACCAATACCAATGCTGATACAGATACTGATTATTGGCAATCAAAGATTGATTGAAAAAAAATTAAAATCTTGGTGCCAAAACTTAAATGGTGATTTTTTCAAGTACTACAATTTTGAGGCACTTGAGGCACAAAATCCAAATCCACTATTATAAAAAAAATCATTTTTCAATTAATTGTGGATACTAATTTGGATAATCGGCCAAGCCAAAATAAGTCTATCCCTTGTATTTGCCTGCTTGTCAGCTACTGTGGTAATGTCTTCTGGATTACATCTGCACCAAGTGTCCATGCAATTGTATTTGTCATCTTCATTTAGATGCTAATTGTATCATGTGGGCAGTGAGCACTCATCTAATCACAAGCTTTCATGTAGATTTCGGCTGGGGCATGCCTAATCATGAACCTAAATTCAAAGTAGCTTGGCGGCAGATTTTTTATTTTCTGGCTGCAAGTTTTCCATTAATCCTTCTTTCAAATCCATATAATACAGCCTTTTGATTCAGGAAGATACAACAGCAAAACTGTAAGATACACTCAGGTGACGTGAAGCTGCTCTGCAATGTGACATCTGCCTATTATAAACTCCTTAAGGAAGTATTCACTTGTGAAATGATGGTCTTATCATAAAACTGGGCTTTCTATGCAGTAGACAGTAGCAAATATTTAATACTACATTTAGATTTTTCCTTATGTCTTTTGGACAAATATTACCACATCAGTGTGGAAATTAAAAAAAAAAAAAATAAATCATACCTCTTGGTAGATGAAGGGTTTGGAGCCACCAGAGAACCACTTGGTGTTGAGGTTGTGCAGGCGACCGTAGATGGCAGACAGATCACCAGGCCACATGTGCTTGCAGGCATCCACTCTGAATCCAGCCACACCCATATCAATCAGCTTATTCATGTAGCCAGCCGCCTTGCCCCTGACGTAATCTTTCTCCAGGGCCAAGTCCAACAGACCAACCAAACGACAGTTACGCACCTGGAACAGCAAATGACACAATACAATTATTCTTTCGCCTTGTTTTCAAACTTCTAGAAGTCCCACAATTAATTTGTGTGGAAGCATTAGTCAACGGTATGGACCTTTGAACAGAATGAAAATCTGCTGTTAAATGTGAGGCAAAAATTCCACCAGTGTTTTTGAGTGACATTCTTTACCTGATTGGCATCACCATAGTTCTCAATTTCACCACTGCCAGTCCTGCATTTCTGATCATTGAAGTCCAAGTTGGAATAAGGGACAGAGGGAAAGTCCTCCCTGTTTGCACTGAACCAGCTTCCACATGAAGAGTGTGTTCCCTCTCCACCACCGGAGCCACACATGTGGTTGATGACAGCATCAACGTAGATGTTGACCTTTGAGATAGATAGATACAGGATTATTGGTGCGACACAACTAATTAACACCTCCATTCTATCCATTGTCACTTTCATTCATTTTTCCAGCACATTCAGTTCATTCTTGGGTCATAGGAATCTGTCAAAACTGCACTGCTCACTGGTGTTTTACGCTAATGTTGGCACTCCAAATGTGAAGTGTGAGTGGTAGCTCCTCAAGGAAAAGATCTTAATTCATTACATTTTTGTGTTTTGTGCCAGGTGCCAGGTGTTTGTTGTTATAACACAGTTTGATAATGATGTATAAAATGTCAAGTGACATATAATGTAACTAGTAAGACTTTGTCGTTGTGTTTAAGGCTCTAGATTTATGAGGTGCTGTCAAACCTAGAAAGCCATCCTTCCAAATGTCTTTTCAGTAAATCACTGTGGAGATGTAGTTTACCCCAACGTTGTTGCATCTGGTGATCATGTCTCTCAGCTCGTTCTCAGAGCCAGATCTGGAGCACAGTTTGTAGCCAATTGGCTGGTATCTTTGGTACCAGGGCCTCCAGGGATTGTTCACCAAAATGTGCTCACTTGGAGGGGAGATCTGAGCGAAACATTACAGTAATGATTACTTTCAACACAAGAATTGTCATAAGGCAGAAAATTGTTGTTGTATAGGGTTACAGTGAGTGTACTATACAGTTATTAAAGGTGCAGTTTAGAGATTTAACACATGAAATTCAGTTTAATCACAGCAATGGGTACCTCATAGCTGTTTCTGATTCTTCAGTTTTTACCATTTTTTAAAAAAAATCTATCTCTGGTGAATCCTGCAGCTTTAATGAAATGCAATACCAAATCACTGGATTATCATTTTAAAGATTAAAGATTTGTATTCACATTTTGTATTATAACACACCATAAACAGGGGAGTATTGTGTTATTTTGTTATGTTGTAATTGTTATGTTATAATTTAAAATAAAATAATAATAATTTTAAAAAAAGTTCAGCCATACATACCTGAACACCAGCAAAGCCATTTGGAGCCAAGAAGCGCTCACACTCTGCAGCGATGTCAGCCCAACGCCATTCAAACAGGTGGACAAGGGCAGTCCTGCCATGCTTGGTGTGAGGGTTGTGCTGGGCAAGGCTGAGCCCGAACAAAGCCACCAAAATGAACAACTTCATGCTGGATGAGCAATGAAACCACACTGATCTGCTTGCCTCACCGCTAGCTATTTATACATAATGTTTCTCTCCCTGGACCAATGAGGGACTAGCAAATAATCAGAATCAGAATCAGAATTACAGAATTCCTGCAGGTGCTGGTGCTAAACAGGTGCTTCTTTCTCATGGATTCTTACCTTGTTTCAAAAATAGTAGAGGAAAAAAAAGTACCTATGTAAATATGATCCAAGGATTATTTAGTTAATGACATTTCAGAAATATCTGAAGTATTTGACATGTCTGCTGCATTAAATTTTGACCTCTCTATCGACCAGAACAAATAGAAATTCACGCATAAAGATTCACATTTACTTTGTTATGTAACCTCAAGGATTAAGTAGCAACATTATTTTCTTGCTTTAATCATTACCATATACCATCTAAGGTGATTTATGAGATTTATCCTGCACTGATTGCACTGAAATATAAAAACATTTTTAAAAAGGCATTTTAAATGTCTTACCACTCATAACTCACGTTAGATTCACCCTTCTTTAGGGCTTGTACATTCAGTTCAATAACCAAATGAAGTTGCAAGAGCCAGTTTAAATCTATAGCTTGGTTCCAAAGTTTCATTTGAACAAAGATCTATTTTGGGCAAAGCAAATAAATAGCTGAAGCAGCCTGTTTCAGGTTTTGCTTGGTATTATGTTCATGTGTGCTTGTTGGGGGTATTACAGCATTCATAGTAGCTACATAATAGAAGTAAATGCAGGCAACACACCAGAAATGACTGTCCTGGACATGAACTTGGCCAATAGTCCAAAATGTTGAATTATACTGGACGCAAATATTTTTGTATCGTTATGTTGATTCAAATTTAAATTTTTGCATGGAAGCATGCTTAAATTACTTGCAAGACATAATAATGTATTGTTTTGTTCTTTTGTCATCTTAAGAGATTGCTATCAGTCCCAATGTGTTCAAAACTGTGCCAATATTCTTCATAAGTGAAAAGTTTTCGCAATGCACAAAAACCATGCAAACCAAAGCCATTTTCCGCAAATAAACTGGTATTTATAAAAGAAACGTACGATGAGAATGTACACACGTTCTTCATTGGCACAAGTATGGAAAACTGTGGGAGCTTCCCACATGTGTCTATTGTCACAATGATTAAGATTTATAAAATAATCAGAATCAGGCCTTCATATGTATGATGAACAATATGTGTGCATATTTCCTTTTTTAGTTTAGTTTTATCCATCTGACCCTGAAAGGTCTAGTCATATTAAATAATTATAGCAGTGGTCAGTTTCACATTACTGATGTTGTCACATGCAAAAAAAAAAAAAAAAATGCAGTTACAAAACATCCTTGTATAACAGTGTTATCTGCTTCTCATCAAGGAAAACCAATGCAGATAAAAACTTGAGTCGGAAGGGTAGGAGGACATATTTGTTATATAAAACAGACACAAACTGACAAAACATCACATTTTCCCATGAGGGGCTTCAGATACGACCCTTCACCCTTCACATGGGTCATGTTTGCCAGCTCAGGAGTGTAATTTATAACACTGCATAAATTGTCAAGATCACGTTTAATTAAATGAAGACGTGTCTCTATGGACAAACGCTTCCAATCTAACACTCACATTCACATGTGATATTATAGGTTTATTTATATGAAGAAAACGAAAAAAAATGTACCTTAAAAGATTTACTCAGCTACTGTAAATGCTACTTTAAATAAGCTCAGGTTTCGACAATCATCGGCAGCATTAAAATTTTGCAACAATATTCCAGTGTAACATGTTGTCAAGTCTGAATGGGGCTATTTTGCATCGTGAGTACCTTCTTTTAATACTACTACAACCATTTTGTTAACTATACTTGTAGCTTGTAACTTGTGATTAATATTTTATCCATACTTATTTTGAGCCTTAGCCTTACTTTTAATGTTTGTAATTGCATCAAGACTATGTATTATTATTTTTTTTAAAGATTCTGGTTATGTTCCAGTTATGTGATTACATTTTTTACTTTTGACTTTGTATCAAGTATCATTCACGGTTCTCATGTGGCTTGTGATGTGACGGTTTTTCCACTCACAGCTGGAAACCGTGTAAACAGAGACACGTGATAAACAGCTTTGTGATATCGGTCGTTTGGGGACACCACCAGCGAGAGACAGAGACATCAGGACATGCTAGCGGGGCTGGCCGCTGGCAAAGATGTACAAACTTTTTTTTTTCCCAACCCTAGACAAACTCACAGAACTTCCAAAATATGCAACTTGTTCACCTCAAACCAGAATATTACCAGTACACTGGTAAGCCTCTTTTGCCTCTGTTGTCTCTTGTAATGCATGGTTACATCCATGGATCTGAACAGATTTTAATCACAGATGGACTGATTATTTGTGTATAGATGATTCATGCATGTTGCCCTTTAATTTTGCAAATATTTGCATATGATACAACTTGTCAGATAAATGTCAGTCTTACTATGTATGGTTAGCTTGAATATTAAAGGTGCACTCCAGCAATTTTAAAAGTTAATTACATTTTAATCATCACAAGGAGTACTCCTTTAAATCTAAATGAAAGGAAAGAGACGTATGAAAAGGAGACAGGATCTTGGACCCTTTCACTGGAAAAGCTGTGGATCCTAATAATGTGGCAAGATTTGAATGAAATTTTTTGTTGTTGTTGTTTGAAATTAACATTTCTTTATGCACTGCAACTGAAACAAAACTCAGCAGTAAAGATCAAAGCAACAAATGACTTTTCTGTGTAAACCTAACCTATATGGCAAAAGTAGTTTACTACATTAAAGCTATTTTTTGATAAATGTGTACGCAACTGAATTCTAATATTATTTCATTATTATTATGAGCAATAAAACTGTCAGTCAAACAGAAAGACAGGCAAAAACATGTTGAGTCCATTTGGTTATTAAACAAAAAGCTGATCGCTCTGCTATAACAGTTCCAAAACCTGTTTGAAAATCCACACAGTAACTACTACTAACATTATAACAAGCTGCGTTTTGCATGTGTGTGTGTGTGTGTGTGTGTGTGTGTGTGTATGTGTATACCCATGTGTATGTTCATTGGTATGCACTTAGACTTTGGCTCCTGAAGGACAGGCTATATCTTACAGGCTATATAGATAGATAGATAGATAGATACTTTATTGATCTTATCTTTTACAGGCCTTTGTAGTGACCTATGTGCAAAATTAATATTTAGTATTAATATTAGTATTTGTACTTATTTTCGTGGTCTCCTGGACAAGTGAGAGACTGGCAAATGTCACCACCGAGGTTAAATAGATTCTTCTTTCTCACGCCTTGCTGCCTTGTTGGGACCTTGCAAAACATTCATGAAACAGAATGTGATTATTTGCTTATTCTTTTTGACAAGTCAGTGTACTTTACCTCAACAACTTCAGTGGTTTCTGTAAATACGTGCGTATTCAGACATGCCAACAACACATTTTAGACAAGGTGGGATGGGGGTGGGGCAATAGACTGAGAACATTGCGACTACTCAGAACACCTGTCTGGAACTTCCCACAGGTAAACAGATTAATTTGTAACAGGTAATATTATCAAGGATGAGACAAGGTTCTCCAGTTTGTGAAACACACACTTGCATTAAAAGACAAAACTGCATGTGCTCGGGAAGTGTTTTAAACATTGTTTTGGAATTGATGTTGATGTCGAAAGACAGTAGATCAACCCAGGCTGCAGTCTTTGCCAGATTCTTCTATCAACCGCAGTGGCAGCTAACACTCTCAGGCCAGTGTTTTCACTCTAGCTTATCACTTTCTCACCTCAAATGTCCCCGGTTCTACGCCACCCCTGGTCAAAGTTGCACAGTCTTAACACTGGTCTGCTGGCAAAAAGCATAAACTGGGGTTTCTCTTTCCACTCAGTTTATCTGTGATCTGCTGTTCCCCCAGGAGAGGTCACTGTTACTCCTTCATCCCATCCTTCACCTGAGTTGTTCCTTCTGTGTATCATGACTGGGATAAAGTCTTCAGTAAAGAGAAAGCCCCTGGACTACCTCCTCATATGACTGTGGAACAGAGCTGTTGCCACTTTGCCATCCAGCTGCTTGTACAACCACCCCCCAACCTGAAAGAGAGGCTGCTCTCATAATCAGATCCTCATTCTCCCCTGTAGGTCCAGGTTTTTTCATTGTGGCCAAGCAAGATAAATCCCTTCATCCATGCACTGATTATAGACATGTGAATAACATCACAGTAAAAAACAACAAAACCTCCCACAAATCTCTTACTTCTAATAAGTTTAGTGCTTTTGAGCCCCTACAGGAAGCCACCATCTTCAGCAGACTGGATCTGCACTGGATGTTATCTGTGTGTCAGCCTATCTTTATCAGACTTTTTTAATATAGTATCTGTACTGCATAGCATATAACACAATATATATAAGATTTAATATTTCTTTATTTGGTGTAATATCAGTGCTTTATGGTCATTTTCATATTGTGATCCTAATAAAATGTACAAGGCCAGTTAGGTAAAGCCCACTAAGGGAAAAGAAATGTTTACCACTCAGTGCTTATATTGGGTTTCAGTACAGTCAAAAGGGAAAAAGGATTCATAGTATTTTTACAAGGGTTAAAATGATGCTGATTTTTTATCAATATATGGAGTCATATTAACCGTAAAAGTCACCACATGTTACACTCTGACTGTGAATGTCAGTTACTGCGTTACTCGAGGCAGCCTGTTTTAACTGTGATGGGATGTACTGTACTTGTTCCTCCAAAAGTTCCTGAGAGAAAATGCTTCATTTAAACATAGACAGTATTTACATACTGTACAATATCCTGTTAAACTCAAGTCCTATTTAAAAAAAATGTATACATACTGGCATGCAGACATAATTTCTTCATTCACATTAAAAAATTAATTAATTAGCTTTTGATGGATCGTAGAAATTGGGAGAAAATCACTATAAACCACATGTTTTGTATTCAGTATCTGCTGTGTTATTGATTGTATCCCGCAGGCTCACAATATTACAATATAAAGAAGGTTCAGCGTGCACAACAGACTACATAAAATTTCAATGTCCTCACTGAGGGTACAATGTGTAAAAAGTGGCAGCAAATGCCAAAGTGACTGCAGGTTTGTGTGCACTGACAGATTTTGTAAATAAGGCCTGGTGTGCCTCATCATGCCCCATCCCACCTGCTTACTATCTGACCCAGCTCCTGCCCCTCCCGCCCCCCTGGGGAGCGTGTGTCAAACAGACATCTGACCTGCCTTACTGGGTTTCGTTCCGGGTCACTCCCCCCCAGTGAGTCCGTGGGTCACTGGCATGTAAAAGTGAAGGGGCCCCGACACGTTTGTGGTGGAAACACTCACTAATAACTCATCTCTGTGCAGACTGTGACTGTTGACACATAAGGACTAAAGGGATAAAGAGCTAATTTTACAGTGCAGGTTGTGTCCTTGGCTTGCAATGCCCTGTTTACTGTAGCAGCCCTGTTCTCTGGTGATCTTTGAAAGCGTAGTGATGGACCAGACAAAAGCAGAGCAACTCACACTGAGAGGTATCAAAGACATTTCTATATATGAACAATCCATATAGCTGAATTAATTACTAAATATGAAGTTATCTGATATCTTTGTGTCTGAGGTGAATGAAGATGCGTTCAATTTTCGGTCAGTAAAAGACTTCAAATAGTTTATTCTTACAATCATTCTTACATTATTGCTTTCTTTTAAAGTCAGATCAAGAGTCCTTCAGCTTTTTGGGGCACAGAAAGGGAACAGTGCGTTAAATGTGCAACAACAGATATTTTAGCCGCTTGGAGGCAGACATTGTCTTTAAGGCCGACACTTTATCTCCTTTCAAGTTGACATGATGAAACCTTGTTAGCAAGCAGTTACTTACACTTCCAGCAGTTACTGAACAACATCAACATTCATTTGTTTTAGGTCTCATGTTTTTCGGGTATATGCGGCACAGACAATAGTTTGTGTTTTGTTTTAACCACGCTTCTCACGTTTGCTGTAGCTCGCGTTAGGATAATAAACAAGGCCTATAATGCACAAAAAGGAAACTTTATTATTGTGGTTAAGATCACATAAAGATAACTGAAGTTAGCCTACCATAACGTAACGTTGCTAGTCGTAAATACTTAACTGACCAATCAGGATACATCAGCAGAAACACTTTATGTGCAAAACTGGGCATTAGTATTTTTACTTTTTAATTCCGATATATAATCAATGCCATATTTGCAAAAACTAAAATAAAATTTGTCTAGAAGTAGGTGAAAATAATTATTTTAGCCATTTAGCTCCATTCACTCCTGTTCAGCCAATTTTCGAAACAATTGCGTTAGTAGGGAGTAGACAGGCTGTCCGCAGAAGGGCTGTGATGAAGACTCTATGAGTGACCCACAAAAGTAAAGTTGCAGGCCAGACAGATAAACAATGAGTTGCAACTTACTTTATAACTTCACAAAGCTAAAGTATGAGGCACTGCAGATTTGGGTGATAATTCTCTGTAGGTTCATAACAGCAAGCCCTTTCACGTTGTCACATTGTTTTGACATTTTCATTTGATAGATTGTTATTATCAAAATATCCATTATGGCCACTTTAAGTTTTTTGTTTTTTTTTTAATTACAGGCACAAAGTTTTCCTCCTAATGACGTAGCATGCTCTGTGGGAGGAGATGTCAGAGGGAGAGTTAAGGCCCTTACTCACTCACATTTTCCCATGGGCCCCAAAAATTCCAGTCAGACCAAAGTCTTTTTTCTGTATGGACAACACAAGACATACCTCCAGAGGCGATGAAGGGTTTGAGGTGGGTGGGTGGCGAAGGGGGGACAAAGCTTTCTTTCACAGCTCGAGCTCTGAGACCAGGTGAAAGGAGAGAAGCTGGTCATTTGATTCCGGCCCTTGGTTCTGTCATGGGAAAGTGGAAGAGTCATAGTAAATGGGAGGGAGGCCAGAGGGTTGACTGGAGACAGGATGAAGAGAAAGTGAGGAAGAACGAGAGAGAGAGAGAGGAGAGAGAGATGAAAAGAAAAGAGGGTCAGCAGGTTAAGAGAGAGACAGGAGAGGAGCGAGGAGAATGAGAGGTGAGTGTGCGGTTGCTGGTCGAGGAAAATAAGAGAAGAGAGAAATAGTTCAGGAAAAATGAGAAAAAAACGCAGAGGGGATGAATGGAAAAAGAGAAGGGGGAGTAAAACTGTGAAGGGAAAAAAAAGGCAGTTGATACAAGGGATAAGAAGCTGTATGTACCTCGTCTTCCTACACCTCAGGTTGCTCTTTCTTTAGCGAGACAGCTCCAGTTTAAGAGCTGTTGGTGAACAGATATCACATGGCATGGTGGATAAAAGCAGTGACTCGGTGTGAAGAGTTCAGATAGTCTTACTCCTCTAAATGGCATTGCAGACACAAAGTAAGCAAAGTTGTATTTAACCCAAAGCTGCATCGCTCACTGGTTTTAAAAACATACAAATCAATGCTGTATTGGTTGAAGAGGTGTCAAATGAAAACGAGAAACACATTTATGGTCCTGTAATAGTCTGGTGTAAAGCACTTCACTGGGTACTGCAAAAATTTACTGCCCCTAACTTTGCATGGCTTTTTAATGATCCCAGTTATGCCATCAAGTGTACTATCAAGTATTCCTTCCTCTGACGCAGATTGTGTCACCACATTTTTCCCTTTCGCATTTTGGGAACTTTTCAGGTTTCCCCCAGCTAAACTAGGCATATCAGGGAGGTAAAAGTCCTATAAAATGAAATCCTTGGGCTCTTTGAAAGGAAAATTTCAGCCCCTCATCCTCCTTTTTTGCCACGATGATATGTTGCGCAGATGTTGAGAAAAGCTTTCCATTTCACTGCAAAGAATAACAGCAGCAGCGGAAGTCCCCCAGGAGCGGTTCATGTGCTGAAAGTCAGTGATACACGCACAAATTTGAGTGCTCGTGCATGCACACACACACACACACACACACACACACACACGCACGTTTGCAGACATGAACTCAAACACCTTTAGGTTTTTAGAGAAGTCATGGATTCAGACACTCGTCTCACACACATATGCTCCCCATCCACTCTTCTCGTAGAGACACATGCTCATCACACTGAGGTATTAAGGAAACACGTGTAGACAGTAATCCTGACCATATACATTACAGTGTTTCACAAATTATTCATGTCAGTGAGTCCTACCACTTTAAGCACAACAACAGCAGTTTGAAAAACTATTATTGGTAATTGATTAAATTGTGTATTTTTTTAATATTTAAAATGTCAAATGTTAGCACATGTTTCTAGTTACAAGTTTAAAACATGATATCAGAGTGGAAAAAGTTGCCAAGCTTCACATTGGAAAGCCTGGAATCCTCAAATGTTTGGGATTTTTATCTGATAAATAATTTCCACCTGCATTAACTTGATTTTTAAAATTGTTTTATTTTTGACCTATTGGGGGCAGCAGAAACAAGCTATAAAAACGTACACACTAGACATATAATCACACTTTAAAATGGCTGTGTTGAAGAGAGCAACATTATCATTCATCTGGAGCAAGGTTTGTGTCCACCTGACGAGTGTGAGCCCAAAATTCTCAATCTTATAACCCTGTTTTGCTCTCCAACGTCTCCTAAGGGGAAACATTGGGCTTGTTAGCTGCCAAATGCTCTGCTTTGATCACCAGATAGTCACTAACCTTGTCTGTCTGCTGTTTGGTGCTGAGCAGGTTGTGCTTAGCCAGTTTTTAGAGCTGTTTGCTCTTTGCTTTGTCTGCCCGGTAAACACCCTCGTCTTTTAAACAGCACAACACCTCAATTTGAAAGTGCATCTATTCTGTTATAAATGTGGCATCTCAAACATAAAGTCCAGATAATCCCAAGGACATCGTTAGAGTTATTTTTTCAGTATTTAGAAAGCTGTTGCACTCCCCATGGCAAGTAAACCTGTCTTCATTTGTAAAACAAATTTATCTGCAAATCAACAGATGAATTTTACAAAAAGTCCTCTTTCAAAGGTTAAGAAACATAAGATCTTGTCAGAAACCCACGATGATGAGTGATCAAATCCGCCATGGTTTTACATACAATCCCCCCTCACTGCCAAATATGGCCACTCGCGTGATTTAAGACTTGAGAGACGTGAACATGAAACAGCTATCCACAAAAAGCCCAATTTATCCCAAAGACATGCTATGCAACACATGCCTTTGAGTGTATAGAACGTAATAGAAGGAATGCCACTGTGCTGCTAGTGACTGGAAAGTTCACCATAAAATTACAGATGGAGTCAATTTTATGATCCTCTTTCACAGTAGTCAGCGGGAAATGAGAGCTTTGCTTTCATGGTCGCAGGCTGAGCAACAGTTTTACTGTGAGGAAAATTCCCGAGCTCCCCTGTACTTCTGAAATGTTTGTAGTTTCTCCTCCTTAGACATTTGTTACCTTTTATGCTACAATAACAGAGAACTGAAGGGTGCAGAGTTTCAGCTGTACAACCTTTGGGAGAGTCTCGAATCCACCTTCTAACCCTCGATTTCTGTGATTTCCTTCAACTGCTATTTCTTTATATTCCTAAAGAATGTGTTCAGTGGGTGAGAAGTTGTGATGAAGCTACGTTATTTATTTTATGAACTATTTCAATAACATGTAAGAAATCACAGAAATGCACAGAATGAATCCCACATGAATGCGAGCTTAAGATAAATCTGTGAATTGTGAGAGAGCACCAGAAATCCCTTTGACTCTGTCCTCACACCTGACAGGCTGTCAGCCTTTTCCATGATATCACTGCTGGCTTTGAGATACGAAGAGCTTCCTTTGTGTTGCAGTGCTCGGGAACATGAGAGGCGCCTTGGTGGTGGGGTAGAGCAGACAGGGACCTTTCAAACAGCATAACATCAGTCTTGCTCTTATCAAACGTGCGCCGGGGTCACATCCACCCCAAAACTCACATCCACCCCAAACATGTCCTCCAATATCACTGCAGTCCCACTCTGCAGGTAAACTCCAGTTTGTCTTAGAAAAGCGATTTCAACAGACACCAAGGCTCACTCAGCATAAAATGAGCATGAGGAACCACAGCTGTTAGAGTACCAAATATTTTGGTGAATGGAAAATGTATTTAACAGACAACCAAACAACTACCCAAAAACGCTCACCAGATGATGAACATCCTTACCAAACAGCAGAAATGTGGGGGACAGATGTCTGTCTGTGGCTCAGGGGGTAGGAATACTGCACGGAAATCATCTCTTAAAACACTCCTCTCCCCAAAGAAAAAATAGCATCAAGTCTTTAAAGGCAAAGATGCAGTGCTGTAGGTCTCAGGCTTGTACTTAAGGGGAATAATCACAGGTTGTACAGTTGGCACGGAGATGGAAGAGGTTTGCTGTAAACCTCGACCTGATCTCACACTAATGAACTTTTGTATAAATGTGCTGAGCACCCGTTGTTTGGTCTCTGCAGAATTTATTTGCTTCTGGTTGTAAACTGTGTAGTCCAAGATTTGCCAGATCTGTCCAAGTTCCTGTCATCAACTGGCTGCTTTTCTGTACTCTCTGCCATAACAGTAGTCAAGACTTACCTCTGTGCTCGACAGTGGCACGGACAAAAACGCACACATGTGATGGACTGCAAGAAAGTGGGTCAAAAGTTGCTTCATATTTGGTTATTTTACCTCTTCTGTCCCAAAAACTGGATGTTTAACTTCAAAAGTGAATATTGTATCTCATTTTCTTCTTCACACAAAGCACCACAGGAAGCTTTCATAGTGTGAATACATCTAAGTCTAATTTATGATCAATGTTAGAAATGTCTTTATCAATAAATCTCCTTCAGGACCACACTCCAAACACATGGTGTATTAATTAAGAAACAATGTCCTCTTTCCTGGAGAGACAACGAGAGAAAGAGGGAGGAAGGGGAGGAGAGAAGAGAATGGGGGAGAGACAAGGGGGTGGAGGAATAAAACCCATCCCATATTGTAAAACACTTGACCCAGTTTTTCATCAGAATAAAAAAAAAACAGCAAACATTATCAATGTGGCTAAAAATAACTCACAGTGATACTGTGTCCAAAGTGGTGACAAAAGAAAATAAAAGTATCCGCATCACACTTGTGTAAACTGTAGAGATTTAAGGGATTTAAGAGCACAGTGAAACTTTTCACCTTTTGCACATGCAGGTGAAAACAAACTCTGAACAAAAAGGAGAAAAAGGAGAAAATAAGCTACACTGCATTCATTTACCAGAACAAGCAAAATATATGACATTACATGAAACTGAATGCATCTAAACTCACCACCATTCCAAATCATCTGACCACCATTGCTTGTGATGTCAGGAGGGCAGCAGTGGGTGGATGGCTGGACTTTGTCAAGTCTTTGCGGTCCTGCAGAAAACTCTGCAGAGACCAGCACAGGTTCACAGGCCAGTTGTTAAGAATCACTGTATCAGAGCATCTCTAGAAAATTTAAAGTGGCAATAAAAAAAAAATAAACCCTGACCCATAAGCCAAATACTTTTAGGGTGAACCCCATACAGTAACATTCAGATACCGACAGCTGTACAGTCACCTTCACTTATTCATGATAAAATATACAGCAAAATAAAAGAACCAATCCAAATTTAGTTCCAGTTCCAGATACTCAATCCAAAGACTGATTGCTAACAGACCAATGGAACAGAACGCATGGCATTTAATCTGACATTTAAATTAAAACTGAGTCATTTGAACAAGTTAAGCTCTTTCTGAGAGACTTTAATTAAGTTGAACAGCAGGCTTATAGTTATGACTGTGTCTTGTGTGTTGTTCTTCTGTTGAGGTGAACCTCACCAATCATTCACACAATCCATCACTTGTAGTCTGACCACATTCACTGGTGATACCTGGCTGTTATATTGTAGAACAAAAATAACACCACTGTGTTACAGGTCCATGAAACTATTGTCCCAGTGCATGCTGGCAAGGTCAACCTACTCGAGAACTTCAACCCTCAACTCATTTCACTTCAGCTGTTTCTGTTTGAAGAACACAACCCAGAGGACGTCCAGTTATCCAATAATTTACAGTACAAGACTGTAAAATCAGCAGAACCTAAGTTAAGTTATTTCTGCTTTCCCACACTATTAATCATCTCAAACCCCTCAAATTTATCTTGTGACAGCTTTTGGTGGTCATGGACTCCAGGTCGGGAACCATTGATAGAAAACAATCACCGCAAGTTTTTCTCCAAATGTTTGACAAGCACTAACACAAACATT
This sequence comes from Scatophagus argus, assembly GCF_020382885.2. Classification (NCBI taxonomy): domain Eukaryota; kingdom Metazoa; phylum Chordata; class Actinopteri; family Scatophagidae; genus Scatophagus; species Scatophagus argus. The sequence goes on along the minus strand of NC_058505.1, from coordinate 5,834,583 downwards.
CTTATCAAATAATCTTCATATCTTATACTTGAGAAAAAAGGAAACCCTCTCATTGTTTTTCTTGCTTGTACTTCTTTCATCTTTCACTGATGTTTCTTCTTCTTCTTCTTCTTCTTCCTTAGTTTCAGTATGGATGTCCATATTGGATTTCTGTATGGATTTCCATATTCTATAATACCCTGACAAATACAAACTACAACCATAAAGTTGGCCAGAGTACCAGTTGGGTATGAGAATTGGATGTAGACTTAGAGGCCCTGTAGAATATCCAGGATGTTAATTTTGGAGGGCTTCCATGAGACATTCTGGAAAAATCCACTTGCAGCCAAATCAAATTAGAACCTCCATAGCTGCTGAATGAGATTCACCCTGCCCAACATGTCCCTGGGTGTCTATTTTCTGTCTATTATAAGCTCTGCCCAAAACACACCACAGTCATAGAGGACCATCGCACTCCATTAACACTATACTTTGGGCCTGTGAGTGCATTTGTGAGTTTCCAGCACTAGGGGTCTCTCTAAGGATGAGAGCCAAATTGCTCAGCAAACAAACCAACAATTAGAAAAGCCCATAGTTCCAAATTAAGCTCACCCCGTCAAGCAGGAGGAGGGAAAGTAGGTAATCTTGTGCCCAGTAACTTCATGAGTACAACCTGGAAGTGGGCACCAAGTTTATTGAGCGTTTGCCCGAGATTTCTCAATTTCTCTTTCTCAGTTTTGATTTCAGCTCGGCTTTGCTTGAATGAAAGCTTAAATATGTTGCCAAGCATATAGTAAATATATATATATATAATGGGGTGGGAAATCCCTCTTTATCTTGGAAAACATATTGAGAACTTAACCATGATGGTGATACTTTATCAATCAGGTATGAATTTTTTCTTGCTTCATACATCACAAAGATCAGAGATCCCAAATTGATCTGTTATTTACAGAGCATGTACACGTAGAGCAAAGAAGAATTTGACTACTCAGCGGAGAAAATGATTTTGTCTTTTGTCAGACAAATTCATTATGGTCTTTCCAGGAAAACAGATGATTTATCGTTATACCTAAATGCATGTATGAAAATTGAATGGCAGGGGTCCACAAACGGTATTACAGACATCAGGATACATCATCTGCGAACGTCTTTACAAGATCTGCTGACACTGACATCCCTTGAGCCACGCTGCATGCATAGAAACACTAAATTTAATCAATTTATATTTGTCTCTTCACAATCAGTCTTCAAAACATTTACAGTTGAGGTTGTTTTTATGGACGTGTTGAACTGAATTTCACAGACTTTGTATTACAAATTGGATTTTAAACTTATCAGAACTTCCGTGCTGTCTTAAGTGCTGAATGGTGCAATAAAAGCGGTCTGTCAGTCAGTTGCATTTGCTTCTTTATTGAGTGTGATCATGCCTCGGCCAAATGTCTGGAGCCAAACCTAAAGCCCAGACCATTATTAAGTGTGTGTGTAAGACATATCTGGAGCTTGTCTGACAAAACCACCCAGCACTGGCAAATGTGGGTAGCAGTGGTTTCTGTCACGTAGCAGCAGCTATAAGGCATTTGATGTGACATCATGGCTTCAATAACCCTGAGATGATCGGAGGCTGACGGGGCCACTTGTCATGTGTGTCAAAGGAGTGAGCGCTTTCTATGAAACTCTGGAGTTTCTTTTTCTCTCTGAAAAACAGAAAATGGTTTCTCCGGGATGATTTGTGTCATATTTTAAATATAAAAGCAGCTGATTCTTTCATACATATCACTCCTGTCTCTTTTGTTGTGAGCACAAAAGACTTTTGTTCTTCAAACCTTCAATCTCAAATCTTATTTTAGGCATCTCTCCTCACTGAACTATTGCAACTTTTCTTAGAGAATGAACAATATGCCCACATTTCTCACCCACTTACACCTAAACAGGAACTTTGAAAGTATACCCTTTAACTTTGTGTGTGTAAGTGTGTATGTCTGTGTTGTTTGTGTGCATCTCCATCCACAAGAGTAGTAATGCATGGGTGTGCGTTTTCTTCACAGTTTATGCGTACATGTGATTTTCAACGTTATATTTGTTCCAGGGTATCAATTTGGTGAGCAGGGCTTGACTTGGTGGCCAGTAATAAACTTCTATTCCAGTGCTGCCTGTGCAGTGGCCTTCACCACAGGCAACTATGTGGCCGCCCGCCCGTGCCACCACAAAGAGAGCCATACATTTGACTGGTATGAGTCACTGCCCACTTACTACAGCTCTCAGACACAGAGCCACAAAGCGGTGCATCAGGTTGACGGGCTTCAAAGTAACTCTGAGCTTTAAGAGAAAACAGTTGAAGATTTAAAATGAAATTTTAATTAAGATATCAAAAAAATGAAAGTTAATGTTTCTGAATGATTGCACATTGTGGACCATCATGGGGTTTGCTGAGGAAAAGCTTGTGTACACTCTGGTGTCTCATAAAACAGTTTGGTATTATCTTAACTCTGCTCCTGTGCCAAAAACAGTCATAAAGAGTAAGAGAGTAGTAAGAGTACTGAAATATCTGCATCTTAAACGAATATGCCTGGAATATTCTATACTTTTGTTACTGTGAACATGCATGAAAATATGCCATAAAAAGACCAAAACCAGCATGAACTGATCCTACTAGCATGCATTGCATTTGAAGCCTGATATATCTTATTCTTCTGTTCCATCGCTGTCCAAAAACACACCAAAGTGTTACGCTGTGGCACTGGATGACATGTTCATTCATTTCAATAAACACAGGCACTGTAGTTTATTTTGAGTCAATCCCCACATACACCGCCCTGCTACTGTAAATACTCAGTAAAATGTATTATTAATCCTCGGTTGAAAATAGTTCCCAAGAAATGCATTCATCTACCTACCCAGCTGTTAACCAGAGAGTTTTTTTATTTTATTTTTTTTAATTCACTAAGAATCAGCAGGTTTGAGTGTCACAGACAGGTCAGTGAGGTCAGAGAGATATTGACACATTTTTGGTTTTGGTGGATTTATTGAAAATTAAAAATATATATTGAATCTGAGACCAGCCTCATTCTCTAAATAACCTTAAAAGCATATGTATATATATATATATTTAAGCTTTGTTGATTGATTACAAGGCTGTTGATTCCAGTATGTCCCATGTTCTTCAAACATCAAGAAAACATCTAAGAGATTACATTATTGTATTTCTCATTCAAGGCTTCCCAAACTTTGTCATCAGTCACCACCCTTATATCAGAACTGTCACAACTTCCCCCCAATTCACTCCCAACATTTCTGCAAAGACCTGTAAAACTGACAGGAAAAATGAAATATATAGGAAAAAATGCTACCTGAATCATGGAAGCAAAGCTGGAAACAATGACACTCCTATTGGGAGGAATGATTCCACATGCAGGAATGTGTTCTCACTCCGTTTAAGTGATTCCAGACCTGCTGCTCTCCCTATCGGCTTTACACTGGTGCACAGGCAGCAAGCATGCACGTGCATACACAAGAAGAAGAAGAAGAAGAATCGCTTTATTGTCAATATATATATTTTTACATACACACACTGACTTTGTCTTCTGCATTTAACCCATCCTTAGTTGAACACTCATGCAACACCCAGCCAATTTCATGCAGTGAAACACACAGAAGCAGTGGACTGCCACTATCAAGCGATAGGGACGCAAACTGCAGGTTAAGTGCCTTGCTCAAGGGCACATCAGCCTGCTAATGGAACATTTTTTCACATTAATCACTCCACCACACTCAAATTTTTCCTGCCCATCCGGTGTGGGAATCGAACCAGCAACCTTCCGATCACAAGCCCGCATACACTCTCCCATCTTCTATCCAAGCATACGTGCTTGACTATTACGGTAACCACGCTTCTACTGATCACTTGCCAGTGACTTGTTATGGCACTTGCCATCTGAGACAAAAAGACAGCCCTAACTACAGATGTTTGAGTCTTACTCAGAGACACATAAGTACTTTCTCTGGAAAAGGCAATGGATCAACGTCACTCAAAAATGTTCATAATAGTCTTTTATGTTATTGCAGGTCCACCCAGCAGTTTCCCTTCCTTAAAGCCAGGATTTGGCGTTCTCTGACAGCCAGATGTTGGACCAAGAAAAAAGACTTCTAGGTGAAGCCAACCTGTCTTATTGAGAGCAAAATTCAAGGTGTTACAATAGCTGAGAAAAGTTGAAAAGAATATTACATTCATTTAAAGTGGTGATAATCAATTTTTTTTTATATTAACGATCGATTACATAACCAATTAAAAGTCAGAGAGCAGATTTACGAAGCAACTTCTAACTTAATGCTTTGGTTCACTCTGGCTGCTCTCATCAGCTTTGTTTTCAACCACTTGCAGCAAAAACTGTTCTCTGCAGAAAAGTTCTCTTAGCCCCATTGTACACTACCAGTCCATGAGCTTTTTAGCTGCTAAAGAGCCGGATATTTCCCTCAGGAGCTGGTGTGCAGAGGCGTTCAAAATGTGAGGCACGGAACCCCAGATGAGTGTGGGAGAGTTGCAGGGGAGGTAGGGAGGAAAGTACTGATGCAAAGATACTGTGTGAGTGGGAAAGTACAGGTGAATACCGTGTTATTAAAACAACTGAAAGTTAGCCACTGTATTTTGACATGCTGCCTACTTATCAGCATGGTTGGCAGTTGAAGCTGCAGCAATGGATGTGATGCACAGCTCATGGAGGCAATTACAGTACTTTAAACCCTAATTCACGATTGCCACAATGTGCATCAAAATCATATTCCTTCTGAGAGTCACACCTAAGTTAAATATGCCAATTTTCAAGATATATGTGTTTTTAGATTAAGTGTCACACATTTTGAGCATTTTTGTCAATAAATGTGTTTGGAAATCATGGATAAAAAGTTGCTTCAGTGTTGCCTGAGCACCATCACCAATTTCTTCAGTATCTCAGTGCAGTCAGTGCAGTCATAATTGTCTCTACATCCTCTGGTGCATTGCAAACAAAAACCACTGCTACATTTCAACATTATACCCCCTGATTACATATTTCAAAGCCACCTGAATTAAGGGAAGTGTAGTTCCAAAACTTAGAGCGTGATTATCTCCCATATCAACAAAGAATAATATGAGCTACCAAACCCATAAAAATAATCTTGAATATCAACAGAACATGAAGGAGAATGAATCTTGGACTTCATCGGGTAGCAAAAAACATGACTCTAAATGAATGCTAATGGTGGTCAGTGTCTGGGTTTGTAAATCACGGATCTATCAAGGAAAAATCTGAACATAGTGTCAGAGAGGGGGCTTGGTTCATTTCTTTGACAATTGCTCAGCTTCCCAGGTCCAAAATTACCCTGACCTCCTGCATAGCTTCTGCATTTTGCAGCCTGCAGAGCCACCAACTCCTGGCTTAATCCTCTTCACTTCAATGGGCATAAAATTGCTTAATTGTGCAACAACTAGATTTTCAAGATGTAATCAACCAAATCGATCGAATTCTGATATTGAAATATGCACAATTTGGCCACTATGTCAAATTCAATTCCCGGCTGTGTTTCTGGGAGCTCGGTGTAAAAAGGCAAATGTATGCTAACTAGTTTGAAATATCAACTTTAAAGCTTGAGTCAGAGTCCCAGTAACCAGTGGATGATTAAGTTGCGAATACTTACTAGTATTAAGGTGCTTCTGTGTCGAGCAACTAAAGAATCAAATACTCAGATAACACAAAGAAAAAAATAAACTTACAATATATCAATGTAAAGGTTTTTCCCTCTGCTTTTCCACCCAGTCTTGCCTTTAAGAATGATGATTTATGATCGGCCTATTCCAGAGTTTGTGGAGGGACGCATAGGCACCGCAGCTTAACAACTCCGTGGAAAAAACGCTCCATCCAGCTGGAGGTTACTGCAACCCAAAACCAACATGTTGGAAATCACCCAATCCATACACTGTGGGAGGTGATGAACACGGAAAACAGTGAGCTACTGCTGCTACCGCTTTTACCTTTTCCACCGTAACTGTCAAATTAAATAACACTCAAGGCAGAGGAAATATATGAAACCTCTTGTCTTCAGAGATGAATCAGGTCAACGTAGGCCATCCATCAATATTACTCATCGACCAGATTTTATGGCAAATTATTCAAGCAAAGCATTGTTAGAGTGCCATCAGTGGAAGATACAGTCAGGGCCACATTGCAAGTGGAACAAAATGGCCCATTCATATTCTCAATGTGGTTGATATGAGTGCAATACTCTATAATCAGCTTCATCTGTTTTTCCATATCTCCAGCCACAGTTGTGCCTTTGGTCTAGCATGGGAGCACACACACAGGCGAAATCAGGTAATTAAGTCAGCGTGGTTTGTTTTTTAGCTGCTTTTTTCTTTGCACTATGGTGACATTGTTTGTGGGTCACAATTCTCTTTCAGTGCAACGAAATCGGAATATCTTGGCCTTGACTGTACAGCATTTTTTATTTTAATCAGTATATCCAATAGTCTTGTTTAGCCACGTTCATGTATAGCATACTATATTCAAAGAAGGAAGATTTAACTATTCATAAATCAAATGAATTACTGAAACAGATAACTGTTAACTGTGACTTTCCCCAGTGCGGGACTAATAAAGGTTTATCTTAACAGGTGTACTTTTGAGCCAGAATCATTAAAAAAAAGTATTGTTTTTTCTTTTCATTGAATTTCCTTACATATTGTCAGGAGTGAGTGAACTTCAAGAACTTCTTTCAGTGCCATTGATTGGTCCTTGGCTTCAGTGGGATCAATAAGATCCAACTTCCCTAGTAACAAGTAACGTGGATACAAAATTTCATTGCAATTTGTTGAGTAGTTGTTGGGCTGTAGCAGCCTGGACCCTGGAGGTGGTCCAGCGACCAACAAACAGAGCAACGCTGCCATTCCTATAGCCAGGTCAAGTTGTCACTGCTACCAGGACCAGTAAATGATTACAACAAAGATTGTTATCAGTAATCTCTGAGCTACTTGTCATCTAGTTTCAGTTTTCCTCTCATCGCCTTTTGGAGCAGGGAAAACTATGTGTTGATTTCTTGTCACAAATCCTCAGATTGCTTTGTGAATAGGCCACATTGTGCCAGTTCAGGTGACGTTAGCTGATATTCACATTCAGATTTATAAGTTAAAACTGTGTTGGTACTCTTTGTTTCATTCATTTGCATCATACTTTCCTCTTACTGTTTCACACCATAAAAATGATGGCAGTCCATTCAGAGAATGACAAGCCAAGGCAGGTTTTCAGGCTGATTTCAGAAAACACCTGGAACTCACATTGTTACTGGCTCATAAGAATTTGTGTCCAACACTCTTCAAGGACTGATAATAAAATGAACCAAATACTGAAATGCAGCTCACACAGCTAGACTCAGTAAATATGCCTATATGCATTTGAGTGTAAATGTTTTCTTAAAAGGGTGATAGCTGGTTGAAAAAGTCATCTCCCCAGCGACTGTTTTTATGACTGGAAACCCTGCTTGCATACCCACTCATTAAGATGTCAGAAAGTATACCTGTTGCAATAAAAAGTCAGCCAACAGACATTTGCTTAGTCACTAAACTGTACGCAAAGGACTTTAACTCCTGCATAAACTCTCATTCCTGCCTGAGTAGCTAAAAAAACAGTGGCAAAAATAACCTTCTGCTTGAATATCAAAACATACTAACCCCTACTAACCTTAAACAACATTAAAGTAGTTTCCAATTGCTCTACAAGTTTAACACAAGGATGCACAGGCCATGCTATACATGCTCTTTCACTGACTGATAATGGACAATGTGTCAAAGAAGGTAAGAAAAAAGTAGCTGGTAGCTTAGTAGCTGGCAAACATGGCAGTAAAGAATGCAGGTTCCAAAAATTCTTAATAAATTAGCTTTCCAAATGTTTCAAGATTAACATGCATGAGTGAGACAAGGAACGAAGAAGAAGCAGTATGTTGACATGTTTATGCATCCTTGTCGAATCCCCTCCCGAATGGGGAGTGGAGGAAAGGGCGGGTACAAGTAAATGACAGTTCAATCTGATATCATGCAATGGTTTTGATCAAAAAGCTCTACATAATATAAGTTAGGTAATAAAAACATAACTTAGTTAACAAGTTGTATTCTAAGCAGTGAGCACTTTTATCATGTCAAGACTCTGAGTGTTTTACTTCCTAGGTGTTTGATTAGCTTTAACAACTATGTACTAGCTGATCACCATTTATCCTCCAACAGAAGTTGTGTTTCTGGCCGTCTACCACTGAAAATGTTGTATGTGATTTCCTTTTGTCTCTTTTCTTTGGATGGCCTCCCCCCAACTTCTGTTAAAACTATTTGGGTCTGAAAGTCTTTGACTAACTTTACCAGGTAATTGCAAACTGTCAACTACTGTGATAATCTATGTAGCATTCAGTTTCAGCAAATAGAATTCAGTGGGTTTATCTGTGCTGGCTGGCTAAAAATGGCTAACAACAATTGCATGCAGTTGTTGGGAACAGTGAGATTGATAGATACAATAAATCTGCAGGCCATAAAAACTAAAACAACAAGCTAAAAGAGACTAACAAGCTCAATAGAACTGTAATGATGTCGATAATTGATATGACATGTTTTTTAATTGAATGTAAGACATTAACACAGCTTTAAGGAACACTGAATGTTGCTGAGCTGCATTCACAAGTGATGATTAAACAGATTTTATAAGTTACTGTTTACTACCTCAAACTTTGCCTAATTCACAGAACCCGTCCCTCTTTAAAGGTTGATTATCATCTGCACACACAGGAATGCTTGTGACAATAATCTCATAGTCTCAATAGCACAATTGCTATTGTACAAATGTCAGAGTGAAACAAAACTCAAAAGTTAAATAAAAGTTTTCTTTTTTTATGTAGGGCATCAAAGATTACACAGAGATTTATGCTTGACCACAACAAACAAGAGTAATGAGGAACATTCATGGCCTATAAAAACAGCAACTCCCAAAAGCACTCTAAATCCAATAAGGTTCACGAGTTCCAGCGTCTACAGTGTGCAAACTCTGTGCCTTTATCTGCCAAGTTACTTTTCTCTCATCTTTTGCAGTGTCTTTCCTCTTTTTGCCTTCATCTCGCTTATTTGTTGTTCCGGTATAAAGCTTGAGACCCACAGTCAGTATGTAAACTGGGTTATTTGACATCCTTATTTTTTTCCCCAAGAATGATAACAAGACATGACTTAGCAAAAGGTTTTGTCTGCGCTTTGCTGTGTTTGCGAGCATCCACATTCAGTGGCAGTCAGTCTCTCTGCACTATCAGTTTTTACTGCTGACGGCTGGAGACAGGGCTCAGGGAGACTTTGGCTCATGAAATACGAGATGCTTGGGGCATGTTTAGATTATCACAGACCTCTCCACTTAACTCGCCATAACACTCAGTTCACTGCTGAGAAAAAAAAGGCATTCATCACACAGACCTGACAAGAAACAAGAAATAGGGTGGCCTCTTTTCATCTCCGTCCCTCCTCTGGTACAGTTAGAGGTTGAATGAGGTGATATCTGATCTCTACTTTTGTAAATATACCGACCTACTGTACCTCTTTAGCCTACTGCTTGCAACACAACACCAGAAAAGGCAATGGTGGGCTATCCTAACTGAAATCCCACTGACTTTGGTGGGGCTTTTTTCTTTTTATAATGCAATAGCTATTAGGATAGGATGTATTACTGTGAATATTTGGTACAGGAATTCTTTTCCTCCACAGTTTAAATTCAAATAACTTCTCTGGTGACTTTCCTCTGCTGTCATCAGGTCAAAGCCAAACAGGAATGACACTCTTGTCAGCCTTAGCTGAGCCTTTTGTTTAGTGATAATTAGCCAATGTTAGCATGCTCATAAATGCCAAACATTAGCATGTTAGGGTTGGGAGCTAGTTATCATGTTGATGTTAGCGTATAGCTAGAGAGAATCGTTACATCTGTAAGAACCTTACCTGGAGTCAGAATCATGGCTCTAAATTGTTATTCATGTTTTTCTCTGTTGACATGTTCAAAAGACTCATATCTTATCCTGCAGTCATTTGCTCTTTAAATTACATTTGTATACTTGTTCTTCCATTACTGTAAACACAAAAACTGTGCATACTGCGTAGAAAAGGAACCCGTATTGGAAAATGTCTAAATCGCTTACTTGTGGAATTACATCTGATGTAATAGACAGATCTTGGGCTTATTGTTTAATTGATTTGGTTTTCTGTGATATGATTGATTGACACAGGTGTCTGTAATCTTCTCTAGTGTTGTGTTATGTTGCCTGTTTTTTGCTGGGCTTTTTTCTCGTCTGGGCACTATGTTATTGTGTACAGACTTTGCATTATAAACAAGGTGACCTTACAAAATTTTGAAAGTGAAAGCACACCTTCCGACCTCCTAGCAAACTCCCACTAGGTGAGGCTGTCTGGATACCACATGTACCTATAATAAGCATGCCCAGACAAACATACATTCCACTTAGTGGTTATGCGGGCTGTAGTGTCTAGTATGCATCCCTCTTCACCCTCAAACAGTCGCTCTACATGGCCTTGTAGCTGTATAATTCATAGAAACTACAATCCTTTGGGGTTGTATCTATTAGTGATCTGGTAGAAGATGTCTGAGTTCAGAACACCTGGGTGAAGGGAACTATCTTTCAACTAGGCAGCTGTGTTCAAGGGCTCCCTGAACTCCAGGTGAAGTAACTTTGAGTAACTGCTGAGCACCTACTGAATTGCTCATCCAGGGTTGTTGCTTGCTTTGAGGAGGAAGCAAATGAAAACTCACCAATGACCTTTTATAAATAATGTCATGAGGAAATGCTGCTATACATTTAGTGAGGAGCCATTTCTTGGATGCTGTGTAGTGTTTTATGAGCATCATAAATCACAATAAGTATAGAGACATGCAGAAATACTGTCTTGAGAAAATTGTTATTCTAATCATAAAACTCCTGCATTCATGCTGCTGTAACTCAGCAGAGGGGTGCATCGGTCTACTGCTGCTGGAAAGCACCAAGAAGAATTTTGTTCTGAAACTTGAAAGCACTCAGATTAAAAGCTGCCTTCAACAGAAAATCCGGCAGTGACATTTCAAGACATTTTTGTTTTTATAGCTGCTCTGGGGTGAACCTTGTAAGGAGTAGAGACTTATTATAGAATAATTATACAATGTCATCTTGGTACACATTGGCAGTAAATGCATCAGTTGTAATCATATGCTTTAAACTACAGATGGCTGCTCTAAAGAAAAAGTCTTGAAAATTGTAGACTATCCCAGAGGATAAGAATCCATAAGGAGCCGCTGGACGTCTGTCAATACATTTTGTCGGCTGCCCGAGTCCTGTTTGAAAAGAAAACTGAAGACTGTATTTTGGTTTGTACAGATTTCCTCTCTGCCAGCGCAGGAGGGCTTGTCACATTAAACCAAACATTTTGGGCCACGGTCCCAGGAAGCAACATGAACAAGAGGTTCTGACATTTTCTGCCAAACAACTTAAAACAATGTGACAAAAAGCCAAGCCAGCCATCTGCCAGAAAACCAATATGTGCAGCCTGTTTTTATTTTTTTTTTACTGCTGAGCAAGCACAAGGTCATTACACCAGGTCATAGACAAATGCCTGTCATTGTCTCCAGAGGATGAAGTTTACTGACTTTGGTGACCCCCAGACTTTTCCTTGAGCAACACCATCAGATCGAATGTTTTTACTTATTCTGTGAAAAATCACAACATCTGCTGTGTTTTCTACAATTATTCATGACTCTTCAACAGTGGTGTGTGGGCCATCAGACACACTTTTCTCTGCATTTAACCCTGATTTAATCACTGATTTAACACACATATAACATGCAATGAAACACACAGGAGCAGTGGGCTGCCATGTCAGGTGCCCGGGGAGCAGTTGGGGGATGAGGTGCCTTGCTCAAAGGGGAATCAAACTGGCGACCCTCCGGTCACAACCTCTAGGCCACAACTTTTAAGTGTAATTATCGCTTTTTCTCCAGCACTATCATCAGGTCAAATGTGCATTTGTTCAATGGGTAAAACGTTTGACTAAATACCTGCAAAGCTAATGACACTCAGCTCTGTATGTGCTCAGCATGTCAGCACTGTCATTGTGATGTCAGAATGCCCACATTAGCAATCAGCTCAAGGCATTCGATTTTCAAGCCAGTGATACAGCATGTTTCCCATTGCCATCAAAGTGCCCCTGAGCTGGACATCTTCTCAGATCTAGAGTTGCTTTGTGGCCAGGAGTGGAAAACTGTGGTTTTACAGAGTTGCAACCAGATGATTTAAATAGAAAAATGCTCAGCAAATTGCCCTGGTTAAATAAATGTTTAAAAATTGTATGGCCCCAATAAATCAGACCACTAGTTCGGCACACCCCAGACTCTAAAACAACTAATCAAAGCCACACTTAGACACTCGACAGCATTTGACCTTATTTTGAAAAGAAGTCCTGGCATGCAGCCATTGATTTGTATTTTTCAGTCAAAATCCCTATTGTACATTATCCTAAACTATTATTTTTAATTAGCTACATGTGCACAGTGCTTTACTGAATCTTATCCTCAACAAACTAAATATCGGCTAAGCCAGTGGTTCTAATTTCTGCCTTGTGATAAAACACGTAAACACTGACAAATTTTCCGAAATGTGGTTTGGGTTTGTGTGAGAATGGCTGCCATCGCAATGTGAAAGCCGTCTTTCATCGATACACAAGGAACATCAAATCAAGGGGAGGACTCTATATAGCTACCACCTGTGCTTCCATTCTTTGCTCCAGTCATCTTTAACCATTAATTATTTTCAGGCCTCAGGAGCCCTGATGTCTAAACAAAGTCTAAGGGCTCGTTGAGGAAACTCCTATAGTCTGGAAAACATTTAATTTTGGCCACTGAGGCTTTTATATTAGCCATTGGCCTATGCAAATGCTATTCATGCTCTTTTCACATTCTTAGGCTTTCAGGAAATGTCTGAAATAACAGCTCCACCCCACCACTTAATTTACATTTTGGGTGTTGCATTTAGTTTAGTGCCTCTCCTGCTGCTCTGAGCCCTATATAGGAGCTTATTTCTTTATTGTGCAATTTTGCACATTAAATTCATTCTGATTTGCAATTTTCCTTAACTTAATTAAAGGAAACCTATTTCGGAGGGACTCTAGGATAGCTGGATTAGCATCCGTCAGGGATACTGCACTGAGTCCTGCAACGTGGTTGCACTGGGTGTAGTGATGCTGTGGTTGATGCTGCGCAGGCAGACCTCTTTCAAAGCACAGGGGGCGGGTCCCGAGAAAACTTTCCTGACTGGTGATTTGATGAACGGAAGATTTTCCAGTGTCAGTATCCTACAGTCAGTTCAGGGTCAGTGTTACGCGTTTGGCCAGCCTCCTGACGGTGCGCAACTCTCAGGGAAGAGAGTGGCTTGCGAGTTTTTTTCATGTGAGCCCTTTACCATCAGTCTGAGAGCTGGGCTGAAGGGGGAGCGGATCTGAAGGGCCCAGTC